>NC_134353.1:751765628-752395628 GCF_048569485.1 Anomaloglossus baeobatrachus
CTAGAAAGTCTTCGCCTGCAATTTAGCCGTGTGTGTGTGCAGTGGCTGAAACGAAACGGCCGGGCCCCTTCGCTGCGGCTGTGACTGGGGTCCGTTGAAGAGGGGGGCCTAGCCTGCCTGGGGATTAACAAAGCTAAGTAATTACCCCAGGCCTGTCCGGGCCCCCTCTCTTCACCGGGTCCGGTACACCAGTCACAGTAGTAATGCCCTGATGGCGGCCCTGTGCCCATGATCCGAGCTCAGGCAGTTGCGATCTCTCATTTCTGTTCTCCCTGCGGAGAACGCTTGCGTGTCCGCACCAAACAATTGACATGCTTGCGGCTCAGGAAGCCACATTTTACGCTGCGGGCCGTACATGCACGGTGGGCAGGAGATTTCTAGAAATCCCATCCATTGTGCTTGTAATGTACAAACAGCATTTTTGAAGCGGCAAAAAGATACTACATCCAAAACGCTGCAAACACATACCCTAAGTCTGGTGCGCCTTTTCATAATAATCTGCATTGTGTAATTATTATGTTATTCCTGAGTGTTTTGGATAAAATGACAACAGGGTGTTACCTATTAGGGGTATGTCCTCATTTGCTCTGACAATGTCCAATCAGATTGCGCAGATACATACATTCTCAGGCAGAATAGCAGAGGAACAATACAAAGTTATGAGAAATGATACTCCACAATAGTTATTATGTGGACAATACGACACGCTAAAACAGACATAAATTGTGACAGATACACTTTAAGCTCATAATATCTGGCTGTCATGATGTTATCGCTAAAATAAAAGAACATTACATAGTATAACAGTTGTTTGAATTTTTTATTTGGTAAATAAATAGTAAATATGAATATAAGCAACATTCAAATTGTCTCTCCAGGACAGAAGACAAACTCTAGCGCAGCGCCACCTATTGGAAGTAGCGATCCTAAAAGTTAAATGTGGATTTTTAACAATCCTTTACATATAACTTAGGATATATATGCCAGATCAGAATCCCAATTTGCAGACACGGTGTTTCGGGGTGCTTGCCCCTCGTCAGTGCAAAATACGAGGTGTCTGATCTGGCTCATGAGCAACATAAGTGATATATCTTATCACAGACATTTGCTTCGTTCTCTTCCTGGATTGATTTTTCTTTCTCAATTCACAATGAAATCTCTAAAATCTGAATACTTTTAAAGTTTTATGGAAAAGAAGGAGGAGGAGGGATGAGCTAGACAAAAACACAGTTTGACAGTTACAGCTTTCCATACAACTTTATGTGCACTAACTGTTATGTTTCTCGGTAATGGTAAAATCTGTAATCACCGAAGACAGATTATCCTTGAATTGAGGATTTTTTTACATTAGTGATCAGTCCTGGTGAAAAAAGAAAGAATTGTTCAATAAGATATATTACAACGTTTGTCATTCTGGAGTACTATTGATTTATGAAAACAAAATTAAAACAATAGTTACTTTTTATTATAGAGTAAAAGACTTTCCTCTATGTAATAAAAAGGATCTTTTACAAGATATTAGACTTCGCTTTCATTAATCTGAACACTGTTATTTTAAATGAGGGTGTACTTTGTTTTCATGAGCTGAAATGTACTATTTGCAGACAGCGTCTGACCCCAAAGTATACATCATGCCCAGCTCCATCCTGCTCAGTGATTACTTCTGCTCCACAATAACAAGGTTACATCTTAAAGGACAACAAATAGAAGGCACAATAAAGCAGACAATATGACTCATTCAAGTAGTTTGATAGGAACTCCAGGGCCAGCTGACCCTCTTTCTATCACAAGAAATGATTTATCACACTCTTACTTCAAACAACTCTACTGGAATTATCTTTAGAAATCACAACATGATCCTAAGATGCACTTAGTTCTAATTGCAATTAAATGGTGATCAGATGGTAGGAAGGCCATAAAAATCAACCCCCAACGGGCCGAGACCCACAAGCGGACAAGTGCAAACACCCCACTCCCAAAAGCCATTTATTAATGGAAAACACTCTAATAGTCATCAAGGTAGATCAACATATACCATTATATCCAAGGGTAAATATTAAAAAGAAGATAAATGAATCAGTAAATGCACAAACAGCAAAAAAAGATTCAGAAACGCAGTACTGAATACTAATTTTCAACATAGAGAGTAATAAAATATTCATCTTGTATATGCAAGTACAATTACGTCTCATAAGAGGATAACCAGCCAACTAAACCTAGGTTAAAGGGGTTTTTCCGATCTGAATTCACAAGTCTTAAGCTGGTGTCACACACAGCGACAACGACAACGACGTCGCTCCTACGTCACCATTTTCTATGACGTTTCAGCGACGTCCCGTCGCTGTCGCTGTGTGTGACATCCAGCAACGACCTGGCCCCTGCTGTGAGGTCGCCGGTCGTTGCTGAATGTCCAGCTTCATTTTTTGGTCGTCACTCTCCCGCTGTGACACACACATCGCTGTGTGTGACAGCGAGAGAGCGACGAAATGAAGCGAGCAGGAGCCGGCACTGGCAGCTGCGGTAAGCTGTAACCAGCGTAAACATCGGGTAACCAAGGGAAGACCTTTCCCTGGTTACCCGATATTTACCTTCGTTACCAGCCTCCGCTCTTGCTGCTAGTGCCGGCTCCTGCTCTGTGCACATGTGGCTGCAGTACGCATCGGGTAATTAACCCGATGTATACTGTAGCAAGGAGAGGAAGGAGCCAGCGCTAAGCAGTGCGCGTGGCTCCCTGCTCTCTGCACTGTGACATGTAGCTGCAGCACACATCGGGTTAATTAACCCGATGTGTACTGTACCTAGGAGAGCAAGGAGCCAGCGCTAAGCGCGGCTCCCTGCTCTCTGCACATGTAGCACAACGACGTTATGATCGCTGCTTCTGCTGTGTTTTACAGCTAAGCAGCGATCATAACAGCGACTTACAAGGTCGCTGTTACGTCACCGAAAATGGTGACGTAACAGCGACGTCGTTGTCGCTGTCGCTTAGTGTGAACCCAGCTTTAAGTTGTTCTAGGTGTCCTCCCATGTGACTGCAGACTGGCTGATTCTCACATTTCACGCACTGTGAGCTGTAAGGATTCACTGGTGTCAAAGCCAGGCATGGCATTCACATGACCACAAGTATGCAATATGCACACTCCCAGCAACATTCTGGCTAGATGGGCGCGCATCGTGAGTAGAGAGGAGTGGACCCGTGGGAGTTTGGGTTCTGTGGGTTCAGCCGGACTTAAACTAAAGATCTATTCTGTACTCGAACTTCACCAAAACCTCATTGGAAGTCACTGATTGGACAATTCGCCTATCAGCCCACATACAGTGCCTTGTGAAAGTATTCCACCCCCTTAAATCTTTCAACTGTTTCCCACATTTCAGGCTTCAAACATAAAGATAAAAATGTTAATGTTATGAATTAAGAATCAACAACAAGTGGGACACAATTGTGAAGTTGAACGAAATTTATTGCTTATTTAAACTTTTTTAAAAAATAAATAACTGAAAAGCGGGGCGTGCAATATTATCCATCCCCTTTAGGGTAATACTTTGTATCGCCACCTTTTGCTGCGATTACACCTGCAAGTCGCTTGGGGTATGTCTATCAGTTTTGAACATCGAGAGACTGAAATTTTTGCCCATTCTTCATTTGCAAACAGCTCGAGCTGAGTGAGGTTGGATGGAGAGCGTTTGTGAACAGCAGTTTTCAGCTCTTCCACAGATACTCGATTGGATTCAGGTCTGGACTTTGACTTGGCCATTCTAACACCTGGATACATTTATTTGTGAACCATTCCATTGTAGATTTTGCTTTATGTTTTGAATCATTGTCTTGTTGGAAGACAAATCTCCGTCCCAGTCCCAGGTCTTTTGCAGACTCCAACAGGTTTTCTTCAAGAATGGTCCTGTATTTTGCTCCATATATCTTCCCATCAATTTTAACCATCTTCCCTGTCCCTGTTTAAGAAAACAGGCCCAAACCATGATGCTGCCACCACCATGTTTGAAAGTGGGGATAGTGTGTTCAGGGTGATGAGCTGTGTTGCTTTTACGCCAAACATATCGTTTGGCATTGTGCTCAGATAGTTCGATTTTGATTTCATCTGACCAGAGCACCTTCTTCCACATGTTTGGTGTGTCTCCCAGGTGGCTTGTGGCAAACTTTAAACAACACGTTTTATGGATATTGGCCAGAGTTGTGCAGTGTACGACTGATTGTTGCCCTATGGACAGACTCTCCCACCTCAGCTGTAGATCTCTGCAGTTCATCAAGAGTGATCATGGGTCTCTTGGCTGCATCTCTGATCAGTCTTCTCCTTGTTTGAGATGAAAGTTTGGATGGACGGCCAGGTCTTGGTAGATTTGCAGTGGTATGATACTCCTTCCATTTCAATATGATAACTTTCACAGTGCTCCTTGGGATGTTTAAAGTTTTGGAAATCTTTTTGTAACCAAATCCGGCTTTAAACTTTTCCACAACAGTATCACGGACCTGCCTGTTGTGTTCCTTGGTCTTCATGATGCTATCTGCACTTTAAACAGAACACTGAGACTATCACAAAGCAGGTGCATTTATACAGAGACTTGATTACACACAGGTGGCTTATATTTATCATCATCAGTCATTTAGGACAGCATTGAATCATTCAGAGATACTCAATGAACCTCTGGAGTGAGTTTGCTGCGCTGAAAGTAAAGGGGACGAATAATATTGCACGCCCCAATTTTCAGTTATTTATTTTTTTAAAAAGTTTAAAATAAACAATAAATTTCATTCAACGTCACAATTGTGTCCCACATGTTGTTGATTCTTCACCATAACATTAAAATTTTTATCTTTATGTTTGAAGCCTGAAATGTGGGAAAAGGTTGAAAAATTTAAGGAGGCCGAATACTTTCGCAAGGCACTGTATAGCAAGCCATAAATATAACAGTTTCAGGGGAGGGGGGAAGGGTTTTTCATTATTTTGTGGTGGAACAGACTACATCCAATAACGCTGATTTTATATCCAGTCAGGGCCATTCAAACACTGCAAGTGGCTCGCACTGGTTTGATCACCGAGCATACATGTTCACAGCAATGCTCAATCGAGGGATCATTGGGAATTTTTTTATATGTATTTTCATCATTCAGCATGTGATTTAACTCTCGTGTATAGTAACTATTCACCAGACCTACAAGAATTTATTTTGACTGCTACACATTTTTTGTTAAAAAACAATTTTTTTATGTTTTCTAATGATTTTTACATTCAAAACAAAGGTTGTTCTATGGGAGCGAAATTTTCCCCGTCTCTGGCGAATATTTACATGAGTTGGTGGGAGGAGCAATATATTTTTGACATTTGTAATCCATTCAGCAAAAACATCGGTATTTTTTTAAGATTTATAGATGATGTGCTTATTATTTGGCGTGGGTCTGAAGAACACATTTTTGACTTCATCAACCATATCAATAATAACCCGTGTAATATTTTTTTCACTTTTGAACAACACAAAAACCGCATTGTGTTTTTAGATATTTTTTTGGAAGGTAACTCTCTTAACAAAAAGGTGGAGTGTAGCTTATATCGAAAAAAATCAGCAGGCAACTCCCTATTACACGCCAGGAGCTGCCACCCCAAACATATCACCACTAATTTACCAGCGGGAGAATTTATACGTGCGAAGAGATGCTGCACAAATTCTGAGATGTACCAAAACAAATGTGAAACTATTAGTAGGAGATTACAAAATAGAGGTTACTCCAAAAAAATTATTGACAAAGCAAAAGATAAAACTGATTTAAAATCGAGAAGTCAATATTTGGAGGATAAAACTCATATTGCTAAAAATAGTGATTTTAGTGATTCACAGGTAATATTTTCCACCAGATTTAGCAAAGATTTTTATGATGTAGTTCACATCGTAAAAAGGTTCCTCCCAATACTGTCAGTCGATCCAATTTTGAATAGAATTTTGGGACAAGGAGTGAAGTTTGTTTCTAGAAACAACATGTCTCTAGGAAATGTTTTGGCCCCCAGTAATCACAACACCAGATCTCATAGTGTTAAAATTTCAGACAAATCTATGTGGTTGCCTATCACAGGATCGGTCAAATGTGGCCAGAAAAATTGTGGTCTGTGCAAATATATACATAATACAAAAAGTTTTGTATCTTTTACAACTGGAAAAAAAATACAATATAAATTCATTAATAAATTGTGGAATGTCTAATGTTATATATCTTTTGTCATGTGACACATGTAAAAAACAATATGTTGGAAGAACTTTAAGAACTATGAGACGCCGTGTATCAGAGCATATATATGATGCCGCAAATAGTACAACCAGGAGCCTGTCAGGGGGCCTCTCAACATTTTTTGAAGGAACATCATGGGAGTTGTAGTAGTTTGATAGTTAATGCTATTGAAAGAGTTAATCTTCCCAAAAGGGGTGGTGATATAAAGAAATTGTTACGTTATCGAGAGGCAAAATGGATTTATTATATGCACACAAGATATCCAATGGGCATGAATTTGAAAAATGATCTATTATATTTGTATTGAATTGTCAGCCCTTTTTTTTTTTTTTTTTGTGGTTCATTAACATATGATGTAATTTCCTGATCCATTCTACCTTGCCTTTATAAGGACCTGTTTTATGTTAGTCTGTATAGGATTGTGAATAAGGAAGTATATTCCGAAACGCGTCCCTTGTCTGTATTTTAAACTTCACCTTTTAACATGGATTAATAAAGCAAATAGAAGATTTATATCCATTGGATGTCGTGCTGGATTCCCTTTTTTGTATATCCTAGTGTCATGGCCGTGATTTATCTTCCTTGCACCATCTTTGGACTTCATACATACTGGTGAGCTGGATTTGAGAATTTTTTTTCTCTTTTTGATACGTGTAGCCGAATCTACAGTATATGTAGACAGAGGTCAAAATGGTGTGATAATTAATAGTCAAATACACACCTACACTCCAGTGACCCTAATATGTCACTGTATCTGACCCCTGCCTATCAACGGAGGGTATGACACCCTAACGTAGCTGGGCGCCCCCGTTCCTCGTCGGCTATCCCTTACTCACCCTAGATAACCCTACCAAAAAATGATAATGTACCTAACAATATCACTACTAACAGGAATTATAATAATCCATTGTAGACAAAATTTAAGCACAATGCCTTAAACAATAGTGAAAAAGGTACACATACCTCAACAGCTATTACCACAATGAGTTCACAGCTCTGTTGAAATGAATAATCAAAATAAAGGTACCCACTAGTATCACATATGACAGGAACTATAATAATCCTCTGTAAACCATATTTAAGAACAATGCCTTATACAGTGTGAAAAAATGGGCACACATTTTAACAGCTGTTACCACAATATGCTCACAGCATGTCAGTATAGATAATCAAACATAAAGGTACTTCCCTCAAGCTTATGCAGTACGCATAGCCTCGATGCGTTTCCCTGCCCGTCATCGTATCATCAGGAGGCCCAGGGGAACAAAGGTAAGAAGGAAGATTCCGGTATCATAAATGGTAGTGGTCGGCGCCATTGAATTACTGGTTTAAATAGACCAAACCATAATACATGAGAACCACTATAGTGAACATCAATACGGGCTACAGTCCTCTGAATCTCATTGCGCTTGTTCCTTTAAACACACCATCACTAGAGCTCACGAACAATACAACGCTACTGCGCATGTCACCTACGTAATTACCCTGGTGACCAATCCAGCGCTTGCATCGCCGTTTCCAGGAAGACGTATTCCACACTAGCAGCTGAATCCTACAGCGCATGCTCAGTGTGTAGGCGCCCGATCTCAGTACAGGGCATGCTACAAACAATTCAGGGGCTACTGCGCATGTCAGCTACGCAGTTACCCTAGCGACCAATCCAACACTTGCATCGCCGTTACCAGGGAAATGTATTGAACTAGCAGCTGAATCCTACAGCGCATGCTCATTATGTAGGTGCCCGATCTCAATGCAGGGTGTGCTACAAGCATATACATCATAGTCAGAAGTCATGCGTTAGTCTCTGGCTTATCATATGATCTCTCCCTACTATGACAACATTATTGTCACAAGATCGGAGAAGATCATTAGATTTACTACTGTGTTTCACAATGAAATAAAGGAAAATACAGGGCTCACCATGCTGCATCAAATATCGCTGCTAAATTGCAGCTATGCAAAAAGGATTAAAATATGCCTGTAATATCAAATTATACAGGATATATCCCTCAGAAACATTATACAGTCCATACATGGTTAGACATTGCAAACCTCTCTGCTACTAATGGATAAAGATTAATAAACAATATAGGTTTTTCCTAGTATACAAAATTGAGGTCAAACCCATTCCAATAGCACATTGTATGTGTATGTACGTGCTCATATAATACAAAAATCAAAAACATAATTATTATGTAGCTGACTAAAGGCTGTGACAATGATATTATTAACATGATATTATTGTACCGAGGGATACTCCATATTCACAGCATCCAAGTCCCCTTACTGTAACCTATCCATTAAGAGGTCAGATCCCATTGACCCCTGGACAATTCATAGATATCACATGCCTTAGGCATGGAAGAAAAAAAGGGGCCCCAATTTCGGACCGATACAGGGTCAAAACTAACTAATTCCAAAATACCAATACTCTGAATGAAGGAAGAAAAGCCCTCTAACCAACACACGGTGTGTAATTGAGTCTCTCATTAAGCCCGCTTGGAGTCTGGGACCTGAGCCGAAAGATCCATTGACATTCTTTTCATAGGATTCTATTGTCCCAGTCCCCACCCCTCGGGTGTTGTCTGATGATTTCAAGAACATTGAAGCGAATAGATTTAAGGTCACCCTGATGGAATTCCCACACATGTCTGGCAATAGGGGTATCCCTCTTGTGCCTGATGTCCCCCACATGTTCTCCTATTCGCCTCCTCAGTTCCCTTGTTGTCTTCCCCACGTAGTCACGGGGACAACTACAACTTGCCAGATACACCAAACCCTCACTTTTGCAGTTGGCAAAGTCTCTCATAAAATAACACCGACCTGTGCTGGCGCTAGTACAGGACTTACATTGTAAAATCCAATTACAATATTTACAATTGCCACATCGATAGGTACCCAGAGGCTTCCTATCCAGCCACATACCCACTGGTACCGGTCGGTTATAGTGGCTATGTACTAGCTGATCACCAATGGAGCCCCCCTTCCTGTAGGTTATTATGGGGTAAGATGGTAAAATATCCGTAAGATCAGGATCCGCTCTAAGAATCCCCCAATGTTTGCGCAAAATCTGGGAAACTCTCTCCGACTGGTTATCAAAGGTACCAATTACTCTAAGTGGACCCCCTCCTCATCCACCTTTTTACCAGTCTGTAGCAAAGAGCTTCGATCCCGTCCCACTGCATGCTGAAATGCCCCATGTAGAACATAGTGGGGATAGCCCCTTTCCTTGAACTGCCTCCTCAAATCGTTAGATTGTTCAAAAAAATCACGGTCCCCTGAGCAATTTCTACGTACCCTAAGGTACTGGCCCTTCGGTATACCTTTTTTAAGGGGCATTGGATGGAAGCTATCCCAACATAATAAACTGTTGGGCGAGGTAGGCTTACGATATGTCTTGGTTGACAATATTCCATCGTCATTTTTACTGATTATGACATCCAGGAATGGGAGCTGTGACTGATGGATTTCACACGTGAATTTGAGATTGATTTCATTCTCATTAATACATTCAACAAACTGATGAAATTCTTGTGAGGTACCTGCCCAAATTACAAGGACATCATCTATGTATCTCCCCCAGTATAATATCAGGGGAGCCCACCAAGGGGTATTAACGTTAAAAATGGTTGTTTCCTCCCACCAGCCCAGGAACAAATTAGCATACGAGGGAGCACATGAGCTCCCCATTGCTGTGCCCCTGAGCTGGTGGAAGTACTTACCATCAAACAAGAAATAGTTGTGTGTTAAGACAAAGTCCAGCAGGTCCAAAATCAGTTCGTTGTGATCTTGCAAAAAAGTTGCTCTCTACCGGAGAAAGTGATAGACTACTTTTAGCCCTTTCGAATGGGGTATTGAACTATAGAGTGATTCGACATCAATTGAGGCCAAAAAAAATTCACCTTCAAATGTTATATCCTGAATTTTCAGGAGTAGATCAGAGGTGTCCCTGATATAAGATGGAAGAGATGTCACAAATGGTCTCAGCACCCTATCCAGATAAACACTTACATTTTGGGTGATTGATTCTACTCCCGAAATGATGGGGGCGACCCCTAAGGGGGGTCAACCCCTTGTGAATCTTAGGAATAGTATAGAAGGTGGGTATCATTGGATTCCCCGGCACCATGAATTCATATTCGTTCTTAGATATGAGTCGCATGTCAAGAGCCATATCTAGTTTCCTTATCAATACTTGATGAAACTTCTCCATTGGATCTTTTTTAAGGATCCTATAGGTGTTTTTGTCTTTCAATATAGCATAACACATGTCTCTATATGGTCCATGGTCCATGAGAACCAAGTTCCCACCTTTATCTGATGGTTTCAATATGACATCTTGATCCTTTCCAAACTGCTGTATTGCCATCCTTTCCCCTTCTGACAAATTATCTGGACCCTCAATATGCCGAACCCTACCCAGATCTTCCTCCACAACCTTAATAAATATGTCAATGCTATTTAATTCACTGACCGGAGGTTGTCTCCGACTCTTCTTCCTTAAGGTAGTGAATGGGCCTAGGCCTCTAGCAGTCTCTCCTTCCTCAAGCAACTCCGCCAAGGTGTTAACCACTCCCAAGTCCTCCATATCAATCCCCAGCTCCTCACATTTCTCACGATCGTTATTCTTGAAAAACTTGTGCCACTTCAATTTCCGACAGAAGAAGTGAATATCTTTTGTCTAACCAAACCTACCAAACGTCACCGGTGCTACAAATGAAAGGCTCCTTTGTAACAATGAGGTCATATCTGCTCTTAGTTGGCAAGATTAAAGGTTAATGATCTGACCTGATTCATGATTCCTTTCATTTACTGACGTTTCCGTAGGTCGTAACGGACGGGGACCCCCTTCTCTAAAAAAGATGATGAAAATGAAGAGCCAAGTGGGCCAGAGGTACCAGGTACAGAGGTGTTGAACACCCCCTGACCTGCTGTGGTAGAGTACTCTCCTGGATCCCCCATGTTTCCTAAATTTGTGGGTTGATGATGATTCCCCCACTAATTCATCCATCTTCACCTATATGGTCTCCTGTTTCCGCTGCCTCTTCCTCTACCTTTATTCTTATGCCTGGACTCTGTTCTCTCTGAGTCTGATGTTTCCTGTTCTGAAGAGGAGATGTCTGTATACTCAGGTACAGTATAAGCTGTATTGAAATTATAGGCCCTCTTATCCCTGAAGTCACTAAAGTCCCTTGAGAATTGTTTTTGTTTTCTTCTCTTAAGGGTAATCTGGTGCTTCTCTACGTTATTCTGAAGAGTCGCCTCTTTTTTCGCAAATTCCAACTCAGTTTTATGCTCTAAGGCTTTTTGTCTCAGAGTATCTAATTTCCTGTCATATGTGATACTAGTGGGTACCTTTATTTTGATTATTTATATCAATAGAGCTGTGAACTCATTGTGGTAACAGCTGTTGAGGTATGTGTACCTTTTTTCACTATTGTTTAAGGCATTGTGCTTAAATTTTGTCTACAGTGGATTATTATAATTCCTGTTAGTAGTGATATTGTTAGGTACATTATCATTTTTTGGTAGGGTTATCTAGGCTGAGTAAGGGATAGCCGACGAGGAAGGGGGGCGCCCAGCTATGTTAGGGTATCATACTCTCCGTTGACAGGCAGGGGTCAGATACAGTGACATATTAGGGTCACTTGTTACGGTTGCTGCGAGCACTGGAGACTATGTCCAGATTTCTTGCTACTGCACATGTGCGAGCGCTGGAGACTAAGTCCAGATTTCTTGCTACTGCACATGTGCGAGCGCTGGAGACTAAGTCCAGATTTCTTGCTACTGCACATGTGCGAGCGCCGGAGACTAAGTCCAATCTTGGAGCCATTGCACATGTGCGGGTGACATCATCGCTGACACGAGGTCACATGTCTCTGACACCTTCTATGCCGATTGGTCGCTGGTCATGTGCTTGTGACGTCTTGCTCGGTGATAGGCCAGCATGACGTCACTCCTGTCGTTCTGGAAGCGGATTGGCTCTGGTGTCCTCCATCTTGGATGAGGCACAGAGTCTATATAAGACCCTGACACACGCCGCATGGTGCTCAGTCCTCTTGGTTCATGCATATGAGTAGACGCTCTGTGCGCGTTCCTCTAGGCATTCCTCTGTCTATGCTAGGTGAGCGCTACCGGCAGGGTAGCGTTCTTATACCTTACAGCTTCGGCTGCTGTCCGTATCCTTACCTCTTAGGGGAGCGGACATAGGCAGGTGCCTGAGGCACATGGTCTGGCTGGGCCTTGTGATTGTACTCGTAGGTGGACGTTGCCGCTAGGGTAACGTTCCTTATACTGCGTCTGGCAGTTGTTCGTATCCTCGCACACTAGGGGAGCGAACAGAGGTAGGAGCTTTGTGCGGCTTACGCTGCTGTTCGTCTCTTTTGCACCACTAGAAGAGCGGACCTAGGCAGGTGCCATATCTAGTGGTTCGTGTCCTCGCACACTAGTGGAGCGAACGCAGGTAGGAGCTTTGTGCGGCTTACGCTGCTGTTCGTCTCTTTTGCACCACTAGAAGAGCGGACCTAGGTAGGGGCCATTTCGCACACATTGCCTTTGTCTCTGTGATTATTAACAGAGATCATTCCACACACCCTCCAAGTAAGGGAGGAATTGCTTTACTTTCTTATTATATCCTTCTGTGAGTTAACAGAGGTATTGCACTCTGCCATAGTCTGCAGCAAAGTCTTTGCACGGTGGACCCTGACTGTCTGATACTCCTTTCAGTTATTATCAGACAGCCCCCCGTAACATTAGGACTGAGCCAAGGGTCTGGCAGTTATGGCAGAATATCAGCAGTTACACCGTTACATACAAGTACTTGAGTCACGGCTCAAGAGTATAGAGGATAAACCTCAGACCATGGTGACATCTGCACATGATCCTCGACTTGCTCTACCAAACAGATATTCTGGCGATGCTAGATCATGTCGTGGTTTCATTAGTCAGTGTCAGATACACCTAGAGGTTAACTCTTCTCGCTTCTCTACGGAGAGGTCCAGAGTAGGCTTTATCATCTCCTTACTTCAGGACAAAGCCTTAGAATGGGCGACTCCCCTATGGGAGCGCTCTGATGTGGTTACTCTGAGACATCAAGACTTTCTTGATGCTCTTAAGGCGGTATTCATGGGTCCGCAGGTTACCCATGATGCGGCCCTGAGACTGTTAGATCTATCTCAGGGTTCGTTATCCACTAGTTCTTATGCCATTGCTTTTAGAACTCTGGTGGCAGAACTAGATTGGCCAGAGAAGGTGTTGATTCCTATCTTCTGGAGAGGGTTGGCTGGCTATGTCAAGGATGCCCTTGCTACTCGTGAAGTCCCTGCTTCTCTGGAGGACTTGATCACAGTAGCAACGAGGATCGATGTACGCCATAAGGAACGTAGACTCGAGGTCTCTTCCTCACGCCCTAAGCATCGGGCTATTCCAGTTGTTGAGGGTCCACTACCATCTTCCTCAGCATCTGAAACATCTCCCACTCCTATGGAGTTAGGTCATACGTTCTCCAGACTACGCAAGTCTGGTCCTCCTATATGTTACGTATGTCGTCAGGCTGGGCACTATGCCAACAAGTGTCCTAGTCGTCAGGGAAACTCCCTGGCCTAGTAACCATTAGAGGGGGGTTACTAGAGACGTCTTCTGCACCCTCTAAGTGTTGTATCCCAGGTCAGCTCTCGTTATCTGAGAATACATGGCCTATTATGGCTTTTGTGGATTCCGGAGCTGACGGGATTTTTGTGTCCTCAGGATTTGTAAAGGGACACAATATTCCCTCTATCATGTTAGAGGCGCCTATTCCTGTCCGTGTTGTTAATGGAACTATGTTGTCTGACTCCATTACATTGAGGACAGTTCCCTTGCGCCTTTCCCTGTCTCAGGGTCACATAGAGGAGATTTCTTTTCTTGTTTTGCCTGAGGGTATAGACGACGTCCTTCTGGGTCTTCCATGGCTTCGGACTCATGCTCCTCACATTGACTGGGAGTCTGACAGCATTATTAGTTGGGGTTCGAAATGTCAGTCCCGATGTCTTCCCTTACCACCTAAGGTCGTTGCAGTTGCATCAACTGATCTCTCTCCCATACCTACACCCTATTTGGATTTCGCTGACGTGTTCTCCAAACAGGGTGCTGAGGTTCTTCCACCCCATAGGCCGTATGACTGTGCCATAGACCTTATCCCAGGTTCGGTTCCACCTAAAGGCAGGGTTTACCCCCTGTCGATACCTGAGTCGGAGGCCATGTCGACCTATATAAGAGAGAGCTTAGAGAAGGGGTTCATTCGTAAGTCTGTCTCTCCCGCGGGAGCTGGGTTTTTCTTTGTTCGGAAGAAAGAGGGCGATTTGCGTCCCTGCATAGATTACAGGGGTCTCAACGCAATCACAATAAAGAACAAATACCCATTACCTTTAATTTCGGAGCTCTTTGACAGACTGAGAGGAGCTCAAGTTTTTACGAAGTTGGATCTGCGGGGTGCGTATAACTTGGTACGAATTCGAAAGGGTGACGAATGGAAGACCGCTTTTAACACCCGAGACGGTCACTATGAATACCTCGTCATGCCTTTTGGGTTATGTAATGCACCCGCAGTATTTCAGGACTTCGTAAATGATGTGTTCAGGGATTTACTGTTATCCTCAGTAGTGGTGTATCTGGACGACATCCTGATTTTTTCTCCTGATCTGGAGACTCATCGTCAGGATGTCGTTCGTGTCCTTTCCCGTTTAAGGGAGCACTCATTGTTTGCTAAACTCGAGAAATGTGTATTCGAGCAGTCCTCATTGCCTTTTTTGGGTTACATTATCTCACAAGAGGGTCTGGCTATGGATCCTGCGAAGCTCTCTGCTGTCCTGCAATGGTCCGAACCTCATTCCTTGAAGGCGGTGCAACGCTTCTTAGGATTTATAAATTATTACAGGCAGTTCATACCCCATTTTTCTACTTTGGTGGCCCCTTTGGTGGCCTTGACTAAGAAAGGTGCTAATCCCAAAGCCTGGTCTACTGAGACATCTCAGGCTTTTGAGGCAGTAAAAAGACACTTTTCAACTGCTCCCGTTCTTCAAAGACCCGATGAGAGTAAGCCCTTCCTCTTAGAGGTTGATGCCTCTTCAGTGGGTGCTGGTGCGGTCTTGTATCAAAAGAACGGTGCAGGTAGAAAAAGGCCGTGTTTCTTCTTTGCTAAAACCTTTTCACCGGCAGAGAGAAACTATACCATTGGGGATAGGGAACTGCTCGCCTTGAGATTAGCCTTGGAGGAGTGGCGTCACTTGCTGGAAGGAGCGAAACATCCTTTCCAGGTCTATACAGACCATAAGAATCTGACGTACTTACAAACCGCTCAGCGTCTGAATCCTCGCCAAGCCCGCTGGTCCTTGTTTTTCTCCCGCTTTCACTTCTCCATCAACTATTTGTCTGGGAGTAAGAATAACAAGGCAGACGCCCTGTCTCGCTCTATGCTTTCTACCCAGGAAGAGATGGACGAACCTCGTCTTATCCTTCCCTCCAGGGTTTTTCATACGCTCTCTCCTGTGACGTTAGACCAAATCCCACCGGGCAAGACATTTGTTCCGCCTGATCGACAGAATGATATACTGTCATGGGCCCACACCTCAAAGGTGGGTGGGCATTTTGGTATTAGGCGGACACGAGAGTTACTGGAGAGGTGGTATTGGTGGCCACACTTAGCCAGCCACGTCAAGAGATATGTCGGTTCCTGCTACTCGTGTGCTCGCAACCGTCCATTACGGCAGAGACCGGCTGGGCTCTTGCATCCTTTACCAGTGCCAGATAGACCATGGGAGGTGGTAGGCATGGACTTTGTGGGTGATCTTCCATGTTCACAGGGACATAGATTTGTGTGGGTCATTACGGACCATTTCTCCCGGATGGTTCATCTCGTACCGTTATCGAGAATCCCATCTTCCAGGGTACTAGCCAAACTATTCCTCAAGCATGTCTTTAGGCTTCACGGGATGCCAGATCGTATCATTTGTGATAGAGGCCCGCAATTTACTTCCCGTTTCTGGCGAGATCTTTGTAGCCTTCTGCAAATTGAGTTGAATCTCTCTTCGGCATACCATCCGGAGACTAATGGTTTGGTTGAACGTACCAATCAATCTATGATTATATACCTTCGACACTTTGTTGCTGAGAACCACGATAACTGGTCCTCCCTCCTACCCTGGGCAGAATTTGCCCTTAACAATTCGCTGGCTGAGGCCACTGGGCAGACACCGTTCGTACTCAATAATGGGCAACACCCTAGGGTACCGGTACCGTTTCCCGCTGCTGCACCTCCTCCTCTTGTGGCCGACTGGGCAACTAATGCCAGAGAGGTTTGGGATCGGACTCAAGAGTCGATCCAAGCAGCTAAGGACCGTATGAAGACGGTGTCCGATCGGTTTCGTCGCCCGGCTCCTGTCTTTTCTCCAGGGGACTTTGTGTGGCTCTCTGCAAAACACGTGAGACTTAGAGTGAGCTCTGTCAAATTTGCTCCTCGCTTCCTGGGTCCTTATGAGGTTCTTCGACAGGTAAATCCTGTAGTCTATCAATTGAAGTTACCTGTCCATCTTAGGATTCATGACAAATTCCATGTCTCACTGCTAAAGCCAGCTATTTTACCTCACGCTCGTGAAGTGCACTCTCCTGCCTCTGATTCCTCTCGCTCTAGCTATGAGGTACGAGCCATAGTTGGTTCTAAGATGGTTAGAGAGCGCAGGTTCTTCTTGATAGATTGGGAGGGCTATGGCCCGGAACATCGCTCTTGGGAGCCTGAGGAGGCTGTCCATGCTCCCGACTTAGTTGCCGATTATCTGCGTCGCCGGGAGGGGGGCCCTTGAGGGGGAGGTACTGTTACGGTTGCTGCGAGCACTGGAGACTATGTCCAGATTTCTTGCTACTGCACATGTGCGAGCGCTGGAGACTAAGTCCAGATTTCTTGCTACTGCACATGTGCGAGCGCTGGAGACTAAGTCCAGATTTCTTGCTACTGCACATGTGCGAGCGCCGGAGACTAAGTCCAATCTTGGAGCCATTGCACATGTGCGGGTGACATCATCGCTGACACGAGGTCACATGTCTCTGACACCTTCTATGCCGATTGGTCGCTGGTCATGTGCTTGTGACGTCTTGCTCGGTGATAGGCCAGCATGACGTCACTCCTGTCGTTCTGGAAGCGGATTGGCTCTGGTGTCCTCCATCTTGGATGAGGCACAGAGTCTATATAAGACCCTGACACACGCCGCATGGTGCTCAGTCCTCTTGGTTCATGCATATGAGTAGACGCTCTGTGCGCGTTCCTCTAGGCATTCCTCTGTCTATGCTAGGTGAGCGCTACCGGCAGGGTAGCGTTCTTATACCTTACAGCTTCGGCTGCTGTCCGTATCCTTACCTCTTAGGGGAGCGGACATAGGCAGGTGCCTGAGGCACATGGTCTGGCTGGGCCTTGTGATTGTACTCGTAGGTGGACGTTGCCGCTAGGGTAACGTTCCTTATACTGCGTCTGGCAGTTGTTCGTATCCTCGCACACTAGGGGAGCGAACAGAGGTAGGAGCTTTGTGCGGCTTACGCTGCTGTTCGTCTCTTTTGCACCACTAGAAGAGCGGACCTAGGCAGGTGCCATATCTAGTGGTTCGTGTCCTCGCACACTAGTGGAGCGAACGCAGGTAGGAGCTTTGTGCGGCTTACGCTGCTGTTCGTCTCTTTTGCACCACTAGAAGAGCGGACCTAGGTAGGGGCCATTTCGCACACATTGCCTTTGTCTCTGTGATTATTAACAGAGATCATTCCACACACCCTCCAAGTAAGGGAGGAATTGCTTTACTTTCTTATTATATCCTTCTGTGAGTTAACAGAGGTATTGCACTCTGCCATAGTCTGCAGCAAAGTCTTTGCACGGTGGACCCTGACTGTCTGATACTCCTTTCGGTTATTATCAGACAGCCCCCCGTAACATCACTGGAGTGTAGGTGTGTATTTGACTATTAATTATCACACCATTTTGACCTCTGTCTACATATACTGTAGATTCGGCTACCCCTTATCTATATGACCTCCCCCTTATTAAATATTTATCAATTTACTTTGTCTTTGAGTTTGCGGGTTTATTCACCTGGGCGATTTTAATATTATTAATAAAAATATTTTTTAGAGGGATTTGTAATGATCATTTTTAACAAACTTAGAACTACTTATAAATGAGATGTGGCTATAACTCTTTATAAGTTAAAGGTGTTGCCTGTGCGCAACATACTGACGACCTTTCAATTGGATAGGTCATCAATATCAGATTGGCACTTGGTCCCCCCACCGATCAGCTTTGAACAGAGCTGAAAAGAGCATCTCCAATCAATGTGTAGAAGTCACTGGCAGGTACTGTACAACTGCCCTTATTCTTTTGATCAGAGCTGTTTTGCAGTACCCAGCAACAAGCGCTATACATAGAATAAATAGCACCTTTAAAAGTCTTTACATCCACACGACACCAGGATTTATAACAGCTGATCTATGGGTGTCGGGTGTTGGACCTGCACTGATGTGATATTGTTGACCTGTCTCTCTAAGGATAACGCATCCATTTGTTGTGCCCAGACAATCCTGTGATGCATCTTCACAAATCTCTCTAGTTTGAGACATTGCGGCCAAGGTCCAGTGTGTTTAGATCACATAGCATTACCTAGACTGGATATAATTACATCTACTACTTGAGAGCAAGAATAGGTCAGATTTCTTCTTTTAATGTAAGCAAAAACATTTCCATATCACCCAGAGAATATTGTTGACAAGTCCAATTATAATTAATTGCCCAGTGTGCAGGAGCATCTTACCACAGCAAATTGTCAGGTAGGAGATCCAAACTGCATGTAGACTTTTTATATAGAAGCGAGGAAGATCCAGCAAAGAGATATTCAATCCCTATTAAAACATCACATTTATTGGAAAAAAAAAGTTAAAAAGGGGGATATAAAATAACATCATGGTGCTAACCAGGTCTATACGTTTCAAGTAAAAATACTCTGTCATGGCTCAAAACGCGTAGACCTGGATAGGATCATGATGTAATTTTTTATCCTCTTTTTTAACTTTTTTTTCCAATAAATGTGATGTTTTATTGTGGACTGAATATCTCACTGCGGTTGCTGGATCTACTTAGTTTTTTCTTGCTGCACAAAATTTAGAAAAAAAAAAAATTCTGACATGCAAAAGCAAAACCCCCCGAAAAATTAGTGACCAATATAGCCACCTGTCTTTATGATGACACTCAACAGCCTACCATCCATAGATTCTGTCATTTGCTTGATCTGTTTACGATCAACATTGTGTGCACCAGCCACCACAGCCACCCAGACACTGTTCCGAGAGGTGTACTGTTTTCCCTCCCTGTAGATCTTACATTTTATGAGGGACCACAGGATCTCTATGGGGTTCGAATCAGGTCAACAAGGGGGCCATGTCATTATTTTTTCATCTTTTAGACCTTTACTGGCCAGCCACGCTGTGGAGTAGTTGGATGCATGTGATGGAGCATTGTCCTGCATGAAAATTATGTTTTTCTTGAACGATACTGACTTCTTCCTGTACCACTGCCTGAAGACGTTGTTCTCCAGAAACTGGCAGTAGGTCTGGGAGTTGAGTTTCACTCCATCCTCAACCCGAAAAGGTCCCACAAGTTCATTTTGTGATGATACCAGCCCATTCCAGTACCCCACATCCACCTTGCTGGCGTCTCAGTCAGAGTCGAGCTCTCTGACCTTTACTGATCAAGCCTCTGGCCCATCCATCTGGCCCATCAAGATTCACTCTCATCAGTCCATAAAACCTTTGAAAAATCCGTCTTAAGATATCTCTTGGCCTAGTCTTGATGTTTTATCTCATGTTTCTTGTTCAAAGGTGGTCGTTTTTCAGCCTTCCTTACCTTGGCCATGTCCCTGAGTATGGCACACCTTGTGCTTTTTCATACTCCAGTAACTTTGCAGCTCTGAAATATGGCCAAACTGGTGGAAAATGGCATCTTGGCAGCTTCACGCTTGATTTTCCTGAATTCATGGGCAGTTATTTTGCGCCTTTTTTGCCCAACACGCTTCTTGCGACCCTGTTGGCTATTTGCCATGAAACGCTTGACTGTTCGGTGATCACGCTTCAGAAGTTTGGCAGTTTCAAGACTGCTGCATAGCTCTGCAAGACATCTCACAATTTTGGACTTCTCAGAGCCCGTCAAATCTTTCTTGTGACCCATTTTGCCAAAGGAAAGGAAGTTGCCTAATAATGAAGCACACCTTATATAGGGTGTTGATGTCATTACACCACACCTCTCCTCATTACAGAGATGCATATCACCTGATTTACTTAATTGGTAGTTGGCTCTCAAGCCTATACAGCTTGGAGTAGGACAACATGTATAAAAATTATTATGTGTTAAAAATAGTCATTTGCCTAATAATTCTGCACACAGTGTATTTGGTGAATCCTATGCTGGAGAGCTGATATATTCCCTCTTATCTGTTTAGAGTTTAAATATATCAAAGAATGTTCTCGTTCAGCGGTACTTAGTACGCTGCTGTACTATGTTGAACAGACCACATTTTGCACTGTCCATGGTGCTGATAGTATATTGGATTATTGAAAGTGAACTTTTTTTCTAAGAAAAAAATAAAATAACTGTTATGAAAACTAGTAATACTATTTTGATTAGCCAATAAATAAAGTGAGAAATCAATGGAAATACATATACTACACTACCTATACATATACTACATATAACAAAATTAGTATTTTAGGCACCATAAATAGCTGCATACATGTATCTATATTTTGTCACAATAAATATTTATCATACTAAAGACTTTATCCTTTGAAAAAATAATTTAAACAAGACCTTCTATGAAGATGATTTTTATCTAATAAATCTGTGTATGGTATATAGAGTGAGTATCTGAATATACTCCCCTACTGCTATGTTCTCTGGGATCCAGCGTCGCTCTCTGCCATCACTGACATCACTGCAATTCAGACTCTCCAGTTCACTTTCAGTGGCTTTTATAATGTTGAGTGTCAGCACAAGGCTTTATAGGCTTACACCATAAAAATGTGCTTATGGCTCACGCATAGAGTAGAGCGGTAGAGTCTGATGAGCAGTTACTGAGAAGAAGAGTAGAATGGCGCTGGATCCCTGATAAAGCGGAGGTAGGTGAGTATATAAACACATACACACTACACTACATAAATATATACATACATTTATTGAAAAATTATCTTCATGGAAGGGCCTAAAAGTTGGAATATCCAAACAAAGATTAACAAAATATTCACCACCATAGCAGTAAAGCCAAATGGAAGAATCTCATTCCTGTTTTAGTAAAAGATATTGATAAATCAGAAATTAAAGGGATCTGCGTCAACTCTCCAGTCTGTGATGAATTCAATGATAAAAGTTTGCAGCCCACATTCACAGGGAAGGGAACACGTTACATTTTACGGTGACTATTCACGTGAATAGCACTTTCAAAATCCAAGGTCAGACCGAGTCTGCAAGGCCAAAAGCCATTTTTTCTTAGCAACTGTCAGTGCTATCACATAGAGGGGAGCCCTGTTTGAATGACCCCCATTAGCACAACAGGTTATGCTGTGGGGTAATGCAATACTCTGAAAAATAAAATAAATGGAACCCTAGATATTTTAAGTCTGTACAGTCATTAAAAATTCTTCACAGCTATTTTCTAATTACATTTCTCACAGAACATGTTAGCCATGGTGTCCAGAACTGTGATATAGAAACTCAGTTATGTGTTCAAATAAATAAAAGTAATGCAGCTGTCTCGTCCAAATTTTGATGAACGCTTCTGGTTTATCTATGAGAAAGATGCTACCACACTCCTTTGGTGGCAACGCATCTCATGGAGAACATAAAGCATAGTTTGTTGAAAACCACCATATCTGATCCTTCTTTCCCCTGATATCATCAGTAGGGGGAGAGTGTAGAGGCCTCCAGAAGCATGAGACTGTAAGCCAATATGGGTTTGTCTGACTTTTGCCTGTGTATGTCTATGGGGGTTTTAATAAAGGAAGGTTTCTGTGGCAAACCACTTGGCCTGGTCTGGGGTATTTAGATATAGAAGGAGGTAAGTAAATTGAACCTTGTCAAGAGTAAGGAATTGCTTTGCTATTGCTCTTTAAGAAGTGGTTGACTAGATTTTTAAAACCTTAAAAGAAGTGATTATTATAATTTTTTTGCAATGTATTATTTTAGAGAATATGTGCTTTAAAATTTTCAAGGTGTCTTACAACAGACAAGAAATAGTATCAGTGTTAAAGGGGTTGGCATGTTGTGGTTATGAACATAATCACTCAGCAGGCCCCATGCAGCGGAGGATACCGCGCCTCACGCCATCCTATGCCTCCAGTCCACTCCACTAATGTGCAACTGAGGAAGATCCGTACTGGACCGAAAACGTTTTTTCATGCACATTAAATAAACTTGCATCCCTTTCAAGTTTGGGAGTGCCTTGTTTAATTACGCTTTACATTTTATGAACAGAAGGTGCTGGTTAGTTTTCTAGAAAAGCTACACTAACAAAAGAAAGTCGTCGACTTCTAACAGAATTTGTGAGTGAGCTCGTATTGACAGTCTGACAGAAAACTTTGTAACTTTTTTATCTGTCTTTTTCTGAGCTCCTCTAATCTGATTTATGGCCCCAGACTACATTAAAGGGGTAGTTCAATACCTATAAAGTCCTTTATAAATACCTACATGTAAGCCCTAACCACTTTTGCAATTAGTTTTATTATTCAATTCTCTATACTTCTCTCTATCCTGCTATATCCTATATGTGTTTTTTTTACTTTACTTCTTGTGACTTCTTGTTTGAGAGAAGTCTAAAATGGGAAGCCCCAGGAGGTTGGACTGCACTCACTTCGCTGCTGCGCGTATCACCCCTCCTGAGACAGGATACAATCAGGGAACGGTGCTGTGGTCACTTAACAAAACTACTGTCATCAGTATCCCCTAATGACATCTTGGTTCAGAGGTGATTGAGAAGTGACAACATCTCTATGGCAGTAATATTTCTAATGCTGCATTCTCTTTCCCTGAAATAAATCGTCATCGGGGGTGGTGAAAGAAGCCATGTAAGTGACACCTAAGCTGTCCCCTGATGATGATTTGTTTGAGTGCATTGATAGAAGCTTTAGGGCAGTACTGCTATTACTTAGCCTTCTTATATCATCATTCCCAAACAAATCATCATCAGGGGTAGGTACTGGTGTCACTCACTCTGCTTCCATCACCACCCCTGATGATGATTTGTTTTAGGAAAGAGACTGTGGTGTTAGAAGCAATGTCTATGAACGGTGGCGGCTTATCGATCACTTCTACTCAAGCATGATTTCATCAGGGCACAGCAATGACAGAGTTGTGTTAAGTGACCACAGTGCCGCCCCCGATGACATCCTTTTTTCAGGAGGGGTGACAGACCTTGCAGAGAAGGGAGTTCAGCCCCAGCCTCTTCTGATGTCCGGTTTGAGACTTTCACAGTAAGTAAACTAAAAAACACATATAGGAAATAAAAACATTGTGAGAAGTGAGAAGGCTAATTGCAAAACTTGTTAGGGATTAAAGATAGGTATTTATAAAGGGCCATATATGTATCAGACCACCCCTTTAAAGTTGTAGGTTTAGGGAACCAAAGATCCTGTAAAAGTCAAACTTTTGCAAAACTTTTAATGAAACCTAATTGTAAGAAATATTTATAGCCCAAAATATATGTATTTAAGTGAAAAAAAAATGCTCTAAAAAGGTGGCCAACTCTGCAACGTCTCACATCTCAACGTGTGGTGAAGCTAATATAGATTAGTTAAGGAACACCTATATTATATGCCAATCTGTCCAGAAAATAAGAGTAAATAATGTACAATGTAATGATCAGCCATGTAAATGTAATTAAGATTCTAAGTACTTCCCCGATTTTCTCACAAAGATTCCAGGCATGTTTCCGACATATTTAGCAGACTCTAATCTCTTTAAAACAAACATCACAAAGTAATTGTTCTTCACATTTTGCAGATATTTATTTAGGTTTGGATGCTGAGTAATAAAAGTCAATGAAGAGCATCTACATATTACTCTTCTATGCGCTGGATTTATCTGCACAGATGGATGGAATATTTATGGTGGCTGTTTCCAGCTAATCAGAGTGTGAAACTGCTAAACTACTGGCAAGGGTGCTTCATCAAAATAAAAAGATGCTTTAAGGTTCAGTGTATTGCAAAAGATCCTACCATTCCATTTTTTGTGCACTACCAGATGGAAAGGAGAGGATCAAATGAACCCTGAAGACCAGGGATAAACCAGAAAAATAAATCAATGAGGTGCAGGACGATGGTTGAGCAGGTGTATTTTGGCTTGAGATTCTGCTATGCAAAATCAGTTATTAAATTGAGATAGTAACAACAAACTTCAAAACATCCTAAGCTATTGTTGGAATTTTGGTGCTTTGTTAAGAATTACTAAGGAATGTAAAATATCTAATGAAATCCTGTCATTGTTATGAATTGTCTATAGGCTAAGCTAGTGTCCTATTGAAGATGACTCAAAGTATCCAAATCTTCATTCACATTGTCTCTTCAGGGAGGAAGGAGACGACCTCTAGTGCCACCTATTTGAAGTAGCAATCCTACAAGTCAAAAGTGACCCTTTAACAAGCCTTTTCATATGACTTAGCATTTATGCCAGATCAGAACCTCAATTTGCAGACATGGTGTTTCGGGGTGATTGCCCCTCGTCAGAGCAAAGTATGAGATCTGATCTGGCTGTATGAGATGAGTCTCTATAGTGGGGTCTAAGGGGAAAATGTTTCTCCTTGCGGAGACTGACAAATCAATTTGGCTGCCAGTGAGGACTCTTACAGCTGCAATTCTCATCTGGGAATATTTCTGGCAGCCAGATTGGTTTGTCAGTCTCCGCAAGGAAAAATGTTTTCCCCTTAGACCCCAAGTCTTCATTGTAAGTTTCAATTCACTCAGCTCTAAGTTTTTTTGATGCCTCTGTGCTTGCTTTAAAGGTTTGCTCACACTAACATATAAATATGACAAGCCCAATCTGATAAAATAAAGTATTGCAATCAGGCCAAAAATAATAAAATCAGTTACTGTTGATCTGTGATTTTTTTTTTCCCAGGTGCATCAGGAATAACTTGCAGCATGCTATGATTGACGGCGTAGATTGGACGAAACTCTCCACTGCAAGTCTATGGGTGCTAGAACAAAAATGGATGCCACATGAACCATCCTACTGGCATCCATTTTTTACAGATACATTACCATTCTGTAACCAGCTCACTATAAATGGTACTGTAAATGATTGTTGAATGATAGCTGCTGGGGAAAAAACGCATTGCATATGGATGGCATACAGACGCTAGACAAGAAAAAAATCACACTCATATAGCACTTGCATGACATATCTGTATGGAATGAGCTACATGACACTCATCCAACTTTTTTAGATGACAATGTGACCGATTTTTCATACGTTAGTGTGAGCGAACCTTAAACAAGATCTAGGCAAAGTGAAGCCCACAGGATACATCCATCCTTTTTGGTTGTTCCTGTACAGCCCAGAGACAAGAACAGCCAAAGCGGTGGAAGCAGGGGATACTACACCACGCTACCATCCCTCCACCAAAGTTTAAATTTTGCCAATATGTGTATCCACATTGTGTAGAGGTCATTGAATACATAGGTGGGGAGCTGTTCCACCATTCATGTGATGCGTTTGTGTCTTAACGCAGCTGTCATTTTGACACCACTAGATTGCACCTGCTGTGTGGAGCCTCAGTTCACATGCTGCACAGAACAGATCAGTGAATTGGAGGAAACAAGGTTAGGTGAGTAGCTTTATTATTTTTTTTTTAATTATCAATCAGTAGTTTTGGGGAGGTGTTTAGCCATCATACTTTGTGAGTGAAGGTGATTGGGGGCATAATATTTTGTGTGAGTGGGGACATTATACCGTGTGTAGGTGTGACATGAGACATCATACTTTGAATGTGGGGCGCTGTAAGGCATCAAATTATGAGGATGTGTTTGAGGGGCACACTGTGGGAACCATTATACTATGTGGGGGGAACTGTTAATCAAGATGCAAAGGTTGTTTAACAGGAGCACTATAATTTAGTTTTTATAAACTTTATGTATTAGCTGCTACTGGGAAGAATACATGTACAAGAATCCTTATCATAACATATATCAGCCGTACCAGCTAGTCAGTGTATTTAATTCTGGTCAATATAACTGATAAAGACTGATATAAAATAATAATGAGAAGAATTAAGTTTGACCCTCCACTACCGTCAGTTTCTCATGTAGCCTGTTAGGAAAATTAATAGCCAACATCTGCTTTAAAGGGTTATTCCTATCTCCAAGATCCTATCCTAAAATGTAGTAAGTGTAATAATAATAATAAAAATATTAGCAAATACCTCCAAATAGAAATGTACTCTAGATCTTCTTATTCACTATATCACTTTCCTCATGTCCTGGCCATTGCAGGACCTTAGGTATCCATGGATAGGACCACATCCAAAGTGACAGTTAGTTAGTTCCTAGTCATTGTAACCATGGATCCCTAAGGTCCTGCAATGCCCTGCATGTAAGGTAAATGACATCTATATTAGATTTCTAATTGGCGGTATCGGCTAATATTATTATTTGTAGTATTATTATTATTATTACACCTACTACATATTGGGATAGGATCCTGGAGAGGGGAATAACCCTTTAATCTATGTGGCAGAATAACAGGATAGTCTAAAAATTCAATTTTCAGAGAAATGTTGTGCACCAGTCTTCATGAAGCTGTCTCCTTGCTTATAGAGAGAACTGTGCAGCTGTAGAGTGGCTGCACAGTTTTTGCTGTCTCCCTGCATTGATCTCGTTCAGTACATATTGTAAACAGGATATTGACTAGTGTTCAGTTTCCTCCAAGAGAAAAATTGTTTGTGTAAATCGGGGCATAAGGAGCAGTCTGTAAAGGGTGCTTTACACGCTGCGACATCTCTAGCGATCTCGTTAGCGATGTGACATGCCAAATCGCAGATAAGATTTGCCGAGATCGCACATAGGTCATTCTTTGTAGCACCGGTCACATGTGCGATCTCGGCAAATCGTATATACGATCTGGCGTGTTACATCGCTAACGAGATTGCTAGCGATGTCGCAGCATGTAAAGCACCCTTAAGACAGACAGAAAGATAGGAAGCAGTCTGCATCAGGGTACAACCAGAGCTAGCTGTCTGGGTAACATTAGGGGGCATGCAAGAAATTCTGTAAAAAAGGGTGAGCCATGTATAGCATGTGTAAGGTGTACCGTGGGGAGCATATGTGTAAGAGGTGAGTGTAGTCAGTCAATTCTACTTTAATCAGCCATTCTGCCACAGGAACAATATTGTAGCCTGGTGAGCTGACTACAAACTAAACACTAGTTATGCAACATTTCTCTTCCCTACACCTCCAGTAATATTGATATTAACTCCTTTACCATGCTAGACTACCATGTATGTAGAGATTACTCCTTCTGTTCCTTTGACCACCAGGATATTATTAAGGCTGGGGCTACACAAGCGTATGGCATCCGATGCAATCTGCTAATGACCCTCGGCACCCGATGTGCTAAGAGTGTGAGCCAAGTGTCATGCCACTGTGATCTGATCCTGCGTTCGGATCACAGCTGTGGAGAAGAGGGAAGGATTAATCTCCCTATCTCCTCCATTGCCAGTGAATGTGATTATCACACAGCACTCCGGTGTCATCCCAGTTCAGTGCAATGATACACTTGCACCCATAGACTTGTATGGGTGCAAGTGAATGCGGATCGGATTTCACCCACAGCATGCTGCGGATGTTTTCTCGGTCTGATTAGGGCTGAGAAAATAATTGCAGATGGGAACAGCCCCAAAGAGTAGCATGGGTCCAAGTGGAATGCGATTTTTTTATTGCATTCCACTCGGCCCATTTTACTCGCCATGTGTTTTAGCCCTAGACCCCTAAGGAGATAGAGATTATTCTTTCTCTGCACTAGGTTACCAGGATACTGACATTAACCCTGTTATTGTCATAGCCCCAAAAATATTACTATAAATTTAATTTAAATAGTATAGCTAATTCTGGCAATTTATTTGATACAATAGAGAATAAAAGGAAGGATACAGTAACTTTCAACATAATTCATTTTAAAGATAATTCCTCAAAATGGTTTTACTTAGACTTCACTGGACTTTTTTTATATATTGGTTTTATAATTAAAATTTTCCAAGAGGAAGGCAGGTCTGGTTCATCCAAGTTTAATTCTTTGAAGGCAAGTCAAAATAGCCTGGAAGTCATCCTTATCATCTGAAGATGGCTTCATATGAAAAAATTCTGCAGTTCTGCAAATTATTTAAGTTAATTTAGTAGAAAAAAAAATTACATTAAATTTGTTAAAAAAATTTCGCTGATGACCATTTCAACAAAAATCCTTGTCTATGCTATCTCAAGCCCATGCTTATTGCAAATCTGAATAAAAAACTTCTTGACCAGATTTAGATGTAAAAGCTCACATTTATGAAAAAGAGTAATCAATGAGGTCACATGTATCCGAGCCAATGTAGTAAGACCAAGAGTCAGTATTCCATATTTTGATCTCTTAGAACCTCAAAAGTACGTTACATTTTCAACTTTTAAACAGAAGCTGCAACTCAACTCCAGAACTGGATACATCGTACATGGATACTTTCATTTCATTTAAATATGTAAAAAGTGGTGGTGTTAGAAACAGTAAGAACCGGTGTAAATGAAGAAAGAACTACAGCAATGGCTAGAGATGAGCGAATCTTTGAAAATAAAATTTTCCAGCTTTGATGAATTATTAAAATAAAATTCGATTCACATATTTCCAAGTACTTCAATTGCCCTGAAAACACGTATATTACATTCTGAGGTCTTTTAGGACTACATCCAACTTATTTCAAGCTCTTTACCTCAAACACATCTTTAGTAAAGTCAAATTAATCTCAATATCTATGGCTAATGGTAAACAGATGGTAACTGTTCTTCACTAGTGTTGTGAGTGTATCCCACTCTGGGAAGACCTCTGACAAGTCTGGGACCAGAAGGTCACAGCACCTTATTGTGCACACGTCTAAAACTACTATTTGAATGCATCTACTTTCTTTTAGTGCTGCAGGGGTTAAGGACTCTTTCCTATCAGGCTGATCTTTGAAGCCTTAATCTCATGTGGAGCTCTTTTATGACCACTCCCCTTCACTATAAATAGTCCCATGTCTTACCATCTGATGCCGATTATAGAATCTCATTCTTATGCTGCTGTCAACTTTGGAAGGATTCAGTCTCTGGGAGAAGCTGAGGAGTTGTGACTATCGAAGCAGTGGTGCTACACTGAAGAAACTTGGAGTGTTTTCCTTTATGTGTCATTTCCCCTCTACATTGTGTTGTAATATTGCAGTGGTGAGACTAGTTCTCTCGCTGCCCTTCTCACTAGCCAGGGTGAGTTCAGGGTAAACGAGAGCCTAGAAACGTGACTGCAACAGAGGGGAAGAACCCATATAGGGATATTAGGGAGCACAGGGTATAGACTCAGGTGAGTTGCAGGAGGTGACCCCACTCCACTCTCTATCGCCTTCCTTCTATACCATCCCCGCTGTCAACCTTGTGCTGCACTGCACACTGAGCGTCTGTACACTCTGGCGTGACAACTGTCGTGTCACACATTATGTGTAATGTTCATTCAGCGTTCTATGGTTTTCTGTTGATATCTCTATTGCTAAGCTGTGATTTTCTTGCACTATCTGGATCCATGCCAAAATGGCTGCTGCATTCCCTTCCTCTGCTTTTATACAGACTGTGATATTCTCTCCTGAATGGCTGTGCTATATAATATAATGTGTTAGCTGCAAGTCATTATGGGAAAACCTGCCCTACCGTACCTGAGGTTATGTGTGCCTTCTCTGGTTGATATAGTCTTCTACATTGTGTTAAATGGCAGCGGGCATTGAATCGAGTTGTAAATTCTTAGACTTTGCTTCGTCTAGCATATTTCCAAGAATTCAACATGAATTTGATTTGCTTTTAATTGATTCTCTAATTTCTAGTAATGACTCACAAAAAGAAGCAGGTTGCTGCATGGTACAAGATGCAGAAGGTATTCTGGGTAAAAGTGGTTTTATGCCTGATGTTGTGTCTAAGGAAGCAGTGCATGTCAAGGGGATTATTTTTGCTGTTGTATAGCCTAAAGCATTTCACTAGCTATAAGGGCTAGGTGCAGGGCTACAATTTTGTTTCTCGTGTCCTTCGACAGCTCTTTGGCCTTCACCATAGTGGAGTTTGGAGTGTGACTGTTTGAGGTTGTAGACAGGTGTCTTTTTACTGATAACAAGTTCAAACAGGTGCCATTACTACAGGTAATGAGTAGAGGACAGAGGAGCCTCGTAAAGAAGAAGTTATAGGTCTGTGAGAGCCAGAAATCTTGCATGTTTTTAGGTGACTAAATACTTATTTTCCACCATAATTTGCAAAAAAAATAAAAATCTTACCAAATCAGACAAGGTGGTTTTCTGGATTTGTTTTCTCATTTTGTCTGTCATAGTTGTGGTCACCTATGATGTCAATTACAGGCCTCTCTCATATTTTTAAGTGGGAGAACTTGCACAATTGGTGGCTGTCTGAATACTTTTTTTTTTCCCCACTGTATGTGCACGGGCATCTGAATGAGTCCTTATACAGTATATAAGTTTGCTCAGAGTTTCTTTGAAACTATTGAAACTAGTACATAGAATCATTAGAAAAGGCACACTGAGGACATCATAGGAGCAGACACATTAAGAAGCCACAATACCATACTTATTGCAATGTCTCCATTATAATTCTTTGCAAATAAGGCTTTGGAATAATAAAACAACAGGAAAGGCACGCTTAGAATCATTCACATGCATCTGGCACAGCTTTAATGTCTAAACTACAGTATTTGTATACACCAATTTTGAGTAATGTCTGTTTACTTAAGCAAAAGAAGGAACACGGGCACAAGCAGTTTGTGCAGAGGTAAGCAGGTGCATGCAGAACAGTATGTCTTCCCTCTGTCAGCATTACACCATCATTAGCTAGTGTCTGCTCAGCAGGGTGTGTCATTATGTCTCCCAGGGCTGGTGTAATTATACATTGACATAATTAACCCAGCAAGCCCATTAGGCAGCCCGGCGAAAAATTCATCTATAATTATTTGTTGTGTGCATGCTAATGAGTCCATCTGTACCACCATTGTACAACACGAACAAATTAATTTACTAGTCTGGATTTTTTAATAAGTTCAGAAGAATTAGTTGCTTATGTTTAGAAGTATGCAATGAACATATAGAGTGTGCAGGTATGGGCATATGGGAGTTCTTCAGTGTCAGCTGATAGACATCTAATAACTAACACTCGTGCTTACAAGACAAGATGCTAGGCATCATAATCCATGGTTACTACTGGAGTCAGTTCCATGATTGCAACATACTTTATGAAAGTTTACTGTTGGTTAAAAAAGAAGACAGAAAACATGAGTACACCCCTAGGGTGCTGCCTCAAGTAAGCCGCACAAAGTCATACCCAGTTGGATTTTTGGAGACTTGTATGTTGTGGTCGCAATGCCCTAGGTGTTGCAATACAAATTGATCTACCTGCATTACACTGCGGTGTGTCATGGCCAAAGTCTACAATTGACAATTGACAATGGAAGTTACAGGAGCACAGTATGACATTATCCAATAAGTGTTGCTTATGACAAGTCGACTCATGTAGAATGGTAACACCCAGTTGTCCATTTATCTATTACTTTCTAGGAGAAGTAACAGAAGAATGGCACAATACAGAGTACATACGTTTACTAAAACAGATATGTCAGACTCCGGATAGTTTCTCTTTAATGAACACTAGCTGATTTACTATGCATCTTACCTATACAGAGACCATAATTCTTGTCAAATGGTCAAAAATTAATAAAAATAAATAAAAATCCAACAGTACAATACTTTGTAAAGTCAACAAGTTAAAAAAAAACCAAAGATTTATATATACGTTCATTAGAATAATCTCAAAATAAATATACATGTACTATTCCATCCCATGCTGTAGACAATCTAAATCATAACTTGAATGGCTGGCTTGTTTTACAGTATATGACATATGGCAAAAGTGGAGGATGGAGAGATAAATATGGTAAGCTGGTCTGTTTTTCATATCTGACCATTTCTGGAGCTGAAAACAGCTGATCGCTGGGTTTCCGAGAGTCGAAACCGCACCAATCTGATATTTATGACTTATTCTAATATCATAATCCTTCTATTGTTTGCTTTACTAACAGAGACATTGACATTTTTCTATTACATTGTTACAACCAGGAAGAACAGCCATATTGGTTTCTTCAATGGAATTAGCCCCTCAGAAACTACGGTAATTACCACCTGTTTATAAAAAAAAAGTTGCAAAAAAATGTCAGCATAATGAAATCACAATAAAAAAAGTCTACATCTCAATAGGTAAAGCACTTCATCTGTTTAACATACCTTAGATTTGCTCATGTAAACTATAATTACACAATTCCTTTTCTATATATCACCTCGCACCAAACAAGAACAGTATTATAACATTTGTAATAGACAGTATATCACAAAAGTGAATACACCCCAGACATATTTGTAAATATTTTATTATATTTTTTCAACTTTGAAGATATAACACTTTGATACAATGTACAGTAGTCAGTGTACAGCTTGTATAACAGTGTAAATGTGGTGTCCTCTAAATAACTCAACACACAGCCATTAATGTGTAAATGGATGGCAACAAACATGTCACGGTACAGTGACAGAGAGAACAGAGGGATGTAGATCTACTGTTCCCAGAACCAGTTTTACCCTGTGAGAAGCATGACTAAGTGCCTATCCTGTCTTCCCCGCAGCCTCTAATGGTGAGGATAGACTTGTCTAACAATAGGCACCAGGTACCAGTCCAGGACAGGTTCTGGTTGTTGTGCTCCACACTAGCCCCGCTGCAGGAAAAGACACAGAAAGGATAATACAGAAAGGGGTAAAAGAAACAGTAATCTCACCAGGCACTCTAAACTACATGAAGGAGTAAAGCCGGGTACACATATCTGGCTTTCCGCCGGTTTGACTGATGCGGCGCACGCCAGTACAGTGTATACAGTAAACTGGCAACGCAACAAACGCCGGTCATATGCTGTCATGTCAATCAAGAAATAACGTCTGGAACTCCATTCTGAGTCTGAACTGGGTGCAAAAACCTAAAAAATCTACACTATATGGAGAGAAGGTATGCACACCAGTGACTATGTAAGGGGAATATATGAAAAGCAGAAACTGCTGTGTGAATACTGACATGAAAAATCCAATAGCTATATGTAAGAATGAAAATGGAATCTGCATTACTGCCATGAACATATGAATAAAGAGAAATTTAGCTACTGAATTGATCAATGCAACAGAGCCCCAACACTACGCCAAAGTATTTCTCTACGTTGGGGTGCCTAGCTAGTGTGTGTCCTCTCATGCAGTTAAAAAAAACTTACTGTGTAAAAATAAAAAATGTGAAAAATTTACAAATAATTCCTTCTTTTCTTCACAAATTCCTCTTATAAAGAACAACATATATGACCAGAACAACCAGATCAAATCACTCAAAATGGATAAAATATATAAAATTTTTATTGGGATATATTTAAAAACACAGGTTTTTAGTGTAGATTTTTTAGGTTTTTGCACCCAGTTCAGACTCAGAATGGAGTTCCAGACGTTATTTCTTGATTGATTTGTAGTTTTTCGTTTGTGAACCTGGCCCCACCCAATAGCCAGTCCACATTATATGCATATATAGCCTGGCTCTCAGCTTCCCATACACGGTAAGTTTTTTTAACTGAATGAGAGGACACACACAAGCTAGAGACCCCAACATAGAGAAATACTTTGGCATAATGTTAGGGCTCTGTTGCATTGATCAATTCAATAGCTAAATTTCTCATTATTGATATGTTCATGGCAGTAATGCAGATTCCATTTTTCATATTTTCATTCTTACATATAGCTATTGGATTTTTCAAGTCAGTATTCACACAGCAGTTTCTGCTTTTCATATATTCCCCTTACATAGTTACTGGTGTGCATACCTTCTCTCCATAACATGCTGTCATGTGACCGGAGCATGTGACCCGGAGGTTGCGGCGCTGCCACTGTACTGTATCATAGTGTACTGGCGTGTGCCGCATCCGTCAAACCAGCGAAAAGCCGGATATGTCTAACCGGCCTTAAGGGGAACGGACGAGTGAGGCAAACTGAAAAGGGATTAAATGAAGGGAAAACACAACACAACTTCCACATAGCAAATTTCGGCTGCGGCTCTCAAAACAACTTCAAGGTCCTCAGCTCACAGGTTCATTCTAGAGGCTAGATAAGCAGAGCTATCACTGGCAACTCCTTGAGCTGAGAGGAATTATTTAAAGCAGAGGTAAATGGTGAACTCAGAACAGTTGAGGCCTGGCTTTTCATCCTGAATTAGGAGTTAGATTATCAGAAGAACTACTTAACTTTTGCAGCACTGGACCCAGGGGAATATGCACAGCAAGCAGTATTAACCTGTGCAAGTGTTCATGTATCCCTGGGCTGTTATCTCCTGACACTAGAAATAAATGGGATCACTCTCCAACGTGATACCTGTCATGCATGGTATGGGAAAGTAATACAAGTATGGCGACAGGGAAGGGAAATCCTGTGTTTATGGAAAGAGGAAATGGTGACCCCTGACCAAAGCTTCCGCTGGCACCTGCCTCACCTGACCACTCCTGTTCCATACCTATGCTCCGAGCATGATACCTGGCCCTGGCTAACCCTAAACTAGGCCGTAGGTTAAAAAATGGATGGGATGAGTGCTTAATCAACCCCACTAGGCACTAAAAAAAAAAGACACAGGGAGAACAAACAGTGGGAAGTGAACGAGCAACTGATTTACAAGAATACTCAGGGAGAGGAATAGCAACACACAACGTTTCTTCAGATGACTCCAAGCCGACTGCTTGCATCCAAGGCCTGTATAGGAATATAACTCTATTACTAACAAACTCAAAGGACAAATGTGGGTACTTAAGGAAACAAATGGAAGTGATGAGGATTAACAGCTGAAAGGTGAAGATAGCCGCAGGGTCCTAAAAGGAAATGGATTAACCTCAAGCAGAGAAGATACATAGGATACCATTTATATCACAGCAGGAAGAGTAGAATGTCAGGGAACAGTTGGTGTAGTTGAATGCTGTGACCTTCTACAGCTAACATAACAGTACTGTGTCAATTTGTGATACATCCATGACAGTACCTTCGTAACAAAAAGTGAGTACAGCTGGCACTCAGGAGGATGACGGTCATTTTGCACTGCTGCACGTCTATGGGTCCATACTATGGTCAATGTCCTCCTGAGTGCCAGAACTCAGTTTCAGACCCGCTTATTATGTACTTTTTTCAATAAAGACCGTATTTTGTATGCCAGCGAGTGCCGCTTTTCATCCTTTCTTCTAGATTTCAACTGGACATACAGTCTTTATGCAGCGAGCACCACTGGACAAGGTCCACAAGGGAGCCTACACTTCCTTCCAGAGAGCCCTGACACAGGTAATACGGTGGTGCGTTCCCATATCTGCCTTTCTTTTGTATAAAATATACTAGAGCTTTACAGGTTGCCACTGGATTCCTCTTTTACTCCTCCATGACAACATCACGGAGCTTGTTCATATTAGAGACCTTGTGCTCCTCCACGTTCCATTTGAGGATGTTCCACAGATGCTCAATAGGGTTTAGGTCTGGAGAAATACTGTGCCAACACCTTTACCTGGGCAATCTCTGCATGTTTATTGGCTGTCTAACAGCCTCAAAATATGTGGAACGGGGATTTGAGCATTACACTTGAGCATCCAGCGATACTCGATCGAGTAACAAGCGCACCTGAGCTCCCCAATGCTCAATCGAGTATCGAGCAGTGGCGAACACAATTGCTCAACTCTAATTAACTGTTATACAAGCTGTACACTGACTACTTTACATTGTATCAAAGTGTCATATCTTCAGTGTTGCCCCATGAAAAGATATAAAAAATGTTTACAATAATATAAGTAGTGTATTTAGTTTTGTAATATACTGTATTTCAAGTGGACTTTTCTTGTTTGTTGACCCTATAAACTATATATCTCTGCACATAATAGCAGGAAGGTAAACAGAAAACTTTTTTCCCATGTTTTATTTTCTCCACTCTGCTGTAAAGATACAGGGCACCAATATTACTGGCGCCTAATGTGTTACATGTTTTATCATTCAACTGGGTGTTTCATTTCTTTCAGCTTTGTGGGCATCATAGTGGGATGAAAGTACATATCCACAGAGCTGAAAGAAATTCAACGCCCAGCTGAATGATGAAAAAATGTAACACATTAGGCACTAGTAATTTTCGATGCTTTGTATCTCCACAACAGAGTTGATAAAATCTAAACAGAAAAAAGCGTTTTTATCAACTTTCCTGTTATTGTGTTGAGAAATATACAGTTTCTAAGGTCAAAAGTTGTAAAAGGTCCTCTTTAACCCCTTCACCATCCAGTAATTTTCCATTTTTAGTTTTCTTTTTTTTCCTCCCTTTTTTTTCAAGAGCCATAAGTTTTTTATTTTAACGTCAATAAAGCTATACGAGGGCTTGCTTTTTGCGGGACAAGTTGTACTTTTGAATTACACAATTCATTCTGCCAAATATTGTACTGGAAAACGGGAAAAAAAATTCCAAGTGCGGTGAAATTGCAAAAAAGTGCAATCCCATAATTGTTTTTTGGGTTTCTTAATTTGCCATGTTCACTACATGGTAAAATTGACCTGGAATTATGATTCCCCAGGTCAGTATGAGTTTGTAGATACCAAACATGATTTTTTTTTTTTTTTTTTTTTTTTATTTTAATGGTGAAACATATTCAAAAATTTGTGGAAAAAAAAGGAGAAATTCACTTTTGTGGCCAATTTCCAAGACCTGTAACTTTCTCATTTTTTTAGGATCTGGGGCTGTGTGATGGCTTGTTTTTGCTTCAGAACAGGTCTGTACAGCACAAATGCTGATGTCCTGTGAATGCCAGCACTCACAGGAATGTTATGACAGTGACAGGGGTCATCAACTGACGCCTGGCTGTCATAACCCTGTGATCACATCATGGAGCCGGTGATGGGAACGGAGAATGACGTGCTCCCCACCGCGCATTAAATCCCGCTGTCAAAGATTGACAGCAGGATTTAACTATTTAACAGGAGAGAGTGGATCTCCGACCTGTACCTGCAAGCTACAAATGTCAGCTGATCAGATCAGCCGACATCTGCAAGGAAACATGATGCGAGCTCGCTGCAAGAGCCCGCATCAAGGGGAAGCACACCAACTTTGAAGTCCCGATATGTCCAAGGTCCTGAATGGGTTAAAGGGAGTCTGTCAGCATAGAATGACTGTTCAAATGAAGTACAGGCACTCTGTGCATCATGGTGTGGCCAAACATGTAAGTTCACCTTTCCAGCTGCTTGTTTTCCCATCTATCACCACCCTCCCCTCTTCTTTGATTGACAGCTCTGACTTCATAGAACCAGAGAAGAGGAGAGATAGATGGAAAACAAACAGGTGGCACGTTGCATTTACATATTTGGCCACGAGATGAAGCAAGTGCACCTTTACTTGGCTTTAACAGTTCTGTGCTGACAGACCCTCTTTAATGTTTTGCTGTTGGTCATGTACTTATTTCACCAATGACATATATGATGGGGTTACTCACTTAGCTTGCATCTTAGAGGTACCACACAGGAAACTCATTCATTAAATGTCCACCAGGGTTATTGAATCCCACACATATAAACTGCTCTTCATAACATAAACACGGATTTCAGTCTATTACCCTCATTCTACGCCTGCACAGCTTAGGATAGACTTCTCAAGTATCCCAGTGGAGCTTTTGTCAGCCTCCTCTCACTGACCACGGACAGTATACACACTACTTTGCAGAGGTACCTTTCGGAGATTTCACAAACCTCCATACACTGACCCCAGTCAGACAAAGCAAACCCCCTGTTCCTTCAGAGAATCCCTTCCTGAGGTATCACAACCTCTATAAACGGTCTCAATCAGTACAAGTGAATCCTCTGCTCTGTCAGAGTATTCGTTCCTGGAGACATCACAGTCTCTCTATACTGACCATGTGGCACACAGTCTCCATCTTTAACCGATCAGACACACCTATGGGCAAAGGTATGTGGATAGCCAGACACATCTGTCTCCAGCTATCCATAAAACATGGCCCTGGTATGCCATAACAAAACTCGTGGCACTACAAGTACCGTAATGGACATCCTGGTTTACATCTCTTCTGTGATACGTACCGGCCGCTATGTTACACAGATAAGATAAATGTTCCTGATTTCATTTCTAATTTTTAAAACAAATTCTCCTTCATAGCAATGACCATTGTTACAGAGACCAGTTGCTCCATAATATGAAATGTAGCAGTCATACTGGAGGTCTCTTTATTGACAGAATTTTTGCTGTACATTATCTAGGCCAATGTTCTCCAGCTCCAGTCCTCAAGGGCCACTAACAAATCATGTTTTCAGGATTTCCTTAATATTCCACAAATAATAATTTCATCACCTGTGCAGTACTGAGGAACTCGTGAAACCATGATCTCTTGGTGGCACTTGAGGACTGGAGTTGGGGAACACTGATCTAGGTAATTATTAATCTCCTTGTGGATATGGTCAACACTCTGGAAGGGCAAGCTAAATTCTTAGAATATGTTTTGTATGCCAATTAGACCATGTGCACACATTGAGTATTTGGTGAGTTTTTTACCTCAGTATTTGTAAGCCAAAACCAGGAGTGATGTAAAAATGCAGGAGTGGTGCATGTACATATTTCTATTATACTTTTCCTCTGATTGTTCCACTCCTGGTTTTGGCTACAAATACTGAGGTAAAAAAAAAAAATCACCAAATACTTAAAGTGTGCATGTGCTCTAATACAGATTTTTCCCAAATAAACATTATGATTGTGAGCAACTAAAATAAAAATATTGGAAATAGAAATGGACAATGACATATAGGGAATCTGTCACCTTAAAAAATGTGATTTACTTGCCGATGTGGGGTTACTCTGAAGGCAAATAGCATTACCATTACCATTACTAAGTATGGCCAGCGGGAGAAAGTGAAATTATTTCTTCCTGGGAATCACCATCTTTTAGTTATACGTGGCGTGCAAAGACCACCACTAACGAGACGGCTCAGTATTCTGACAGCTGCGGCTGTAAGCACACACTGGGACTGTGATTGACAGCTCACGCTAAACTGATGTGCTACACTGCTGGCTGTCAATCAAAATGATGGGGTGTGCTTTCAGCCCTCGCTCACAGTATAAAGAGCACTCTGTGTACTCCCCATGACTGAAAGATCACGGCTCCTGGGAGGAAATCAGTTCATTTTATCCTGGCAGGTGGGCAGCATTGTAACGTTATATACCTACCAGCTAACCCAATGACTGCAGGTTAGCAGCATTTTCTGAGGTTATTTCATCATTCAACACAATTTCAATGAAAAGAGCCAACTGTACTAAAGTAATAAATGAAGGGGTATTCTACTTTCAACAAAAAAAGTTATTTTTCTATAAATAAAAAAGGTATACAATTTTCCTGTATCCATCATCTTTGCATAAACACAATACACACTACGTGGAACATAGCCTGAAAAGTTAGCAGGGAATTCCTAGGTACACTGGACGCATAGCATCAAGACCAAAGATTTTCTCACAAGTCTTGATTAGAGTAGGTGGGGCTCACAAAGAGGTGCATGGTTCTTTTAAGCAGGGCTTTACACATTGCGACATCGCTTCCGAAATATCGTCGGGGTCACATCGTTAGTGACGCACATCCGGCGCCGGTAGCGACATCGCAACGTGTAAATCCTAGATGCGCCGATAAACGATTGCAAAAGCGTTGAAAATCGGTGATCTGTATAGCGTCGTTCATTTTCATAATGTCGGGTCGACCGCAGGTACGATGTTTGTCGTTCCTGCAGCTCCCCACATCGCTGTGTGTAAACTCGCAGGAGCGGCAAACATCTCCTTACCTGCGTCCCGACGACAATGCGGAAGGGAGAAGGTGGGCGGGATGTTATGTCCCGCTCATCTCCCCCCCTCTGCTTCTATTGGCTGGCCAATTAGTGACGTCGTAGTGACGTTGCTGTGACGCTGAACGCACCTTCCCCTTGAAGGAGGGATAGTTCGGCAGTCACAGCGACATCGCCGAGCAGGTATGTGCGTGTGAAGCTGCCATAGCAATAATGTTTGCTACGGTAGCAATCACCACATATCGCATGTGCGACGGGGGCGGGTGCTATCACGCTCGGCATCGCTAGCCAATGCTAGCGATGTCGCAACGTGTAAAGTGCCCCTAACTCTGGAGTGTCTCCAGCAATCTTACCCTAGTCAAGTAGTGGAGTGAGATTTCTGGAGTATGGAATGTCACAGCTCATCATTAATTTGGTGAGTTGTGGTAACACGCCCCTGTCCCACCCCAGCTCTGCCCATTTCAGCAGAACTGGGAGAAACTGGGCTGAAGACACCAAAAGCCGCAAAAGTTTAGCTTAATTGTGAGTTTGCCCGATAGTCATCCAATGTGTATGGCGTGTTCAAATCTCATCTTTCTCCAATCCTTAAGGCTAAGTTCCCATTTGTACAATGCCATCATGCAATGTATGCCTGAATTAAAAAAAAACAACAATTGTATCCAGATTTATAAATGGCAACTTATCCATAGACTATAAGGCAAGACGAAGTGAAAAAATATGTTCCTTTACCTTTTTTATGTACAAAAAATGTAACTGATCATGTGTTTTTAGAACCCCAAAAAAACTGAATGAAAAATGTATTTTTTTCCCCCCATTATTCTCAATGGGAGTTATATAGAAACATAAAGCAGTGTTTTTCAATACATCTAAAATGTATGTTTTCCTGTCTGTGTCATTAACAGCTATTGGATAAAAGAATAAAAAATGTATACAGTTAGGTCCAGAAATATTTGGACAGTGACACAAGTTTTGTTATTTTAGCTGTTTACAAAAACATGTTCAGAAATACAATTATATATATAATATGGGCTGAAAGTGCACACTCCCAGCTGCAATATGAGAGTTTTCACATCCAAATCGGACAAAGGGTTTAGGAATCATAGCTCTGTAATGCATAGCCTCCTCTTTTTCAAGGGACCAAAAGTAATTGGACAAGGGACTCTAATGGCTGCAATTAACTCTGAAGGCGTCTCCCTCGTTAACCTGTAATCAATGAAGTAGTTAAAAGGTCTGGGGTTGATTACAGGTGTGTGATTTTGCATTTGGAAGCTGTTGCTGTGACCAGACAACATGCGGTCTAAGGAACTCTCAATTGAGGTGAAGCAGAACATCCTGAGGCTGAAAAAAAAGAAAAAATCCATCAGAGAGATAGCAGACATGCTTGGAGTAGCAAAATCAACAGTCGGGTACATTCTGAGAAAAAAGGAATTGACTGGTGAGCTTGGGAACTCAAAAAGGCCTGGGCGTCCATGGATGACAACAGTGGTGGATGATCGCCGCATACTTTCTTTGGTGAAGAAGAACCTGTTCACAACATCAACTGAAGTCCAGAACACTCTCAGTGAAGTAGGTGTATCTGTCTCTAAGTCAACAGTAAAGAGAAGACTCCATGAAAGTAAATACAAAGGGTTCACATCTAGATGCAAACCATTCATCAATTCCAAAAATAGACAGGTCAGAGTTAAATTTGCTGAAAAACACCTCATGAAGCCAGCTCAGTTCTGGAAAAGTATTCTATGGACAGATGAGACAAAGATCAACCTGTACCAGAATGATGGGAAGAAAAAAGTTTGGAGAAGAAAGGGAACGGCACATGATCCAAGGCACACCACATCCTCTGTAAAACATGGTGGAGGCAACATGATGGCATGGGCATGCATGGCTTTCAATGGCACTGGGTCACTTGTGTTTATTGATGACATAACAGCAGACAAGAGTAGCCGGATGAATTCTGAAGTGTACCGGGATATACTTTCAGCCCAGATTCAGCCAAATGCCGCAAAGTTGATCTGACGGCGCTTCATAGTACAGATGGACAATGACCCCAAGCATACAGCCAAAGCTACCCAGGAGTTCATGAGTGCAAAAAAGTGGAACATTCTGCAATGGCCAAGTCAATCACCAGATCTTAACCCAATTGAGCATGCATTTCACTTGCTCAAATCCAGACTTAAGACGGAAAGACCCACAAACAAGCAAGACCTGAAGGCTGCGGCTGTAAAGGCCTGGCAAAGCATTAAGAAGGAGGAAACCCAGCGTTTGGTGATGTCCATGGGTTCCAAACTTAAGGCAGTGATTGCCTCCAAAGGATTCGCAACAAAATATTGAAAATAAAAATATTTTGTTTGGGTTTGGTTTATTTGTCCAATTACTTTTGACCTCCTAAAATGTGGAGTGTTTGTAAAGAAATGTGTACAATTCCTACAATTTCTATCAGATATTTTTGTTCAAACCTTCAAATTAAACGTTACAATCTGCACTTGAATTCTGTTGTAGAGGTTTCATTTCAAATCCAATGTGGTGGCATGCAGAGCCCAACTCGCGAAAATTGTGTCACTGTCCAAATATTTCTGGACCTAACTGTATACATTGGAACCTTGGTTTACGAGAACAATCCGTTCTGGGAGTGTGCTTATAAACCAAGTTGTAAAGTCGTCTAGCAAAGCAAAATTTCCCATAGGAAATAATGCAAGCTCAGACAATTCGTTCCACAACTTGTGCAATGTCTCATCCTGGTCCCCTATTGTGCCATTCCACACACGCACAAACCCACACAAACCCACACAAAAACACACAAACACACATATTATGCTCACCTTACCTTCCGTTCCATCGCCAGCCTCCTGGTTCTTGTAGTCCGCAGGTACAGGATGTGTATCGGGTAACCATCGTGACCGATGCCGGAGCTTCCGCTGCCAGAGCGCTGACGTCAAAGGCATGAGCTACTTGCCTCTAATTGGTCAGCGCTGCCTTTGAGAAGCAGCTGACAGCGGAAGTTCCTCCATCATCGCGATGGTTACCCGATGTGTGTATGTGTTTGTGTGTGTTTGTGCGTGTTTGTTTGTGTGTGTTTGTGCGGACTGCAAGAGCGGGTCAAAGCGCGGTGAAAGTATGGAACCGGAAGCGTGTGCGGTGAATATTTGCTCGTACAGCAAAGCATGCTCATAAACTGAGTTACAAATTTACAGCAAGCTTTGCTCATATAGCGAAATACTCGCACACTAAGTTACTCGTAAACCGAGGTTCCACTGTAGATGTAGATAACGTATACTTGGAAAATTAGGTCTGATGCTGTTCAACACAATGGCACACACTTGCATACTTGACATATACATCATATATGTCTGCAGACATACAAATATAAACTTATAATTAGATAAAAAAAAAGCTGAAAACCGCTGAAAGTGTCCTATGGGTAGCTGATACAATGGCATTTAGCTGATCCGTTAACCTGTACACTTGGTAGATAGCATGTGAACAGGAGCTGTACCGACAACATCAGGTGTTGGCTGTGATACTGTTGGGATAGTAGATAATTCCCATAATTCTAAATTCTAACTTCAATGCAGCAGCCAATGTAAATGACTTTTTTCTTCTCATTCCATGTTACAAAAATAATAAAAGTTAATCAATATTTTATGTATACCCCAAAACATTCTTATTCTGCAGCCAATTCTCCTTTTTACATTTGCATTTTTCCTTCCCCATCTTCCAAAAATCATAACTTTTTTAAAAAAATTTCTGTTGACATCACCATATGAGAGCTTGTTTTTTTGTGAATGAGCTCTAGTTTTAACTCAAATCATCTATTATTACAATATAAAGTACCGAAAAATAGGATTAAAGTTTGAAGTGGGATCAAATGGCGGAAAATGCAATTCTGACATGTCTTTTTGGGTTTTGTTCTCACTGCATTAATTTGTTCATAATAAAAATGACCTGCATAAAATGACATGGCCTCCACAATCACCTGAACTCAACCCGATGATTTGGGGTGAACTGGACCACATAGTATAGATGAAACAGTCAACAAGTACTCAGCACCTCCGGGACCTCCATTTTTTTTTTTTTTTAAAATCAAGTAATTTTTATTGAAATAATTTTTGATTTTCATACACATAAAACAAACAGTGAAACACCACAGAACAAAAGAGACATTGAGGAAGAATTTTGCCATGTATCATACAGGAATTGGAGCTCCGGGACCTCCTTAACTCCTTAACCCACCAGTCTGCTTTAACCTTCATGACCGGGCCAATTTTTTCAATTCTGACCAGTGTCACTTTGACAGGTTATAACTCTGGAACGATTCACCATATCCTGGTGATTCTGAGAATGTTTTTTCATGACACATTGTACTTCATGAAAGAGGTAAATTTATGATGATAATTTTTGCATATATTTGTGAAAATATTAGAAATTTGGCCAAAATTTTGAAAATTTTACAATTTTCAAACTTTAAATTGTATGCCCTTAAACCAGAGAGTTACCAAATGGCATTTCCCATGCCTACTTTACATCAGCACAATTTTTGACTCCTCATTTTTTTTTTGTTAGGAAGTTAGAAGAGTTCAAAGTTTATCAGCAATCTCATTTTTCCAACAAAATACACAAAACCATTTTTTAGGGACCACATCAGATTTGAACTGACTTTGAGAGGCCTAGGTGACAAAAAATACCCAAAAGTCACAGCCGCAAGTTCTCGAGATACTTGCTGTGACAACAGCGGCGAGCAATGAACTCAATGACAAGCGGTGACATTCAGCTCAGTTCATTGCCATGGGCAATGAATTGAATTTACCTCATGACATCATCGCTCATCAACGACCAAGGCCTCTCACACACTGCTGTGTGCCCGCTGCTATGACTTGGGGTGACCTCATGAGGTCATCTCAGATCACTGCAGTGGTTCTCATAGCAGTGTGTGAGGCTGTAGCCACTATTCTCCTAGCCAATGGAGAACATTCTGATCTTCATTGACTGCGACAGCAGGTATGGGGTTGTAGAATCAAGAAGAAATAGCAATTCAGGATTTTTAGGTTTTTTTTTTTACGTAGTTCACTGTGTCATAAAAGTGATAAGACAGCTTTATTCTTCAGGTCAGTACGATGTCAGCGATACCACGTTTCTATAGTTTTTTTATGTTTTGTCGGCTTTACACGCTAAAAACTATTTTATAGAAAGAAAAATAGTTCTTGAATTACTTTATTCTAAGAGCTATAACGGTACCATTTGTATTTAGATGTAACTTTTTATTGTATTTTATTTTACTATTTTTGTCAGCTGTATGATGAAAAGATATTTTTGCTACGAAGTTTTTGTTACATTTTTTACAGTGTTCACTAAAGTGTGATAGATTTAGAGATTGGGTTGTTAAGGACATGGCGATACCAAATATGTGTACTCTGTTTTTTTTTGTTTTTTTACACAAATATAACCATTTATTGGAATTTTTTTATTTTTTTTGTCCTTGTTTTATAATTTACTTATTTTTAATTTTTTTTACTTAGTCCCTATATAAGACATTGTCTTTTGCTGCTCTGATTGCATCTACACTGTACAGCAAAGCTTAATAATTGCAGTATGGTGTAGCTGTCAAAGCTGCATTGTCAGAAGCTTAAGGGATCATTCTCCTGGCATGATCCCCGAGGCTTACCGTAGCTGGGTGACTCAGAGGTCGTCTTCATGACCTCAGGTCACTACGATTATCGAGCCCTAGAGATTACATCACAGTGACACCGATTGAAGGGGTAAGGAAGTAAAATGCCTCTCCCAATCCCCTAAGTGCTGCAATCAATAACGATTGTGCCATTTAGGGGGTTAATCAGTGTCTTGAAGTCTGAAAGCTGTTATCACCAACAAAGGCTTTAGTATGAAAAATTAAATAAATCTCTGTAAGCTTGTTCAATAGTTATTCCCTGTGTCATTTCTCAGTATTACACATCACTAAATTTATGAACCATGGTTTGATTTCTTTGGTTGTGTGGATTGGGTGAGTTAATACCGACATCTAGTGAGAAATTAATGTTCATAGCAGTTTTAAAAATATATTTACTTAGAAAATTGGTGACATGTTCATTACATATTATATGCCGTTTTAAAAGCAAAGCTAAGTCAGATTTCATTTAGATTTTTCTTTTGTTCCTTCACGTTGCAGTTTGCTAATTGATTACATATTATCATTTATAAGAAATACAATTTATAAAAAATGTTTTTAACACTTTTATTTTTTAAAGGATTCTTACATTGCATTATTTTGTCCACAGCTGCCTACAGCTTTTGCACAGAGCTGTATATATCAGTAGTACACATTGGTTTATAGATTATATTAGTAATAAATATTGGTATATGGACAATTCACACAATTATGTCCCAATACTGAAAAATACATATGGTGAAGTCATAACAGAAATAATATTAATCTAAATTAAATTAAATCATATTTCATTTACAACATGTCATGTACTTAGTAAATTAGCAACCACGGTATCTATATGTAAATCTCCCAGAATTTCAGATTTATGGTGTTTGTACCAAAATATAAATCAATCTCTACAACTTGCCAGTGAAATATAAAAGGTAAGCGCAAACTATGTTTATAAATACTTATTCACTAATTAAAGAAAACCCTACCAATTTAATAATGTCTTTTAAAACACAGCCTGATGTCAAATGAAGTGAAATAGAATTAAAATGATTATAATAATTGTTCTTTTTCTAGTTATCATTATTATTATCAGTCGAAATAAAAATAGTAGCAGTAGGATATCTGGACAAAGTTAACATGATTCTTGATAACATATAAAAATACCAGGAGTGGAATAACATGTAATAGTATCATTGTTTATTAAGAATCCTAAAGCTAAACGTGACATTTCTGCAGTAGATACAGTTGAGTATACTAAATCCATGAATGCTAAATTATGACCTACTCCTAATTAGCTTGATTAGCTTGCAATTATCTGTGGGGCACTTACTCGTATACTCTTCACTGTCAGCATAACTTTAATTTAAAACTGAATATATTACATTTCTAAAGTGTTTCCAGTATCGAAGAATTGCAGTTGTGTTTTTACAACACATAATAACTAATTGCTATTATTGTCACATTAAAGGGGTATTTCCAACATCATAATGTGGTCTTATTATAATGTACATATTTATTAATTTGTGCCAATATATCCAATCATTAAATCTGCCCCATTTTACAGATATTACCCCATGCCCTTTAGACTCTCTTTACCCCCCAGTTGCCATTGGAACCATCCTATAGTTCTAATGCTCCTGGTCGATGATTTACAAAGCATGTAAAGAAAATAATTTTATCCCAATCATCTACACTCCAGTCCCTGTACTTATTTTCTCTTAAAAAGCCCCTTTAGGATGTTTAGAATAACTAGAAAATTGAGTGTAAAGAGAAAAAAGGTAAGCACTACCATTTCATGCCAAAATCCAATGCAGTGGGATCACTTATGATTTTGCCTGAGAACCCTGCCATAAATAAAGAATGGCATCTAAAGATCCTCCAAAAGCAAATTCATTCTCAAAGGGTCAACACTGTAAATATTGAGTCTTTGCATATTCTTGATCTATTTGTCAAAAAAAGTTTAAAAAAGTATTAAATGCTGGTAATTGAACTTTTGTAACCATAGAAACATCTGATTAAAATATCTAAAAACACTGAAGCAGAAAACTTTATGAAAACCAAAAGATAGCCAGAGAGTACTGTGAGTCTGAGACTGTAATCTAAAGGAGCCAGTTTCTTAACCCTACACAAGTTCAGCAGAGACTTATTGAGGTTGCCCACCACCATGACTAAGTTATCGATTGTGCTATAGATACCGTACTTAAGTTGAATGCCCCTAAAGATTGTCTTATACCCATTTCATGTTTTACGCATTTTTGATACCCTTCCTCTGTCCTGGCATCTGCTACGTTGTCATAGCGATCACTTCCTCTTCAAATTTTTCTGCTCCCTCTTTACTACATTTCCCATCATTCCATGTGCTGGTCTGCAAGCCAGTAGTGAGCACACCTCCTGTAACTCTGCCTGCACCTCTCCTTCTCCTGCACCAGAGTCACATATCAGCCCAGCCCAAGCTCCTGAACAGGACTTTTTTACCTTCCCTCACTGACTAATGGGTGGATGGGAGAAAGATAGATATCTAAATAGATGTGATGACAGGGATATAAATAAAGATAGATAAGAGCACATGGTGGAGATCGCACCATGTCATAGGCTGTGAGAAAAATACATATATGACATGGACTTCCATTGCCCCCACCTCAGATGTCCCCATCCATTGTCCCTATAGTCCCTACTAATTATCCCCACATCCCTAGTCTACACTTGTTTTGGTAAAACTAATATGTGTTAAATTCTGCCCATAAAGCTTTTTTAAACTTGTTTGATGGATGGAATAGATAGACACAGAGAGATAGATAGATAGAGAGATAGATCGATAAATAGATAGATAGATAGATTTAACGTGACATCACAGGATGCAGGAGGTTCTCAGCCAATGATCCTGGGATCTGAAGAGCAGCTAAGGTTACAGAAGAATTTGCAAAAGCACAGTTAATTGGACAAGGTCTTATCTATGGCAGTTCCGTGAAAGAAAAGAAGTGCCCAATTCATTTAAGGACTGATTCATATGAGGGACAAACAGCAAGGAGAGACGCAGACTGAGATAAAGTTAATACTATGGTCATGTAAAAGAGTTAATTAAGATGACAGTGATCGGCACCAGTCAGCACTAATAGAAAATTGTAATCCGAGCTGAGTAAAAGAACCATTATCAAAGCTAGTGGAAGCCCGTGACCCACACCAGTAGAAGTACTGGATGAAGACCAGACTACGCTGGTCAAGATCCACAGCCCCGACTTTGTGGTGAAGCCACAGACTAAGCCGGGCAAGGTCCAGAGCCCCAACTTTGTGGACAAGCCACAGAGTACGCCAGTGAAGATCCTGAGCCGGCCCACTGCTTCTTGTGCAGAGATACGGTATTCAGTGAGGACTTAGGCAACGCTTGAGCGCACAAAGGTGGCCAGCCATTGAAGGGCATGCAGAGATTCCCAATTTGGATTTGCGGCCTAGCGAGTAGCATTTCCAACCTCACTAGGGCTTGTACTCTGTATAGTACTGTTTAGATATATAGACGACAGTAACGAATAGAGTGACAGTGACGTTTCCCGGCCAGAGGGATCTAGAGTACAATAACACCAATGGTGATGGTTAGTTAGTGGTGAGAATAATACTAAGTAATAATACATTCTTAAGAATACTGTGATTGCAAAGTCTATATTTGTGCTTCTAATTAATCCACCATAAAATAATCTCATTTACTACTTTTACTTGTGCTATACCAATATCTCACATAAAGTGCTAATCCTTGATTTGTATATAGTTAATAAACTATTGTAGGTTTAGGCACCAGTGCTTCCTCATTTTCTGCATCATTACATCTGACCACCTGCTTACAGTCAGACTAAACAAAAAGATATCTCTAGGAGGTGATCATGCCAGTGGCTCCACATGTGATGCCAAGTGTGAGGACTCAGTGGTTGGAGAGACCCAATAGTGTTAGAAAATTTCAGTTTAAGATAATTTTATTGCTTTTATAGTAGTAGGCAGTAACTCCAATTAATGCCTTTGGATTTAGACCGAAAAGATCAAGGATTTGTCACGAACTGAACACAAGTTAATATGCTAGTGTGGGTGACGTATTCGAAGTATACATGCAGCTGTGAATTGGCAGGCAGTAATTCCTTCCATTGGAAGCTCAATGCCTTTGTCAGATAGTGGCTGTGTCACACCTTGAACAATACTTAGATGGAGCATGCTTTAATAGGGGGTAGCCTCACTTTAACTCATAACACAGTTGGTTCAGACAAGAGCCGCCATTTATCTTAGAAGCAATCACATCCCCAAGATGATTTGTGGTGTGACAAAGTCCCAGCAAGAGATGAAAGACAAAAACTGGTTTATGTAGAGATTTTAAACTATTTCAAACTAGCTTCTAACCATCTCGATTTGGAGTTGCTGTTCCAGATGGTCTTGTCTATATCCCGCCTTTCACTCAGTTTGCTGGGATATCTCCTGCAGTGATGGCTTTACTTATCTTCATTGTTGGTGTTCATCGCACTTCTGTTGTTTCTCCTCCCCTAACTCTGGGATGTGGGGCCAGAGTATCTCTGCTCTGTTTGTACTTAGTCATTTAAATACATAGTTATTTTCTTGAATTCTGATTTTCCAAGACTTGAACCCACAACCAGCATCACTGAACACAGTAGCAAAACCTAAGAAAATTAAAAAAAACGTTTATTGAAACTTCATAAAAACCCAAAAATAATTAAAAATGGAATGAAGTCATGTAACCTTACATGTTTCAGGCTCTATGAATTTAGTCCTTATTCATAGGTATGAATAAGGACCAAATTTATAGGGTCCAAAACGTGCTAGTTACCTGTCTCCTTTGCATTTTTAATCATTTTTGGATTTTTATGAAGTTTCAATAAATATTTATTTTATTTTACTTTCTTTTATTGCGAGACTCTCCTGTGCTTGATTTTTCTTTTTTTATGACTATGAATAACTGAACAAAAAATAAATCCATAGGTCCCAACCTTCCCGCATAAAGAGGCACTGTCTTGGATTTAGGCCTATGCCCTGCTGTCCTGGTAGTCTGCTGAATGTCCCTCCCTACCGCCATGCCCCCTCTGACATGTGAATGAGTGTGGTGAGGGGCATGACCATTTAGTCCCTCTTTCACGGCTGAAAATGTTGGGAGGTTTCATCTAACCATTGGGCCTGTGTCTCATCTTTACTGCATCTCCTAAGTTTGATGTGGCTTTCTGTGAGAAGTGATAGTTTCTTGATCGTTGGCGACAGGGATAATGACAGGAAGGGTCCAATTTCCACAAAATACACAGACATTATTTAGGGCTGGGTTTTTACTAGTCAGAAAAGTTCTGTGTTAATCTTTTCAAATTATACCTTAATATTTCCACATAAAAAGCTTCTCCAGAAACGTCATCATAAGACTCTCAAATAAAATTCCGATTAATTGATATTTTAGTCTGTACTGATTAGAACTTTGCTGAATAAACCCAAACCCAAAATGGTTTTCTGGGGACCTGATGTCCCACTACCAGGCTGTGTAGTTCATGTTGAAGACACATTGTGCAGAATTATTACCAGTGATCCAAATACCAGTGACAGACGATCTGTGAACAATCCTAAAGATGAGCATATTGACAACTTTTCTGGGCTCTATCCAGACCAATGATTAAGACTGCAATGGCCAATAAGTGTTCTCTCAGCATAACTCGAGAACTACTGAATGTGTTGGCATAGAGCATTTTTTTCTGTATGAAATAACTGTAGTCAATTACACTATTCTGTACAGTGGAATCCAGTTATTAAAGTGTGCAGTATAAGTACTGCTTTTACATTGGGACCCCATAGGAGAATACGCTCAGAGTTATACAATGGTAAAAATGTTGATATCTTCAAAATATAAAAAAAAAAAAATCGAAAGTGAAAAATTTTCTGAAGTAACTATTATAAATACCACACTAAATGTAATGTGCATTGCTACAATGGGGAAATAAAAAAAAGTCCAGTGAGATTTGAGTAGAGCTAGGGCACACACAACATCTTTTTCAGCTGACTTCTCCCCTGAATCTGCCAGAAAAAGCACCGCAAAAGCTCCCCATAAAATAAACATAATGCCAAGCAATGGGCAATAACACATTCCATCATATGTCACTATTTTAACCTGTCTTCAGTGTAGGAGGAGAAAAAGGGGTTAAACCCGCGCAATCCGCAAAATAAGATGTAGAGATGTTGATAGTTTAATCACTCTTTTATTCCATAGGTCTACGCGTTTCAAGGTGCAGGGACCTCTTCCTCAGGACCAGAAAATCAACATGATTTCTATACTTAAGTAAAAGAACCACCTCAGGATAGCACTGCTAACCTAAATAAAACCAGCACTGCTGTCACAGATGTGTCAAGGCTGTCTGACAATCCAGTGGCAGCAAGTGTTAGAAAATCCCAGAGATTGGCAGCACGTGTTGCTATCTGACAGTTCCCTGTTTCTGCAGCAGCAGACTCTAGCACTCTGGGAAACTGTCAGTTTTTCCTCTCAGCTGCCAGCCTCTAACTTCCTTTATAAACCCCACCCTGCGGGGATTTGGGTGCCGTTTATAGTTTGTTCCTTGCTGAGCTCTGGAAAGGTAGTCTTCTGTTGCTCCAGACTTCTGTGGTTGCTGCAGCTCAGAAAAGTGTTGTGTTTTGCTATCTACCAGGGCTCTGGTGATTGCACTTGGGTTTCCCCTGTATTGTTCCCTTGTATTTTCCTTCAGTGATAGTGGTGTTGATGAAGAGCTCATACCCTCCATCCTTATTTGAGACCCAGATCGGGTTTGCCTAGGGTTGAGGTATTACTGCTCGGCGACAGGTGCGGAACCTGTATAGGGCTGGTGAGGACAGTGAGGGTGAGCTGCAGGTTGTTGTCAGGGGTCACCACTTCACCCTTTCACTAGCTATAAGGCATTCCTTTCCACTTCCCTTTGTGTTGTATTATATGGCTGGTATAGCATCTATCCTTGGCCATGACAATTGCATCTAAATGATACCGTCTGCACATAACCTACAAGGGGTTTTTCAGTTTTCAGAAAACCCCTGTACCCAAGATGTAGTTTGGTATAGAAACAAACTATGTTTTTACCCTTTTCCCTGGGTCTCTGCTGCTGCTCCCGATATCTATTATTGTCTGCAACGCTATCATCATGTTGACAGTATTGCATACAGTTGATTCATCGGGAGCAACAGCGCAAATGGAGTGCTGGACCTGTGGAGGCTAAGTAAAGCACACTTTGATTTTTAAACAAACTATAGCCAGGAGATAGGAGTTTTCAGAAACTGGAAAATCCCTTTACGTACAAAACGTTTTAATACTTTAATCTTTATGAATTTTCAAAATATAAATTTTTACTGATTTTAAAAAAAGGTTTTATTTTTTAAAAACATGACCGTTATTTTACTGTATTTCAGAATAATATTCTGTGAAAAACCTTTACATTTCATTTGCATTGAAATTAATAAAAATCTCCTTTAGAGCATATGCATTTCTTCTGCTGGCCACAAGCTGATGCTATTGTACACAGTGTGATATTTACACAGCATGGAGACTTTTGCAAAATACACCACTTCAATTATAAATCAATAGGCTTACTTATGACCCTTGCAGATGAGATGGGAATTATTTCAATCTGAGTAGAAAAGGAAAGAAAAAACTAAATATTATTCAGAGTATTACAATAAAACCTATCTCCATTAGGGGAGAGCTGTGATTTGGGACTACAGTTTGGCGCAGTAGGAGTCTGGGGTGGTCTGGGACACACCTCCTGACCTTTTATTGGCTGCTGTGTATAATCCAACTCATCACATGATCACCCGGAAATCAGTTCCTACAGAACAAAATATTTACTAAGGCAGAAGCAGAATAATTATAAAGAACTGGTTACTAACCAACTAATATAAAAAGAAAATGATAGGTAGTTGTCACACATTCTGAAGTAAATGAGGCTTAGTTCCAGAAAACTCACTACATGGTGTGTTTGGAAAGCCCGTCTGTCATAGCTGGGCAACAAAAAGCAATGAAGGAAGAGAAAATCTGGTAATTCCATAAAATATAGAGTATTTTATTCCAAATTATTAAAATAGAGTCGTCAATATGGAGAGGCGGCTCATGTTGACGCGCTTTGACACATAGGTATTAGGGGTAAGATGTTACGACTCAAGGCTGCTTTACATGCAATGACATAGCTAACGAAATGTCATTGGGGTCACGGAATTAGTGACGTACATCCGGCCTCGTTAGCGACGTTGTTGCATGTGACACGTACGAGCGACCGCTAACGATCAAAAATACTCACCAAATCGTTGATCGTTGACACGTCGTTCATTTTCCAAATATCGTTGATCTTTTGGGACGCAGGTTGTTTGCCATGTGTGACACCCCAGGAATGACGAACAACTGCGTTCCTGCGTCCTCCGGCAACGAGGTGGGAGTGCCCTTCATGCGGCTGCTCTCTGCCCCTTCGCTTCTATTGGTGGCCTTCTATGTGATGTTGCTGTTACGCCGCACGAACTGCCCCCTTAGAAAAGAGGTTGTTCGCCGGCCACAGCGACGTTGTTAGGAAGGTAAGTATGTGTGACACGTACTAGTGATTTTGTTCGCCACAGGCAGCGATTTGCCCGTGACACAAACGACGGGGGTGGGTGCGATCGCTCGTGACATCGTTAGCGATTTCGCAGCGTGTAAAGTGCCCTTAAGACCTATCGGTCAAAACGCATCAACATGAGCTGCCTCTCCATATTGACGACTCTATTTTAATAATTTGGAATAAAATACTCTATAGTTTATGGAATACGAGATTTTCTCTTCCTTTATTGTTAAAAGCCTTAGTAAGGGTTAGAATGGAAGAACGATTTCATATGGGGCTGGAATGAATACTGTTTTATCTATTATGAGAATTAGTCAGCTGTGATTGGCAGCCAGTTATTTATATTGTAGACCGGCATGACAGCAGCAGCCCTATAACAAAGACTGGCAGCGACAGTGGAGAGGTGGCACTGGGGTATCAAAGCCTTTGACAGGTAAGTAATCCTGCACAACCCCTTTAATAAACTATTAAATTGCAGGCTCTTTGCTTGTTTTTCTAGCCTGTGTTTGTGACATAGTGTCTATATGTATTTTTTCATAAAAATGAACTTCAGCTCCATAGGCATGTTAGTAGTCACCGATTATACTTGGCCTTTATTTTTCTATTTGTTCACGTCATGACTCCGCTCATGTCACTTTTCAGCCCTGTTGTTACCAATATTGTCACCTGTATGTTAACAGGTCATTGCTTCCCACAAGATCAGCGGACTCATCTACTGCTTCAGTGAACATTAACTACAGATTTGTTTTGTCAATATCCCCGTAATTTCAAAGGCACGGACATCGGGAACGAGCTGGGTTTAAAGGACAAGACTACATTTTGTCAGGGTTTTCCGCAAACTGCCAATAATACCATGCTCCTTCCCATAGGCAATTATCTGTATACAGTGTCTAATCACTTAGGCTCTTTCTCTCTGAACACACTCCATGTAAGTAGTATGGCATTGTTCTGAGAGTGACTACAGATGTTGCCTGCAAATAAGTTAAGGTTAAAGGGTATTCCGTGGAGAAAAAAAAATACATTTCAATTTTAAACTATATTCTAAGACAAAAAAATGCTCATACAGTGTCTTGAAAAAGTATTCATACACCGTGAACTTATCCACATGTTTTTACGTCACACTCACAAACATATGTATTTTATTAGGATTTTATATGATACTAGAAGGTGGCCCGATTCTACGCATCGGGTATGCTAGTATTTACGTATTGTGTAGTTAATGTCTGATTTTTGGTTTATATATATATATATATATATATATATAGATGTTGTTGTCTGTAGTTACCAAGTGTTTGTGTAGGGGTTGTACATGTTCTGGGTGTTGTCTGGGTGTGGCGGGGGGTGAGAGCGTTGTTGTATGTGTGTTGCGTGTGTTGCGTTGTTTGTGGAGCGCTGTGTGTCTGTAGCGTTGTGTGTGTGTGTGTGTTGCGCGGTTTGTGTGGGTGTGGAGTGTTTTGGGGGGAGGTATGTTTTGTGCAATGTGTGTGTGTTGCGTGGTATGTGCATATATTTATGTATGCCGCGGTGTTTGTGTGTTGGGTGTTGTGTGTGTGCAGCGTTGTCTGTGTGTGTGGGTGTCTGTGTAGGGCGGTGTTTGTGGTTCCCAGTGTGTGTGTGGTGTGTTGTGTGTGTGTGTGTGTTGGGGGGAGGTGTGCACCTCCCATCGTGCTCCATCCCCCATGCTGCGCACCCACCATCGTGCTCCATCCGCCATGCTGCGCACTCCCAAACGTGCTCCATCCGCCATGCTGCGCACTCCCAAACGTGGTCCATCCGCCATGCTGCGCACTACCAAATGTGCTCCATCTGCCATGCTGCGCACTCCCAAAGGTGCTCCATCCCCCATGCTGCGCACTCCCCATCGTGCTCCATCCCCCATGCTGCACCAGCATCAGCCTCTCTGCCCCCAGCATCAGCCTCTCTGCCCCCAGCATCAGCCTCTCTCCTCCCAGCATCAGCCTCTCTCCTCCCAGCATCAGCCTCTCTGTCCCCAGCATCAGCCTCTCTGTCACCAGCATCAGCCTCTCTCCTCCCAGCCTCAGCCTCCCCCAGCATCAGCCTCTCTTCTCTCAGCCTCCCCCCTCCCAGCCTCCCTCCTCCCAGCCTCCCCCAGCATCAGCCTCCCCCTCCCAGCCTCCCCCAGCATCAGCCTCCCCCTCCCAGCCTCCTCCAGCATCAGCCTCTCGCCTCCCAGCCTCCCCCAGCATCAGCCTCTCTCCTCCCAGCCTCCTCCAGCATCAGCCTCTCTCCTCCCAGCCTCCCCCATCATCAGCCTCTCTCCTCCCAGCCTCCTCCAGCATCAGCCTCTCTCCTCTCAGCCTCCCCCAGCATCAGCCTCCCCCTCCCAGCCTTCCCCAGGATCAGCCTCTCTCCTCTCAGCCTTCCCCAGCATCAGCCTACACCCTCCCAGCCTCCCCCAGCATCAGCCTCCCCCAGCATCAGCCTCCCCCAGCATCAGCCTCTCTCCTCCCAGCCTCCCCCAGCACGCCGTGCTCCTCTGCCGACACTCACAGATCCGATCGCATACACTCACACACACTCACACATCAGAACACACTCACACACATCCGATCGCATACACTCACACACACACTGACGATATCGCACATACGCGCTCACACTCACAACATCCGGAGATACCACATACTTCTGGCCATGTGATCCTCCGGCAGGTCCTGGAAGGTCACTCCACAGTATCGCCGCCGAGAAGCAAGCGATATCCCAGGATGTTCTGAGTGTGTGGATGCGATGTGATGTGTGTGTGAGAGTGAGTGTGATCTGATGTGTGTGTGTGTGTTGTTATGTGTGTGCGTGTGTATGTTCCGCCGCTGCAGGACCTTGATGCGCTGGTAACTATGCTACCATGGTTACCAGCGTATCCCGTCCCCCCGCTCGCACGGGAGCCCACACCTGCATACGGCGGCAACCCCAGCAATGCGAGGGTATGTGTCGGCTGGGTTGGCGGCGTACGCTGATGTGGGCTCCCGGGGGTACAGTACTCACCTGGGAGTCGTGGCTCCGTGTCGGTTCGGGGAATGCGTTCGGGGGGCGGGGCCAGAGCGAGCGTGCATTGCGTCAGGGGGGCGGGGCGTGGCTGGGCCGGTGCGAGAGGCCAATCCGTGTGGGGGGCGGAGCCTGGGCGAGCAGCCGGCCAATCCGTGTGCGGGCGGAGCCTGGGCGAGCGGCCAATCCGTGCGGGGGGGCGGGGCCATGGCGAGCCCAGCGGCCAATCAGCTTTGTGTCACCGTAAGGACACAATTTTGGAGCAAGACAGACAGACAGACAGACAGACAGAATAAGGCAATTATATATATAGATAGTAACACTAAGTAGCAACTATTTGTGAAGCGCAAAGGAAATAATACACGGTTTTTAAAAATATAAATCTGAAATATGCGACGTGCATTTGTATTCAGCCCCCCTGAGTAAATCCTTTGTTGGACTACCTTTTGCTGCTAGTCTTTGGGAGTATTTGTCTAACAGCTTTGCATATCTAGAAGTTGACATTTGTGCCCATTCTACTTCAAGTTTTTGTCATCTAAACTGAGAACAGCATAATGTAGAGACAGAGACCCTGATTCCAGCGGTGTGTCACTTACTGATCTGCTTAGTGTAGTTTTTATAAAAGCCCAGTTTAATCAGCAGTAGATTATCATTAGAGGACTACTTGGCACGTTGCCAGGTAGTCCAGCATATTCATGAGCTCTGTATAACTGCTAGATCTGCAGCAGACAAAACACTGATTTTTATCAAAATGACATCAAACAGCTCAGTAAGTGACACATCGCTGGAATCAGAGTTTCTGTCTCTACAATATGCTGCTCTCAGATGGGGGAGAAAAAAACCAAGTGGCAGACTCCCTTTAACCCCTTCAGCCCCAGGGCGCTTTCCGTTTTTTTTTTGCTCGTAACTTTTTTATTTTTCCGTCAATCTTGCTATGAGGACTTGTTTTTTGCGGGACGAGTTGTACTTTTAAATGAAATGTTTTATCATATAGTGTACTGGAAAACAGCAAAAAAATTCCAAGCGTGGAAAAACTGCAAAAAAAAGTGTGATCGCACAATACTTTTTGAGATATTTTATTCCCCATGTTCACTATATGGTAAAAGTGATGTGTTGTTGTGATGCCTCAGGTCGGTGCGAGTTTGTAGACACCAAACATGTATAAGGTTTATTTGTATCTAAGGGGGTTAAAAAAAATTCACAAGCTTGTCCAATAAAAGTGGCGTACGTTTTGTGCCATATTCCGAAACCCGTATCGTTCTCATTTTTGGGATCTATGGCTCAGTGATGGCTTATTTTTTGCGTCTCGAGCTGACATTTTTAATGATACCATTTTTGCGCAGATGCTACATTTTGATCCCCTATTATTGCATTTTGCGCAAAACTTGTGGCGACCAAAAAACGTAATTTTGGCGTTTGGAATTTTTGCCGCTACACCATTTACCAATCAGATTAATTAATTTTACATTTTGATAGATCGGGCAATTCTGAATGCGGCGATACCAAATATGTGTATATTTTTTATTTTTTTAACACTTTAATTTTCAATGGGTTGAAAGGGGGGTGATTTGAAGTGATTTTAGTTTTTTTGTTTTTTTTTTATTTATTTTACTAGTCCCACTAGGGGGCTATATGGATCAACAATCCGATCGCTCTGCCCTATCTGCTGATCACAGCTATACAGCTGTTAACAGCAGATATGCTCACTTTCTGCTTCACTCGGCTCCGGGCCGAGTGAAACCGAAAGCAATTCATGTCAGCTACAAGAGTCATCACATGACCCTGTGCTACCATGCCAACCACTGAATGTCACGTGATCACGCACGTGACTTCCGGTGGGGGTGGTGGTAAGTAAAAGTAATGGCCGCGCGCATATACATCTTGCTGCCAGAATTTGGCAGCTAGATGTAAGGGGTTAAAAGTTGCAGGTGGAAGCGATTACACTTGTAACTTGAAGGCGCACATGTCAGCTGTTAAAAACAGCTGATATGTGCGCGGATCGCCGCAACCTGCCCACGGCAGGGGGCGGGGATTAACTTCACACGATCCATGATGGATATATCCGTCATAGGTCGTGAAGGGGTTAAGCTCAGTGAGACTGGATGGAGAGCATCTGTGAACAGCAATTTTCAGGTCTTGTCACAGACTATCAATGGGATTTAGGTCTGGACTGTGAATGGGCCATTCACACATATGAATATGTTTTGATTATAAAATTGTAGCTTTGGCAGTATCGGTTTAGGGTTCTTGTCCTGCTGGAAGGTGAAGTTATGCCCCAGTCTTAAGTCTTTTGCCGCCTCTTATCAGGTTTTCCTCCAGGATTGCCCTTGATTTAGCTCCATCCATGTTCTCATCACTCTTGACCCTACTGAAGAAAAGCATCCCCACAGCATGATGCTGCCACCATCATGTCTGACGGTGGGGATGGTGTTTTCAGGGTAATGTGCAGTGTTTTCTGCTACACATAGCTGTCACAAACCACCGGGGGGGTCACTCAGAAATCCCCCGCGCTGGCTACCAGTACGTCACAATCGGGGGGTAACAAGTGGGGGTCACCCCTACTTTATACCTCCCGACCGACAGACAGAGCACGTGACGCGCTCTCTAGCGCCCCTCTTATAGTCAGGCCAATTATGGAATTGCCCGACAATAAGCAAGGAGGCCGCTATACTACTTATGCCGATTATTGAAGGGTCCCCGGTGAGAGTAAGGTATATATTCCCCCGACCTCCGCGGGCGGAATATATAAACTCTCCCCGAATCTCACTGGCCTCCCCACAATAATCCTTGGCACAACTCGCTGCCACCAACCGATTTACGGTAACTATTAGCCGAACACACAGACGTGGGATTCAAGATCGAGATAACAGAACAGCCCAAGATTAATTATATAATTTAATCGCCTAAAGCACACTAGAAACTACAATATATACAATAGGGAATCTACAGAATATACATATGTCAGAGTACAGTTACAGATAAAGCATGGTTTACAACAGGTATGCAATTCAATCAGTTACCTTGTGCGTCTGGCCACAGGGGGGCGCTGTAGACCAGGTTTCCAGGAACTCTCTCACAGGTCTGTCCCAACCAGGCCCCCGAGCAGAAGAACGCTGGAAAATGGCCGAAGTAGGGTTATCAACCTGGGCAGATCCAGGTCCCCTCCTACCTTAGTGACCTCACAGGGAAGCACTGCCACTCCCCCTGCATGGATCAGAATTATCCAGCAAAGGGTATATTGGCCATAACTTTGCCTGGGAGCGTCGTAGGCGGACGCCAATGCTCTCATTGTGACAGTTATGAATTTAGCTACAGAACGAGGGGACTCATGACCTGTCTGCCAGTTCCCCATTGGCTGATATCACGCCTGGGGCATTTCCCAATGTCCTGCTCCCATAAAAAGGGGGTGCCGGCATCGTCCACATGCGGAGACACCATTTTTATGGTTGCCATATTTATCGGAAATATGGCTTGCGAGATATGAACCATTTTTTACTGGAGTCGTTCTGTCTGGCTATTTCCAGAGCCTTGCTAATTAGATAGCAGCTCCTACTACAGGGTGACGGCAGGGAGTCATCCTGTGTTCATTGTCCTAAAGCCACCTAATTTCCATATCACAGGACATGGCCATGGATTTGTTGCTAAACCAGTTGTGTGAAGGGAAGGGGGTAGTGACACCAGGAGAGGGCTTCCTGACATGACTTGAATGTCATGATTTATCGTCATATCTCCGGATTTACCTCACACCTCCCCCCTTTTGAGGGCGCTAGGGGGCAGCACACTCCGGTGTTCCCCCGTGCGCCCGTCCGCGACCTCTCCTTGTCGGGACAGCCCGTCTGCGTTACCGTGGTCACGGCCCCTTTTGTGGCGAATGGTGAAGTTGTATTGCTGGAGCGCAAGGCTCCATCGCAACAATCGCCCATTCGTCCCAGAGACGGTGTGCAACCAGCTGAGGGGATTGTGGTCCGTCTCCACGATGAAGTGGCGCCCGTATAGATAGGGTTGCAGACGCTGCAGGGCCCACACTATGGCCAGGCACTCCTTCTCCATCGTGGAATAGGCAACTTCCCTTGGTAACAGCTTCCTGCTCAGGTACAAGACTGGGTGCTCTTGGCTCGCAGAGTCCACCTGGCTGAGCACCGCACCGAGGCCGAAGTCACTGGCGTCGGTCTGTACTACAAACGGCCGCGTGAAGTCGGCTGCCTGTAGCACGGGCGGGCTGGACAGGGCGTCCTTTAGGGCCCGGAAGGCTGTCTCGCAGTCCATTGTCCAATCGACTGCAGAGGGCAGCTTCTTCTTGGTGAGGTCCGTCAAGGGCTTTGCCAGGCTACTATAGCATGGAACAAACCTCCTATAGTACCCAGCGGTCCCCAAGAAGGACATCACCTGCTTCTTGGTCCTGGGGGTGGGCCAGGATGCGATGGCTTCCACCTTCTCAGGCTCGGGCTTCAGGGTTCTCCCACCTACCCGGTGACCGAGGTACTGGACCTCGCTCATGGCCAGCTGACACTTTCCCGGCTTGATGGTCAAACCTGCCCGGTGGATCCGCCTGAGCACCTGTGCTAGATGCTCTAGGTGGTCCTCCCAGGTGGGACTGAAGACGGCAATGTCATCCAGGTACGCGGCCGCGTACCCTTCAAGTCCCTTGAGCAGGGTGTTGACCATCCGCTGGAAAGTGGCAGGGGCATTCCTCATCCCGAATGGCATCACCGTGGACTCGTACAGTCCAAATGGGGTAATAAAGGCAGAGCGTTCCCTGGCCTCGCGAGTCAGGGGGATCTGCCAATATCCCCGGCTCAGATCCATGATGGTCAGGTACTGAGCCCCGGCCAACTGATCGAGCAGGTCATCGATGCGTGGCATTGGGTACGCATCGGCGACCGTGACCGCATTGAGCCCCCTGTAGTCCACGCAGAACCGAGTGGTTCGGTCCTTCTTAGGGACGAGGACTACAGGCGAGGCCCAAGCGCTGTTGGATGCCTGGATCACCCCCAGCTCCAGCATCTCGTCAATCTCCTGGCGCATGTGTTGCTGCACCTCCAGGGAGACCCGATATGCTGAACGCCGGATCGGGGGATGATCCCCAGTGTCCACGTGATGGACAGCCAAGTCAGTCCTCCCGGGCTGGTTGGTAAACAACCCCCGGAAGGGGAGGAGGGTGGCCCACAGCTGGGACCGTTGGTCCTCCAAGAGCTGGTGGCCAACCTCCACATCCTCAATGGATCCGCCTGCCCTAACCTGGGCTAGCATATCCAAGAGGGTTTCCGCTTCTCCCTCCTCGGGCAGGTTGCACACGGGGAGCGCACATGCCTCCCGCTCATGATGTGCCTTCATCATGTTCACATGGAAGGGCTTCCGCCTTCCACGGGCAGGGTCCAGGGTGACCAGGTACGTCACAGGGTTGAGCTGCTGGTACACGAGGTATGGGCCTTCCCAGGCTGCCTGAAGCTTGTCCTGTGGTACGGGGACCAGTACCCACACCTCTTGACCCACTTGGTAGGTCCTCTCACAAGCGTTCTGGTCGTACCAACGCTTCTGATCGGCCTGGGCTTGAGCCATATTGTCGTGTACCAGTTGCGTCAAGGCCTGCATTTTGTCCCGGAAGCGCATGACATACTCGATAACCGACACTCCAGGGGTGGCCAAATCCCCTTCCCAAGCCTCTCTCACCAGAGCCAGGGGGCCCCGCACACGTCGCCCGTACAGGAGCTCAAACGGTGAGAATCCTGTTGAGGCCTGTGGAACCTCCCGGTAAGCAAATAACAGGTGTGGGAGATACCGCTCCCAGTCACGCCCGTGGGAGTCGACCAACATCTTAAGCATCTGCTTTAAGGTGCCATTGAACCGCTCGCACAGGCCATTAGTCTGTGGATGGTACGGGCTGGCCACCAGATGTCGCACCTGGACTTGCTTACAGAGGGCCTCCATCAGCTGGGACATGAATTGGGTCCCCCGGTCAGTGAGCATTTCCTGGGGAAAACCCACTCGGGAGAAAATCTCCAGCAATGCGGTGGCCACCTTGTCAGCCCGAATGGACGACAAGGCCACTGCTTCTGGGTACCGGGTGGCATAGTCCACTACCGTCAGTATGAAGCGTTTCCCGGAGCTGCTGGGGATGGCCAGCGGGCCGACCAGATCCACAGCCACCCTCCTGAAAGGCTCATCGATGATTGGCAGAGATACCAGTGGGGCTTTGGGGCGTGGCCCCGCCTTCCCCACTCTCTGACAGGTTTCACACGAACGGCAGTAGGCAGCCACATCGGCCCCCATTTTTGGCCAGTAGAAATGCTGGTTTAACCTGGCCTTGGTCTTAGCGATCCCTAGGTGTCCGGCCATCGGAATCTCATGTGCGATCCGCAACAACTCCGTCCGGAACGGATAGGGTACCACCAACTGTCGGTCCCTGGGCCACGCCTCCGGTGAACCCTGCTGGACCGTGGCCCGGTACAGCCGTCCTTGGTCCCAGACCACTCGCTCCGGGTCCGAGTCCGAGGGAGGCTGTGCCGCCTGCTCCTTTAGAGCTTTCAGGCTGTCGTCAGCTTCTAACGCTGCCTGAAACTCCTGACTAGATGTGGCCAGAATCGACGAGACTGTCACATCTTCAGTCAGTACCCCGGGACCTGTGTCCTGGCCTCCACCTGACTCGGCTGCCACTTGGTCAGAAGGGGAAGAGCTATCGGACCTCCGGGAGGCCCCTTGGCTTCCAGCACTCCCACTGCGGGTGACAGCGGCCACAGCCGCTGCGACCGTGGGTCGTGCCTGCTCCTCCTCCGTTCCTGACCAAGTCGCCGGTTCAGGCAGACCTACCTGGCTTCCTGACACCCCGGTTGTGGGGGAACCCTGCACCGAGATCTTACCTGGGAGCACTTCCGCTCCTGGACCGGCCCCAATCTCACCTGCCTGTTCCCCCCCTGCAGCAACAGAACCCCGCTGTGAAATCTCTGGGGACCCCACATTTGCTGTGGTAGCCCCCACCCCACACACTGGTCCTCCCCCTGCAGCACCCTGCTCTCTGCTTATCCCTGCAGAGGGCAACAGATCCCAGCTCACAGGCTGAATACTTGTAGAGGCATTGTCACACCTTTCTCTGACCCCCTCCCCTGTCACAGCTGCAGCTGTGTGTGTGTCTATGGTGTCTGTGCAAGCAGAAATATCAGAGTTCACTCCCTCCTCCCTTACATCATTCATAGATAACACATTAACATTGTCCGGAGGCACGTCAGCACTGGCTGAAGGTTCAGCCTTTGGGGCGGGGCCAAACTGGGAGGTTATTTGCCCCAAATCTGTCCCAAGTAGCACGTTTGCGGGGATCCGATCAGTTACCCCCACCTCCCTCACCCCTCGCCCTGCGCCCCAGTCCACATAAATGTCAGCAACAGGCAGCGCCGGGTCAATGCCTCCAATCCCGGAGACAGCGAGGGTTTTTCCAGGGATCAAGTCTTGGGGGGACACCATCTCAGGCCGCACCAGAGTCACCTCCGAGGCGCTGTCTCGCAGTCCTATGGTCACAGACTGGCCGACGGTGACAGGTTGGAAGCTGTCCAGGGACCTACCACCACCCCCACCCACACAATACACCTTGGGCGGCCCTTGGGACGGGGACGGAGCCGGGGCCTTGGGACGCTGAGGGCACATGGCCTTGAAGTGTCCAGGTAGGTTGCACTGGTGGCACCGTCTTGGTTCCGCCACGGGCCTGGAGAGGGGAGTTGAGGGGGACACCCCCTGCAGTCTAGGGGCAGGTGGGGCAGTCGCAGAGTTCATCTTACCCCCTCTCCAGGTGCTGCTGGTGGCTGCTCTCCTGGCTTCAGGAGCCCGATTGTTGGTGTAGTCATCTGCCAGGGCAGCTGTAGCCGTGGATCCCTTTGGCTTCTGGTCTCGGATGAACTGGCGGAGATCCTCAGGGCAGTTCCACAAGAGTTGCTCCGTGATGAACAAGTCCAGGATCTCCGGTCCGGTGGAAAGCTGCAGGCCTTGGGTCCAGTGGTCGGCAGCTCGGGCAAGTGCCCGCCGGTGGTCAGCCCAGGAGTCCTTTGGTCCCTTCTGCAGCGTCCGGAACTTCTTGCGGTAGGACTCCGGGGTGAGGTTGTACTGTTGGATCAGGGCCCGCTTGATGGTGTCGTAGCCCTGATCCGCCTCAGCAGGCAAGTCCCCAAGGACATCCAGGGCCTTACCCCTTAAACGGGGGGTCAGGTATTTGGCCCACTGGTCCTTGTTCAGATGATGCTGCAAGCAAGTCCGTTCAAAAGCAGTCAAGAAAGAGTCCAAGTCTCCATCCTTCTCCAGCACTGGGAAGTCCTCAACACGGACCTTTGGAAGTTTGGTGTCTTGAAGGTCACGTGTGGCTGATGAGGGCCGGAGCTGAGCTAGCTGCAGCTGGTAGTCACGCTCTGCCTGGCGCTCTTCACGCGCTGCCTGCCGCTCTGCCCTGCGCTCTGCCATGAGTATCTCGTAGGTATCCCGGTCTCCAGCCTGGAGAAGGGCCATAGCCATTTGAAGAAGGCTATCCGAGCCTCCCAGGCTCGGTGGAATGGCACGTGGTGATCTGCGGCCCGCTGCGGAGCCTGGTGCTTCACTGTCCATTGCAGAGCGGAGGGCTGGCATCTGGCTCGTTGAGGAACCTTGGGCGAGCTCCTCCTCATCTTGTCCAGCAGTCCCAGGTTGTGCGATGTCCTCTGCAGAGCTGTTCTCTGGCGTCGGGCTCCTGGAGGGCTCGTGGACAACCTCCTCATCGTCTCTGGCCTGAGCATCGGCCATTCCTTTGGCTTTGCTCCTGGTGCTATCAGCCATTCTTGCAGACTTTTGGTCACTGACACAGAACTGACACCTGATGCCTCCACACACCTTACAGTATCTGCACTCTGACACTCTAGTGTTGAGCTAGTCTGAAGACCCCAGCAGCCACAGCTGCTGCAGGCAGTCTTTAGTGTCTGGGAGTATGGGTCTCACACTCACACACACTATTATCTCGATCCCACCGCTTGCCACCAATATGTCACAAACCACCGGGGGGGTCACTCAGAAATCCCCCGCGCTGGCTACCAGTACGTCACAATCGGGGGGTAACAAGTGGGGGTCACCCCTACTTTATACCTCCCGACCGACAGACAGAGCACGTGACGCGCTCTCTAGCGCCCCTCTTATAGTCAGGCCAATTATGGAATTGCCCGACAATAAGCAAGGAGGCCGCTATACTACTTATGCCGATTATTGAAGGGTCCCCGGTGAGAGTAAGGTATATATTCCCCCGACCTCCGCGGGCGGAATATATAAACTCTCCCCGAATCTCACTGGCCTCCCCACAATAATCCTTGGCACAACTCGCTGCCACCAACCGATTTACGGTAACTATTAGCCGAACACACAGACGTGGGATTCAAGATCGAGATAACAGAACAGCCCAAGATTAATTATATAATTTAATCGCCTAAAGCACACTAGAAACTACAATATATACAATAGGGAATCTACAGAATATACATATGTCAGAGTACAGTTACAGATAAAGCATGGTTTACAACAGGTATGCAATTCAATCAGTTACCTTGTGCGTCTGGCCACAGGGGGGCGCTGTAGACCAGGTTTCCAGGAACTCTCTCACAGGTCTGTCCCAACCAGGCCCCCGAGCAGAAGAACGCTGGAAAATGGCCGAAGTAGGGTTATCAACCTGGGCAGATCCAGGTCCCCTCCTACCTTAGTGACCTCACAGGGAAGCACTGCCACTCCCCCTGCATGGATCAGAATTATCCAGCAAAGGGTATATTGGCCATAACTTTGCCTGGGAGCGTCGTAGGCGGACGCCAATGCTCTCATTGTGACAGTTATGAATTTAGCTACAGAACGAGGGGACTCATGACCTGTCTGCCAGTTCCCCATTGGCTGATATCACGCCTGGGGCATTTCCCAATGTCCTGCTCCCATAAAAAGGGGGTGCCGGCATCGTCCACATGCGGAGACACCATTTTTATGGTTGCCATATTTATCGGAAATATGGCTTGCGAGATATGAACCATTTTTTACTGGAGTCGTTCTGTCTGGCTATTTCCAGAGCCTTGCTAATTAGATAGCAGCTCCTACTACAGGGTGACGGCAGGGAGTCATCCTGTGTTCATTGTCCTAAAGCCACCTAATTTCCATATCACAGGACATGGCCATGGATTTGTTGCTAAACCAGTTGTGTGAAGGGAAGGGGGTAGTGACACCAGGAGAGGGCTTCCTGACATGACTTGAATGTCATGATTTATCGTCATATCTCCGGATTTACCTCACAATAGCGTTTTGCATTTAGCCCAAAAAAGTCTGCTTTTGTCTCATCTAACCAGAGTACCTTTTCCCACATGCTAGCTGTGTCTCCTACTTGTTTGTTTGCAAACTGCAAATGGGAATAATATCGCTAGCCTTGAAAAAGTCATTCTTCTTGCAACTCTTCCATAAAGTCCAGATTTATGAAGTATATGACTAATATTTGTCCTGTGAATAGATTCTCTCACCTTGCCTCACAGCACTACTGCTGCTCCTGAGTGTTCCCTTTCCGTGTGGAACACTACATTAGAGAATAGGGGATGGGCCTTGTGTTTCGCTGCTTATGCAAGCCAATCCCCTGACTAAAGGGTGCTTTACATGCTGGGACATCGCTAACGATATATCGTCGGGGTCACGGTGTTTGTGACGCACATCCGGCGTCGTTAGCGACATCGCAGCGTGTGACACCAAGGAGCGACCTTAAATGATCGCAAAAGAGTTAAAAATCGTTGGTCTGTGATACGTCATTCATTTACCAAAAATCGTTGTCTGGTCAGTACTGAGGTTGTTTGTCGATCCTGCGGCACCACACATCGCTACGTGTGACACCGCAGGACCGACGAACATCTCCTTACCTGCCGTCCACCGGCAATGAGGAAGGAGGTGTGCGGCATGTTCCGGCCGCTCATCTCCTCCCCTCCTCTGCTATTGGGCGGCCGCTTAGTGACGCCGCAGTGACGTCGCTATGACGCCGAACGCACCTCCCCCTTGAAGGAAGGATTGTTCGGTGGTCACAGCGACGTCGCTGAAAAGGTATGTGCGTGTGACGCTGCCGTAGCGATAATGTTCACTACGGCAGCGATCACAAAATGTCGCATGAACGACGGGGGCGGGTGCTATCGCTAGCGATGTCGCAGTGTGTAAAGCACCCTTAAGTCTTCTGACAGTCTATATGCGGGTATGATGTTCTCTCTCACTCTCTCTGCCTGCAGCTTAACAGCTAATGTTACGAGAGTTGGCTTAGCTAATTAACTTAGCCAGCCACTTTCAGCACCTGCCGACACTCAGAGGTGAGGGAAGCTATATGTATTGGAATAAACATAGAAGTGGAACTGTTTTAATGTCTCCTAGTCCCATATTACTTCCTTATCCCGCCACTTTTCTGTTAGTTCCCTCAAGGCTCTGTTTTCTGATACCTACTCTTCTACATGCAAACCTTTCATCTGTGACAACACAGAGGCCAATGGCTTCCATTACCACCTATATACTAATGACACACAGATCTAAGTCACTGGAATTTTGGACAGCAGAGAGGTGATGTCTGGGCCAGAGTTTCTATTAACTATATACTCCTTCTCATCACTCTTCCTAAAGCTCTAGGCGGACAAAGCCGAACTCATCATATTTATTCCAACCCATTCAACTCCCCTACCCGATAACATAATAATTGACATCATGCTTTCCCCTGTACCAGAAGTCCCTGCTCTATTTATCATAGCTCGCTGTGCACTTTGCAATCTGCACAGTGACAGCATCCGCTCTGTTGCTGGCAGGTTTAGTAGAGTCGGCAACACCAAGCAGCGCACACTGTCAGGTCAAGTGACATCACTGTGGGGGCAGTGCTGGTGTTTGCACGCCGCTGAGTACTCTGAGCTCCCTGACAATGCGCACTGCTCTGTGTTGCCAGCTCTATTGATCTGAGCTGGCAACAGAGCATACGTTGCCACTGTGCAGATTGCACAGTAAGGAGGAAGGGACAGAGCAGGGACCCCCTGCACCAAGCGTTACTGATGACATATTGTTTCAGGGAGGCAGAGGCTGTGACAGAAGCCTCTGTCCCCTGCTATGATGATGCTTTGTTTGAGTATCCTAGCATGTACTGGAATTCTTATACAAAGTGTCATCAGACAGGAAGTACGGGAAAAAGTCAATAGTAGTTAGAGAAGTGTAAGAAGTTTTTAATAAAGCCATATTAGAACGAAGTTTAGATTGGGGTAAAAAGAGAACCTGTCAGCAATCTGTGCATATGCCAGAACAAGCGACAGTTTACTGAAGCTCCACCTGGAGATCAAGCATCACCCGCGGTAAGGACCATCCCTTGCAAACTTTCAGGTAACAGGCAGATACAGACACCAGAGGTAGGATCTGAACACCCAATCCACAGTCCCACCCCTATGTATCTAAAGCTTGTTACACCAAATTGTCCAATGCTGATTAAAGAATGACCACCATACAAGTTTCTTCAGTAAAAGTATCTACAGTTAAGGAAATAATTATTTGATCCCTTTCAGCATTTGCAAGATTGCCCACTGACAAAGACATGAACAGTCTAAAATTTTAAGGGTAGGTTAAATTTAACAGTAAGAGACAGAATATCCAAAATAAAATCCAGAAAAATCACATTGTATAAATTATATAAATGTATTTGCATTTTGCAGAGAGAAATAAAGTATTTGATCCCTCTGGCATATGAGACTTAATACTTGGTGGCAAAACCCTTGTTGGCAAGCACAGTAATCAGACATTTTTTGTAGTTGATGATGAGGTTTGCGCACATGTCAGAAGAAATTTAGGTCCACTCCTCTTTGCAGATCATCTCTAAATCATTAAGATTTTGAGGCTGTCGCTTGGCAACCCGGTGCTTCAGCTTCCTCTATAAGTTTTCTATGGGATTAAGGTCTGGAGACTGACTAGGCCGCTCCATGACCTTAATGTGCTTCTTTTTGAGCCACTCCTTTGTTGCCTTGGCTGTATGTTTTGGGTCATTGTCATAATGGAAGACCCAGCCATGACTGATTTTTAATGACCTGGCAGAGGGAAGGAGGTTGTCACTGAGTATTTTACGGTACATGGCTTCATCCATTGTCCTATTGATGCAGTGAAATAGTCCTGTGCCCTTAGCATAGAAACACCCCAAAACATAATGTTTCCACCTCAATGCTTGACAATGGGGATGGTGTTTTTTGGGCCATAGGCAGCATCTCTTCTCCTCCAAACATGGTTAAGAGTTGGAGTTAAGTCCAAAAAGCTCAATTTTTGTCTCATCTGACCAAAGCACCTTCTCCCAATCACTCTCAGAATCATCCAAGTGTTCATTGGCAAACTTTAGACGGGCCTGCACATGTCCCTTCTTGAGCAGTGGGACTTTGTGAGCGCTGCAGAATTTTAAGCCATTACAGCGTAATGTGTTACCAATGGTTTTCTTGGTTACAGTGGTCCCAGCTGCCTTGAGATCATTAACAAGTTCCCTCCATGTAGTTTTAGGCTTATCTCTCACCTTCCTCATGATCCTGGATACCCCACGAGGTGGGATGTTGAATGGAGCCCCAGATCAATGTCGATTGACACTCATTTTATCATTTTATTTCTTCCATTTTCTTACTATTGCACCAACAGTTGTCTCCTTCTCACCCAGCATCTTACTTATAGTTTTATAGTCCATTCCAGCCTTGTGTAGGTCTATGATCTTGTCCCTGACATCCTTAGAAAGTTCTTTGGCCTTGCCCATGCTGTAGAGGTTAGAGTCTGACTGAATAATTTAGTCTGTGGACAGGAGTCTTTTATACAGGTGACGAGTTAAGACAGCTGTCTTTAAGGGTAAGTTCACACAGTGCGTTTTTCGCGGCGTTTTTGCGCGTTTTTCGGGTGCGTTTTTGCTCAGAAAACTGCATGACTTTGCTTCCCCAGCAAAGTCTATGAGTTTTCATTTTTGCTGTCTGCACACAGCGGTTTTTTTAGCTGCGTTTTTGTGGTGCCCACAAAAACGCAGCATGTCAATTATTTTTGCGTTTTTCACTGCGTTTTCCACCCATTGAGTTCAATGAGATGTTCAAAAACGCAATGAAAACAGCAAATTGCAAATATAGCTGCGTTTTAGTGCGTTTCTATGACTAAAAACGCAGCTATAAAACGCAAGGGGTGGGCAGTAAAGTGACATGTACAGGAAGAGGATTCCTTCTGTCAGTAAATACAGAAGCGTGAATCCTCCCGGTACCATCACCGCTGCGTCCACCTCCAGTCCTGTGCATGTCTGCTGCCGTGCGGCGCCATGTCTGGGCGGGAGGTGGAGGCAGCTGCGAAAACAAAAGTGAACAGTAGAAAAAAAAAGTCATACTCACCTGTCTGCAGACACCCGGTGCCATGTCCGCTCCCAGCTCCTCTCCCGGTACCGCCGCTCCGGCTGTGTGCAGATGGCCGGGACACCTCCGATATCTGCAGGACCTGGCGCTGATCACCTGATGCGGTCACCTGACGCATCAGCTGATCGTAAGTCTCGCGGTGACGCCGGCACCCGGCCGGCTTAACCTATCAGCTGATGCCATTAGATGACTTCATCACTGATTACCAGCAGCTCCTGCAGCGATTGGACAGGATCAGACTCCGCTCCAGGAGCTGCCGGTAATCAGCACATAAGTGAGTTTTTGGGTTTTTTTTGCACTGATGCATCATCTGATTGTATAAACGGCTTGAATACAATCAGCTGATGTGTGATGTGATTCACATCCTGGAACCTGACACATCATCTGATCGCTTTGCCTTCCAGCAAACCGATCAGATGATATTGGATCCGGATTGGACGGCGTGGGACCCTTGACCTAGGATTACTGCGGAGGGGGGTTCTTTATTTCAATAAAGATGGAGTCACTAATTGTGTTGTGTTTTATTTCTAATAAAAATATTTTTCTGTGTGTTGTGGGTTTTTTTTATCTTTACTAGAAATTCATGGTGGTCATGCCTAATATTGGCGTGACACCATGAATTTCGAGCTTAGGGCCAGCTGATAATATACAGCTAGCCCTAACCCCATTATTACCCAGCGAGCCACCCATCACCAGGGCAGCTGGAAGAGTTGGATACAGCGCCAGCAGATGGCGCTTCTATGAAAGCGTCATTTTCTGGGGTGGCTGCAGACTGTAAATCGCAACGGGGGTGCCGAGAAATCATGGGCACCCTGCACTGTGGATTCCAATCCCCAGCTGCCTAGTTGTACCTGGCTGGACTCAAAAATTGGGCGAAGCCCATGTAATTTTTTTTTTTAATTATTTCATGAAATTCATGAAATAAAAAAAAAAGTGCTTCCCTATATTTTTGGTTCCCAGCCGGGTACAAATAGGCAGCTGGGGGTTGGGGGCAGCCCATATCTGCCTGCTGTACCTGGCTAGCATACAAAAATATGGCGAAGCGCACGTCATTTTTTGGGGGGGCAAAAAACTCCTGCATACAGTCCTGGATGGAGGATGCTGAGCCTTGTAGTTCTGCAGCTGCTGTCTGCTCTCCTGCATACACTATTGGATGTAGTATGCTGAGCCTTCTAGTTCTGCTCCCCCTGCCTCTCCCTCCTGCATACAGTCCTGGATGGAGTATGCCGAGCCTTGTAGTTCTGCAGCTGTCTGCTCTGCTGCATACACTATTGGATGTAGTATGCTGAGCCTTCTAGTTCTGCTCCCCCTGCCTCTCCCTCCTGCATACAGTCCTGGATGGAGTATGCCGAGCCTTGTAGTTCTGCAGCTGTCTGCTCTCCTGCATACACTAGTGGAGAATGAAGAACATATTGAAGAAGGAAATGACAGCAGACCTTTTTTTTTTTTTCCAATAATCTTTAATGGCATTGTTCACTGATAAAAAAACGCATAAAGACGCAGTGAGCAAAAACGCAGCAAAAGGCAGCAAAAAATGCACCAAATCGCGGCAAAAACGCGTGCGTGTGTTTTTTGACGCAGGTGCATTTTTGTGCGTTTTTTGCCGCAAAAAAACGCACAAAAATGCAGCGTCAAAAAAAAGCAGTGTGTGAACCTAGCCTAATGCAGGTGACAAGTTGATTTGGAGCGTCTAAGTGGTCTGTAGGAGCCAGAACTTTTCATTGGTAGGGGATCAAATACTTATTTCTCTCTGCAAAATGCAAATTTATATAATTTATACAATGTGATTTTCTGGATTTTATTTTCGATATTCTATCTCTCACTGTTAAAATTAACCTACCCTTAAAATTATAGACTGTTCATGTCTTTGTCAAAATCAGCAAGGCATCAAATAATTATTTCCTTCACTGTATTTAATCTGCATAACAGCGCCAATATGGCCATGCTTTACTTTAACATGCAAAATTGTGCTGACAGGTTCCCTTTAAATGCCGCTTTACACGCTGCGACATCGTTTGTGCATCACACCCCCGTCGTTTGTGCGTCACGAGCAAATCGCTGCCCATGGCGAACAATATCGCTGGTACGCGTCACACGAACTTACCTTCCTAACGACGTCGCTGTAGCCGGCGAACAACCTCTTTTTTAAGGGGGAGGTTCGTGCAGCGTCACAGCGGTGAGCAGCCGCATTAACGACACACCCACCTTGTTGCCGGAAGACGCAGGAACGCTGTTGTTCGTCGTTCCTGGGGTGTCACACGTAGCGATGTGTGCTGCCTCAGGAATGACGAACAACCTGCATCCAAAATGAGCAACGATATTTGGGAAATAAACGACGTGTCAACAATGAACGATTTGGTGAGTATTTCTGATCGTTAGACGCTTGTAGGTGTCACACGCAACTACGTAGCTAACGACGCCGGATGTGCGTCACGAATTCCGTGACCCCAGTGATATCTCGTTAGCGATATCGTTGCGTGTAAAGCGGCCTTAACTCTTGTGCCCTATTACTTAACCTCTCTCCTCACTACTCCACCACTTCTCCCATTTACAAATCCCCCCATTGGCTTCCAATTCCTCAAATTCAATTCAAGCTACTGTCTCCTCCATATATCTCTGAGCTAACCTCTCTATATTTTCTAACGCATACTCTCTGGTCATCCTGAAACCTCCTTCTGTCCTCCACTCCTCAACCAATCGCCTTCAATAATTATCCCAAGCATCCCTCATCCTCTGAAATGCCATGCCCTAACATGTCTGATTATCCACCAAATTCAGAAGTTTCAGATGGAACTTGAAAACCCATCTCTTCAAGAAAGCTTACAGTCTGCAATGACCCCGCAGCCACCATACCAACTCTGCAACCAATTGTCTCCTTCCCCGTTATTCTGTGAACTGTAAGCACTTAGGGGTACTTTGTATGCTGCGACATCGCTAGCCGATTGTAGCGATACCGAGCGCAATAGTCCCCGCCCCCGTCGCAGATGCGATCTCTTGTGATAGCTGCCGTAGCGAACATTATCACTACGGCAGCTTGACATGCACTTACCTGCCCTACGACGTCGCTCTGGCCGGCGACCCGCCTCCTTCCTAAGGGGGTGGGTCGTGCAGCATCACAGCGATGTCACACGGCAGGCGGCCAATAGAAGCGGAGGAGATGAGCGGGACGTAAACATCCCGCCCACCTCCTTCCTTCCTCATTGCTGGCGGGACGCAGGTAAGGAGATGTTCCTCGCTCCTGCGGTTTCATACACAGCGATATGTGCTGCCGCAGGAACGAGGAACAACATCGTACCTGTCGCTGCAGCGAAATTATGGAAATGAACGACGTGACACAGATCACCGATTTTTGACTGTTTCACGCTCGTTCATCTTCTCTCCTAGGCTTTACACGTTGTGACGTCGTTACTGGAGCCGGATGTGCGCCACTTTCGATTTGACACCGACGAGATCGCAGTAGCGATGTCGCAACGTGCAGAGTACCCCTTAGTGGCAGGACCCTCTCCCCTCTGTAGTAGTCTGTAATTGTAATTGTAAAATGTAATTTATATTTCTATTTTGTATGTTAACCCGTTTCAAATGTACCATGTACCAATTTCATAAAATTGTCTGTACATGTCCCCAGTTAATTGTAAAGTGTTGCAAGATATGTTAGCACTATATAAATAAAATTATTATTAATTTTTACTAAGGAGGGCTTTGCACGTTGCGACATCGGTAACAATGTGTTACCAATGCTGCAGCGATAGTCCCGCCCCCGTCGCACATGCGATGTCTAGTGAAAGCTGCCGTAGCGATTATTATCGCTAAGGCAGCTTCACACGCACATACCTGCCATGCGACGTACTCTGGCCGGCGACCCGCCTCCTTCCTTAGGGGGGCGGGTCGTGCGGCGTCACAGCGACGTCACACGGCAGGCAGCCAATTGAAGCGGAGGGGCAGAGATGAGCAGGATGTAAACAACCCGCCCACCTCCGTCCTTCTCATTGCAGCCGGGAGGCAGGTAAGGTGATGTTCCTCACTCCTGCGGCTTCACACACAGCGATGTGTGCTGCCGCAGGAGCGAGGAACAACATCGTACCTGTCGCACCATCGGCATTATGGAAATATCGGAGGCTGCAGCGATGATACGATAATGACGCTTTTGCGCTCGTTCATCGTATCAAAAAGGTTTTACACGTTGCGATATCGACTGTGACGCCAGATGTGCGTCACTTTCGATTTGACCCCATCGACATCGCACGTGCAATGTCGCAACGTGCAAAGCCGCCCTAAGACTAATAATGTTTAGTATTTTGTCGTTCATACAAGTTTGTATTTACCTAATGTTAAGACCAGCTAAGGACCAGAATTTTTTTTGTTATGTACTGATTTTTAAGACCCTAAAATTCAAAGAGTAAGCATTAAACTTTTATCACAATTGTATTTCTAAATATTTCTATTTAAATTTCAACATAAATGTGAAGTTGTTTTGTACCAGGTAAGCGCTGTTTGCTATTGTAGATGTAATTAACAATCCAGCTATCATCTAAATGTTCCATTAAAGAAGAGTTATATAGAGATGTCATAACTAATAGGGAGCACTTTACCTAATTAACTAGCTCTGAAATCGGTTAGAAGACTAACTGATTTTGACAAACAGATGTGGAATTGGTAATAATGCAATGTTCTACCAATATTAAGAAGCTTTGAACGTGTTAAGCCCACACTGCTCAGCATACGCTACAACTTGGCAAGCACTAAATAGACTATTAGCCTTTTTCAGCCAACCATCTGTGCTCTGAAAGTGGATGGATAATACTGTTGTTCAGAGTTAGACCCTCTTAATATTTCCACAACCTTCTAAAGGCATGTGGCAGCAATATCCAACTTTTATCACAAAAGAATCTCCTATAGAGTAAAACAAGCTCAATTTTTTCCAAAATTTCTCTCTTAGTTTCCACTAGTCAAACAGAGTATTCCTTATTCCTGCTTATAATTTAATCATTATTGTAATGAGAGGAGGTTGGTTAGAAATTTCAAATATAGAAAGCAAAAAATGAAATTCTTCATTCATGATTTAGAAAGACATATAGTCATGTGCTGCGACCATAAGCAGGGTCTACGCATTTCATGGTGTGTCAACACTTAGTGCTATTTCCATGACTAAAGGGGGATGCACCCAAAACAAGGTTTAGGTTTTCTTTTACAGGAAAGAGGTGTCATGATCCAGGACCGATCTACTCCGCTCCAGAGGTCCACAGATCCGGCCTGGTCATGTCAGGGGTTAACTCCCAGCAGCCTCGTTCCGGTTTCAGGAGACACTATATATGGTCTCTGAATCTGCATTACTATGCTGGTTATAATTTTGCCCTGCAGCCTGTGACTTGCTCTGGTGAGATATCCTGGTTTATCTGACTCCTTGTTGTCATGCCCTGACCTGTACCCTCCCCCGTTCGTCCATCTGTCCCAGTCCCTGACTTCCCGCTCCTGTCTGTTCTTTGTGTTTCCCTCTGCATTTCTGATCTCCCTCCTTCTGACTCCGTTGTGTTTTCTGACTTAATTTTGATCCTCCCTCTGCACTGACTTGACTTATCGTCTAGACCCTGACTGTTTGACTACTCTATTGGTGGTTCGCCTGCTAGCTGCCTGCTGGACTTACTCTGCTGTACTTCAGCTGACTTTCTGTTATAGTGTAACTTTGACTCTCTTTCACTACTCTGCTGCCACCTAGTGGGGAATACGCTGTACTACGTCTTACTAGACCTTTGCACAGCGTGGCATTAGGAACATATCCAGCACCAGTATGTAAAAGACTCTTCTTTATTTCAGCATTTAAAACATAGATATAACGCAGGAACTGCGATTAAGGAATCACGTCCGAAACTTGTCAGGTTCCTGTGTTTTATTTTATGTTTTAAATACTGAAATAATGAAGAGTCTTTTACATATACTGGTTCTGGATATGTACCTCTTTCCTGCCTGCAATCTATGGATGCCAGTCACATGGATCCGTGCATCAGCATTAAAGTCTGGAGGATTTTCACTTGTATGTGGACAATTTTGAGCTAACAATGAGCTGATTGCATGTTTTGTTTCTTTTAGTTTTTTACGTTTGTGCTGGAATTTTATCTTTTTTGGTGGGAATTATTAACATTACTTCCTGGTGCAGGAGCTTTTATGCATTGGATCTCAAGATCATAATTCCAAACTTCCCAATACACATGCTACTGGTGAGTACTAAGCTAAAGTAAGCCAACCAAAAATGATTTGTATCAGAAAGGATCTAGGGTCTTGCAAGATGAGCCAATATGTGCCAAATCTATCACATAGTATGCACCATTGTAATTAGTTTGCTGCATCTTCTGACTGGCTCGCCTCGTCTTGCTTTAAGCTATCAATATTTTACATATTCAAAATTTAGGAATCTGAATCTTATGAGTGGCATTTAACGTGTCCATGATGTCAAGCTGATGCCAGAATAAGCAAACATTAGAATATATATTACTGTATTAATACATTGACATAGTCCTGGCAACCAGAATGAAATGCATTACACCAGGCGTATATGATAATGCCATTCTTCCTAGACACATCATGCGTTCAATACAGACTGCAAAGGTCAACAAATAAAAAACGTCTATGAACCTGAGGCTGAAGAGGCTGCATATATCAGTATATATTTGTTTTTACATTTTATCACAAGACTGTATGAAAGCAGATGTCTCAAGACAATGAAGAACCAGTCTGTAAACCAGGAAACCTTAGCTGGACTTTGCCTGATAATTTATGATGGTTTATATTGTATTTGTCTATATTGTTTATATTGTAGTATATTGCATTTGTCTCTGTTTAGTGGTATTGTATAATTTCTGCAGGAAAGGCAACTTAATCATTTCCTTTGTTTTCTGATTAAAAAAAATTGAAAAACAAAAACTTGAAGGGTAACTGTAGTTTTATGTAAGGTTTGCTCTGAGAATATGAGATTTAACTCATTATACGATGGGCTGCTGCTAAGTCTTTGGCTTTTCCCAGAAAGAAATGAGATAGGATGATGAAACTTTTACATTTATTCCAGATACTCTCCACTGATGTCAACACACGTCTTACATCGGTATTCCAAGTTCTGCAAGCCTAGCAAAAAGAAGGATTTCGGTTGTGCCTTAACCCCTTAAGGACGAAGCCAGTTTTGTACTTAATGCCGAGGCAATTTTTTGTAATTTTGACCAGTGTCACTTTATAAGGCTATAACTCTGGAACGCTTCAATGGATCCAGGTGAGTCTGAGATTGTTTTTTCGTGACATATTGGGCTTCATGTTAGAGGTAAATTTAGGATGATATTTTATTTGTGAAAAAATCTGAAATTTGACAAAAAAATTTAAAATTTTGCAATTTTGAAACTTTTAATTTTTTGATGCCCATAAACCAGAGAGTTATGTCACACAAAATAGTTAATAAATAACATTTCCCACTTGTCTACTTTACATCAGCGCAATTTTTGAAACAAAATTTTTTGGGGTTAGGAAGTTAGAAGGGTTCAAAGTTCATCAGCAATTTCCCATTTTTTCAACAAAATGTACAAAACCATTTTTTTAGGGACCACATTACATTTGAAGTGACTTTGAGAGGCCTGGGTGACAGAAAATACCCAAAAGTGACACCATTCTAAAATCTGCACCCCTCAAGGTACTCAAAGTCACATCAAAGATGTTTATTCACAATTCAGGTGCTTCATAGGAACTAAAGTAATGTGGAATGAAAAAAAAATAAAAATTAACATTTTAACTAAAAATGTTGCTTTAGCACTAATTTTCTTACTTTTTCAAGAGGTAACACCAAAAATTGGACATCACACTTTGTTATCCACTTTCTTATGAGCGCGTCGATACCCCACGTGAGGTCAGAAACCTTTGTTTGGTCAAATGGGAGGGCTTGAAACGAAAGGAGCAATATTTGAATTTTGGAAAGCAAATTTGGCTGAAACAGATTGTGGGCACCATGTTGTATTTACAGATCCCCTAAGGTACCTAAACAGCAGAAACCACTCTCAAGTGACCCTATATTGAAAACTAGACCCCTTAAGGCTTCTATCTAGGGGTATAGTGAGCATTTTTGACCCACAGGTACTTCACAGATTTTAATAACGTTACATTGTCATATGGAAAATTGTCATTTTTTTCTCAAAAATGTTGCTTTAGCATCAATTTTCTCACTTTTTCAAGAGGTAATTCCAAAAATTTGACCCAAATGTTTGTTACCCACTTTTTTTATGAGAGCGGTGATACCTCACATGTGGTCTGAAACCTTTGTTTGGACAAATGGGAGGGCTTGGAACGAAAGAAGCAATATGTGAATTTTCGAAAGGAAATTTGGCAGAAAAAGATTGTGGGCACCATGTCGCATTTGGATGACCCCTAAGGTACGTAAACAGCAAAAACCACCACAAGTGACCCCATATTGGAAACTAGGCTTCTCAAGGAATTTATCTAGATGTTTGGTGAGTACTCTGAACCTCCAGGTGCTTCACAGAAGTTTATAACGTTGAGCCATGAAAATAAAAAAAAATAAATTTTACCACAAAATTGTTACTTCAACCAGGTAGCTTTTTTTCACAAGGGTAACAGGAAAAAAAATCCCCATAAATTTATTGTGCAATTTCTCCTGAGTTTGGTGATATCTTATATGTGGTGGAAATCAACTGTTTGGGTACACGGCCGGGCTCGGAAGGAAAGGAGTGCCATTTCACTGCAAAATTGGCTGGAATCAATAGCGGACGCCATGTTGCATTAGGAGAGCCCCTGGGGTGCCTAAACAGTGGAGGTCCCCCACAAGTGACCCCATTCTGGAAAATAGACCCCTCAAGGAATTTATCTAGATGTCTGGTGAGTACCCTGAACCCCCAGGTGCTTCACAGAAGTTTATAATGTTGAGCTGTGAAAATAAAAAAAATACATTTTTACCATAAAATTGTTACTTCAACCAGATAGCTTTTTTTTAACAAGAGTAAAAGGAAAAAAAATCAGCATAAAATTTATTGTGCAATTTCTCCTGAGTATGCTGATACCTTATGTGTGGTGGAAATCAACTGTTTGGGTGCACAGCAGGGCTCGAAAGGAGAAAAAGTGCCATTTGACTGAACAATTGGCTGGAATAATTAGCGGATGCTATGTCGCATTTTTCCAAAGCCCCTAAGGTGCCTAAACAGTGGAGGTCCCCCACAAGTGACCCCATTCTGGAAACAAGACACCTCAAGGCTTTTATCTAGGTGTATATTGAGCATTTTGAATCCACGAATACTTCACAGAATTTGATAAGCTTAGGTTGCCATATTGAAAATTTTCATTTTTTTCACAAAAATGTTGATTTAGCATCACATTTCTCACTTTTTCAAGAGGCAACAACAAAATATGGACCCCACAGGTTGTTATCCAATTTCTTGTGAGCGCAGGGATATCCCACATGTGGCCAACAACCTCTGTTTGGATAAATGGGAGGGCTTGGAATGGAAGGAGCACCATTTGAATTTTGGAAAAGTTTAAACAAATTGCACGCACCATGTCACATTAGCAGGGACTCTTGGGTACCTATATATCAGAAACCCCCCACAAGTGACCCCCTTTTGGAAACTGGACCCCTCAAGGATTTTATTCAGGGGTATAGTAAGCATTTTGAATCCGCAGGTACTTCACAAAAATGTTGCTGTAGCAACAATATTCTCACTGTTCGGTTATGTGGCCATGATCCAGCGACACGGCGTCTAGTACACAGTGTCAGCCTTCCTGCAGAGATGTGAGTGTTGTCCACGGGAGAACGCAGCTGCCCATGCCCACGATTTGGGTTCAGGCTGCTGTGGACTTTAGCTCTATTCTACCTGCAGAGAATACTCTTGTCTCCGCAGCATAAATTGGCTTGGGAAGCTGCACCACAGGTCGGTTTATGCTGCGGAGAAAAGAAGCACAGTGGGCATGGGATTTCTAAAAATCCTTCCACTGTGCTTCTACTGCACAACACAGCATTATGGATGCAGGGAAAACACTCTGCGCCCAAAACGCTGCAAACCCTGATTGTGGGCACACAGCCTAAAATGCTACAATGGATGAATGGATAGATGTCAAACATATATAACGTCCCACTCCCCTGCATATTCTAAGCCTTTCATGTGGCACTAAAGGGTGCCTAGCCTTGTATTTAGCGCAAAAAAAAAAAATAATATAAATGACGTGGGGTCCCCCCTATTTCTGATAGCCAGCTAGGGTAAAGCAGACAGCTGTAGCCTGCAAACCACAGCTGACAGCTTCATCTTGACTGGTGATCAATTTGGAGGGCTCTCCAAGCTGTTTTTTTTTTTTCATTATTTATAAATAAATAATTAAAAAAAAAAAAACATGGGGTCCCCCCAAATTAGATCACCAGCCAAGGTGAAGTTGACAGCTGGGGTCTGGTATTCTCAGGGTGGGAAGAGCCATGGTTATTGGACTCTTCCCAGCCTAAAAGTAGCAGGCCGCAGCCACCCCACATCCATTAGATGCGCCAATCTTGGCGCTTCACCCCAACTCTTCCCGTTGCCCTGGTGCGGTGGCATACAGGGTAATATATTAGGTTGATACCAGATGTGTAATGTCACTTGGCATCAAGCCCTGCAATTAGTGATGTCACAGCATCTATTTGATACCAGACATAACTAATTGACAGTAATAAAAAAAGACAACCAAAAAAAAAATTATTTGAAAAAACACTCCTCAAAACATTCCCTCTTTCACCAATTTATTGAAAAGAAAAAAAATCGGGTCCCCTGTAATCCATTTTAGAGGTCCCATGACAATTCTGGACCTTCTAGAATATGGGGGGCACGTTCAGGGAACGTATCCCCTATTTTCTAGAAGTGCAGACCCTCCATTTGAGGAGAGTGGGTGCAATGACACTGCACCCACACTCCCCGGGTCACAGCTGCAGAGTCCGTGCAGCAGCCAGCACAGCTCTCTGAACACAGGAAGCTAAGCTGTCAGCCGCTCACATGCGACAGAAATCAGAGGAACAGGATGAATGCGGGCGGTGCGCTGCTGTGCACGTGGCCATCTTGGATTTTTGGGAGGGGGTTGGGTGTCGGGGGGGCACTTTGGCGACACTGGGGGACCGGAGAGGACTGGGGAGGAGATTTATCTCCCATCTGGCATGTTTGATCATGCCAGATAGGAGTTAAATCATTTTTTACCGGCGCTGTCATTTACTGTAACATGATCATCGGTATACGGTGTATACCGGCGATCACGTGAGCGGGGACCGGAAAAACCGGCCTGAATCATGATCTCCAGGGTCTCAGCTACCCCCGGTAGCTGAAATCCCGGAGATTTTCTGACTCTGGGGGGCGCTATACCCTTTTTTCTGACCGCCGTAAAAAAGCGGCGGATTGGAAGAAGTACCCTTAATTACCGTCATTAAAAGGCATATCGGTGGTCGTTAAGGGGTTAAATCAGGCATCCGTAGCAGCCATGGCATCAGAAATGGTGTGAAATTTGGTACCCTTGAGGGGTTTCTTCAGGTTGGGAAACATATGATAGTCGGAGAGAGCTAGATTTGGTGAATAAGGTGGCTGGTCAACCAGCTGGAAGCCAGCTCTTCCAGTTTTGCTGTGGTTGCTTGTGCAGTGTGAGCGGACGCATTTTCTTGCAGGAACAAGATTCCTTTGAACAGGTTGCTGCAACTTTTGGCCTTCAGAGCTGACTTTTGGTCCAGAAGTTTAATATAATACCTTGCATTGATGGTGTAACCCTTTTGAAGGTAATCCACTAGCAGCACTCCCTCCTTATCCCAGAACACAGACACCATCACCTTAGTGGCTGATTTTTGCACCCTAAAAGTCTTTGGATGAGGAGAACCACTGTGCCTCCACTCTTTTGACTGCTCCAAGGTTTCAGGGTCATACAAATAAAGCCAGGTCTCATCCATAGTGACGAGTCGATCCAGGAAGTTCTTGTCAGTCCGGAAAGGCTGACAAAGGGACCGGGAAGTTTTCACTCGCATGCTTCTCTGATCTGCTGTTAAATATATGGGGACCCACTTTGCAGATAGCTTCCTCAAGTCCAAATGTTCATGGATAATGACACAAAGACATTCACAGGAAATCCCCATGATGTCTGCTATTGCTTTAGCTGAAATTCATCGATTCTCCAGTATGAGGTTGTGCACAGCATCAACGATCTCCAGAGCTACAACCACTCTTGGTCGTCCAGGACATTCCTCATCATTGATGCTGAAGTGACCCGTTTTAAATTTGGCAACCCAGTTCTTAATTGTGGAATATGAAGGGCATTGATCCCCCAATGTCTGCGACATATCAGCATGAATATCCTTTGTGAACTTTCCTTGCAGAAACAAGAATTTTATCTTTCTGCTCTCAGTTGCTGTGAATATCGCATTAGACTCCGCCATTTTGTCTTCCCGCGTGTGTAGAACACTGTTGCCATAAGCAACAAACACAATATTTTGAAAACATATATTAGACACATAAGGCTTTCATGTGATGTAATATTCATTACCATAGAAACAAAAAAAGATCACAAAGCGAAAGACTTATCAGCAGCCATTCATATGACTTGTATTTTGCATTCTCACCAGTTTTTTATTTATTTATTTTACTAGCATCATTAATTCTACAGCCCTTCACATACCTCATCATCCTCATTGCTGTTTCCATTGGAGCTTACAATCTAAATTCCTTATCACTACTTCTTTGGAATGTGGAGGAATCCCACTACAACATGGGGAAAACATATAAATTCATTGCAGATGTTGTCCTCGGTGGGATTTGAATACAAGACTCCAGTGGTGCTAACCACTGAACCACCGTACTGCCCTAGAGTGTACCCCGCTACATGCTGAACCTCTGATTTGCAACCCACTCAAAACTGGTTGGAGGAGACGCTGCTGTGATGTCTAAAATGCATGGCACAGGACACAGAAAGATTCCTGCTCGTCATTACTTTTTTATCATACAACGACAAGCATCATGGAGGAAAAATACTTACTTTGTCTCCCTCTGCCTGTTTCCTCACTCTGCTCTTCTCTCCGTCTTCCCCTTCCTTCGAATGACACTACAGTGTACCTCACATGACACTACAGTGAGCTGGCAGTCTGTCTTTTCTGCATTTGACTGTTTTGATCTGTTATTCTTTGAGGATGAGTGAAGATGAACATAATGTTTTCAGGAGGCAGGAGAAAAGCAAGAAGTATCTGATAAGTGGGAAAATATCAGATTTCTCTGATAAGATATATTACAAAGTTTCTTATATTCACTTGTACTATTAGTTTATACTAAGTTGTTGAAAATACATTTCCCATTTTATATGGTTAGGAATAGATGAATCTTTCACTCTTAAATTTATTCTGGATAGTCATGGGCAGACCCGAACTGTAAAAGTACGGAACCGTGAAGGTTGAAAAGAACCCAAGCACCGACCTTGGGCCCAGAGTTCTCAGGGAACTCTGGGTAACGATCTGGGTCCGGCCACTTAGGTATCAAAAAAAAAAAAATCAAAGAGAAAAGAAAGAAAATAAGAATAAAGCAAGCACTTTATACTTACCGATCTCAGCGTGGCTGTAACTCTGCTTCCAGGGCGCTCACTAATGGTGAAAGGGGGGTCTCATAGACATAAGCATGAACCTCCCCAGCCTGAGAATGCCAGCTCCCAGCTTTATCATGCCTGGATATCAAAATTGGGAGAGACCGCATGCTGTTTTTTAAAATTGTTTTTTTTTTGTTTTTTTTTTAAAAAGCTGCATGCGGTTCCTTTTATTTTGATACACAGCCAAGATAAGCGCATGGCTGGGGGCTGCAACCTGTAGCTGTATGCTTTACCTGTGCTAGGTATCATAATATGGGGGAACCCTATGCCAATTTTGTTATTTATTTATTGTTACATCAATCTAGACAGACACAGTGCCTTTGATACTCGATAAGTATAATGCTCCTGCTCCAATCCCCCTATCCCTTCTACCACCATTTTAAAGGATCGGATTCCGGCCCCTATAGAGTTGTATGGGGACTGGCGTCTGGCCAGATATCTGGGATCAATTCCAGGCCCAAACCAGGTTTTTGTTTTAACCCAGTTGGTCCTCACAGTTGGCGAACATTGCCTGAGCAGAAGGAAGCAACTGTTTTTCCAGGATAACCTTGCATGCGGCTTGATTCATATGTCCTTCGCAAAGTTTAATCTGCCCAATTCTAGTCTTGCTGAAGCATCCCCAGATCATCACCAAATTTCACAGTGGGTGCAAGACACTGTGGCTTGTACGCCTCTCCAGGTCTCCGTCTAACCATTAGACGACCAGGTATTGGGCAAAGCTGAATATTGGACTCATCAGAGAAGATTACCTCTGTGGGCCAATTGGGCAGATTCAATTTTGTGAAGGACATATGAATCAAGCCGCATACAAGGTTATCCTGGAAAAACAGTTACTTCCTTTTGCTCAGGCAATGTTCCCCAACTCTGAGGACTGTTTTTTTCCAGCAGGACAATGCGCCATGCCACACAGCTAGGTCAATCAATGTGGGGATGAAGGACCATCACATCAAAACCCTCTCATGGCCAGCCCAATTTTCAGACCTGAACTTCATAGAAAACCTCTGGAATGTAATCAAGAGGAAGATGGATAGTCACAAGCCATCAAACAAAGAAGAACTGCTTAAATTTTTGCACAGAGTGGCATAAGGTCACCTAAAAGCAGGGTGAAAGACTGGTGGAAAGCATGCCAAGACGCATGAAAGCTGTGATTAAAAATCATGGTTATTCCCAAGATATTGATTTCTGAACTCTTCCTGAGTTAAAACATTAGTATTGTTGTTTCTAAATGATTATGAAATTGTTTTCTTTGCATTATTTGAGGTCTAAAAGCAATGCATTGTTTTGTTATTTTGACCATTTCTCATTTTCAGAAAATAAAAACAAAAGTTATTGCTTGGAAATTCGGAGACATGTTGTCAGTAGTTTATAGAATAAAAGAACAATTTACATTTCACTCAAAAATGTACTTAAAGAGAAAAATCAGAAAAACTAAAAATTTTGCAGTGGTCTCTTTTTCCAGAGCTGTGTATGAGGAGACAATCAATAGCAGCTTCCATGAGCAAAAAAAGTTGAGTGTCTAACTTTTTGGGATTAGATCTGTTTTTTGTTTTTTTTTTATACACACATATTCAAAGGAAACAGCTGCAAAAACTCATAAGAAACTTACAACATGAGTCCGGTAATTTTCATGGCCATCAGATTAAAGAAACTTGTAACAGTAATCTACTATAGAAAGTATATTGCTTGGTCCTGAATAAATCTGTCGTCTTTCCGTAATAAGCAAGGGAGGGATAGCTCCTTCCCCTCCTCCTCATACATCAGTAGATACAGAAATGATGAGTACAGAATATTAAAATTACTTATAATGAGACTAAAATTTCTATAAAGGGTGCTTTACACGCTGCGACATCGCTAACGATATATCGTCGGGGTCACGTCGTTAGTGACGCACATCCGGCGCAGTTAGCGACATCGCAGCGTGTGACACCAATGAGTGACGATCAACGAGCGCAAAAATGTGAAAAATCGTTGCTCGTTGACACGTCGTTAATTTCCTTAATATTGTTGCTGCTGCAGGTACGATGTTGTTCGTCGTTCCTGTGGCAGCACACATCGCTATGTGTGACACCGCAGGAACGACAAACATCTCCTTACCTGCGTCCACCGGCAATGAGGAAGGAAGGAGGTGGGCGGCATGTTCCGCCTGCTCATCTCTGCCCATCCTCTGCTGTTGGACGGCTGCCATGTGACATCGCTGTGATGCCACACGAACCGCCCCCTTAGAAAGGAGGCGGATCGCCAGCCAGAGCGACGTCGCAGGGAAGGTAAGTATGTGTGACGGGTGTAAGCGATGTTGTGCGCCACTGCAGCGATTTGCTTGTGTCGCACAACCGACGAGGCGGGTACGCTCGCTAGCGATATCGGTACCGATATTGCAGCGTGTAAAGTACCATTAACACTACTTATAATGAATACAGACTTTTGAATATGAGTATAAAAATTCCTAGAACAGAAATAGTTTCAGTGAATCTCAGATCAGCCATGTTCCCCTCGTCATCTGGTTACAACAGAAGCCTCTCTATAGCGAAAGTTAAGTATCCCCAACCCTTAACTAAGGGGGGAGTGCTTCAGGCAGGATTATACATACTACCAAACTTTGAGGGAGACTATTTTTTTTCTTACTATTAAACATTCATTTCTAGGTTTAGTGTCCCTTTAATAGGAAGTAGAGAAAAGCTCACATATGAGTGTTACTCTGCTGTCAACATTAGAGTCAGAGGGAAATTTAAATGAAACCATCTACCATAATACTGACATTAATTACTCTTTTTAACACATTTTGCTACTTTTCTCCTTCCCTTCACATCACATCTGTGTGAACAATATAAAAAAGATTTATGATTTTCTCCCTTGTCTAATTACACGCGCAGTGAGGATGCCAATCAACATTCTTGCTGAGCAATCACACCAGCCGAGCTTGATCCGCAGAAGATTTATGTTGACAGACTTTTAGAGACCCCAGAAAATGCAGAGAGCTATGCAGCAGGGAGATCCTAGCGACTGAGACTGTATTGTTAAACCTGTAAACCAGATTTGGCGACTATAAACTGTGGCACCACCATTGAGCCCTTATATACGGCATTCCAGAATACTGTGTATTAGAGCCCAGGCCGCCCTGTAGAACGTAAATAACACTTTATAATACTCACCTAGGGGAGTGGTCCGGTCCGATAGGTGTCGCTGCTCTCCAGTCCAGCGCCTCCTCTCTGCGGTGACTGTTGTCCTCCTTCTACCCAGCCCTGTATGGATAACATGTCCTACATCATTCACACAGGCCGGCATTGCAGTCCTGCGCAGGTGCACTTTTATCTGCCCTGCTCAGGGCAGATCAAAGTACTATAATACTCAGGCACAAGGAAAGGTTAAAGACCATTTGCGCATGCACAGTACAATACTTTGATCTGCCCTGAGCAGGGCAGATCAAATTGCGCCTCCGCTGGACCGTAGGACACATCATCCATGAAGCCGCCTGGCCATGCCACCCACTCCCCTGCTGCCTGAAGGAATTTCTTGCAGATTTTTTGCATGCTTTTTGAGGTTGCCGAGTGCTGTCCCAGAGCAGAAGCAGTAGTTCCCGGGATGCTCAGATCACCATTGCCCTCATCATGCCACCTACAAAGACCAAGTCGTCCATGGCTGCGGCCAGGCAGCCCACAACCCGGGCCCCAGATGACAGCAGAATAGAACTGCCTGTTCCTGAAGCCCCGGCAGACAGTGGAGAGCCGGCAGCTCCAGAGACTCCTAACAAGATGGTGGATAATTTAAGTTTAGAGGAGATTCTGAGCACCATCCCTCCTCCCCCACATCCAGCAATAACCAATAAAGCTGGAGCTCCTCGTCTAATGATAACCCATATTGTAAACTAGAACTTCAAATCGTATGCTGGAGAACACATTCTGGGGTCTTTCCATAAGCGCTTTTCCTGTATTATTAGGCCCAATGGCAGTGGAAAATCTAACGCAGAAGGAGGACGGCGATCGCAGCAGAGAGGAGGTACTGGATCGGAGAGCAGCAACACCCATTAGATCAGACCGCCCCCTGTGAATATAATAAAAGTGATTTTTACGTTCTGCAGAGCGGCCTGGACTCTTATATACAGTATTCTAGAATGCCTTATATAAAGGCTTACTGGTGGTGGCTACAGTTTATAGTCGCCAAATCTGGTGACAGGTTCCCTTTAACATTTGACTATTATGATTTCTCTACTTGGCTTGGTGGCTGTTTTTATTGTTTATTAGCATGTATGCTTGACATGTGTACTGCGTACTACTGTTTACCAGGTAAAGTTACCACTAGCAATTTAAAGTATTGACCGATTGTATGACCATGTTTCAGTGGTTTGGCCGGGACCATTATTTCCAATGAATAGTTATGAAAAAAGCCACAAACTACAGATATTTAGCATGGTTTTTCTTTGCATGCTTTCAACCTTGTGCCTACAATTTTGGGCAAGGTATTTCATTGTGTCAGGAAGACTGCTGCCCTCTGCAATAAGAAGGGGCCTTAAAGACATGGTTTGATGATTTTATTGTGAACGAACTTGAATGGCCTGCATACAGAGCCTTGATGTCAACCTCGACATCTTTGGGATGAATTGGATGTGAACAATACCTTCTTGTTCTACATCAGTGCCTCACCTCAATAAGTACAAAATCCACCGTACAAAAACTTGTTGAAAGCCAGTCCCCAAAAAATGGGCAAAAAAGAGAGCTCAACTTTAGGATGTCCAACAAGGTCATAAAGATGTCATCATCCCATGGCCTCATACATCTGGCTGCGTAGTATATGTGGATTATTAGTTTAAGAGGATTTTCATTGATAAACAAAAAATTATTAATAAGTTTTGTAGTTGCTCTCAGAAATGCTCACTATTGTTTTCAGCCATTTCTTTCACAAAAACTAGAGAATTGCTCTGAATGAAAAAATGTTGTTTCCTCAGTTAGCAAAATGGTATTGTCTACGGATGGTGTGGTGGCTATTTGTATATGGCACTGTAAAGACAGATTACTTTCTTCTGAAAAAAGAGGTATTTTGTAAAATCTTCCAGGACAGCATTGCCTTAGGCGGGCTTTACACGCTGCGACATCGCTAGCAATTGCTAGTGATGTCAAGCGTGATAGCACCCGCCCCGTCGTACATGCGATATCTGGTGCTTGCTGCCAGAGCGAACATTATCACTACGGCAGCTTCACACGCACATACCTGGTCGGCGACGTCGCTGGGACCGCCTAATAATCCCTCCTTCAAGGGGGAGGTGCATTCGGCATCACAGCGACTTCACGCGACGTCACTAAGCGGCCGGCCAATAGAAGCGGAGGGACGGAGATCAGCGGGACATAACATCCCGCCCACCTTCTCCCTTCCGCATTGCCGGTGGACGCAGGTAAGGATTTGTTTGTCGTTCCTGCGGTTTCACACACAGCGATGTGTGGTGCTGCAGCAACAACAAACAACATCATATCTGCAGCAGTAACGACATTATGGAAATGAACGACGTGACACAGATCAGCGTTTTTTTACGCTTTTGCGCTCATTCATCATCGCACCTAGGATTTACACATTGCGATGTCGCTACCGTCACCGGATGTGCGTCACTAACGACGTGACCCCGATGATATATCGTTAGCGATGTCGCAACGTGTAAAGCTCGCCTTAGAGGGGTTGACAACTTTATCTGTATTTTAACAAATGTTTTGGCAACATGATTTTTCTTGCCACTTACTAATACACAAATATTACAGGTTCTCCTACTTGTTAGTACAGCTTTCCTCATATACACCATGTGCAGAATTATTAGGCAAGTTGTATTTTAGAGGATTTTTTTATTATTGATCAACAACTATGCTCTCAATCAACCCAAAAGACTCATAAATATCAAAGCTTAATATTTTTGGAAGTTGGAGTGGTTTTTTTTTTTTAGATTTGGCTATCTTAGGAGGATATCTCTTTGTGCAGGTAACTATTACTGTGCAGAATTATTAGGCAACTTAATAAAAACCAAATATATTCCCCTCTCACTTGTTTATTTTCACCAGGTACACCAATATAACTGCAAAAAATTTAGAAATAAACATTTCTGACATGCAAAAACAAAAAAATTAGTGATCATTATAGCCACCTTTCTTTATGATGACACTCAACAGCCTACCATCCATATATTCTGTCAGTTGCTTGATCTGTTTACGATCAACATTGCGTGCAGCTGACACCACAGCCTCCCAGACGCTGTTCCGAGATGTGTACTGTTTCCCTCCCTGTAGAGCTCACATTTTATGAGGGACCACAGGTTCTCTATGGGGTCAAGATCAGGTGAACATGGGAGCCATGTCATTATTTTTTCATCTTCTACACCTTTACTGGCCAGCCAGCTGTGGAGTAGTTGGATGCATGCGATGGAACATTGTCCTGCATGAAAATCATATCTTTCTTGAATGATACAGACTTCTTCCTGTACCACTGCTTGAAGAAGTTGTCTTCCAGAAACTGGCAGTAGGTCTGGGAGTTGAGCTTCACTCCATCCTCAACCCGAAAAAGGGTCCCACAAGTTTATCTTTGATGATACCAGCCCATACCAGTACCCCACCTCCACCTTGCTGGCATCTGAGTCGGAGTGGAGCTCTCTGCCCTTTACTGATCCAGCCTCTGGCCCATCTATCTGGCCCCTTAAGAGTCACTCTCATTTCATCAGTCCATAAAACCCTTTAAAAATCAGTCTTAAGATATTTCTTGGCCCAGTCTTGACGTTTTATCTTATGTTTCTTGTTCAAAGGTGATCGTTTTTCAGCCTTCCTTACCTTGGCCATGTCCCTGAGTATGGCACACCTTGTGCTTTTTGATACTCCAGTAATGTTGCAGCTCTGAAATATGGCCAAACTGGTGGCAAATGGCATCTTGGCAGCTTCACGCTTGATTTTCTCCAATTCATGGGTAGTTATTTTGCGCCTTTTTTGCCCAACACGCTTCTTGTGACCCTGTTGGCTATTTGCCATGAAACGCTTGATTGTTCGGTGATCACGGTTCAAAAGTTTGGCAATTTCAAGACTGCTGCATCCCTCTGCAAGACATCTCACAAATTTGGACTTTTCAGAGCCCGTCAAATCTCTCTTCTGACCCATTTTGCCAAAGGAAAGGAAGTTGCCTAATTATTAAGCACACTTTATATAGGGTGTTGATGTCATTACACCACACCCCTCCTTATTACAGAGATGCACATCACCTGATTTACTTAATTGGTAGTTGGCTCTCAAGCCTATACAGCTTGGAATAGGACAACATGTATAAAAAGTATCATGTGATCAAAATACTCATTTGCCTAATAATTCTGCACACAGAGTACAGTGCAATGCTCTTTTCCAAAAAAAAAGTCTGATAATGGAGGAGCATGTTATAAGACCTGCCGTCAATCTCATTCGATTGGAAAACACTTCACATGAGAAACTTTTTTTCAATTGGAAGAGGCTGATGGACAGGTGTAGTCACATGCTCCTCTATCAGTGACCATTGTGACAGGAGGGTCCTGCAGTCTCTGAGGAAAGCTAAACTATCAAGTGATAGAGGAGAACATATAGCACAAAATTGTGTTCCCAACATGTGTTAGAATAAAAATCAAGTGGCCAACCCCTTTAAAATTTTACTTTTGGCTGCATTTCTGCATGGAGAATCAGTGACAACCACTAGTAAAGCTTTATGACTACATGGTTGGTGTGATGCTAGTCACTACACAGACAAGTCGTAAAGCAGGGTAGTCAGACATTCCAAGGTCAGATACCAGGAGAGCACGTCAAGGATTAAGGGCAGTGGCGTAGGCAGGTCATGGTCCGGAGTCAGAATACCTGTAGGATATTGCATCAGAGCAAAGCAACAAGGCAAACGGAAGGTCAGATGAGGTCCAATGTCTGGTAGCAATACATCAGAGCACAGAGTATAGAAAAACGTGGCCAACACGCACCACTGAGCAGAATGCCACGACTGGCAGTGTTCTGGAGTAAATTACAGCTAAGTAGCTGGGCAATCATAGAGAACAGTGAATACCTGAAGAAACCCAGCATCTCCCAGTATCAGATTGGATGACTGAGCTGTCATTCAACACACCGATAGCTCAGCACGCCCCAGCTCTAGATTGGACAACTCAGCTGTCATTTACCAAACTGACAGCTCAGCACACCCTCAATCCATAGTACAGCAAAGAGTCACTCATTACATCCAGGACGCACTGAGCAGAAAGATAAAAAAAAACCAAAGGTATGAGGGCACCAAGGCAAATGTAGGTGGGATCATCCAAATGCACACCTAAAAATAGGGCAATTAAAAAAAAAGAGAAAAAGGGGGTGTGCTCGGAAGGAGAGTGGAAAGATCATGACAGTTGGTAACTAAATAAAATCCCACTCCATTAGAACAGTTATTGTTCATTTATTTTAGAAGAGATTGGTCAATGAGGCATAGAACAGTTGAATCACTTACCTGTATTACACCACAAAAGGAAATCCAATCACACCTTTTGAGTATAAATCTGTTTTGTGGCATTGGTGCATTTTTATAGAACTTAGATTAAAGATTACGTTTTAAGGGGAAACTGTGAGCATATATTCTCTAAATAGACTGCTACCTCCACCTTATAAGAATCCTCATGTACATCCCGACAACTGGTAGCAATAATAATAATATTTACTCATTTATATAGCGCTATTAATTCCACAGCGCTTTACATACATTGGCCCAATTGGGGTTCACAATCTAAATTCCCTATCAGTATGTTTTTGAAGAAACCTGAGAACCCGGAGGAAACCCACACAAACACAAGGGAGAACATACAAACTCCTTGCAGATGTTGTCCTTGGTGGGATTTGAACCCAAGACCCCAGTGCTGTACGACTGCAGTGCTAACCATTCAGCCACCGTGCACAGCAAATCTTTGAAAAACAGTTTTATAAAGGTCCAGCACTGCATGCATGACTGTGCCCATAAGTCCATTGGGTTTCTCCAAACCATGCTAGGCACCACGTATCAGTCTACAATTGCCACCTCCCTGCTTTTGATGTGTCGAACAGATGGTATGGAGAAGTCAGCTCTGTTAATAAAGACGGAAGGCCGCTAATTGTTGGCATAGAGGGGCGGTGCCGAGCGCAATTCAGAGGCATCCATTGGACTGATCGGTAGAGATTGACATGCAGTGCAGGGCTTTAATAACACTAAAGACTGCTGTGATATTATGGTAATATATACTGGTAGTAGGGATGAGCAATAAGATACATACAATGTGGTTGCAGCAGTTTGTACAGGAAAAACCTGTCAGCTTCCCTTTAGTTGTCTAGCCTCTATTCTACTGTATCGCTTTGATTCCCCCGGCTGGAGTTTCTGTTTTTCCAAATGATAATGAGACATTTGGATTTGATATTTATGGGATTTCTCTGTAATTACTCTTTCTCTAGTATTTAATGGTGTAAAGAAAATATTTATGATCAACTTTTGCAAGTACATTAGAGAAACATAATGGAAGCGCTCAGATTTAAATAGCTTTTAATGACAGGACTGTAAGTCATATCCAAAATAGAAATAAGAAAAAGAAGGAAAATTACCTGGTGCTTCAATGAGCTGCTTGTACACACTGAGGAAGGCGGCTTCAGCTTCTTTGCTTCTTTTGCTAAGAGCTACAACCTGGTGAAAAGTCAAAGGAGAAATAAGTTCAACACATCATTGCAATATATAAAGGAAATACTTTAGTGCAAACACCATTGTTGCTTCTGAGCCTTAATGTGCTTTACACGCTGCGCCATCGCTAACGATATATCGTCGGGGTCACATCGTTAGTGACGCACATCCGGCGCCTTTAGCAACATCGCAGCGTGTGACACCAAGGAGCGACGATCAATGATTGCAAAAACGGCAAAAATTGTTGATCGTTGACACGTCGCTCCTTTCCATAATATCGTTGCTGCTGCAGGTACGATGATGTTCGTCGTTCCTGCGGCATCACACATCGCTGTGTGTGACACCGCAGGAACAAGGAACATCTCCTTACCTGCGCCCACCGGCAATGAGGAAGGAAGGAGGTGTGCGGCATGTTCCGGCCGCTCATCTCCGCCCCTCCTCTGCTATTGGGCGGCCGCTTAGTGACGCCGCAGAGACGTCGCTATGATGCCGAACGCACCTCCCCCTTGAAGGAGGGATTGTTCGGTGGTCACAGCGACATCCCTGAAAAGGTATGTGTGTGTGACGCTGCCGTAGCGATAATGTTTGCTACGGCAGCGATCACCAAATGTCGCATGAACAACGGGGGCGGGTTCTATCGCGCACGACATACCTAGCAATGTTGCAGCGTGTAAAGCACCCTTTATACTCTGATGATTGCTAAAAATATCAACCTATTATTGATGCCATTTTGCCAAAGAAAACATTTCAGGAACAGTCAACACTATTAATATTGGGACAGTAAACTTACATTGTCCCTGTGTCATGCACCATATGACCAGACTCTGCCCTTGACATAATATAACAGTTTAGTTCAGGGGGTTCATTGTAAAGGAACCAGGACAAGATGGTGGCTCGGTGGTTAATATTATTGCCTTCCATCACTTGGGTTCTAGTTTCAATTCTGAGTAAAGGCAGAATAAGCCTGGAATTTCTGTGACCTGTAATTTTGTAAGGCTTCTCCGCATTGGGCTGAGGCCAGTCAGATAGGAAGATGCCTACTGGACCCATCTTGACCCTGATACAGCTTCTAAAATGAGGAAGCCTGAAGATATTTCAAGCTGCCGAAAGTAATCTGGTATTCTACAAAATACTGCACATTTGGTCTTGCGCACAATTCAATATTTGTCGGTCTTCCATCATGCCACATATTATATATTGGTGAACAAGATTTTTTTTTTTCAACTTTTTCTTTTGTGAAGTTTTTTATAAACATTAAAACAATGACATAAGAAATAATATATCTCATGTATACAGAGGTAAGCATATAAAAAAAAGTCTCTCATCGAGGCATGCACAAATCATGGAAAGCTCAAATGGAGTCTATATTGATAGAGGGAGTATGTTCTCATAAGTCTCATACAGCCCGATCCAGGGTTTCAGATCCCTATAGGGATAGAAGAGGCCAATCCGTTACACCTGATATGTGTCCATAAGAACATCCCATGGAGTCCAAGCCATGACGAAATTACCCATCAAGTCATGAATCAATGCAATTAGACGTTCCACTATTCTGATGTCCTTTACACGGGAGTATAGATCCGTCACAGAGGGAGGAACCACCTTCCTCCAGAAGAGCGAGATCAGACATTAAGCTGCCGTCATAAGGTGCAATAGGAATTTGGTTTCAAATCTACCAAGGGACGGCGGAAATATATTCAGTGAACAAAATTTTTAATAACTCAGTTCACCCAGTTTAACCTAAAACCACATTTTGTAAGGGATGCAATAGTTTTTTTAAGTGTCAATTCTTCAATGTTTAACTCCAATTAATTGCAATGACAATTATAGGATCACAAATATTTAGTTCTACGAAGATTTTCCTTCTTAAAAAAAAATCCTGTAATTGCAAAAAAAGACAACGCAAAACATGATAAAAAATGAAGGTGTTGATGCATTTTCTATGAGGTGGTAAAGGCTTTTGTATACTGTAGGTTTTGTGTAGAGATGAATAGATTAATCCGTGTAGGATCGAGTTTGAGTCGAATTTCCTAAAGTTTGTGGTTCCATGCAAATTTGATTCCATCTGAAGAGTCACCGGGTAAGCGGATTAGACAAATCATAATCAAACAAAATGTATCAGTCTTCTGTCTCTCTCTTTTTCTTTTAATCTTTTTCCATCTCTCCTTCTATTGCTCTCTCCCTCTCCCATTCTCCCTACTTTTGTCTTCTCTCTCTCCTTATTCTATCACTCTTTCTCCTTTTCTTTCTCTCTCCTCTCATTCCTCTTTCTCTTCTTTTTTCCTCTTTTTCTCTCTCTCCTTCTCAATTTCTCTCTCTCCTTGTCTTGCTCTCTTTTCTTCCTTCCAGTTCTCTTTATTTCTCTCTTCTTTTGCTCTCCCTATTTCCTTCTCTGTTTCTCCTCTTTCCTTCTCTTCTGCTCTTTTTCTTTCCTTTTTCTCTCTTCACTCTCTCGCTCCTCGTTTCCTCTCTCCCTTTTCTCTCACTCCTTCTTTTGCACTCTCTTTCTTTCCCCTTCTCTTTCTCTCTCCTTTTCGTTCTCCTCTTTCTTTTGCTCTTTTTCTTTCCTTTTTTCTCTCTCCTCATTCCTGCTCCCTTTTTTCTCTCACTCCTTCTCTTGCTCTCTCTTTCCTTCCCCTTCTTTTTCTTTCTTTCCTTTATCTCTCTACTCTTTCTCTCTCCTCACTCCTTCTTTGGCTTTCCTCTTTGTTACTCTTTTGCTCTTTTTCTCTCCGTTTTCTCTCTCTCCTCTTACTTTCCTCTCTCGCCTTCTCTTTCTTTTTTGTTTCTCTTTTCCTCTCTTTCTCCCCTTTTTTCTTTCTCTCTTTTTTCTCTCTCCTTTTTCTTTCTCTCCTTTTCACTCTCTATCCCCCTTAAGGCCGCTTTACACGCTGCGATATCGTTACCGATATCGCTAGCGTGCGTACCCGCCCCCATCAGTTGTGCGACACGGGCAAATCACTGCCCGTGGCGCACAACATTGCGCGGACCCGTCACACTACTTACCTGCCTAGCGACATCGCTGTGACCGGCGAACCCTTTCTAAGGGGGCGGTTCGTTCGGCGTCACAGCAACGTCACTAAGCGGCCGCCCAATCAAAGCGGAGGGGCGGAGATGAGCGGGACGAACATCCCGCCCACCTCCTTCCTTCCTCATTGCAGGTGGGACGCAGGTAAGGAGAGGTTCCTCGTTCCTGCGGTGTTAATCGTAGCGATGTGTGCTGCCGCAGGAACGACGAACAACATCGTTACTGCAGCAGCAACAATAATTGAGCCTAGGGGGGCATGTCACCGATTAGCGATTTTGAATGTTTTTGCAACGATTCAAAATCACTAATAGGTGTCACACGCAATGACATCGCTAAAGCGGCCGGATGTGCGTCACAAATTCCGTGACCCCAACGACAACGCTTTAGCGATGTCATAGCGTGTAAAGCTGCCTTTATCTTTATTTCTCTCTCCTTCACTTTCTCTCAGTCAATTTACTAACGTTTGGTTAATATATCCAGTACTAATGGTGAAATATTTCTAATGCATACAATAAAAATTCTGAAATTATATCTCATATTCAGCACCATTATAGATTCATAAATATATACTGTAAACTAGATAATGTGCTAAGAAATGTGTGACTTTGAATACATCCTCATCATCATAATTATCATTTCTTAGTTAAACATCTACAACATGGCAGGATGTGTAGTTTTACAGAAAAACTAGGTGGAAAATATTTACGATAAACTAAAAAGCATTGCTATAATTGTAAAGTCAGTTGCATAAAATAGCTGTCAGCAAAGATTTATATACAAATTCACTTGAAGTAGCTCCCATTAAAAAGAAACAAAAAAAAGTATGAAATGCAGTTTATTAAAAAGAAATAAATACATAGACAGAAGAAAGAATTGATTTATAGTGGCACCAACAATGAAAAATAATTAGTCTGCATCATAGAATAAGGATACAATAAATATTTCATTATAGAATAATATAATCAGTCAACTACTTGACAGAGTTGAAATTAATAAATGGACAACATAGTCACTAGATTAAAACATCTTATCACAAAGAATCACATAATGTCAAAACAATAAAAAAAGTTAAGTGAGTCCAAGATTTGGGAATATAAAGTTCTCCATCCATTCTCCACGTAAGACCCTCTTCACACGTCCGTGTTTCCAGCATATTTTCACATGTACTGGACACGCGTTCACATGCACAATCATCATCTGTTGATCATCACACCTCGCTGACTCCCTGATTCAGCCAGATACACAGTCCATGTGAATCACATGTCTGTCTGTGTGAGCTACAAGTAGACGTGTCAATTTTTGACAGTCAGCAAGGATGAAATTGGTCAATAGAAGTCTATGGGTCCAAACACATACTACACATAGATGGGCATCTGAATGCCATCCATGAGACACGGTGCCGAATTAAACGCATTCAAGAAATTAATGTTTTGTGTTAAAGATGTGCAAAGATGATAGATAGATGGCTAGATAGATTGATAATAAATAGAAAATAGATAGATAGCTATATGACTATCACAGCTGTTAAACAAATACATAAATAAAAGAAAAAAATGACATGTGGTCCCTTTCAATTTTGATAACCAGCAAAGGTAAAGCAGACAGCTGCAGGCTAATATTATCAGGCTGGGAAGGTCCATGGTTATTGGGCCCTTCCCAGCCTAAGAAAACAGCCCGTAGCCACCCTAGAAGTGGCGCATCCCTTTAGATGTGCCAATTCTGGTGCTTCGCCTAGGTTCTTCCTGATTACTCTGGTCGGACCCAGGAGGTTTGCTTTCAAATAAACGAGAGACAGTGTCTTGTTTTCTTTTTATGTCTTTCAGGTTTCTATTTGTGGACTACATCAGATTCCCTGCATTACGTCAGAATCCCTGGTCTATGGAGAACCTGCATGATTTTTTTTAATCAAATGGATGAACTAGGCAAATTGTGGGGGAGTGTATTAAAAAATAAATAAATAAATAAAAAAAATTGTATATGTGTTTTTTTCTTTTTGTTTACTAGCTTTGTAATGGTGGTGACTGATAGGTGCTTCTCCATTGGTAACACCAAAGGTTCATGCCAGATGACATTACACAGGTGACATCAACCCCAACTAAGATTACCCCGATTGCCACTGCACTAGGGCAATCAGGAAAACCCGAGGCAAAGTGCCAGAATTGGAGAATCTAATGTGATGCGCCACTTCTGGCACAGCTGATGGCTGGAATTTTTAGGCTGGAAAGTGCCCAATAACAATGGATCTAACCAGCCTGATAATATCAGCCTGCAGCTGTATACTTTACCTTTGCTGGTTATAAAAACTAGGGGGACATTTTAATTTAATTATTTATTTAGCTAAATAGCTGTATTATCTATCTATCTATCTATCTACTGTATGTATCTACTATGCATCATCTAGTATCTATGTAATTTCAGTGTCATGTATTTTTTCCTGTAGGTGTCACACGTATGTTAAACAGATGACACACACATACATACGGATGGACAAAACAAGAACATGTCAAAAGTGACAGAATAAGGTTAACACATTATTCCCCCCTAAAAAAATAAAATAAAATAAATAACCTAAATACTGCCAATGGAAATTATATTTTGTCAAAGCCCTCCCACTTTTCCAGCAATGAAAACAGTTGGTGTTTCCTAAAGGGCTAAAATGGGCAATGTCATTAAAGGTTTGCAACAAAGTTTATGCGCCTTTTTACAATAGATTTACATTAATTCTAACAAATGCATACATCATCCATTCTTCAAAGTTAAGAAATTACAAATCTACATCAATCTTCACACCAAATTATTGATTTAAAGCAAACGAGTGAGCAGTTCAAAAGTGGCCAGTTTTGCCTCTTGGTTTTTTACTGCAGTTCCCCCTTGTATTATTTTTTTCTTAAATCCTTCATACAGTTCCAGAGATATGGGCCTCTTTATGTAGTGCTACTTTTTATGGTCTTTGCCATCTGGGGGAGACTTAATTGGCCTAAAAACAGTAACCCAGAGGATACTGTGAGCACCGCCCACTTGTAACGAGCATGAAGGTCCATATCTCGGAAACCATTTGGTGGATTTCTAAAAACAGACAAAATAAAGATGAATACTCAGAGAAGAAGCCAGAATAAAATAAGAGCATGAACTGTCCACTTTAGATCTGGTGATTGGTCCTCTTTAGAGATTAGTGGACCCATGGAAGTTCGGTTTGGTGGGTTCAGCCAGACTTTAGATAAAGTTCTGTTCTGGTCCTGAACTTGACCTGAACCTCATTGGAAGTCACTGGGCAGTTTAGCTCTCTGACCCACATACCGCCAGCCATAAACAGATCACTTTCAGGGGAGGGAAGGCGGGAAGTTTCCATTTTTTTTTGGGGGGTGGAGGTGCACACTACATAGATTCATGGTCTTGGCCGATCAAACAGTGCAAGTGGTTCGCACTGGGCTGAGCACCGAGCGTACCTAAGCACAGCAATGCTTGCTCAAGTGGTTAGCATACGTAAAGCACCTGAACTCCAAAACTAAGTTTTTTTGTAAATTCTGTCTTCAGTGCAAACACTGAAATTTAAAGTTCGGGACCACTCATTTCTTGTCCTCTTTAATCCTTTAATAGCAAGGGAATTTTTTGGTTTGTTTTGCACATTTTTTTCTGCCCTTGATTAAAGAACCATAACTCTTTTATTAATTTGTTGACTTAGCCATAGAAGGGTTTGATATTTACAGGAAAATTTATAGTTTTGAATGACAATATACATTTTATCATGCAATATGCTCTGAAATGGGAAAAAAAACAAGTGTGGCAAAACTACAAAAAAACCTTACAATTCCACCATTGTTTTTTTGGGTTTTGTTTTTACAACATTCATTGTTTGGTAACAAAGATCTGCGGGAGCAGGGAGGGAAGGAGGCGAGTGTGACCTCAAAAAACAGTGTGGTTCTGGAAAATGTTGGCTAAGCTGAACATCCTCACATACGTCTGCTTGAAAAGTTGTCAAGGATGGGCTACGGGCACAGTTATTATTAGGATTTCTACAGGACACACACAATTCTGTTATGACGAATGGCTTCACCTGACCAATACTCCTAAGTCAGTAAACGACGTTCTGCTGGTTTGGCCATATTTTCCTAAAATGGCACACATTTTTCAAATTCTGCCTGAGGTGTGTAAACTTATGAGCAGAACTGTAGATGGAGGCAGTTATATAACAAGTCATGTAAAAGCCATGTCTAAGTGATGATCAGTTCACAGATACAGCCCCTGGCAAACACCACACTTCCCAGACAATTCTCAATAATTGATGTAATATAGAGGCAGCAGAACACATGGCCATTATATTCAGACACAGAAAATTTGTTTCACTTGAAATGGTTTCCTGCAGAAGGATATAAACAGCACTTATGATCAGCTATCCTGTTTTATTTAGCCTTAAAGTGACGGCTGACTTCAGCACTATTGATTGGATATTGTGTTGATAAGCCGTCTGCCCCAACTCCTATAGAAGTATTCCAACTCCCCCTATTTATGCTCCGAGACAGCAACGGGAGGAAGGTCAGTAAATATAATCATAAAGAATTTAATTAATTTGTTAGTGCAGATCTGGCACAAGGTTTCCAAGAAAGCAGATGTGCGGAGGGGCGAACTCCACACTGTACAGACAATAGCCAGAGTGGGAGGTTAGATCATTGGCAGCTCAGACTAATAGACGCCATCCAGAAGAGAAGAAGGGGCTAAGCTATAAGGAGATCAGGCAGTTAGGGCAACGAAAGGGTTGTTGATGTAACAACGTTTAGCAGACACTCCATCCTAAATTCAGTTACTCAAAGCAATGTAGTTAACAGGAGTAATTGCACGTTATCTGAGACTCTTTATGGCTAGACAGCATCATAATGCAGCTGGATCAAATGAATGAGCTCATGAAGAGACACATTGCTTTACAATACTTCCTACTATAGATAATGAGTGTGTTATCTCCAGAAGAGATAGTCTTCATATTTTTAGATGTCCAATAAGCAGCTTAGGCTCCCACAAGGGGCCACAAAATACAGTTTACAGACAACCATTAGACCCTCTCTAATAGATGCAAGAAGCAAAAGCTTGTCCAAACATTTGAAATCATCTATGGTGACAAACAATGGTTGTCTCAAGTTTTAGTTTAAATGTGGTCACACAGAGTTTTGCACAAACTTCGCCGCATTTCATGGCAGCATTGACCTCTGTTCAGATTGATTCATCAGTATACATCTGATACTCCACCCAATGGTTTCTCTAGTGTCTGGGATCAACACAGGCAGACTCAGGCGTCAAACTGCTGTGTGCTGATGCACAGGCAGGCTACAAGAGTTAATCCCTGCTAGTCCTTTAATCGCATCTTGTGGGGAGACCTATCACACCTGCTTCTCTCATATTTATGCTTTTATAATCCTTCTACCCATGCCAGCTATAGCTTATTCTATGTTTGTCTGTGAAGTGTGGTGTTCCAGACTCTCTGGTGAAAGTTGTACTCATTTGCTTAATTTAGTTATACCTATTGCTTGGAGCGGTTGTGGAGTTTACCCCTATTCTGTTGTACTTCCTTCCTGCTCTTGATTTTTCTCATGAATCACTTATTGTGTTTTACTTTGTGTGTGTGTGTGCTGTGTGACAGAGTTTTGGTCTTACAATTGTCTGTATTTACCTGTGGTTTTCCACACTCCTGTCCTGTCCCTCCCTGGAGTGAGGGGGAGGGGGAATGAGATCAGGACTTGTCAGGAGCAGAGCAAGGAAGGAGACTCAGGCCTTTCCACCATCAGGAGTATCCATGAGAGTAGGGATAGTTTAGGGTCAGCTAGATTGAGGGACAGTTTAGGAGCCTCAGTTGCCTGCTATTCCAAAGTAATCATGACAGATGTATGGACAATAGTCTATTTATCTAAAATAATATATAGAAAATATAGCAAAAAAACCTCTGAGGCTTTCAGAATTTAAAAAAAACCCTACTTGTCTAGAATACTGGTGGCCAGCTAGCATATGGCATGGTTAACACTTAAGACCTCCACACATTAGACTAATGTTGGGTTCACCCACAGATATCGATGGGTTTGGCCAACATTATGCTATGTATGGGTGTGCTGGCCCACTGATTGTCACAGGTGATATCGATCAGGCATATCTGATATCGGACTGACAATCTCTTTGTTCTCCAGGAGATAAACTGGCTTTCTCATAGAGAACACAAGAGTGATTGGCCAAACAAGTGCTTCTATACATAGGAGGCTGCCTGAGAAGGCTGCCAGACAAATGATCGGTTGAAGCACTGTGGGGCCTTTAGATTATAGACTACAACACTCGGAACCTATTGGTGGCTAATGACTACTCTGTCACATATGTCAACACAAGGGCTAATTATCTCAGCCCTATAACATCACTGTGTGCATTGTCCTTGTATTACGATGCTGTGTTTATACGTCCTGTGCTGTGACATCACTGTGCTCCTTAGCCTTTGCCTATTACATGATTATATTTATTATTAAGTCAATAAATTGTATATAGGCATTGTATAGGGCCAACAAATTCTCCACTTTTTACAATTGGAATTTTGGAGGGTGCCTTACTTTATTTTTTATGGATCAATCAGGTAGAGATATATAACCTGGTTCCTGAGGCTTACCTCGTATATAGAGGAACATAGTGCTGCTCTAGTTTTCCATATTTATTATTATTTATAGTTAGACTTTATACAGGAGGGTATATCTCTGTTCTTATGGAAGTGGGAAGGCTGTCTTTTCATAGTTTTAGCTTGCTTGTGACTTATCTATTTGCTTGAAAGACTTAAGGTACCGTCACACTAAGCAACATCGCTAGCAACATCGCTGCTGATGCACAACTTGCTAGCGATGTTGCTTAGTGTGACATCCAGCAACAACCTGGCCCCTGCTGTGAGGTCGTTGGTTGTTGCTGAATGTCCTGGGCCATTTTTTAGTTGTTGCTCTCCCGCTGTGAAGCATACATCGCTCTGTGTGACAGCGACAGAGCAACAACTAAATGTGCAGGCAGCAGGAGCCGGCTTCTGAGGACGCTGGTAACCAATGTAAATATCGGGTAACCAAGGAGCCCTTACCTTGGTTACCCGATATTTACCTTTGTTACCAGCCTCCGCCACTCTCAGCTGTCAGTGCCGGCTCCTGCTCTCTGCACATGTAGCTGCAGTACTGTAGCTAGGAGGAGAGCAGGGAGCCAGCGCTAAGCAGTGTGCGCGGCTCCCTGCTCTCTGCACATGTAGCTGCAGTACACATCGGGTAATTAACCCCATGTGTACTGTGGCTAGGTGTGCGCTGGTAACCAAGGTAAATATCGGGGTGGTTACCCGATATTTACCTTAGTTACCAAGCGCAGCATGCTTCCACGTGTAGCGACGCTCCAGCGATCCCTGCCAGGTCAGGTTGCTGGTGGGATCGCTGGAGCGTCGCTTAGTGTGACATCTCACCAGCGACCTCCTAGCAACTTACCAGCGACCTCCTAGCAACTTACCAGCGATCCCTATCAGGTTGTATCGTTGTTGGGATCGCTGGTAAGTTGTTTAGTGTGACTGGACCTTTAGCTGGTGTCCTATACTTTAGGTAAGAAACTGGTAAATTAAAGCACAGGGCAGAATGGAGGGGCAGCTATATGAAGAAGACATTTCTGTAGCTGACAGCTATTACTGTTATAGGGGTAGATGGAACTGTACTGCTTTAATGCTAAGGGGTTAAATTCTCTTAATTTAAAATAGAACATATAAAGTATTAAATATACAGTAGATAACCTGCAATTTTAGTTCTCAGTAGGGCTAAATACTGTTGTTACACAACTCATCTGTTGGGTTACTTCAGGGTATGATTTAAGATGCATTAGGAAATTACATAACTACCAGTTACCAATAGAAAAAAATGTACATAGCAGCAGCAAATGATTTATTGCAGAGCCCCCACTAAGAGCACTAACCAATAGATCTACAAAATAAGCGCTTCCAAGCCTAATGAAAGAAAAGAAAGTAGATGTTTATGCACCTTCGGTATCACTCACGTTTTGGCTGAGCTCAATGAAACCTTCTCAAGACCTTTTTATTTTTGGATTTAACAGATACCAATAAGTATTATCATTATTCAATATCAAAATTTAATTCTAACTTACATAAACTTTTTAATCAATTGATCTTTTTTTTTTAAATCAGATAAATTTTTATTGCATTTTAAAACTTTCATAAACATAACATCAAATTGTGAGGGTAGTCCTCACACATACCCCCTCCCCTCCCCCCACCCTCTTCCGGTCGACAGTCTCACCCCTCCACTCTCTGCATCCCTCTTTATTCACATAATGACCTGCCCTCCTTATTTCTCAGCCACTGCGATCTTTCCTTTCCTACCTATAGTCTAAATATCCTATCTTTCAGTAGATCAAATGACGCTAATCCTGGAAAGTCCAGCCACTTGCTCCAGATCTTCTCATATTGAGTTCTCCTTCCCCTTTTAATATAACCATTTTTCTCCATATAAATAATATAATTCACTTTTTCAACAAATTCCTTACGTGTCGGTGCTTTTTCAGATAGCCAATACAAGGCAATTAGTTTCCTTGCTGCATACAACAATCGTGCCACTGCCAGTTTCTCTTGTTCATCTGCCCCCACTTCATCCACATAGCCCAGCACACACACCAGCGGGTTTCTGGGTAGGTCCACTTGCATCACTGATTGAATTAAATTTAACACTGTGATCCAGAACCCTTGTAAACACGGGCATTCCCTCAACATGTGCATGATCCCTGCTTCTTCCACAGTACATTTTGAACACTTGGAATCTGTTCTCACTCCCACTTTCTTCATCCACATGGGGGTTCTATATACCCTGTATAAAACATATAATTGCGATAGCCGTTTTGCCTCACTCAGAGATATTTTGATGACATATTGCAAAATAGACTCCCATTTCTCCTCCCCAATTTCTCCCAAATCTTCCACCCACCTTGCATATGCCCCAATTTGTTAATCAATTGATCTTTAATGAATAATAAGACTATATTCTTGATTTAAAAAGAGGATTGTAGTGTAGTTTGTCCAAAGACTTCATCTGAGTCAGGGTAAGGCTTTTTTGTTATTTTTCTAGGATGTTGACACAGGAAAGGAAATTAGAATGTGGAGCTTTATACGACTATATACATGTAACCTCTTTAGATTGAGGGAAAGCAGGAACTCCAGTACCACCTATTAGAAGTAGCAATCCTAAAAGTCAATATTGACCATAAAGTGTCTTGCCAAGTGACTAAGGGGTACTTCTCACATAGCGAGATCGCTAGCAAGATCGCTGCTGAGTTGCGGTTTTTGTGACGCAGCAGTGATCTCATTAGCGATCTCGCTGTGTGTGACACTGAGCAGCAATCTGGCCCCTGCTGTGAGATCGCTGCTCGATGCACACACAGTGCTGGTTCATTTTTTTATTGTTGCTCTCCCGCTGTGAAGCACACATCGCTGTGTGTGACAGCGAGAGAGCAACAATCTGAATGTGCAGGGAGCAGGGAGCCGGCATCTGCCAGCCTGCGGTAAGCTGTAACCAAGGTAAACATCGGGTAACCAAGGTGGTTACCCAATATTTACCTTAGTTACTAGCGTCGGCCACTCTCAGGCTGTCAGTGCCGGCTCCCTGCTCCCTGCACACGTAGCCGGATTACACATCGGGTAAATAAGCAAAGGTTTGCTTATTAACCCGATGTGTACTGTGGCTACGAGTGCAGGGAGCCAGCACTAAGCGGTGTGCGCTGGTAACCAAGGTAAATATCGGGTAACCATACCCGATGTTTACCGTGGTTACCAGTGTCCGCAGCTTCCAGACGCCGGCTCCCTACAAGCGCAGCATCGCTTCCACGTCGCTGCTGGCTGGGGGCTGGTCACTGGTCGCTGGTGAGATCTGCCTGTTTGACAGCTCACCAGCGACCATGTAGCGACGCACCAGCGATCCTGACCAGGTCAGATCGCTGGTGGGATCGCTGGTGCGTTGCTAAAGTGTGACGGTACCCTAAGTGGCCAAACAAAAAACTTAATTTGCAAATGTATTTCTGGTTGTTTGTTCTTCATCAGTATAAAGTAGGAGATCTGATTTGGCTGTTAGAGGTGTCTAACAGGTGGTCTAAGAGGTAAAGTATCTCTTTATGGAGAGTGCCAAGTTGACGTAGAGCGACTTATAAGCCATGAAATGTTAACCCTTATGCCACCTGTAAATGGCCTTTCTCCCAGCTAAACTAGATCATCTGTTTTGCAATGATAACACCACAAAACACGTTTGCAAATGGAGTCTTTGGTTTGGGTTCTTTGGTTATGTGGTAAGGCCCTTAAAGGGTCAATATTGACTTTAAGGATTGCTACTTCCAATAGGTGGCACTGGAGCTCCTGTTCTCTTTCTTTCTGAAGAGACGATTTGCATGCTTAAAATTCCCAGATGAGCATTGCATGGCCTTTAAGTTTGCTTACATCAACTTGGCACTCACCAAAAAGATAACCTAAAGGGCAAATGTACATCACAGTTGGGAGGCTCCTTCAGGACCCCCTTCTGTAAGCCAGAAAGGAGAGCTATTTTGTAAAAGTAATTCTTAATGTAGTGGATAGAGATAAGTGGACTTCAACTTTAAAGTTCAGTGTTCGTACCGAACACAGACTTTAAAAAAAAAACATCAGTGTTCTAGTTCAGAATTCAGGTGCTTTACATATGCTAACAGCTTGAGCGAGCATTGCCGTGCTCTGGTACACTCAGTGCTCGACCCAGTGCAAGCTAACTGCTGTGTTTAAACCACTCACACCGGGGGTAAAATTAGAGTTATCGGATGTAGTGTGTAAAAAAAAAAAAATGAAAAGACCCCTCCCTCCCCAGAAAGTGATCTGTTTATGGCTGGCTGCATGTGGGCAGAGAACTGATCTGTCCAATCAGTAACTTCCAATGGGGTTTAGGTAAAGTTTAGGTTCAGAACAAAACTTTAAAGTCCATCTGAAGCCACAGAACCCAAACTTCAAAGAGTCCGCTCTTCTCTAGTAGAGATGACCGGACCTTTGGAAGTTTGGATCGGCGGGTACAGTGGAACTTTAGATAAAGTTCAGTTTGTGACCCAGATTTGACCCAAACCTCAATGGAAGTCAGTAATTGGGCAGTTCGCGTCTCCACCCACATGCAGCCAACCATAAGCAGAACACTTCTGGGGGTTTTCTTTTTTTTTTTTGTGTGTCTGTGTGCACACTACAACTGAGTACACTGATTTTACCTCTTCATACACTTCAAGTGGCACACACAGGGCTGAGCATCACTTATACCCAAGCACAGAGATGCACACTTGAGTGGTCTGCACTTGTAACTTGCTCGAACGTTGAACCCGAACTCTGTTTTTTTCTTAGTCTGTGTTCAAACCCGAACTTAGAGCATCAAACATGAGGTTCGCTCATCTCTAATCCCTAGTAGTGGACCAAGTATGTCTATGCCTTATTTGGTTGACTATTAAAGGGGTTCTCCACTCTTCGGACAACCATTTCTCAATCACTATTTTCCTCCAAGTAAAATAACAGCTATACTGAACTCTGGTGCTGATGCCATTCCAGTGGTGCTAGCACTGGCTCTCCCGGGGCTGACAAGTTCATGTGTTCTCTGCAGCCAAACAGTGACTACATTACTGTCCCCTTCTTCAGATGTAGCTGACATCCAGAGAAAGTGAAAGCTACGGCTCTCAAGACTTTCTTCGGATGTCATATTTGTCTGAAGTAGAGAAGAGTGAAGCGACCACGAACTGGCAGCAGGTATCGTGTGATATAATCTAATACCAGCCCCGAGAGGGCCAGTGCCGACACCACTGGAAGAGTTCCACCACCAGAGATTTTCCAAGTTGTGGACAACACCTTTAACTTGAAAGGTAGAAATGTATTACCAGATATGGCTTTACCAAGCAATAACAGCTCATTTAGAAAACCCCGATTGGTGATAATCATTTGATAGCTGGATTGGCTTACATTTAAAAAAAAGTGAAGTCTTAATGAGTGCCATTTAATGTGACTTAATGGAGCAGAGCTAAAAAAAACCCCACTCTAATATTACAGGGGAACATAATTTGCAGGTAAGAAATATGAAAAGCCAGTGACTCCTGTATCATTTTTAGGATCACAGCTGCATATTGACTACCGAAGTGTTAACTTGACAGCTAGCTCTGTGGCAATGGAAAATTTCATAATGACTCATTATTTGGTTGAAACCAGTAAAAAATACATTAACATACTTTGCAGATAGAAAGAGGGGATATTTCAAACATTTTATAATTTGTATAAAAAAAATCTGCTTCTATATTAAAGATTAAGCGGTAACATTATATGAGAAAACGGAGAAACATTAAAAAACTTTAAGTACACAAAATGAGTCCTACCACAGCACACTGGCAATTTACCGATGAATAATTAGGGTATAAAATACAATGTCAGCATTAGTGTAGGAAATTCTACGGATTTTAATGACAAAAATGCAGCACTTTAAATGTACTAATTTCCTATCGCTTAGAAATGTATTTCGAGGTGCCAGTGTAGATATGACCGATATTCTGCTGAGAATTGCAATGTCATTCTAGCCCAGCCTTCCACGCTGATACATTGTATCAATAAAAGGCTCTTTATACCTCAGTAAGCAATAAAATGATAGCTTTAGTAAAGCAGTAGATATCTCTAATGCAGATATCTGGGCATCTCATGAATACATTGGCTATGTACTGAGGGGTCTTATCTGACATCTTAACCCCTTTGCCCATAAAGCCTGAAAAAGTCAATTTCAAAATATGAGTCATGTAATATAATTGAGATTGAAAATGCTTCCTGCGTAAGAAGCCCAAAAAGTATTAACTTCACACCAAACTTCCTTGCTACAGTTTACAGCGAACCTCAGGCATCGAAAATTGAGGATATGAATTATTTACTTTTTTTTTCTGTCCCTTCTGTTCATATATATTATCATCTATATATTATATACAAATGCATCTCAATAAATTAGAATTTATTCAAAAAGTTCATTTATTTCAGTAATTCAATACAAAAAGGCCAACACATATTATATACTCATTACACACAGAGTGATCTATTTCAAGTGTTTATTTCTGTTAATGATGATGATTATGGTTACAGCCAATGAAAACCCAAAAGTCATTATCTCAGAAAATTAGAATATTATATAAGACCAACTGGAAAAAATTATTTTAAACTCAGAAATGTTGGCCTACTGAAAAGTCTATACAGTAAATGCACTCAATACTTGGTCTGGGCTCCTTTTTACATGAATTACTGCATCAATGCGGAGTGGCATGGAGGTGATCAGCCTGTGGCACTGCTGGGGTGTTATGGAAGTCCAGGTTGCTTTGATAGCAGCCTTCAGCTCATCTGCATTGTTGGGTCTGGTTTCTCTCATCTTCCTCTTTACAATACCCTATAGATTCTCTATGGGGTTTAGGTCATGCGAGTTTGCTGGCCAATCAAGCACAGTGATATTGTGGTTATTAAACCAGGTATTGGTACTTTTGGCAGTGTGGACAGGTGCCAAGTCCTACTGGAAAATCAAATTTCCATCTCCAAAAAGCTTGTCTGAAGAAGGAAGCATGAAATGCTCTAAAATTTCCTGGTAGACGGCTGCGCTGACTTTGGTCTTGATAAAACACAGTGGACCTACACAGGTAGATGACATGGCTCCCCAAACCATCACTGATTGTGGAAACATCACACTAGACCTCAAGCAGCTTGGATTGTGGCCTCTCCACTCTTCCTCCAGACTCTGGGACATTGATTTCCAAATGAAATGCAAAAATTACGTTCTTTTGAAAAAACACCTTGGACCACTGAGCAACAGTCCAGGTCTTTTTCTCCTTGGACCAGGTAACATGCTTCTGGCATTGTCTATTGGTCATGAGTGGCTTGACACAAGGAATGCGACAGTTGTAGCCCATGTCCTGGATATGTCTGTGTGTGCTGGCTCTTGAAGCACTTACTCCAGGAGCAGTCCACTTCTTCTGAATCTCACCCAAATTTTTGACTGGCCTTTTCTTAATAATCCTATCAAAGCTGCGGTTATCCCAGTTGCTTGTGCACCTTTTTCTACTACATGTTTTACTTCCACTCAATTCTCCATTAATATGTTTGGACACAGCACTCTTTGAACAGCCAGCTTCTTTAGCAATGATCTTTTGTGGCTTATCCTCCTTGTGAAGTGTGACTGCCCTCTGGACATCTGTCAAGTCAGCAGTCTTCCCCATGATTGTGTACCCTACTGAACCAGACTAAGGGACCATTTTAATGGTTAGGAAGACTTTGCAGGTGTTTTGTGGTAAGTATTCTAATTTTCTAAGATAATGACTTTTGGGTTTTCATTGGCTGTAAGCCATAATCATCATCAACATTAACAGAAATATTCAAATTGTCTCTCCAGTAAAGGAGACAAACTCTAGCACAGCGCCATTATATAGGTGGCGCTGTGCTAGAGTTTGTCTACTTTACTGGAGAGACAATTTGAATATTTCTTAGAGGGGCGTGGCAGCTATAAGTCCCCTTACTTGGCAGCCAGACTGGCTTGCAAAGTCTCCTTAAGTCTCCTTAAGGCTTCTGCCACACTCACGTGAAATTCACGCACGTGCCGAGAGACACGTATTTTCCCTGCGTGTTGCGTGCAGGTAAGTACGTGTCTCTGGTACGTGCGTGACACGTGTGTTCTACGTGTGCTATCCGTGATAGCACACGTAGAACCGGTAATTATTATACTCACCTGGTCCTTCCTGATGTCCGCGCTGCTGTCCGTGGTGCTGATCCTCGGTCTCCAGCCCTCCCGTCTCCCCGCTGCTGCTGCTGCCAGGCAGTGAAGTGAATATTCAATGAGAATAATGAGCGGCGGTCGGCAGCAAGAGGCAGCAGCGGCAGAGACAGGAGGGCTGGAGAAGGTGAGTTAATGTTTTGGGTTTTTTTCACTGACATGTGTGTTTTCTCCGGCGTGTGTCACACGGGACCGCATCCACACTACACCCGTGTGGTACGGGTGCGGGCCGTGTGACACCCGTGCTGCCGGTGAAAAAACGGACATGTCAGCGCTTTGAAAATCGCACACACGTACAAACGCACACGGACACACGTTCCGTGTGGTTTTACGTGTGTGTGCCTGCTACCATAGGGTGGCATTGCTGTACGTGTCTCCGTGTCTCCGGTACGTGTAAAAAATGCCAAACACGTACCGGAGGCACGGATGTGTGGCACTAGCCTAAGGAGAATAGTGTTCCCCCGTGGTTAACAGAAATAAACACTTGAAATAGATCACTGTTTGTAATGACTCTATATAATATATGTGTTTCCCTTTTTGTATTGAATTACTGAAATAAATTAACTTTTTGATGATATTCTAATTTATTGAGATGCACTTGTATATTTTAAAGGTGCACTCTCACTTCAAAAACTCCAGCATTTTTTATTTTTCACCGCTGGAGTGGCGCTTTTAACCCCTTCAACTCCACGCCTGTTTTCACCTTCTTGACCAGGCTAAAGTTTGCAATTCTGACCAATGTCACTTTATAAGGTAATAACTCTGGAAAACCTCAATATTTCTGCTCACAGAGTAATGTGAGGTCATTTTTACGTGATGAGTTTGAGTTTATATTGGTACCATTTTGGGCCACAGAATATTTGTTGATCGCTTTTTATTCTGCTTTTTGTGAGACAGGATCGAGAAGAAACAGCAATTCAGAATTTTTTTTTTGCTCCATTCACCGTGTCATAAACTTAATAGCACAGCTTTTTATTCTTCTGTCTACGACCCCAGCGATACCACATTTATGCAGTTTTTTAAAGTTTTTTGTTTGCCGCTTTTACACAACACTATACAATTATATAGGAAGAAAAATTGTTTTTGCATTGCTGTATTCTGAGAGCTGTAGCTTTTTATTTTTTTCATTGATGGAGCTCTATAGTGGCTTTTTTATGGGACAAGATGACTTTTTTAGTGATGCCATTTTAATTTGACTTTGTGATGCGTTTTATTCTTATTTTTGTCAGCTGTATGATGAAGATACAGTTTTTACTACTTTTCTTTTACATTGTTCACTGAAGGGGTTAGCAAATGTGACAGTATTATAGATCAGATTGTTCTGGATGTGGGGATAACAAATGTGTATTTTATTTTTATTTTTGTTTTTTACATAAATATACGTATTTATTGGTATTATATTTTTTTCATTTTTTTATTTTCAGATTTTTAAAAATATTTTTAGTTTTTACAATTTCTTTAACTTTTGTACTTCTACTCTATATGGGACATTAATTTTTATTACTCTGATTGCTGGTATAACATATTGCAATGCACAAGCTCATGGTCCGAGAGGCATGGCATAGCTGGTTGAGCCACAGGTCATCATCATGACCTTGCTCTTCAATGGCAATGACTGGGCTCCCATGACCACTATGCGCACCCTCTCTCAGCCCCCTAAATGCTGCAATCTCTTTTTATTGCAACACTTAGGGGGTTAAACAGCTACGGGGAATGCGAGGACCAGCCCTGGAGCTTGACTATGATTTTTGCCGAGCTCACAGCGGCGATCGTGTGTGCATAGCTCATGCCCACACAATCTCCATGATGTACATGTATTTCAATTTGCGGGAACTGCTTTCTGACCATCAAGTAAAGGCCCAGTCACACGCAACGACTTACCAGCGATCCCGAAAACGATGCGACCTGATAGGGATCGCTAGTAAGTCGCTGGGAGGTCGCTGGTGAGATGTCACACAGTCAGACCTTACCAATGATGCAGGAATGATACAGGTCGCAGTAGCGACCTGTACAACAATCTCAGCAGTCACTGTGACCCTGTCACGCAGTGTCAAACACAGCGATGTGTCCTGCCCAGCAGGACATCGCCTTTGAAGAAAATGGCCTGGATTATTCGGCAACGACTAGAGATCTCACAGCAGGGGCCTGATCGCTGGTAGGTGTCACACATAACGAGATCGCTAACGGGATCGCTACTGCGTCACAGAAACCGTGACTCAGCAGCGATCTCGTTAGTGATCTCGCTATGTGTAACGGTACCTTAATTGTACCTCAAATTTCGCGAAGGGGTTAATCTATGGCTCCTGCCCACAGTAATATAATCACCCTCAGGCGTCTTCACCTTTTTTCAGCATTGCTCCAATAATGCGGCGCTATCTTGTGACCACAACTTGTGACTGAAGTCAGAAGTTACGTCACAAGCTTTCAATACAAGTCTATGAGACCCAGAATGAGGTTCTCATAGACTTGCATTGAAGAATGACCTCTGTCACACTCCCTGAAACAATGAAGCAGCTGGCAGGTCACACACTGCTGGAGACCGACCGGAGTGGCGCTGATAACAGATGAAGACACCGCAGGGTGAGTATAAGACAGAGGATAGGGGTCTTAGATTTCTTCAGAGTGTTGCTTTAAATTAAGCATATCGGGGGTGTTCAAGGGCCCTGGCATGGCATATAGAAAGATGCTTTTGGTTTTTTTTAACTCTGAAAATGAGGCTAAATTACCCTTAAATCTTTAGTAAACATTGATGTGGCACATTTTTATTTTAGTAAAATTGTTTGCTTTTTGATATGAAAAACTATATTCTATATAAAAGCCATAATATTTTATATCAAAAAGTCAATAATTTAATTCATAATATATATCTTCATGAATTTTTAAATTGACAATGGAATCATGTTGGGGCTCATATAACTTAATATATTTTTATTAACAACAATGCTGTCAGTGTTTTTTTTTTGTATTTAACATTTTATGCTATTTGCTGTGTTGCACATATTTTGATAATTATTTTTTATAATACTCTTTGGGAGGCAAAATTAACAAAAAAAATAAATTTAATTCTAAATTTATTTTATTTATTAGTTATCTTTATTCTGTGGGTTTATACGAACACTGGAATGCCTTATTTATATTATTATTTTTTATTTTTGTTAATTTTGTACAAAAGAAATTACTTATTTTTTTTCTGCTGACAAAATTGTGTTAGTGTTTGCTTTTTGCAGTACTGTAGTTTTTAGTGGTATCACTTTTGGGTGCATACAACTTTCTGATTTTTTTTGGGCTAATTTTTTGGTAGGGGGAGTGAACAAACAACAAATCTAAAAAAAAATGTATTTACATTTTTAAGGAATTCACTGTGCATTGTATTTGTCATGTCATACAATTACAGCTACCCAATTATTATATTTTTTATATTTTCCAATTTTTCACTAGAAAATGACTTTTTTTTACAAAAAATATTTTTTTTTTGGTTGTCATATTCTAACAGTCATAACTCTGTTTTTTGTTAATACATAGCTGTATAAGGCCTTATTCACACGCCTATTTAGCATGTATGTGATTTATGCAGTATTCCCTTGAATTTTTCAACCTTTCCCCACATTTCAGGATTCAAACATAAAGATAAAAATTTCAATGTTATGGTGAAGAATCAACAGCAAGTGGGACACAATTGTGAAGTGGAACGAAATTTATTGCTTATTTTAAACTTTTTTAAAAAATAAATAACTGAAAATTGGGGCGTGCAATATTATTCGCCCCCTTTAAGTTAATACTTTGTAGTGCCACCTTTTGCTGCGATTACAGCTGCAAGTCGCTTGGGGTATGTCTCTATCAGTTTTGCACATCGAGAGACTGAAATTCTTGCCCATTTTTCCTTTGCAAATAGCTTGAGCTGAGTGAGGTTGGATGGAGAGCGTTTGTCAACAGCAGTTTTCAGCTCTTTCCACAGATTCTCGATTGGATTCAGGTCTGGAATTTGACTTGGCCATTCTAACACCTGGATACGTTTATTTGTGAACCATTCCATTGTAGATTTTGCTTTATGTTTTGGATTATTGCCTTGTTGGAAGACAAATCTCCATCCCAGTCTCAGGTCTTTTGCAGACTCCAACAGGTTTTCTTTAAGAATGATCCTATATTTGGCTCCATCCATCTTCCCATCAATTTTAACCATCTTCCCTGTCCCTGCTGAAGGAAAGCAGGCCCAAACCATGATGCTGCCACCACCATGTTTGTCAGTGGGGATGGTGTGTTCAGGGTGATGAGCTGTGTTGCTTTTACGCCAAACATTGTTTGGCATTGTGCCCAAATAGCTCGATTTTGGTTTCATCTGACCAGAGCACCTTCTTCCACATATTTGGTGTGTCTCCCAGGTGGCTTGGGGCAAACGTTAAACAACACTTTTTATGGATATCTTTGAGAAATGGCTTTCTCCTTGCCACTCTTCCATAAAGACCAGATTTGTGCAGTGTACGACTGATTGTTGTCCTATGGACAGACTTACCCACCTCAGCTGTAGATCTCTGCAGTTCATCCAGAGTGATCATGGGCCTTCTGGCTGCATGTCTGATCAGTCTTCTCTTTGTTTGAGATGAAAGTTTGGATGGACGGCCGGGTCTTGGTAGATTTGCAGTGGTATGATACTCCTTCCATTTCAATATGATCGCTTGCACAGTGCTCTTTGGGATGTTTAAAGTTTTGGAAATCTTTTTGTAACTAAATCCGGCTTTAAACTTCTCCACAAGAGTATCACGGACCTGCCTGTTGTGTTCCTTGGTCTTCATGATGCTCTCTGTGCTTTAAACAGAACACTGAGACTATCACAAAGCAGGTGCATTTATACGGAAACTTGATTACACACAGGTGGATTATATTTATCATCATCAGTCATTTAGGACAACATTGGATCATTCAGAGATCCTCAATTAACTTCTGGAGTGAGTTTGCTGCAGTGAAAGTAAAGGGGCCGAATAATATGCCACGCCACAATTTTCTATTTTTTAAAAAAAGTTTAAAATAAGCAATAAATTTTGTTCAACTTCACAATTGTGTCCCACTTGTTGTTGATTCTTCACCATAAAATTTTTATCTGTATGTTTGAAGCCTAAAATGTGGGAAAGGGTTGAAAAATTCAAGGGGGCCGAATATTTTCTCAAGGCACTGTATATATATATATATATATATATATATATATATATGTCACACTCTCTGGGTCCCCTGCCCTGCTCCCCGGCTCACCTGCCACGCTCCCCGGCTTCCCTGCTTCTCTCCCCGGTCTCCAGCCTCCATTGCCCGCGGTCTCCAGGCGTCCCGGTCCCCGCTCCCGGCGCCCGTCGGCTACACAGCCCCAGCCCGGCTCTCCTGCTTCTTGCTCACCGCTCCCTGCCCTGGCTTCTGGCACCCGGGCCGCGCGCATGCGCATTAGGGCGCGCGCGCGGTCATTGACCCTTTCTTAAAGGGCCAGCGTCCACTGACAGGAAATTGAGCACACAGGTACAGGGTATAAAGGGGTTTAGTGTCCAAGTGGGCGGGGCCTGTTCTTCGTGTTTTCCAAGCTAGGAGTCAGGTCTCCTTGTGTCTCTGTGCCATACTTATCTATCTCTCTTCTAGAGCCGTTCCTGCCTCGCCATCCGGTCCTGCCGATTCCCGAACCCCGAACGCTGACTATCTGCCATCCTGTCAGTCCGTACCACCTCTGATCCCTGTGGTGACCCGTCCTCTCGCTCCATCGGTTCCGGACTCCGCCTGACAACATCTCGGCCTCCGAACCTGAGCTCCGTCACCCGGACTACCATCAGTGACTCCGTGGTCCCAGGGACTTCACCATTCTACTCTTGTACACGGACTGTCCTGCTACCCATAGTGCTCCGGCTACCGGACCCCTTGCCTTCATCAAGGAGTTCGGCCCAGTGGATCCACCTCCTGGGTCTGCCCGTCCACCTGGCCCTAACAATATATCCCAGTGTTAGTTTTATATGTATATATATATATATATATATATATATTTTTTTTTTTTTTTTCTTCACTTAATGTTATTTCTAAATTTTTAGAACACTTACTGGTCCCACAAGGGGACTTCAACATGATTGTTTGATTGTGGTAATACAAGGCTCTACCCATAGTGGGATCTGATAGGATGACGCTTATGGCAGATAACAAGGTCATTGCTAGGCCTCCTTGTTACCATAGCAACCAATGGTACCTTGCAATCGTGCCTCGAGACTGTCGATCTCCTACTTGCCACTTTCAATACTGTGACATATGAGGGGTTAAAGTGCTGGAATCCAAGCTATGTCCGATCCCGGCACACACAGCTAGAGCTTAGAAGTGTATACAGTTGACTCCTACTTCGGATGGCATAAGCCAACTCCCAAGTCTCTGCCATCCCTCTGATGTAACTACATTGGACTGCGGGAAGTCACCTGCATCCGGGATATACAGTTACGTCATTTTGTGGAGAGGGGGTTAAAGACTAAGTACACCTATACAAATATATAAACACATCTATTTTGAGGATAATTGTCACATTAAAGGGGTTGTGCACTACTTTGACATTGATGGCCTATTCTTAGGGCGGCTTTGCACGTTGCAACATCGCACGTGCGATGTCGGTGGGGTCAAATCGAAAGTGACGCACATCCGGCGTCACTTTCGACATCGTAGTGTGTAAATCCTAGATGATACGATTAACGAGCGCAAAAGCGTCGTTATCGTATCATCGGTGTAGGCTCCGACTTTTTCATAATTACGCTGCCGTGACAGGTACGATGTAGTTCCTCGTTCCTGCGGCAGCACACATCGCTGTGTATGAAGCCGCAGGAGCAAGGAACATCACCTTACCTGCTGCCGGCGGCTATGCGGAAGGAAGAAGGTGGGCGGGATGTTTACATCCTGCTTATCTCCGCCCCTCCACTTTGATTGGCCGCCTGCCGTGTGACGTCGCTGTGACGTTGTACAACCCGCCCCCTTAGGAAGGAGGCGGGACGCCGGCCACAGCGACGTCGCAAGACAGGTGAGTACATGTGAAGCTGGCATAGCGATAATGTTCGCTACGCCAGGAATCACAAGATATCGCTGCTGCGACGGGGGCGGGGACTATCGCGTGCGACATCGCAGCATCGACTTGCGATGTCGCAACGTGCAAAGCCCGCCTTAGGATCAATCATCACTGTCTGATCAGCTGCTTCTGGTGCCAGCATGCAGCCGGAAATGCTCAGTTCTGGAGCTGCCCTGGTCTATTAATATGAATTATAGGTGGATGTGCAATACCTGGTCTATCAGAAGACAGGGCAGCTCCGGAGCTGAGCATTTCCAGTCTTCTGCTGCCACCACCGAGAACAGCTGACCAGACATTAATGACCTATCCTAAGTATAGGCCATCATTGTAAAAGTAGTGGACAACCTCTTTAAAGGGAATCTGTCACCAGATTTTTGCTCTCCCACATAAGAGTAGCATAATGTAGAGACAGAGACCCTGATTCCAGCGATGTGTCACTTACTGAGCTGTTTGCTTCATTTTGATAAAATCATTGTTTTCTCTGCTGCAGATCTAACAGTTATACAGAGCTCAAGAATATGCTGGACTACCTGCAGCACACCAAGTAGTCCTGTAATGATAATCTACTGCTGATTAAACAGTGATTTAATCAAAACTACACTAAGCAGCCCAGTAAGTTACATACCGCTGGAATCAGGATCTCTGCCTCTACAATATGCTCCTTTCAGATTAGATGGCAAAAAGCTGGTGACAGATTCCCTTTAAATACTTTATCCTGTCAAGAAAATTGATGTACAGAATACCTACCACATAATGCTATGTGACACAACCAATTTATTCAACTACTGTTATTCTTCCTGTTTTTTTAAAGGATTGAGATTTATTACAATTATTAGGCCAAAACTGACATATATACATCTGTCGTGTTATTCCCTTAAGACAGAAGTATGGGCAGCCACTCAAGTGCCCTATAGGCATAGACCCATTGTAGGAAAACACGGCTCCTATCGTTTACTTGGTTGCATATAAAAAGGATAGCCTAATAGTTCCCATAGCTCACAATTACTGAGAGATTGGCACTCTTTTTAGAGATTTGCCAGGAGAGAATTACTGTATAATGATCACTCTGTTCTCTGGAAATGGGATTTTCATGACCAAAGGGCCCTAATACTTTTTTGGACAAGTTCCTGCTGTTGAAGTCCACCCCTGAAGCATGTATGTTCTGATGTTCACAGGTAGTCTGTTCTTTCTAAATGCAGAATTTCAGCACCGCATGAGAAGAGAACTGCCAGAGATCATGGGAGATTTCCTCAGGATCTATAGCTGCTTTGATGATCCGCCAGCTGTGATCCGTCTGATAAAAAGAAAAACAGTTAAGGCATCTGTAAACCCTATCTATTACGCCTCATTTTATTAAGAGGTTATGGGAGCTGCACTCACATAAGGTTCACATTCACATGTACTTAGGAAAGCAGAGTCAATAGCATCATTGAAAAGTTTCAGCCCTTCAGAATCTGCAAATGACAGGCTCACTTACTAAGGGCTGCTCATAAAACGCTTATAGACTATGTTTAATGGACACGTATTGACATGTACCAGACAGATAGGGGCTTTGTTGTTCACCATCAGGCTAATGTAATCCTATGGACAGATTTACCATGTACGTTGTGAGCTTTCCTAACATACACGCTAAACGTACATCATGGGCGTACCCAGGATCAAAACTAGGGGGGCAAGCCATGGTCGTTCAGGTTGTAAAATATTAGAACGGAAAAGGTGAATGAAACGAAAATTTTAAGAGAATTACATGTAATTATAGCAGTGATTTATTAGTTATTACAATTATTTGCTTGCAAATAAATTTAGATTTTTATTCTGATTACATGTCTTATACTAATAGAATTTTTCTTGGGTTTGAAGAAAACTTGTTCAAAACTTTTGTTTCAATCCAGTCCCGATTTTCCTTGAAGAATTTCCGATGGAGGCTCATCAAGCACAACCCAGTCAGTCTGTCCTCTCCCATTGTACTTCTGAGCCAGGTCTTTACCCTTCGAAGGGTACTAAAAAATCGTTCAACAGTAGCTGTGGTGGACGGGAAAGCACTAAAGCGGGCTTTACATGCTACGATTTCGCTACAGCGATCTCGTTGGGGGTCACGGAATTTGTGACGCACATCTGGCCGCTGTCGCGATATCGTTGTGTGTGACTCCTAGGAGCGATTTTGGATCGTTGCAAAAACGTCCAAAATCGCTCATCGTTGACATGGTGGTCCACTCCCAATTATCGCTGCTGTCTCTGGGGTGAAGTTGTTCCTCGTCCCTGTGGCAGCATACATCGCTAAGTGTGACGCCGAAGGAACGAGGAACATCTCCTTACCTGCCGCCAGCCACAATGCGGAAGGAAGGAGGTGGGCGGGATGTTTGTTCCGCTCATCTCTGCCCCTCCGCTTTCATTGGGCGGCCGCTTAGTGACGTCGCTGTGACGCCGAATGGACCGCCCCCTTAGAAAGGAGGCGATACGCCGGTCACAGCGACGTCGCAGGGCAGGTAAGTACGTGTGACGGGGGTGCGCGATTTTGTGGCCGACGGGCAGCGATATGCCCCTCTTTCACAAACGATGGGGGCGGGTCTCATGCTAGCAATATCGGGACCGATATCGTAGCGTGTAAAGCCACCCTTAAAATGAAGAGTGCGTGCCTTGTTGCAGGGAAAAAAATATTAGCCTCCTCCAAAAGTGCAGCCACTTCAATGTCCTTTAATTTGTCTCCTGCTAAATCTTTCTTTTTCCACAGATTATACCACAAATCTAATTCTGCAGAGATATCACCCAACCCATAAAACTCCATGAAAGACTTTGCATTTTTTTCCAAATGTTTTGAAGCCATTTTTAACATGTATGAAGGATGAAGATAGGATAAGGCAAAAGCAGGTGTATTTTCGTCTGAGAATCTAACATTCAAAGATAAAGTTAGGGAGTCGAGATAAGGGATGACCAACAACCGTCTCCAGTATTCAATCGCAGTCTCAGATGGTGCATTACTTCTGTGCATTTGCTTTTGAGCGATTCGTGGTACTGATAACTCAACCCCAACTTTCTTCCCGATATCATGTGATTTTTTAAGTAATTCATCAGAAACATGCTCAATTTCTGGTTGATCCTTCTTTATGACATCAAGGATTTGCGCAATATGTTTCCTCACCATAATCAAATCCATATTTTTACCTTGTAGAACGTTCACAATGGGTTCCAAATAAGGCTCCCATATTCAGCCCCCCCATCATATACAACAGCTCCCCAGACCCCCAGACTGTCTGATTTAATATTTACATTTTTTTTTACTTGTGGCAGCAGCTCAGCCTCCTAGCGGTCTCCCCAGCTTGTGACTGTGTCGGCCGCTCTGCACTGCAGGACTAGACACAATGGGGCGCAGAGTGATGATGTCAATGTCATGACCAGTCCAGTCCCCGCTGTGCTGATTTGCAGTGCAGAGCGGCCGGCAGGCACTGAGGACGGGATTTTACAGCTCCTACTAGAAGCGGCTGCGGGAGCAGTGTTCAGCCTGCCGTGCGGTACTAGTGGGTGGCAGGTGCCGATGCACCATGCCGCCCTTTCCTCTCCTCACCACCCCCGCTGCCTGATACACCCGCTACCTGACAGAGACAGGTCATAATAGGTGCGTGCCCCTGCTTCTAGGGGGGGGCAGCTGCCCGCCCCTGCCCCTCGCTGGGTACGCCCATGACGTACATCATAAACATTATGTGAACACAGCCTAAAAAATATTAAAATTAGTCTAGTGACCACCCAAAATTACCAAAGTCCCCTAAACCTGTAGGATATTCTACTAATGTTAGCTGTTTTATGTATACAATAAAATACTGTTACATCTTAATAGCCAATTTCTCAATGCTTTTATGCCACAAAAGTGTCCTAAAAGCTGTAATATATAAACCTAAGGCCTCCTCCACACATCTGTGTCTCCGGTACGTGTGATGTTCGTTTTCACATGTACCGGAGACCCGGACATATGTAGACCCATTAAACTCAATGTGTTTAGTCAAACATTCGTGCTTTCACACGGACTGTGTATTTGTGTGCTCCCCACAGCTACATGTCCGTTTACTGCCGGCAGCACTGGTGTCACACGGACCACACACTGATGTCATCCGTGTGACATCATTGTGACATGTACTGGAGAAAACACTTGTCACGCAATGAGTGTGTTCATACCAACTGAGAACTGACGCACAAAAAACACACCTAAACAACACCACAGACACAGGGGAAACACCGGTAACACAATAACAACGGTGGCCCCTGGCACTAGTGGGAGGGTAGGTGGGCACCTCCTAACCTCACCTGAAGCTGTCCCTACTCTCCTAGGCAGTCCCTATACAGTCTCCGCAACTGTTGCCGAGTAGCACCCTTGGTCCCTGAAAAAACCCTATAGATGCCCTGACTAGTGAGAGGCGGGTGAGGTTCACAAGACCACCACTGCACTAGAGAGACAAAAGGGTAAGAGAGACAAACAGGGAATAAAGAACAAAAATTGAGAGGCTACAACTTCTGGAAGATCCACAGCAGCTCCTTCCACCAAGGCAGCTTTCATACAAATGGTTTGTATAGTCAGCAAAGCTTGCTGGGAGACCTAGCTACTTAAACCTAAGGGGGTGTCTACAAAGCAGGTGCAGCTGACCTTAACTGCAGAAGAGCTGCTGGAAGAAAACTGACATTTAACTACTTCCATGCCAAAGGAAATGAAACAAAGTTTAATGCAGAGTCCTAGATAGAGATAAGGGGCTCCATTCTCCAAGCTGCCACTAGTCTCCAAAAACAGGGAGATGACCATGAAACCACTTGTCACTTAAAAAAAAGAATCTTTATTCTTATCTGTCTCTGGCGCTACTGTCGCTTCCAGGACCTGCTCATTAAGCTCATGCATATTTACTGCGTTGACCATGGACGGAAGTAATAGCAATGCCAGGGACAGTAGCGCCAGAGACAAGTAAGTATACAAGTTCATTCTGTCCATGTGCAGTTTGGATGTCACATGGCTAGGGCACAGACAGCACACATAGAACACACATACGCACACACGGATGGCCTTATGTACGTTCCCCAAGGACCGTCACACACGTGTTTAATGCACGGATGTGTGAAAGGGGCCTAACACAGAGTTGAGCTAAAAATAATTTGCCTTTTGGAGTTTTCACACCAGTTTGAACCAGCTTTGCCCAAATGGATGAAGCGTGATCATGCCTGCCCTTTGAATTAATCAAAACTGCTGGCATTTTGCACGGCAGAAATGCTACTCTAGCCCCAGACTGGCGTAAGAGGTGTACGCCACTTAAAGAATGCGTCTTTTTTTTTCTGAGTGGCGTGCATCTTTCTATGCACCACAAACGCTACCCTAACCCTGGCTGTAGTAGGATTTCTGGTAGCGGCACTTGGAAGCGCACACCACTTAGAAGAAGTGTCAAAGTCATTAAGTGGCATGCCCCTATTAATACATTTGGAGCCTCTTGTACTTAAGACTTCATAAATTGGCTCCCTAATGTATTGAGAAATAGTTACTAATGTAAAACAGACAGAACTGGCATTTTGACTTTTTATCCATGTCTCCTTTTGGCCCCGTAAAGAGTCTAGGTTTGGTTCCCTGTAAAGGGAACCTGTCACCTTTGCGCCCTATAAGCTGCGGCCACCACCAGTAAGCTCTTATGGAGTGCAATGGAGGACAATGTGGATGACATAGGACTCATTATACGCTAGGAGCTGGGAAGGAGGACCGCAATGGAAGTAAAAGAATAGAGACCAGCGATGCCCATTGGACCCAACCATCCAGCAGGTGATTATAATAACAGATGTTTTCTACATGCTACAGATCGGCCTGGGCTCTAATATACAGTATTTTAGAATGCTGTATATAAGAGCTCACTGGTGGTGGCTGCAGTTCATAAGGGAAAAACCTGGTGACAGGTTCCCTTTAAGGCTAGTTTCCAGCATTGAGCTTTTTGGGAGTTTTTGATGTTGCCGAATTTCTGCAGCATTTCAGCACCTATTATGTAAATTAGCTTACATATACTGTATGTGTTTATCACCTTTTTGACATTCTGTAAAGCTTGTAAAATGAACAGTTTTTGATTGGCAGCAGGTGCCGAGCAGCTAATAGCTTATAGAAATCCATTATAGAAGGTTGTGGCTATAAATCATGGTGGCTAGAAGGACCTGTCTGATGTCATACCCATGTGACCAGAAGGGGTGGGGCCTCAGCCAACAGAACAATAATGTTGCTTCCAGGTATCAGCTATGTTGGCTGAGGCACCGCCCCTTTTGGTCACATGGGTATGACATCAGCAAAGGTCCTTCTAGCCACCATGATTTGTAGCCACAACCTTCTATAATGGAATTAGCATAAATAATAGATACTGGGAGGAATAACAGGCAGGGGGGCGGGAATCACTATCAAACCTCATTCTAGTTATTAGCTGCTGCAGCTCCTGTCAATCAAAAACTGTTCATTTTACAAGCTTTACTTGCTTGGGTTTCAAAAACTATACATCCTAGCTGTCAACTAAAGGTATGCATAGAATCATCATGATAGTGCCAGTATAGCACTGGCTTTAGGTTTTTATAGGAAAATCCTGGTGATTGGTGCACTTTAAGAAATCTTACAAGTCAGTTGTGAGAAATCTAGTCTAGAGAGCCTATAGGAATCAGACTGGAATCACACTGAAGGAATGTTGTTGCACTTGCACTGCTTTTTCTAAGTGCATTTCATGCCTGATTTGCATATCTTCTTTGCAATGAAGTCATAGCACTACTCTAAATGTAAAAAATTGCTGCATGTTACCCTTTACAAGAAGCATCGAAACAGGGCCGGTGTTAGCACCCGATGCACCTGGGCAAGTGCTGGGGTCCTGGACAGCCGAAGGCCGTTGTTAGGGGTGGTGATCAGTTTTGCGGTTCCCAGGCCGAGCTCCGGGGGTTGCAGTTCTCAGGACGGCAGCTGCACTTTCCTGGCTGTTGGCCCTTGAAACCTGTCACCCGCAGCACAGCGCTGGTGGTGTATTTCACAGTGGTATTTTTGTCCTCCCCTGCTTCTACTAATAAGGCTCTACAGGGCTTGTAGAGTCAGCCGCCGGTGAGTGGGGGCGCCATTTGCGCAGGACTAGAGTACCGACCTGCGCGGCAAGGTAGGAATGAGGAGGAGCAGGGTTTATCAGGGTCAGCTTTCCCTGTTTATTACCACTGTAAATTGTTGTTGGTGTGTGGTGCATGCTTTATCTAGGGATCATTTCCCAGTTTTAATATGATTAAATAAAAATTAAAGTTCCAGAGCTCTATTGACCCCCCCAGAGCTCTATGCTCCCTACCCCAGTGATGTCTATGCCCGCCAGTAATCTCTATGCCCCTACGTCTATGCCTCCCAGTAACATCTATGCCCCCCAGTAATGTGTATGCCCCCTAGTAATGTGTATGCACCCCAATAATGTGTATGCCCCCAGTAAAGTCTATTTACACCAGTAATGTGTATGCCCCCAGTAAAGTGTATTTCCTTTAGTAATGTGTATGCCCCTTAGTAACGCGTATGCCCCTCAGTAATGTGTATGCCCTTCGGTAACATGTACGCACCTCAATACCGTGTATGCCTCCCCCCAGTAATGTGTATGCCCCAAGCCCCTACTGTGATTTATATACTGTAGCCCCCAGCCCCTTCTGTGATGTATATACTTTAGCCCCCCATCTCCCTCCTGTGATGTATATTGTATACTGTAGCACCCAGCATCTCTTGTGATGTATATACTATAGCCCCCAGCCTCTCTTGTGATATATGTATACTGGAGCCCCCAGCTTCTCCTATGAGGAATATACTGTAGCCCCCAGCCTTTCCTGTGATGTATATACTGTAGCCTCCAGCCCCTACTGTGATGTATATACTGTAGCCCTCAGTCCCTTCTGTGATGTATATACTTTAGCCCCCAGCCCCCTGCTGTGATGTATATTGTATACTGTAGCACCCAGCATCTCTTGTGATATATATACTGGAGCCCCCAGCTTCTCCTATGAGGTATATACTTATAGTTTCATAGTTTCATAGTCTTTAAGGTTGAAGGGAGACTCTAAGTCTATCTAGTTCAACCCGTAGCCTAACATGTTGATCCAGAGGAAGGCAAAAAAACCCCAATGTGTCAAATAAGCTCCAATGGGGAAAAAATTCCTTCCTGACTCCACATATGGCAATCAGACTAGTTCCCTGGATCAACACCCTGTCATAAAATCTAATATACATAACTGGTAATATTATATTTTTCAAGAAATGAGTTCAGGCTCTGCTTAAATTTTACTAGTGAATCCCTCATTACAACATCATACGGCAGAGAGCTCCATAGTCTCACTGCTCGTACAGTAAAGAATCCTCATCTGTGATTATGAATAAACATTCTTTCCTCAAGACGTAGCGGATGCCCCCGTGTTCCAGTCGCAGGCCTAGGTGTAAAGAGATCTTTGGAAAGGTCTCTGTACTGTCCCCTCATATATTTATACATTGTGATTAGATCCCCCTAAGCCTTTGTTTTTCCTAACTAACTAACCCCAAGTTTAATAACCTGTCTTGGTATTGCAGCCCCCCCCATTCCTCTAATAATCTAGGTCGCTCTTCTATCTACCTGTAAGATTATGCTATTTATAACCTTCTATACTTTTGCTAACAAGAAATGCATCCATTCCTCTCTTAAATTCATTCAGTGAGTTGGCCATCACCACTTCCTCAGGAAGAGAGTTCCAGAGCCTCACTGCTCTTACCGTGAAGAACCCTCTTCTATGCTGATGTAGGAATTTTCTTTCCTCCAATCGAAAAGAATGCCCCCTTGTTCTTGTCATAGTCCTTGGTACAAACAGATCATGGGAGAGATCTCTATATGGCCCTCTGATATATTTGTACATATTTATTAGGTCTCCCCTAAGTCTTCTCTTTTCTAGAGTAAATAGACCTAATTTTGATAACCTTTCCGTGTATTGTAATGCACCCATTCCATTTATTATTTTAGTAGCCCGCCTCTGAACCCTTTCAAGTTCAGTAATGTCTTTCTTCAGCACCGGCGCCCAAAATTGCACACAATACTCCAAGTGTGGTCTGACTAGTGATTTGTACAGAGGGAGAATGATGTTTTCATCTCGTGCCCCCAGACCTCTTCTAATGCACCCCATCACCCTATTTGCTTTGGTGGCTGCTGCCTGACACTGGGCACTCCAATTTAGATTCTTATTCACTAAGATGCCTAAGTCTTTTTCCATGTCTGATTTCCCCAGCAGTTTCCCATTTAGTAAGTAATCGTAGCATCTGTTTCTCCTTCCCATGTGCATAACCTTACACTTATCTGTGTTAAACCTCATTTGCCATTTTTCAGCCCAATTCTCCAATTTACTCAAATCCATCTGTAGTTGCAAACTGTCCTCCTTTGTGTTAACTACCTTACATAGTTTTGTATCATCTGCAAATACTGATATTTTACTCTGTAAACCATCCACCAGATCATTAATAAATATATTAAATAGTAGGGGGCCCAATACAGACCCCTGTGGCACCCCACTAGTAACCCTGGCCCAATCTGAGTATGCACCATTAATAACCACTCTTTGTTTTCTACCACTAAGCCAGCTACCTACCCATCTACACACATTTTCCCCGAGCCCAAGCTTTCTCATTTTACTTAGCAGTCTTTTATGTGGGACAGTGTCAAATGCTTTACCGAAGTCGAGATAAATGACATCCAATGATTCTCCTCGGTCCATGTGAGAGCTTACATCCTCATAGAAGCTGATCAGGTTAGTTTGACAGGAGCGATCCTTCATAAATCCATGTTGATATGGAGTTAAACAGTTATTAACATTGAGACATTCCATAATAGTATCCCTTAAAAACCCTTCAAACATTTTACCCACAACAGATGTTAAGCTTACCGGCCTATAGTTTCCAGGTTCCCTTTTGCACCCTTTTTTGAATATTGGTACCACATTTGCTAGCCGCCAATCCAGTGGAACAGACCCAGTTTCTATAGAGTCTTTAAATAAAAGGAATAGAGGCCTGTCTATCACATTACTTAACTCCCTTAATACCCGAGGGTGAATGCCATCAGGGCCTGGTGATTTGTCAATTTTAATGTTACTAAGTCGGTTCTGCACTTCTTCCTGAGTTAGGCAGGTCATACTTAATGGGGCATTTACATGATCACTCTGCATTTCCCCTGGCATATGCTTTTCCTGTGTGAACACAGTTGAGAAAAAAAGTATTTAAAACATTTGCTTTTCCCACATCGCTTTCTATGATTTTACCCTCATTATTCTTTAAAGGGCCAACACCATCAATTTTAATCTTTTTTCTGTTTATATAATTAAAGAATAGTTTGGGATTTGCTTTGCTTTCCTTAGCAATGAGTCTCTCAGTTTCTACTTTTGCTAAATATATTTGTTTTTTACACATTTTATTTTTTTCTCTATATATTTTTAATGCTTCCTCGCTGCCTTCTTGTTTTAGCTTTTTAAATGCCTTTTTCTTATTATTCATTGCCCCTTTTACATCCTTATTTAGCCACATTGGTTTTCTCCTGTTCCTAGCCCTTTTATTTCTGTATGGTATGGCTAGCTCGCAGTGGGTGTTTAATACCGATTTAAAAATTTCCCACTTATTTTCTGTGCTCCCATTTTTGAGGACATTGTCCCAATCAATTTGGCGAAGGTCTTCTCTAAGCTGATCAAACTTTGCTTTCCTGAAATTCAGCGTTTTTGTAACCCCCCTCCAAGGCACCTTACTAAAGGACAAGTGGAATTGTATTATATTGTGGTCACTATTCCCTAGGTGCCCATCCACTCGTACGTCTGTTATTCTATCTGGCCTGTTGCTTAAAATTAAGTCCAGAAGGGCTGCCCCTCTAGTTGGGCCCGGCACAAGTTGGGACAGATAATTATCCTTAGTTACTGACAGAAACCGGTTTCCTTTCTGAGATACGCAGGTTTCAGTTTCCCAGTCTATATCGGGGTAATTGAAGTCCCCCATAATAATCACCTCATTGTGATTGTAGCCCCCAGCCCTTCCTGGGATGTATATACTGTAGCCTCCAGCGCCTACTGTGATGTATATACTGTAGCTCTCAGCCCCTACTGTAATTTATATACTGTAGCCCCCAGCCCCTTCTGTGATGTATATACTTTAGTCCCCAACCCCCTCCTGCGATGTATGTACTGTATCCCTCAGCCTCTACTGTGATGTATATATCGTGGCCCCAGCCCCTCCTGTGATGTATATACTGTAGTCCTCAGCCTCCCCTATAATGTATATACTGTTACCCCCAGCCCCTCCTGTAATGAATATAGCTCCTCCTGTGTTTTTTAAACAGTATATATATATACTGAAGCCCCCAGCCCCTCCTGCGATATATATCACACAGTGCGGCCACATGCCCAGGAGGAGTTGGATGGAGACAAGCGGGGAGGTGAGTGAGGCTGCTGCTGGCTTCCCCATATTAAGCAGCCCTCTAATGTGTCTGTATGTGCATGCAAGACGTGTATCTATGTATGTCAGTGTATATGACTGTGTATAGATTTATGTCTGTTTCTATGTATTTTTATGAATTTGTCTTCAAATATGTATATATGTATGGCTGAATGTGTAAATATCTGTTTCTGTATGTGCATGGTGCCTACTGAGACTTTTTTTGCCCGGGGCCACAAAAACCTGGAGCCAGCCCTGCATTGGAAACACTGTATACTGCAAACCTGATTAAATAATGTGATTTGACCAGTAGTAACAGATTGTTGCACAAACAAAATAGACAGCTCTGACTGGATCACTTAGCGAGCTGGGAATGCACACAGAGATTGCATTGATTCTTACTCAAAGATATAGGAATACCTTCAAGCTCCACAGAGAGGAGGTTCATGTCTGTGGAAACAGGTTCTCCCCAGGACACTCGTACATTAAATTATCCGGCAGAACCTTCATGTGAGCATGCCTCCTATATACAAACCATATTTCATTATTCGCATCACGCTACTCCTACCTATCCTCCCAATATAAAAGTTGTATAACACATTGTTTATATAAGCAGGTGTTACATTTTGAAAGAATAAATAAATAAATAAAACACTAAAGTTTCAGGATTCCAAAAATATAACCAAGCAAAAAGCAATTCTACATGTCAGTATAACACCCCTGAAGTCTGCTGTGAGCGGAATATAAATTACACGTCAGTCAAGACAAATGCAAGAAAGGCATTTGTAAATCATATGAATCTTGTCTATTTTTTTAGTGTATTTTTCTTTTTTGCTCATAAAAATTTTAAATAAAAACTAAAGCAACTTTACAAATGATCTGGAATAAAAATAATTTGAGTTCTAAGTAGGCTCATTGTATATGAAGGCTGAGGGTGGACAACTACCGAAGGGCACAAATACTACTGAAGTGCATCCAATAACACCCTCCACTCTGTAAAGATGGCAACAGGTGGTGCTCAGCAGGAAAAAGGCAGTACAGTAAAATACTAAAGAAGTGGGAAAAAGCAGTACTTACCATAAGTACTACTTGCCCACGATCCAGACATGCTGCGTCCTCTTCTGCTGGGCCGCGAGTTTCCTCCGCAGGAGAACCCAGTAGTCCGAATTTCGACCACTGTGGTCTGTCTCCCTGTTTTCCCTGTGTAGAACACTCGCGGCTCTGCAGGAATAAAGTGACATGTTGCTTGCTCAGGAAGCCGGATAGCATGTCAGTTTATGCTGCAGGAAAAACAAAGCACAGTGGGCAGGAGATTTCTATAAATCCCATCCACTGTGCTTGTACTGTACAACGCAGTGTTTTGAAAGCAGCGAAAGCACAGTGTCCAAAACGCTGTGACCCTGATTGTAGGCACGCAGCTGAAATGTCTTCTACCTTTAATTTAGATAAAAATATGGGAGCTAGGATACAGCGGCAGGTGCTCACTACATGCACCAGTTCCCCATGCTGTATCCAAGCTGCCACTTTCTTTATTCAAAATAAAGTTCAAGACACTTATGGTGAGTGATGCTTGTTCTCACTTCCTTTGTATCTAAGTAGGCTCATGTCTACATGATGACAGAAACTGCACAGTCTGATCCTGCTCTTATACTTTTTTCTATTTCCATTATTTAATTTTCACCATCATACGTTTGGTAGATAAGGGAGCTGTTGGATATATAGATGATCAAAAAGGTGTCCAAAAAGTATTAAAAGGAAAGTTTCCTAAACTCACCTAGCTTCTGTAACCAGACTCGAAACGTGCGAAAGTAACATGAATTTCCACAAAATGACGCCACAATGCAAGAATATAAAATCAAATAGGATTTATTAGACAAATTAATAAATATTTATATTTTATTTTATTTATTCACATTGAGAGTGAGATTTACGGTACTCTACATATTCTACCTCATTTGTCCGCTTTTTTGTATAGACATTTTTCTGTCTTTTGATACCTATAGTATTTAACAATAGCGCTATATTGAGGTTGTATATAACAGTGTTTGTTGGGTCTGTGTGCAATTTTTGCCCTCATTATTACCTTGGTCCGGTATTGTGTTCCCCTTATTTTTCTTGTTATTGTAGTATTTTTCTTTTGTGATTTTATTAATTTGTCTAATAAATCATATTTGATTTTATATTCTTGTATAATGGCTTCATTTTGTGGCAATTCATGTTAATTTCCCACATGTTTCGAGTCTGGATATATAGAAGTAAGTATTGACTGCAGGAGGAGATTACTAAGGATTTGCTTGTTGTCAGTAACTATACAGACATTTTGTTCTGCAGTGGGACTGTACACACAATTTTGCAAATATCCACTTCTCCACTGTATCAATTTGTCTAAACCTTTTACTTTGATCAGTGAATACCTTAAGAAAAAAACTTAGGCTAGCGTCACACAATCGTATTTCTCTCATCCAAAAAAATCGGTCCTATTATGCTAATCACACTGATTAGATTCTAAACAGAGTGTGACCAGAGTATGACCAGAGTGTGACCAGAGTGTGACCAGAGTGTGACCAGAGTGTGCCCAGTGTGTGCCCAGAGTGTGGTCAAAGTGTGATCAGAGTGTGCCCAGTCTGTTATCAGAGTGTGCCCAGAGTGTGGTCAGATTGTGGTCAGATTGTGGTTAGAGTATGGTCAGAGTGTTACCAGAGTGTGATCAGAGGGTGATCAGAGTGTGACCAGAGGGTGATCATGTAGTGCTCCTGAGGCTTCAGTCGCCACAGGGTACTGCATCTCTCTTAAGATGTAGTACTCATCCCACGTAAGGGGATGTTAATCGCTGATGTTTTTCACATTCACACACCACAAACAGTTAGGTGCCTTCCCACCAGGTGTTGGCTTGGGGTAGATAGGGGGGTGGCCATCACGAAGCATGGGACTTTCCCAGTCACTAGGACAACCACCTGGGAGGCGGGCACCACTTGGGTAAAAGGGAAGGAGCATCTTCACACATTGTCAGTTAACCCTTGGCACAGCTTGGGGTGAGACACACACCTGGGACCTCGGTCCAATCTTCTTTTACCTCACACTTCTGGGAGCTCCATAGGACCCGTGGCTTGGAGAATCCAGCTCAGCCTGGGTTCTCTACAGCTAAACAGGATTCCAGGATCTGTGGAGAGTGCAGGAAACACCCGCAGCCCGTTCCATATTCCACATACACTGGGCTTGGAGGGACCCTGACTAGAAAGGACTCACAGTGGGAACACCGGCGGTGACCTCAAATTGTTCAGGATCGGCTGGGGCCCATCACAGCAGTGACCAATACTTCGGAAGTGGCAACCGGGTTACTTAAAGAACTGTGAGTAAAACACCTGGAATCTGCGGAGACTGTGTCCGCCTGTCATTCCTGGCACCAGCGCCCCGCGCTTCGTCGCCAACAACCATTACTACTCCCCTCATCATCTTCCCCGGGGCCAGCTCCACCTGTGGGGAGCGAAACCATCTTTGCTTTTACTACTATCCGCCCCGGAGGACAGCGACAGCAGCGGCGGCTAATTCCCTGGCCGCATACCGCAGGTGGCGTCACAAAATCAAACCTCCATTATCATCACCACCCCCTCCTTTATTGTACACCTCGGGGCTACGAAACCGGGCACAAGAGCCACCCTGTGACATCCCCCTGACCCGACATCACCGGCCCGGCAATAAGTAACTTAACCCCTTTCCCCGTGGGTGTTAAAATCAGAGTGTGATCAAAGTGTGACCACAGTGTAATCAGAGTGTCCTCCAATTTTCTCAGATGCGGAGAAGATGGAAAAAAAATTCTCCATTCTGTTAGTCCATGATAATCAGATGTTTTGTTGCATCATACTCGGAACAAAAATATGGTCATCTGCACCTAGCCCTTACTGTCATACATTAACCGCTGAAAGCTTTTGGAGACTAAAAATCATCTTAACACGCTCTTTTTTTTAAATTTTCCTGATATATGCACTATATTTTAATTGCTATCTTGGAAGCTGTTTAAAAATATAAATTCTGAAACAAATCCAACTGGAGATCATATACGCCCTCTGTGGGCGTGCCAATATGCTAATGAATGTGCAGCATCAGAGGATGGTCGCACTCACATCTCTGCTTTCCATCGCGTCTAACACTGGACTTCAGCTCAGTGTGCATGACCCTGGACTTTTAGTCATGCGCACTACACGAGTTTGAAGCCAGGACGCGTACACCCGGCTTCATAGTGTGCATGACCGAAAGTCCCTGATCATCTGCACTGAGCCAAAATCCAGGAGTTAGACGCAATGGCAGCAGAAAGGTGAGGGGGACCATCCTCTGATGCTGCGCATTCATTAGCATGTTAATACGTCCACAGGGGTGTGCTTACATGCTAAGGGGGCCGACTAGGGAAGGGACTAACGCCCTTACGACTAGTCACTGGCCTCATTAGCATATCAAATGGGATCTTTAGAAATACTTTAGATCTCTTTATGTATGCTACTAGATACAGGGACGGTTAGGCAGGGATTAGCAATATGCACCCAGAACTGCTCGTGGTTCTGAGTGCATATTGCACCTGACAGGTTCCCTTTAAGCTTTTTTGGTTGATCACTTTACCTATAGCCCTAATCTTGTCTATTTCTTTGTATCTTCAATGTTGATAAATACAAGCAGATATTGTCTAATCATGAAAAGACAGAAGGCTTTGCTCAAAAATACATCTACAGAAGATCTGTGGTGAGTTCTCCTAGATGTTTGGGACAACCTCCCTGCCGAATTTATTCAGAAACTGGGTACACGTGTGCTTAGATGAATGACGCTGTGCTGCTGTTTTGTACAGCAAATATTGATTTGAATTAGATTTTTATTTTGTTTATTCACTTTCCATTTTGCTGTTTTGGGCAGCATGAAGTAAGTGACAGATTATTTTAATGACAGTGCTCAGATCATAAAAAATGTAGTAACAATTCTCCTAAATTTCGCTGTGCTCATAGTTCTGCCTCCTGCATTTGTTTCCTCTTATCCTAGTATTATTTTCTAAGCAAGCAACAGTGAGGATTGAAGAGACTGGGTGCAAAGTAACAAAGAACTCTCTTAGGTAAGCAATATTTTGAGCAAAATGTAATGAAATATAGGCAGTGACAGAAGAAATGATGCTCCTGTCCAGATTTGCTTGCAGTTGCAAATAATTAATTGGATCCAGTGCTGTACCTAAAATGAACTCTTATAGGTAATATCCTCACAGAGCATACTTTATGGAAGCAACAAATAAATGGTAAATAGAATGGTTTAAAAGCTCACACAAATGTGCACCGCTGTAATCTCTGGAATAATAAAAATCTGTTGGTTTATTTGCTGAACTCTACAATGTTAATGTTTCTTGTCACACAGTTTATAAATACCATATTAATTGTTAGATATGCAGTATGGATATAGGAGAGTGTGAACAGGGCCGGAATCAGGACTGAGAAACCTAAGGCAGCTACAGTTTGTTACACTTCAGGAACCCATGGCAAACCAGGGTAGCATCATGGATACTTTGGTGTGGAAACCTTTGGAACGGTGTCATTTAGCTGAATGAAATTTAAACTAATTCATGGATTTACCAAAATGATGACCTGCTTTGGATGAACTGAACTGATTTTCACTTGCCAAAATTGTTCTCTTTTATACACTAGAAGTGAATTGTTTAGTGCTGGATAGCCGAGTATCTGTATGTACTGGTGTGTTTACTTGCTGTAGGCATCTTGATGACTTAACAAAACCACAAGTGCAAGATTCAGTCCAGCTACGTGGATGATGACGAAGGAGTCACACATATCAATCATCAAAGGAGGACGGCAAACAGCGGCAGAAGGGGGGGGACAGGAGTCGAAAAAAAAACAACACACCCATCTGACCAGAACAGGTCATTTGAATATGTGCGGTCAGATTTTATAAAGTTATTTCTGGGGTCTCAAAAGGAGTCAGGGAACAAGGTGCACCTTCATATAATGCAGCCCGGGAGCTACAGAAAGGGATACTTTTGGGTCAATACTGAAAAAACTGGTGACGCTATCAAGGGTGGGAATTTTGGGGAGACCACAAATGGGGTCCCTCGTTCGGGTCACAGAGGCGGATTTCAAATTGGTCTGCGCAGATATATATGAATCAGACAATGAGATGTATTCAATGTTTGAGCAGAAGCTAGCTTCTGCCTCATGTATTAAGAATCTTGTGATTATACAATACAACATTTGACCTTGGAGCGAGAACAAGGAGTCAACATCCCACATCCCACATGGTGTGAAACAACTGATTATGAATTCTCTCAGTATGTTATGAATACTTCTTTGTTCATTGTTCACCTTAGCTTCATTATCTTTGTTAACACATTGCGGAACACACATCTTAGAATAATATTATGAAGCTTCTATGCGATTGTCATATAGACACACAGATAATTATGCAACGACATCTATACTTAGATTATTTGCACACACAGATTATCTTATTACATCTGGACAAACAGCCTATAGCCCAGGCCTACCCTCACAACAGGTTCGCTTTAATAATAGTATATCAGACCATTATAGTATGTGCTGCCATTTTTTCCATGGCAACACATCTATTATATAACATGCTTGTCTCAATTTTCTGATTCACCACACTGTTTTAATGTAAAAAAATAATTATATTGTAAAAAGGAACTTGTTTTTTATGCTGCATGTGGTTAGGGCAGCATGAATCTGCTGACAAGTTCCCTTTTAAATATATGCTTCCCTCACTATTTGTAAGTGACAAGTGCACGTCAGTATTTGGCCCTGCAGTAAATATAGTCAAAAGATTTATGCCATCAGCTTCTAACAACATAGCTGAAGATCTTTCGACATCCAACAGATTTCCTGGAAAGATCTTTGAAAGATTTGTCTGAAATAATGAGACCATGAATGAACATCTAGTGATGAGTGCAAGACGGAGAGTTGCAAATTATATATTTATGAGATGCATGGATCATTTCCTCTTTATTTTTCTTATTTCTCACCATACTGTTCATAGACTCAAGGTGAAAAAAATGCAGTTTAGCTTTAGTAATTCAGATTGATAAATTACATTTATGTGCTGGATCTTTTTCATGGCTGGTGACTTTCCAGCAAAGCAATTATCACAGCTGAATGCATAATAGCCTAATTAATTACTATTGTCAGGCCAGCCTCTCTGCAATGATCATACCTTCTTGCAAAGCCTGCTTTCAAACATTTCTTTCTGAAGTATTATCCCAATTGACCAGTAAAATTGTTAAGCTATCCTCTCTTTAATCACATTCAGGGAAGATCTGAGAAGAAATGGCTGCAATTAGAAACAAGAGTTTCCTCTTAAAAAGTAAACAATGAAATAATAATGTGTCCCAGTTACAATATCTAGTAATAAAATTGCCTCCTTCAAGTGTTACTTTACAATTTCTTTACAAAAGCTTTTTTTTTATTATTCATTTATTTCACATATGCAAAACTAAGCAACTTACTAAATAGCATTCTTTACAAATTGTCCACCATTTTTTTTCTGCACAGTGCATGCAAGTTCGTCTCCTAGCTAAACCTGACATAAATCCCTTAGAACTTTGCCCCTGGTGGTTCTCCGTGCTCTATACTCTTAGAGCAGATTCAGGTGTACATGCAAATCTAATGGTCTTATTGACATGAATTTCTCACCAGATGTTGGTAACAACCCATCCAATCCACAAAGGCAAAGAAATAAAACCATAGCTGTCCATAAATTATGTGCAGTAATGAGAAATTATAGAGGGAAAAACTACTGAACACATAAAGAAAGAGAGTTGCAAAATGCCATGGAAAGTCATGACATCAGCTGAAATCTATCAGTAATTAGAAAGCAATCCTGCTTCTTAGTGAAAAATAATTTCAGGTGGTTCAAGTGATAGCCTATAAAAAGGTTTCTCATTACCAAGGTGCCACACAAGAAACATCTCATGATGCGTAAAACTAGTGAGCTGTCTCAAGAACTTCGCAACTTTACTGTTGCAAAACATACTGATGGCATTGGTTACAGAATATCTAAAGTACTGAAGGTTCCAGTGAGCTTTGTTGTGGCCATAATCCAAAAGTGGAAAGAACATAATTTCACCTTAAACTGTCCAAAGCCAGACACAGAAGTAAGAATCAGAAGAGTTGTCCAAGAGCTAAGAACCAACTGTGGAGAGCTACAGAAAGACCTGGAATAATGAGATACAATTGTTTCAAAGAAAACAACAGGTAATGCACTCAACCCTCCTTGGCCTATACTGCTCACCATGTAAGACTCCATTGCTAAACAAAAAGCATGTTCACATGCTTTTAAGGTTTGCTCAACAACATTTAGACAAGTTTGTAAAATATTGGGAGAATAGTCTGGTCAGATGAGACCAGAATTTAATTCTCTGGATGCCATAACAGGCACTGCATATCACCCCAAAAACACCATACCAACAGTGAAGTTTGAAGGTGGGAGCATCATGGTGTGGTGTGGTTTTTTTAGCATACAGAATTGGCAAATTTCATATAAGTGAAGGAAGGATGAAGGGACAAATGTATGAAGACATTCTTGCTAAAAATGTGAGGCCATTTACCAGGAGACAATGATCACAAACACACAGGAAACTCTTAAATGGTTTTAGAGAAAGAAAATAAAGCAAGAATGGCCAAGCCAATCAACTGACCTGAATTTAATAGAAAATGTATTTAAGGAACTAAAGCTCAGAGTTCATAGAAGGAACCCAAGGACATTTCAGGATTTGAGGAGTGTTTGTGTGGAAGAATGGTACAAAATCACACCTTAGCAATGCATGTGAATAGTTTCTAAATACAGGAGGCATCTTGATGTTTCATCATCAACATATGATTTTATGCGAAGCATTAAATAAATTTCAGCAAGTGAGTTCAATACTTTTCCCTGTGTCATTTCTCATTAAAAGCACTAAATTTATAAACATTGTGGTTGGATTTCTTTCCCTGTGTGGATTGGATGGGTTGCTACCAACATCTGGTGAGAAATTAATGTAAATAGCACCATTAGAAATATATTTACTTTGAAAACAAGTGACGTGTTCAATATTTATTTCACCTGGTGTATATGAGGCTCTGACGCACGGGATGGAAGACCTAAAGCCAATCCATAAATTGTGATCTCTGCTCAGCCTGATTTGCATGGACAACTGAATGATCCTTTAGTATAAGAGAAATTATCATTAGAAGGAAAACAGGGAATGAAATAAATCCAGCACCGTTGTCTTTAAAAATCTTGAACATTAAAAAACATAGTTACATAGTTACATAGTTACATAGTTACTTAGGTTGAAAAAAGACCTAGGTCCATCTAGTTCAACCTTCCTCCACCAGTTCTACATTTAGTCACTAAGTCATTTATAACCAACAATGTTTTGTGTACTGAGGAAATCATCCAGCCCTTTTTTAAAAGCTGTTATAGTATCTGCCATTACTACCTCTTGTGGTAGGGCATTCCACAGTCTGACCGCTCTAACTGTAAAGAACCCTTTCCTATTTAGGTGTCGGAATCGCTTTTCTTCCACTCGCAGTGAGTGGCCCCTGGTCCTTAGTATTGTTTTTGGAAGAAATAAGTCATGTGCCAGTCCTTTATATTGACCACACATGTATTTATACATATAAATGAGATCTCCTCTGAGACGTCTTTTTTCTAAGCTAAACATATCTAACTTTTTCAATCTGCCATCATATGGGAGGCCTTCCATTCCTTGTAATAGTCTAGTTGCCCGCCTTTGAACTGACTCTAACTTCTGAATGTCCTTTTTAAAATGTGGAGCCCAAAACTGGATCCCGTATTCCAGATGTGGCCTTACAAGTGATTTATAGATGGGTAACAATACGTTGGGATCACGGGATCTAATCTCTCTTTTTATACACCCTAGAATCTTGTTTGCTTTAGCAGCTGCTAATGGATCAGCAAAATCTCTCCATATGCTTTTCTACGCCTTACGCGTTTCAGAGAAAAACTCCTTAATCATAGGCAAATTTATTAGGTATTTGCCTATGATTAAGGAATTTTTCTCTGAAAAGCATAAGGCGTAGAAAGGCATATGGAGAGATTTTGTTGATCCATTAACATGTTTTTTAATGGGACTCAATAAATTTCAAGATTTGTAAAGACTACGGTGCTGGATTTGTTTCCCTCCCTGTTTTCCTTCTAATGATTATGTTAGCTGTGGACGCCAACCACGGAAACCATGCACCGACCCAAATGGAATCCTATGTAGAGGAGTTGTGAGCTGGAACTTGTTTTTTGTTATGTTTTCTATAAGACAAATTAGCAGGTACAAGCACGTATACCCTAGGAAGGTAGCTGTATGTGGTCGCCTGTCAACTCTCAGTAGGGATTCTACAGATAGACTTGGCTCAAGCTACTCTGTTTAGCAGATCCCGTAGATAACTTTGATTCTTTAACCTGGATTTGAACGTATGCAGGGCCTCCTGGGTTACATCCATAAAGTGGCCTTTTGACTGGTGGAGACAGCTGGCAGAGGAGGGTCATCTAACCAGGTATTAACCAGAGAGGGGGAATTCAAGACCAAACCAGAATACAAGGACGAGGTTCGAATATAGCACAAGTCAAAGCCAGGAGGATTGAGTCAAGGCCAGAAATAAGGCAGTCGGGTGAGTTAAGTTAGTTCAAAGTCGGCAAAGAGTAGCAGAAACTAGTTGGACAGTAGAGTATCTCCAAACAGGCTAAAGGGTACTTTACACGCTGCGACATCGCTAGCGATCTCATTAGCGATGTTAAATTCTAGATCGCACTTGCGATCTAGAATTTAACATTGCTAATGAGATCGCTAGCGATGTCGCAGCGTGTAAAGTACCCTTAAGGCCAGAACACACTGATATAACTGGCAGCTTGGAGCAGACTGAGGGGTTAAATAGAGTGTGGTCCCACTCACGGCTCTCAGCCAAAAGTTAATTAGAGCTGATGATAGATTTTATTAATACACACAAACTTTACTTCATTCATTCATTCATTTCACACATTGTGCGGCCCATAAGTTCATCAAAGACACTTGGGATCATTTTAAGCCTTAAATATTTTTTTTTAACTGATTTCCCTTTTAACAGATATATTTGTTCTCCATTAGGCTACGATCTCACGAAGAAGTTTGGTAAATTTTTGATGTTGCAGAATTTCTGGAGCATTTCTGCACTTACTATGAAAAATTAGGCTACTTGCATTTGTTTACATGAATTTTTGAGTGCGGTTTCTTTTATGTTGTTATCCCATTTTTGATGCTGCTTTTTTATTTCTTGTTGATGTCATGACAAAACAGAAACACATTTAAAAAGCAAGTGTTTTTTTTTACCTGTGTCTTTTCTGTATCTAATGTAAGTCTATGAGGAAAATCTGCACATAAAACTCACCATACCTGTAAGAGAAATCTACATGTTGCAGATTTGAAACGCGCACAGAAGGTCAGTTTACCTTGAGTAAAAAAGAAGCACATTGGGCATGAGATTTCTATAAATCTTATTAACTTTGCTGGAACTGTAAGATGCTGTATTTTTATTGCAACAAAATAATGCAGTGTCAAAAACTCATTGTGGGTACACAGCCTTACCGGGCAAACTGAGCCTCCTGGCTACACAGCAGAGCTTATCTGGGTCTGTTAGGACTCAGCTACCCCTACTGTCTCAGCACCTGCTGGTCATTATCGTTCGGTCTGGAGGAGCCTGGTCAGAGCTATGTATACTGTACTGACAGTAATTGTTTAGCGCTATGTATACTAAGAGGAAGGCAGAGATGGTAATAAACCAGCTCTGTCTTCTGTATAAGAGTCTGGCTGTGCTTGACAGCTAGCTTCCCACAGTAGCAGCTGCACAATTGCATACAGCTGTCTACTTTGCAATGATGTTTTAGAATTTCATTGCAGAGCAATAAGTGGGTCGCCTAGACTTTTAAGTCTATTGCTTGTTCAGAAGTAATAAAAGTATGATTAATTTTTACAAAAATTGCCTTGTTCTTACTAAAAACTGTGCATTTTAGATTCAAACTTAAAGCAGCAATACCACAAAGCAGAATATATGGAGACAAGGAGTAAAGAAAAACATCTTTACAACCCTTTGGATTTTTCTCAAGCAGCTCCATCAGGTTGTCTGTCACCTGGCATGCCTCATCAAGAGTTTATTTGTGGACTCAACAGCTTTTGGAAAGTGTTTGTGACATTCAGGAGTGTTTGGCAAGAATCACTCAAATAAGTAAATTAAATTGATAATTCATCATCACTTTACCACATGAAGGTTGGTAAATCTGAACAATTGCTAGAACCTTTAAGGTATCATCAAGGACAACCATAAAAAACATCAACTGCCATGATGCAGCTGTTTCTTGGAAGGATCATCCCAGAAAATGAAGATCAATAATTACCTCTACTGCAGAGAAAACATTTATTAGAGTTACCAGCCTCAGAAAATGCAATTTCACAAGACCTCAGATAACAGCGCTCATATATGATGCACAAACATCAAGTAGCGGACACATCTCAATATCAACTGAGGAGACTACCAGAAGCAGCACTATAAGGGTACGCTCACATGAGCATATGAATCGGACGAGTGCAATGTGAGTAAATCTCTCATTGCACTCGGACCAAAATTAGTCAATGAGGGAGAGCAGTTGGTCAGATTTTTTCACATCCAGATTCTGGATGAAAGAAAAGTCACAACTAGAGATGAGCCATGCCCCTAGTGTTCGAGTTCGGTACGGTTCGTCGAACGGCGGGTGTGTTCTTCGAACGTTCGACGAACACCTTCGAACCCCATTGAAAACAATGGCAAGCAAACACAAACACATGCAAACACATTATACATATACAGTTAATAATAAACATTACCATTATACTTACAGGTCCCGCGATGCGTCCTGCACTCTGTCTTCCATTGCTTCTCCTTCTGATCATCACTGCGTCCTCCCGGTAACCAGCACTGATGATAGGACCTTTCCGTGATGTAATAGCATGTGACCAGTCACGTGTGTATTATCTCATTTGGCTACAGACTGGTCACATGGCTAGACGTCATGCTAGGTCCTGTCAGTGCATCTCTCTGGTACGTGGTGCTCATGTGAGCATCTCCGTGTACCGGCGAGATGCTTGGGCACATGCTTAGCTCCCTGTTCCTGCATGTCGGCGCTCTTTACAGAGTCAGCCCACATGCAGGGACTGGATGCCACAGCCGGTGAATAGTGGCATCGAGAAACAGGTGATCGGAGATCACCGTTGCTATAGTAACCTGCTTGTCAGGTTACTATTGCAATGGTGACAAGGGTGTTTGTCACCGCCTACCAACCCGCAGCCTCTGCTCACTCACTGAGTGATTAGACTGCATGGGGGAGGAGGGCGTCTTCCTCCCATGCAGTGCTGTCTGATGTAGTAGAGCTGCATGGGTTGAAGGAGAAAGAAGACAGAAGACCAGGATTGTGGAGGGGTGAAAGGGAGTAATAAACATGGAGTCTCTAAGTGTGTCTGTGTATTTAATTCTATTAAAGTATTTTTTCTCTGTGTGGTGTCTTTTTTTAACCCTTTATTGGAGATTCTTAATGGCCGGGTCACACTTGCCTGACATTAAGAATCTCTGGCTTAATACTAGCTAGTAAAACAAAGCTAGTGTTAACCCCTTATTACCCAGCGAGCCACCTGGCATCAGGGCCGCTGGAAGAGTTGGATACAGCGCCAGAAGATGGCGCTTCTATGAAAGCGCCATTTTCTGGGGCGGCTGCGGACTGCAATTCGCAGCATGGGTGCCCAGAAAGCTTGGGCACCCTGAGCTGCGGATTCCAATCCCCCAGCTGCCTAGTTGTACCTGGCTGGACACAAAAATTGGGCAGAGCCCACGTCATTTTTTTTTTTTAATTATTTCATGAAATTCGTGAAATAATTAAAAAAAAAGGCCTTCCCTATATTTTTGGTTCCCAGCCGGGTACAAATAGGCAGCTGGGGATTGGGGGCAGCCCGTAGCTACGGCAGCTTTACATGCACTCACCTGCCCTGCGACGTCGCTCTGGCCGGCGAACCGCCTCTTTACTAAGGGGGCGGGTCGTGCGGCGTTACAGCGACGTCACACGGCAGGCGCCCAATAGAAGCGGAGGGGCGGAGATGAGCGGGATGTAAACATCCCGCCCACCTCCATCCTTCCGCATAGCCGGCGTTAGCCGCGGTGACGCAGGTAGGAGATGTTCCTCGCTCCTGCGGCTTCTCACACAGCGATGTGTGCTGCGGCAGGAACGAGGAACAACATCGTACCGTCGCTGCAGCTACATTATAGAAATGTCGGGCACTACACCGATGATACGATTACGACACTTTTGCACTCGTTAATCGCATCATTAAGGATTTACACACTACGATATCGACAGCAACGCCGGATGTGCGTCACTTTCGATTTGACCCCACCGACATCGCACCTGCGATATCGTAGTGTGCAAAGTACCCCTTAGACTGGGTGAAAAATGGTACAGAATCGCAGAAATACCATTCACTTTGCTTGTACTGTAAAATACTGCCTTTTTCCGTGGCAAGAAATCACAGTAAAAATGTGGGAAAATTTCAGCAAAAATGCAACATGTGAACATAACCTTGGTCTTCAATCCTTGCAGCGTGGTAAAAGAAGTAAAGAAGAGTCACACCTCGTCATAAGTTGTTATTCTTCAACAACCTGGTGCTGATTTATTTTTTTTGCAAGTAATGAGGAACAAAACAACTTTCGAAATAGTTGTGATTAATTAGTTGGTGTCTATAGCTACTATACAGACATATATTTCCTTTGCAAAACAGCAAAACCAGTCGTCTGATCCATAAATCATAAAGTCCTCTATTAGTTTTCGAAATTTTACTAACATAAGTATATGTGGATGTTAGCATTACGCAAAGGACAGATGAAAGACAATACAGCTGCAGGACGAGGTCTTATGGGGAAAAGAGAGTTATTTGCTCTTGTCTATTACCATGAAAACATTATACAGTGCTGGCCAAAAGTATTGGTACCCCTGCAATTCTGTCAGAGAATACTCAGTTTCTTCCTGAAAATGATTACAATCACAAATTGTTTGGTATTATTATCTTCATTTAATTTGTCTTCAATGAAAAAAACACAAAAGAGAATGAAACAAAAATCAAATCACTGATCATTTCACACAAAAAATTTGGCCAGACAAAAGTATTGGCACCCTTAGCTTAATACTTGGTTGCACAACCTTTAGCCAAAATAACTGCGAACAACCGCTTCCGGTAACCATCAATGAGTTTCTTACAATGCTCTGCTGGAATTTTAGACCATTCTTCTTTGGCAAACTGCTCCAGGTCCCTGAGATTTGAAGGGTGCCTTCTCCAACTCTCTACAGGTGTTCTATGGGATTCAGGTCTGGACTCATTGCTGGCCACTTTAGTAGTCTCCAGTGCTTTCTCTCAAACCATTTTCTAGTGCTTTTTGAAGTGTGTTTTGGGTCATTGTCCTGCTGGAAGACCCATGAACTCTGAGGGAGACCCAGCTTTCTCACACTGGGCCCTACATTATGCTGCAAAATTTGTTGGTAGTCTTCAGACTTCATAATACCATGCACACAGTCAAGCAGGCCAGTGCCAGAGGCAGCAAAGCAACCCCAAAACATCAGGGAACCTCCGCCATGTTTGACTGTAGGGACCGTGTTCTTTTCTTTGAATGACTCTTTTTTTTCCTGTAAACTCTATGTTGATGGCTTTTCCCAAAAAGCTTACTTTTGTCTCATCTGAGCAGAGAACATTCTTCCAAAACGTTTTAGGCTTTCTCAGGTATGTTTTGGCAAACTCCAGCCTGGCTTTTTTATGTCTCGGGGTAAGAAGTGGGGTCTTCCTGGGTATTCTACCATACAGTCCCTTTTCATTCAGACGCCGATGGATAGTACGGGTTGACACTGTTGTACCCTCGGACTGCAGGGCAGCTTGAACTTGTTTGGATGTTAGTCGAGGTTCTTTATCCACCATCTGCACAATCTTGCGTTGAAATTTCTCGTCAATTTTTCTTTGCCTTCCACATCTAGGGAGGTTAGCCACAGTGCCATGGGCTTTAAACTTCTTGATGACACTGCGCACCGTAGACACAGGAACTTTCAGGTCTTTGGAGATGGACTTGTAGCCTTGAGATTGCTCATGCTTCCTCACAATTTGGATTCTCAAGTCCTCGGCTCTATCCGTCTGAAAAACCTATGCAATGGATGCGGCTAAAAAAACTGATCCGTTGCATAAGTTTTTCCATGCGGCCCGTCCGTTTTTTGACGGATGCGGCTTGATACTGAGCATGTGCAGTATGCGGATTTTTTTGCCAGAAGATGCAGATTTGGTACAGGAATTTGGTGTATAAATTCCAGCACCAAATCTGAATCTCTTGGCAAAAAAATTGCGGTTTTCTTCAAGGAGATGCAGGTCTCATTGAACTCAATGAATTCACCTGAGGTGAGGTCACTGAGTTTAATGAGTTCATCTGCAGTGACAGATGGGGTCCTGTTGGAACCTCCAGCTGTGACTGCAGCTGAACTCACTGACTTCACAACTCACAGCTGTGGCTCTGTCAGTATTTCTCATGAAACTGCAGTGGGCGGTAATGTTCTGTACTGTGCCCGCATGCTGAGACTTCAGATATGTACCAGAGCCAGGACCTCGTGTGGATTACGTTGGACCTGGGTGTTTGGTGGGTTAATAAATTGGAGAAAGAGGGTGGGGTTTTTTTTATATTTTATTTCAAATAAAGGATTTCTTCAGTTTTTGTGTTTATTAATTTTCACTTACAAATTAGTAATGAGGGTCTCATAGACCCTCACTCATGACTAATCTAGGGCTTAATGACAACTGTGAGCTATCATTAACCCCTTATATTACCCTAATTGCCAGCACACCAGGGCAATTGGGATGATCTGGGTAAAGTGCTGGGATTGTTGCATCTAATGGATGTGACAATTCTGGGCAGCTTCATGCTGATATTTTTAGCCTGGGGAGGCCCAATAACCATGGGCCTCCCCAGCCTGAGGATACCAGTGCCCACCTGTCGGCTTTTTCATGATTTGGTATCAAAGTTTTTTGGGGGGACACACGCCCCCACACCGGTTTTTAAAATTATTATTATTTAAATAATTAAAAAAGAAAGTCGCATAGGGTCCCTCTTATTTTGATACACATCTAAAAGAAGCACACTACTGAGGGCTGCAGCCTGTAGACGTATGCTTTATCTGCGCTGGGTATCACAATATGGGGGGCTTTACACTAATTCTTTAATTAGTTTATTTTTTCACCACTATAGAGACACAGGCAGCATATATGATTCCAATTAATCACAGATGCTATCACACAGGGTGGGGGCGCGGTCTGACTGCAACCAATTAGATGCCGGGTCTGACAGTGGGCGGAGAAGCAGTGATTATGTATGAGAGTTAATGAGCGGTCTTGGAAGTAGAGTTACAGTAGCAAGGAAGGTCGGTAAGTATAATGGTTCTGCTTTATTCCTTATTTTCTTTTTTTTTCCTTTTTATTTAAATTTCCATCATTATCCGGCTGGTCGAGCCCGAACAGTAATACGGACTTCCCTTGTTCAGGTCCTTGCATGAACACTAGGTATCCAATAGGGACTCCGAACTTTACAGTTCGGGTTCGCCCATCACTACTGCAGACAGATTAGCTTTAAAGGAAACCTGTCACCAGTTTTGGGTCCTATAAGCTGCGGCCACCATCACTGTGCTCTTATATACAGCATTCTAACATGCTCTATATTAGAGCGCAGGCCGCACTATAGAACATAAATAACACTTTATAATACTCACCTAGAAGGTCGCTCCGGTGCACACCAGTCAGATGGGTGGCGCCGCTCTCCGGGACCGACGCCTCCTCTTTCGGACATCTTGGTCTTCCTTCTTCTGAAGCTGGCGTGCATGACGCGTCCTACGCTATACATACTCGCCGGCACTAAGGTCCTGCGTAGGCACACTTTGATCTTCCCTGCTCAGGACAGATCAAAGTATTGTAGTGCATCTGCGCAGGACCTCAATACTGGCCTGTGTGTATGACGTAGGACGCGTCATGCATGCCGGCTTCATAAGAAGGAAGATGGCCAAAAGAAGAGACGCCGGTCACGGAGAACGGAGCCAGCCATCTGACTGTTGTGCACCGAAGTGACCTTCTAGGTGAGTATTATAAAGTGTTTTTTTATGTTTTACAGCGCGGCCTGCACTCTTATATGTTAAAATGCTGTATATAAGAGCCCAGTGGTGGTGGCCGCAGCTTATAGGCCCCAAAACTGGTACAGGTTCCCATTAACATTAAAATGTATAGTAGAAGCTGCACAATACAATTATTTTTTATTAGTGAAAATCAGTGATGAAACACTGCAAAAAGTGACCGAATACTGATGAAACAGATTTAAAACACATCAGTGTCCGTGTTTTAATGTAGACTAAAAATTACGGACGTTTGAGTGAGGCCTATGGGAACTGATCCGCTAAACATTTGCTTTGATTGTTAAAGAAACTCTGTCCATGGAATGGTTGCATCTATAAGTAAAAAATATACTTTCTGTTACTAATACACAATTACAGTACGTGTTTTCTCTTCAGTTCAGAAAAAATTTGGGTTGGAAAGGCTCAGATCACATTTCTATTCAGCTTTAATATCCACTCATGAGTGAACATTTCTAACTCTTAATTAAATACCATTTGCATTCACAATGTCAAGGAGTAATGAGTTCTGCCAAATGCACAGAGCTTTGATTCATTTTCTACCTCACTGGTTTAGAAAACAGGACCGGAGAGACAAATAACAGACCGCTATGAATAAGCACAGGTGAATAGGTAAACAGCTCAGTCCTTAAGCGGGCTTTACACGCTACGACATCGCTAATGCGGAGTCGTTGGGGGTCACGGAATTCGTGACGCACATCCGGCCGCATTAGCGATGCCGTTGCGTGTGACATCGATTAGCGATTTTGCATCGTTGCAAAACAGTGAAAAATCGCTAATCGGCGACACGGGGGTCCATTCCCAATTATCGTTACTTCAGCAGTAACGAGGTTGTTCCTCGTTCCTGCGGCATCACACAGCGCTGCGTGTGACGCCGCAGGAGCGAGGAAGCTCACCTTACCTGCCTCCCGGCCGCTATGCGGAAGGAAGGAGGTGGGCGGGATGTTACGTCCCGCTCATCTCCGCCCCTCCGCTGCGATTGGGCGGCGGTTCAGTGACGTCGCTGTGACGCCGCACGGACCGCCCCCTTAGAAAGGAGGCGGTTCGCCGGTCACAGCGACGTCGCCGGACAGGTAAGTATGTGTGACGGCTCTGGGCGATGTTGTGCGGCACGGGCAGCGATATGCCCGTGTCGCGCAACAGATGGGGGCGGGTACGCACACTAGCGATATCGGGACCGATATCGCAGTGTGTAAAGTAGCCTTTAGCGTGACCTAGCTGACAATTCTCCGGAAAACCTTTAAAGGGGTCTCCCTTCAAAAATGGTGCTAGATTTTTAATGTTTATTGAGTTGGTTTGTAGCAATATGCTGATTTAAAGAAATGGCAAATACAAACTCCACAAAGTCTATTATCCAGTCAGTGCTCAACGACATAAAAACTAAGTCCTAAGAGAAGAATTATTATTTTTTAATGAAAAAAGGAAAATTAATAATTAAAACATACAATAATAAAAGCTGTAAATAAAGATGAGAAGATGCACCATGAATCTTCTCATAATGTGATATTTTGAGCTGGTCATTTCAGTTCATTAGCAGCTAAATTGAATCTTTCATTAGGCATTCACTATGTAATCTGACAGCAGCATGATGTAGGGACAGAGACCCTGATTCCAGTGATGTGTCACTCAGTATACTGGGCGCAGCGGCTATGGTGGAGTCACAGTTTTCTCTGCTGCAGATCTAGCAAAGCCCAGCTGAGCTGTGTAAAGGCTCCTCCACACCACAGCTTTCTTTGTGTGTTTTTCTGTGTATATTGACAGTGACAGAAAGCTGCTAATCCTTGCATGGGGCACACTGATCTACTGGGCACAAGGCCAGGTATTCTGCAGTGATAATCTCCTGCTGATAAAACAAAGATTACATTGCAACTGATAAGGTCTGAAAAGCCAAACAAAGCTAAAACAAATAAAAACTAAAAAGAGAAAAAAAAAACAGCCCATTGATACAGCACTGTAATCAGGGTCTCACCACCACAGTATGGTGCTCTCAGATTACTTGGCAAAAACCTGCTGACATATTCTCTTTAATACTTTTTACAGATGTCCTGGGAAAGACAGACTGTACCCTTAGGCTATGTGCGCACGTTGCGTCCAGCACCTTGCAGAAATGAACGCAACCTCTGGCAGAGTTTGTCTTTGTCAAATTTGGTTTTGGCCACAAAAACGCAGGAAATATGCATGCATTTTTCTAGCGTTTTTGCAGCGTTCTACATGCTGCTTCTTTAAATGCAGAGATTTTGACAAATTTTTGGCACCTAAAATGCTGCTTTTTTAAAAGCATAGTGCGCACAAGAAAGCACTATTTCCCATAGAGTTTGCCTGAAAATCAAAACGCATGCATTTTTGCATTAAAACGCTGCAGTTCAAAACGCATGAAAAAATGCAACGTGCGCACATGGCCTTAGGGCTCATGCGCACGTAACTGCTGAATATTCTGCAGCGATTTGGCAGCACACATGCGCGTGAAATCGCTGCAGAAACACTGTATAATGAATGCAGTATTTTTGTTAAAAAAAAAGCAGTTTTCATGCGCTCTGGCTGCTGCCCCACCATAGACAAATGGGAGCTGCATCCAGAATGCACAAATAATTGACATGCTGTTTTTATGAAAGCACGGATTTGGGTCAAAATTTTAGCCCCCAAATCGCTGCATTCATAAAAGCAACGTGCGCACGTATCATGCACAATCTACATAGATTATGCAGGGAACGCAGGACGCATGCATTTACGCTGCAGTGCTATACACAGCGCAAATGCATGCTATTACGCAACGTGCGCATAAGCCCTAAGGCTATGTGGGAGCCTTCGTCATCATCACAAAGAAAGAATGGTATGGACAATATGCTATGTTTTTAGGCACTGGGTAGAAGACTCCAAATCCAAATGGAGACAATTAATGCATTCAGACAGCGGCTATATGATCCCGAATTAATGTATACTGTGATGTGCTGCTTGGCTGTATATGAAGATGGCACGTGTGCATATATATATATATATATATATATATATGTATGTATATGAAGATTAAGCTAGAGACTTGGTTGAGGCAAGTCTTGAACCAAATCACCATGTTGCAGTATATGTGCACCAACCAATATTGTGACCACTTGGGAGGAAATTATTTGGCCACAGACAGCTTCATGCCAGGTAAAAATTACAAAATACATTTTTGGCTGTCTAACCTGTCGCTCAGGGGTCCCAAAGCTTTGTTTTGGAAGCCACATGTGTCTCGCAGGTCTATGATGTGTGGCTCGCAGCTGTCTGCCAGCTGATTTTAACCTTGGATGCATGTAGCTGAACAAATACTTTTTTTCTCCCCTATACACAGTATGATGGGCCTACAGTTCCCCTATACACAGTTTGATGTATCCATAGCTCTCTATACACAGTATGATGGACCCACAGCTCCCCCAAAACAATGGTCCACACACTGTATAATGGCCACCACAGTAGCCGACACACTGATTAATTGTCCCCACAGGAGCCCCCACATTGTATAATGTCTTCAATAGTAGCCCCCCTTACATTGTATGAGGGCCCCCAAAGTAGTTCCCACAGTATATGACAGCCCCCACATTAGCTCCCATACTGTATAAAGGTCCCCCATTAGCTCCACACTTTATAATGACTCCTACATTAGCTCTCACACTGTATAAAGGCTCCTCATACTTTTTAAGTGCCCCCCACACTAGTGGCATAACTAGAGTCCAATGGACCAGATGTAACATTTGGATCTGGCCCCATCATTCCCACTCCCCTTCATGTTTATGTCACATATACGAGCCCTTGTAACTTTCTAAATCCTATAAAGACATGTATTACTACCCCTTCAGTACGTAGTAATGTCCCCCATCCTGGTATATATAGTGTGTCCCCAGCTTGGTGTATATGGGCTCCAGCCTGGTGTATATGGACCTCCAGTCTGGTGTATATGGACCCCCAACCTGGTGTATATGGGCTCCGAAAATGGGCTCCATTCTGGTGTATATGAACCCCAGCCTTTGCCCCATGCTAGTATATATAGGGGCCCCCACCCTAAGCCCTATGCTGGTATATATGGGCCCCCACCCTGAGCCTCATGCTGGTATATATGGGCCCACTGCCTGGGCGGCCCACTGCCTGGGCTCCATCCTGGTGTATATGGGCCATCAGCCTGGGCCGCATGCTAGTATATATGGGCACTCATGCTGGTATATGTGAGCCCCCAGCCTGGGTCCCATCCTGGTGTATATGGGCTCCCAGCCTGATGTATATGGGCCTCTAGCCTAGGCCCTGTGCTGGTATATATGGGCCTCCAGCTGGTATATATGGGCTCCCCGCCTGGACCCCATGCTGGTATATGGGCCCCCAGTCTTAGTACACATGTCCCCTATTCTGTGCTAAAAAAAAATCATATACTCACCTGCTCCAGCAGGTCTTGAGCGGTGCAGCGGGGCAGGACATCGCACGCTCAAGATAGCAGAGTCCCAGTGCTGAGCGATGACATAACCACGCTGGGATTCTGACGTCCTGCGTGTGCGCTCTCATCAGCAGCAGCGCAGGGAGATTGTGTCTCCATGGCACTGCCACAGAGGTGAACTATATCGGCTGTGCACGCCGATATAGTTAACGGTAGTGCAGATCTGGGTGGTCCACCCCACGGTGGTTAAGTCTTTAGTGAACACGATCACATCTTTTTACTGCTCTGAGATATAAAAGAATAGTATCCCCCCATTAGGTGAAATGCTGCAGCTGTCAGCTGTGCATAATAGCCAACACCCTGTTACATCAGCCTCAATCGGTGGCTGATGTAAAATCTAGATGGTTAACAGATCTAGATGGTTAACAGAGTAGGGGGGGCTACCTCTTTTACCAAATCTTCACCCAACGGTGATGATTGTGTGGTCCTGATGCCAAGTAATGGTGCTAGTATTTGCCACCTACTTGTTCAGATGTTAGCAATATTTTTGTCATAAAAATAAATTTTTTCCTTCCTGTCATTCCACTTTGTGTTAATTCCTGAAGAGCACCTGAAGGGTTAACAATCTTCATGACAGCAGTTTTCAATATATTGAGGGGGGCTGCTTTAAAATGTTATTACTTTTGGTGGTTTTTCAAATATATAAATCCTTCAAAATCATTGCAAAAGTGAATAGCTCCCTTTAAAAAGTAGGTTTTGTAAATTTTCATGAAAAATTGCTGCTAGAATTTTAACTATTCTAACATCCTGAAAAAATTAAAGGCCATTTTACAAATGGGGCTGATGTAAGGCAGACATAACGTAAATGTTATTTATTAACAATTTTGTGTATACTATAATTATCTGAATAATAATAATAATAATAAGTTTTATTTCTATAGCGCCAACATATTCCGCAGCACTTTACAATTAAGAGGGGACATGTACAGACAATATGAGACAATACAAAATAACAAAAAAAAAGCAAAAACCAAAAATCTGAATTGTAGTTATAAACATTTAAAGTTTGAAAATTGTTATTTTTTTAAAAAAATTCAAAATGTCTGATATTTTTATAAATAAAAGTGAAACACATCAACCACTAACCATTAACCACTAACATAAAATATAATGTGTCACAAAAAAAAATCTTAAAATCACTGGAATATATTCAAACATTCCAGAATTATTGCCACATAAATTGACACGTCAGATTTGAAAAATGTCGCTTAAACTCTTAGGGGTACTTTGCATACTACGACATTGCAGGTGCGATGTCGGTGGGGTCATGTCGAAAGTGACGCACTTCCTGCGTCGCTCTCGACATCGTAGTGTGTAAATCCTAGATGATACGATTAACGAGCGCAAAAGCGTCGTAATCGTATCATCGGTGTAGCGTCGGCGAATTCCATAATTGTGCTGACGCGACGGTCCGATCTTGTTCCTCGCTCCTGCGGCAGCACACATCGCTGTGTGTGAAGTCGCAGGAGCGAGGAACATCTCCTACCTGCGTCACCGCGGCTCCCGTCGGCAAAGAGGAAGGAAGGAGGTGGGCGGGATGTTTACATCCCGCTCATCTCCGCCCCTCCACTCCTATTGGCCGCCTGCTGTGTGACGTCGCACGACCCGCCCCCTTAGTAAGGAGGCGGTTCGCCGGCCACAGAGACGTCGCACGGCAGGTGAGTGCATGTGAAGCTGCCGTAGCGATAATATTCTCTACGGCAGCTAACACAATGATATCGCAGCTGCGACGGGGGCAGGGACTATCGTGCTTGGCATCGCAGCATCGGCTTGCGATGTTGTAGTGTGCAAAGTACCCCTTAGGCCAGACCTGGGCAAGGGGCGGCCCGCGGGCCACATCCGGCCCGCCTACTCTCTGTGACCGGCCCGCCTGGCTCAGGGTGTCCTTGCTGGCCGGTCACTGATGAGGGCAATCTGACCTGTTGTCTGGAGCTCCAGGCTCCGGGAGGTGCGTGGTCAGATTGCCCTCATCAGTGCCCGGGCAAATGCCGGGGCCCTGGAGAGCCGGGGGGGCTCACTCGGCCTCGTCAGTTCTGGTGCCCCTTGGCTGGGGCCCACTCGCCTTAGTTCTGCTGCCCCCGGGCCGAGTTCCGGGGACCGCAGTCCTCGGCAGGAATCTGCGGCGCCGTCCCTTTAAGGAGCAAAGACTTCCTGGTTGAACTTCATCTGTGGGCGGAGCTACCGGCCGGCGTCCTGCTCATCCCACAGATGAGAGTTGCAGTGCCTGCCAGCGACCCCCAGCACAGTGCTTCTTTCCGGCTCTGTGTGGGCCCCCTCTCCACCGTGACCTGAGCGGTATGTGCCCTCCCCACCCCCCGATTTATGGGCCCTGGTGAGCTGTATGGGCTCTTCTCCCCCCCTAGGTGTATTCCCTGCAACCCCCCCCCCCCCGGTGCCGTATGTGCTGGGCCCCAGAGCCGCGTGTGTGTTTGTCTGTATGTATATATGTAGCTGAGCTATGTGTGTATGTATGTATATATGTAGCAGAGCTATGTGTGTATGTATGTAGCAGAGCTATGTGTGTATGTAGCAGAGCAATGGGTATGTATGTATATATGTAGCAGAGCTATGTGTGTCTGTATGTAGCAGAGCTATGTGTGTCTGTATGTAGCAGAGCTATGTGTGTCTGTATGTAGCAGTGCTATGTGTGTATGTAGCAGTGCTATGTGTGTATGTATGTAGCAGAGCTATGTGTGTATGTATGTAGCAGAGCTATGTGTGTCTGTATGTAGCAGAGCTATGTGTGTCTGTATGTAGCAGAGCTATGTGTGTGTCTGTATGTAGCAGAGCTATGTGTGTCTGTATGTAGCAGAGCTATGTGTGTATGTATGTAGCAGAGCTATGTGTGTCTGTATGTAGCAGAGCTATGTATGTAGCAGAGCTATGTGTGTCTGTATGTAGCAGAGCTATGTATATGTATGTAGCAGAGCTATGTATGTAGCAGAGCTATGTGTGTATGTATGTAGCAGAGCTATGTGTGTATGTATGTAGCAGAGCTATGTGTGTATGTATGTAGCAGAGCTATGTATGTATGTATGTAGCAGAGCTATGTATGTATGTAGCAGAGCTATGTATGTATGTAGCAGAGCTATGTATGTATGTAGCAGAGCTATGTGTGTCTGTAGCAGAGCTATGTGTGTCTGTAGCAGGGCTATGTGTGTCTGTATGTATGCAGCAGAGCTGTGTGTCTGTAGGCATGTATAATGTGTATCTATGTATGTCAGTGTATATGGCTGTATAGATGTGTCCGTTCTATATGTATTTTTGTGAGTTTGTCTTTAAATATGTATGTGTACGTATGTGTGTCTGCGTGTTGATGGGGCCCACTGGGACTCTTCCGCCCGGGGCCCACAAAAACCTGGAGCCGGCCCTGACCCTCATCACACGCTGCGTGTCGGGCAGGAAACAGAGGACAGATCCTGAAGCTCCGCACAGTGTAGGGAGCGGAACGCAGGAATCTCTCCTCTGTTCCTTGCCCGACACTTTTCTCTGTGACACACGCACGCCCTGATATCGTCAGTACGGCGCGCGTGTGTCATTTGAAAAGTTCCCGCCCGGCAGGAGAAGCTGCAGAGGCGGGGGCCGTATGGAGAGAGGCAGCGGCGGGGGCTCCTAGGAATACAGCGTCGGCGCAGCCTGGCCATGTGAAGGAGAAGCAGCTCAGCGGGGGGCTCGTACGGAGGTGTCTGAGGACGGGAACGATAAGAAGAGAGGTGAGTGGTTACTAGTAACCTGCGGGGACAATGGGGGCGGGCAGGCGGGGGGCTGGGGGAGAGGGGTAACTTTTGACAAATATTTGGGGTGTAGTGGTTTAGTATATGGGAATGTAGTTTTACAGGTGTGGTATATGGGGGGGTGTAGTTTTATAGGTGTGTAGTAGTGTAGTATAATACAGGTGTATATAGGAGTGTAGTATAATACTACACCCCTATATACACCTGTATTATACTATACCACTACACCCCTATATACACTTGTATCATACTACACCCCTATATACACCTGTATTATACTACACCACTACACCCCTATATACACCTGTATTATACAGGTGTATATAGGGGTGTAGTATAATACAGGTGTATATAGGGGTGTAGTATATTACAGGTGTATATAGGGGTGTAGTGGTGTAGTATATTACAGGTGTATATAAGGGTGTAGTAGTGTAGTATATTACAGGTGTATATGGGGTGTAGTGGTGTAGTATATTACAGGTGTAGTGGTGTAGTATAATACAGGTGTTTATAGGGGTGTAGTGGTGTAGTATAATACAGGTGTAGTATATAGGGGTGTAGTGATGTAGTATAATACAAGTGTAGTATATAGGGGTGTAGTGATGTAGTATAATACAAGTGTAGTATATAGGGGTGTAGTGATGTAGTATAATACAAGTGTAGTATATAGGGGTGTAGTGATGTAGGTTATCACAGGTGTACTATATAGTGATGTGCTGCAGTTTATTACAGGTGTAGTATATAGTGATGTAGCATATTACAGGTGTATATAGGGGTGTAGTGATGTAATATATAGTGGTATAGTATATAGAGGTGTAGTTTATTACAGGTGTAGTGTATACTGATGTATATTACAGGTGTAGTATGTGTCGGGTGTAGTGATGTAGTATATGGGGATTGTGTGTGTATGTATACATTGTGTGTATGTGTATATATATTATACACGCACAGTATATATGCGTGTTTGTATGTATATATATATATATATATATATATGTAGAACCGAGTTAATTATATTAGTCCGGCCCTCTAAAACCATCCCAATTTCTCATGCGGCCCCATGGGAAAATTAATTGCCCACCCCTGCCTTAGGCTAAGACCCCCCTTTGCTTTTTACCTGCTTTTTCAACTGCAGCATTTAATGCCAAAATGGATGTGTTCTGCTTTTCAAGCTTAGTCTATGGGAATTTGGGTTTCTAGACTGCACTATGCAGTTCAAACTGCAGCCTTTTTGTGGCAGAAATTTAGGCAAAAACTCTGCTTTGCAGTTCTAAACGCAAATGGCAAAAACAATTGACATGTCAATTGTTTTTGCCATTTGAGTTTAGAACTGCAAATGGCAAAAAAATGGCAAATGGCAAATGGCAAAAAAAAAAGTTTGAAAAAGCCCACCCACCCTGCCTCAGAAGTATTCTGCTTATGGCTGGCTGTATGTGGGCGAAGACTCAAACTGACAATCAGTGACTTAATCTGGGGTTTGGGTCAAGCTCTAGCCTGTGGAGCTAGGCTGGTTTGAATGGAACCGCTCATCTCTAATAATGATCTGACAGCATAAAAGGGGATTGTTAGAAAAGTGCACACTACTCATCTTATACCATCAGCTAGTGTCATGATGTGACCATAAGATAGCGAGGGACAGGAGGCTCCTATACTGTCCCTCATGCTTAAAGACCCTAGGCTACCCCTGTCCTCAGGGTTACACCTAATGTAGGAGTTGACTGAGTCTCGTGCCTGTAAATACAATTGACCAGAGCTAATCTGTAGTCGTCCCCCCCTTCCCAGGAAGGAAGGGGCAGGAGTGTAATGAAACCATAGGTTTAGACTGACAGGGAAAAAGAGAAACTCAGACACACTGCAAACTCATGGGAACAAACAGTAAGAAACTAAGGAGATAGGCGAGACGGAGAAAAGAGAAGTAAGGTAGTAAAAAAGGACACCAAGGGTTAACACCACAACCGCTCACAACAATAATGCACAGCAACCACTAGTATGTGTGGATAAATCACATCTACTGACCAGTATAGCCAAGTTATAGCTGGCACTAACTGAAGTATCCAGCCAGCATATATAGGATATATACAGTGCCTACAAGTAGTATTCAACCCCCTGCAGATTTATCAGGTTTACACATTCGGAATTAACTTGGCATTGTGACATTTGGACTGTAGAAGCCTGGAAGTGTGAAATGCACTGCAGCAAAAAAGAATGTTATTTCTTTTTTTTTTTTTTTTTTTTTAAATTGAGAAAAGTTTATTCAGAGGTTCATTTATTATTCAACCCCTCAAACCACAAGAATTCTGTTTGGTTCCCCTAAAGTATTAAGAAGTATTTCAGGCACAAAGAACAATGAGCTTCACATGTTTGGATTAATTATCTCTTTTTCCAGCCTTTTCTGACTAATTAAGACCCTCCCCAAACTTCTGAACAGCACTCATACATGGTTAACATGGGAAAGACAAAGGAGCATTTCAAGGCCATCAGAGACAAGATCGTGGAGGGTCACAAGGCTGGCAAGGGGTACAAAACCCTTTCCAAGGAGTTGGGCCTACCTGTCTCCACTGTTGGGAGCATCATCTGGAAGTTGAAGGCTTATGGAACTACTGTTAGCCTTCCATGGCCTGGACAGCCTTTGAAAGTTTCCTCCCGTGCCGAGGCCAGGCTTGTCCGAAGGGTCAAGGCTAACCCAAGGACAACAAGGAAGGAGCTCCGGGAAGATCTCATGGCAGTGGGGACATTGGTTTCAGTCAATACCATAAGTAACGTACTCCACCGCAATGGTCTCCGTTCCAGACGAGCCCGTAAGGTACCTTTACTTTCAAAGCGTCATGTCAAGGCTCGTCTACAGTTTGCTCATGATCACTTGGAGGACTCTGAGACAGACTGGTTCAAGGTTCTCTGGTCTGATGAGACCAAGATCGAGATCTTTGGTGCCAACCACACACGTGACGTTTGGAGACTGGATGGCACTGCATATGACCCCAAGAATACCATCCCTACAGTCAAGCATGGTGGTGGCAGCATCATGCTGTGGGGCTGTTTCTCAGCCAAGGGGCCTGGCCATCTGGTCCGCATCCATGGGAAGATGGATAGTACGGCCTACCTGGAGATTTTGGCCAAGAACCTCCGCTCCTCCATCAAGGATCTTAAGATGGGTCGTCATTTCATCTTCCAACAAGACAACGACCCAAAGCACACAGCTAAGAAAACCAAGGCCTGGTTCAAGAGGGAAAAAAATCAAGGTGTTGCAGTGGCCTAGTCAGTCTCCTGACCTTAACCCAATTGAAAACTTGTGGAAGGAGCTCAAGATTAAAGTCCACATGAGACACCCAAAGAACCTAGATAACTTGGAGAAGATCTGCATGGAGGAGTGGGCCAAGATAACTCCAGAGACCTGTGCCGGCCTGATCAGGTCTTATAAAAGACGATTATTAGCTGTAATTGCAAACAAGGGTTATTCCACAAAATATTAAACCTAGGGGTTGAATAATAATTGACCCACACTTTTATGTTGAAAATTTATTAAAATTTAACTGAGCAACATAACTTGTTGGTTTGTAAGATTTATGCATCTGTTAATAAATCCGGCTCTTGTTTGAAGTTTGCAGGCTCTAACTTATTTGCATCGTATCAAACCTGCTAAATCTGCAGGGGGTTGAATACTACTTGTAGGCACTGTATATAATATGACTGGCTCTTCCATAGCATGTGACTAAAGGCCGCTTTACATGCTACGACATCGCTTAAGCGATCTCGTTGGGGGTCACGGAATTTGTGACGCACATCCGGCCGCTTTAGCGATGTCGTTGCGTGTGACACCTATGAGCGAATTTGCATCGTCGCAAAAACGTGCAAAATCGCTAATCGGTGACATGCCCCCCTATTCCCAATTATCGTTGCTGCTGCATGTATGATGTAGTTCGTCGTTCCTGCGGCAGCACACATCCCTATGTGTCACACCGCAGGAACGAGGAACCTCACCTTACCTGCGGCCGCCGGCAATGCGGAAGGAAGGAGGTGGGCGGAATGTTACGTCCCACTCATCTCCGCTTCTATTGGGCGCCCGCTTAGTGACGTCGCTGTGACGTCGAACGAACCGCCCCCTTAGAAAGGAAGCGGTTTGCCGGTCACAGCGACGTCGCTAGGCAGGTAAGTAGTGTGACGGGTCTGAGCGATGTTGTGCACCACGGGCAGCGATTTGCCTGTGTCGCACAAGCGATGGGGGCGGGTACGCACGCTAGCGATATCGGTAACGATATTGCAGTGTGTAAAGTGGCCTTAAGGGTACGGTTCCCCTTGCGTATAGTTTCTGATGCAAGAGCATCAGAAGTGATATGCTAATGACCCTCTGCTGCAAGTGTCAGCTGAGGGTCATACGACTGTAATGAGATCTTGCGATTGTATCACAGCTGCGGAGAAGAGGGAGGGAGCACTTTTTCCCCATCTTCTCCCCTGCCTGTCTCTATGTGTATCGCACTGCACTCGGATTACATGCGAGTGCAGTGCGATGTTTCACACACTCCCACTAGACTTTGTATGGGGGTGCGTGAGCCGAGACTCGCTGCCAAACACAGCATGCTGCGATTCATTCTGCATGCCGCTGTGGCATGAGAAATCAATCGCAGATGGACACTGCCCCCATGGTTTTGAACTAGAGTGAGAGCAAGCCAATGTTTTATCGTATTGCACTCGTCCGTGCAAAACACAAATGGAACTGAGGCCTTCAAGAGATTAACAAGCAGAGCAGCAGAGATTAAGTCTTTCTACCCTGCCTTTGAACTACATGTCTGTGGGTCGACACCCGAGTCTCCCTGTGCTGAACACAGACATCAGAGAAGTTAAAAAGCAGAGTGCAAGAATCTGGAGTTTCCACAGATCCCGAGGCCGCCATGACAGTCGGCAATGCTTACAAAAACCTTCTTGTAACAGCTGGGAGCAGATATGGCATTTGTGACGCCCTGGCCTATCAAGTCGTCACAGGGTATTGTGCAATCTGCCCTTCTGCACAGTATCCACTGAGAGCAGATAATTAAAATCCTAGGAACACTCTGCACCACACCCACCAGACACACCAGTGGACGACCTGAGTGGAATAGGGTCGCCCATGTGGGGGGTTGGTTAAGGGAGGGTCAGGAATGTCAGGAGACAGTAATTTGGAGAGTGACTCTCGAGAGGAGAGGTCACGGAGCGGTGAAGTGTTAGAGGAGAGAACAGGAGCTGGGCTCCTTGAGACTACTAGGTGGCAGACGTTGGTCTAGACCTGGTAGGAGCTGGACCCTGGTCGCAGGGGATCGTGATAAGGGGCACGGGCTGTTGAGGAGGGCAGCCGGCGGCCTTGTGCCATCTCCAGGCAGGGGCCAGGACACGACGGGGTACGTGGACCCTAGGTCAGGAAGAAGCTTCAGGCGTCTTGACAATTAGCCCAACGAGGACGGAGCCTTCAAGATCCGTTCTCCACCTGCTCCAAAATCGGGGGTACTAGCGCAACGAGGGGGATAGGACTTTTCACTCACATGGTCAATCAAATCCCAAGCGTGAACCCTGAGAGCAAGCTCACTCAGTTAGCCATACTGGTGAGCGGGACCCGACTAGTTTCATACTATAGGGACCAACTAGAGGACAAGGTGCCAAGGAAAAGGTCACAGACTAACAGGCAACACCAACGGGCACGGGATCCAGGCGTGCTCCCTCCAAGTGGCAGCGGTGTCCAGAACTTTGGTTTACCACAGTTGTCGGTGTCAGTGTTATTGGACTGAGTGAGTACACAAACGACCGTCCCAACGGCACCTTCCCGTCACCTACACCAAGTCCCGGGGCATTCCCCCTACCCGTGGAGGGGTTAAACATCTGGCTGCCCACACCATCGCCACCGGGTACTCCCCATTGCAGCGGTGGTACTCCATCTTACCACGCACCACGGGTGGCGTCACGAACTGTCCATACAATCCCCTGTAAATAACCCCCCTTTAATTCCGAGTTGCCGCGCGACCTCAACCCCCGGGTTCGGAGACCCCTCGAGCCACCGCGGATCCAGATCCGAGCAGCCGCGGCAGGCTGCTGACGCGGGGGCGGCACACATTGGTGAAGCCAAAACAGATAAAATTTGCAGTAGTGCACAGGGGTACCCAAACTAATTAAAAGAGTGAGGTGTAAAGACATAATACCATTTACAGCCAATTCTAACTCTATATAAGAACAATACCCCCATTTACTTCGTCCAATTATTGTCACAATTCATTTGTTAGAGACAATAACTGGGCTGTCAAATAGAAGGCAAATATTAATGACAGGTGTCATTTTTTGTTGATCAATTACGCTGTTGTAAAAACTATTGTTATTGGCAAAATGATTATAAAATAAAAATCCTGCTTATAGTGAGCTCTGGCTAGAGAAAAGGATATTGAACATAGGCCAGGCTAAAGATCTTCTTTACTGGCTCATGAGTATCCCTACATTGCTTCTAAAAGTGATTCTCCTTATGTTTATCAGTGGTTTAAAAGGTTGGCCCCAGAAAAAGTAGCATTTAAAAGGATATAACATCCCTACACCCTAACTAATAGGAAATCTCAAAACTTTAGAAGTTTTAAAGGAACTGAATTGACTAGCAATGGATGGTTCCTGGCCTGCATGTTTATGTTTTTAAAGACTGCTGTAATATTTTGTCAATTTGGGAGATATATCCCTGTTAGAGATGAGTTGACCCCCATGGAAATTCAGTTCGGTGGGTGCAGTCGGACTTTTCAAAAAGTTCCATTTGGGACCCGGACTTGACCTGAACCCCATTGGAAGTCACTAATTGGGCAGTTTGTGTATCCACCCACATGCAGCCATAAACAGAACACTTTGGGGGTGAATGGGTGGGGTTTTTCCAGTTTTGTTTTGGGGTGCACACTACATCCGATCATGCTGTTGTTACCCCCAGTGTGAGCCATTCAAACACTGCAAGTGGCTCTCACTGGACTGAGCACCGAGCATACCTGATCACAGCGATGCTCGCATGAGCGGTCAGCATACGTAAAGCACCCAATCTCCAAACTCAAAAGGGCCATTTACATGCTGCGACATCGCTAACGATTTATCGTCGGGGTCACGGTGTTTGTGCCGCACATCCAGCGCCATTAGCAACATTGCAGCGTGTGACAGGCTGGAGCGACCTTAAACGATCGCAAAAGAGGCAAAAATCGTTTGTCTGAGAGAGGTCGTTAATTTATGAAAAATCGTTGTCTGGTCAGTAGCGATGTTGTTCCTCGTTCCTGCGGCAGCACACATCGCTATGTGTCACACTGCAGGAACGACGAACATCTTCTTAACTCCGTCCACCGGCAATGAGGAAGGAAGGAGGTGGGCGGCATGTTGCAGCCGCTCATCTCTGCCCCTCCTCTGCTATTGAACAGAAAAAAGCTGTGGAGATAAAAGCGCAGATAGGGTATTACCCCAATATGTGCGGGGTGGGGAGTGGGGAGAATTCTTACTCACCAGATGCAGTTGTGACAATCACAACTACTTTACTCGCGTGTACAACTTGATCAAGGCAGCAGCCACCCAGACGGCAGATAACAGAGAGGGGTAGAGAGGGGTGATTTAATGCCGCGCCAAATAATCACTGTTCAAATGTCAGATTAACATGTCTTTATTGTTGGCATAGGTCTACGCGTTTCAGGAGCTCAGCTCCCTTCCTCAGGACCGTCAAGCACCAAAGAAACATCATATCTCATTTGATTTGATGTTTCTTTGGTGCTTGACGGTCCTGAGGAAGGGAGCTGAGCTCCTGAAACGCGTAGACCTATGCCAACAATAAAGACACGTTAATCTGACATTTGAACAGTGATCATTTGGCGCGGCATTAAATCACCCCTCTCTACCCCTCTCTGTTATCCTCCTCTGCTATTGGACGGCTGCCGTGTGACGTCGCTGTGATGCCGCACAAACCGCCCCCTTTGAAAGGAGGCGGTTCGCCGGCAACAGCAACGTCGCAGGGAAGGTAAGTCCGTGTGACGGGTGTTAGCGTGTAAAGTACCCTAAACTATATTTTTTTACTAACACCAAACCTCAGTTTCACTCTAATCCCTATGTTTAAAGGGAACCTATTATGAAAAAAAATCCTGTTTACCTGCAGATATGGGATCAAACAGCAGGTTAATTTCAATGTGAAGCCATGCAGCTAGAAGGAGGAAATTAACTTTATTCTTACCCACAGCCTCCCCCAAACCAGGATTTTGGTGCATCAGCCGGGCAGTATTAGGGCTCATGCGCACGTAACTGCTGAATATTCTGCAGCGATTTGACAGCACATGTGCGCTTCAAAACGCTGCAGAAACACTACGTAATGGATGCAGTTTTTTTTGTTAAAAAAAGCCGATTTAATGCTCTATGGCTGCTACCCCCACCATAGACAGAGTGGGAGCTGCATCCAGAACGCAAAAATAATTGACATGCTGCTTATGATCGCACGGATTTGGATCAATATTTTAGCACCCAAATCGCTGCGTACATAAAAGCATCGTGAGCACGTATCATGCACAATCTACATAGATTGTGTAGGGGACACAGGACGCATGCATTTACGCTACAGTGCAATACGCAGCGTAAATGCATGTGAGTACACAACGTGCGCATGAGCCTTTAGAACGCTATTAACCTGCAGATTAACACTTTATCTGCAGAATAATAATGTTTTTTCATGACAGGTTCCCTTTAAAAGCAGCTTTGCCCAGCATACATCGGATTATAAGCAGCTAAATGTAAATAAGATTCAGGTTTTTTCTTTGTAAGTGGTAGGTTGCATATACACTCTACCTTGCCTGAGGGAAGCGGGATGGAGATATGACGAGGTGCTGATAGCAGTGGTCAGGTTTTCTTCACTAGAAAATCCTCATGTCAGAAAAATTGAATATTTAATCATGAGGCAGGCAATGAAATCGGTGATTTCTGACTCCCAGGAAGATTATCTTGGCAGTCATAAGTTAATCACACATCTGTGGCAGAAACTATGAATTGCATTTGACTTTGTGACCCTAGATAACTGTCAAATCTCAGTTTATTATACCTACAGTAGACATGTAGATCTAGATATTTATGAAGAAATATTGTAATATATACAGTTGAAACCAGGAGTTTACATACACTATCTTAAAAACACATGCATGTTTTTCTCACTATCTGACATGAAATCAGAATAAATCTTTCCTGTTTTAGGTCAATTTAGAACCAAAATTATATACAGTTAGGTCCAGAAATATTTGGACAGTGACACAAGTTTTGTTATTTTAGCTGTTTACAAAAACATGTTCAGAAATACAATTATATATATAATATGGGCTGAAAGTGCACACTCCCAGCTGCAATATGAGAGTTTTCACATCCAAATCGGAGAAAGGGTTTAGGAATTATAGCTCTGTAATGCACAGCCTCCTCTTTTTAAAGGGACCAAAAGTAATTGGACAAGAGACTCTAAGGGCTGCAATTAACTCTGAAGGCGTCTCCCTCGTTAGCCTGTAATCAATGAAGTAGTTAAAAGGTCTGGGGTTGATTACAGGTGTGTGGTTTTGCATTTGGAAGCTGTTGCTGTGACCAGACAACATGCGGTCTAAGGAACTCTCAATTGAGGTGAAGCAGAACATCCTGAGGCTGAAAAAAAAGAAAAAATCCATCAGAGAGATAGCAGACATGCTTGGAGTAGCAAAATCAACAGTCGGGTACATTCTGAGAAAAAAGGAATTGACTGGTGAGCTTGGGAACTCAAAAAGGCCTGGGCGTCCACGGATGACAACAGTGGTGGATGATCGCCGCATACTTTCTTTGGTGAAGAACAACCCGTTCACAACATCAACTGAAGTCCAGAACACTCTCAGTGAAGTAGGTGTATCTGTCTCTAAGTCAACAGTAAAGAGAAGACTCCATGAAAGTAAATACAAATGGTTCACATCTAGATGCAAACCATTCATCAATTCCAAAAATAGACAGGCCAGAGTTAAATTTGCTGAAAAATACCTCATGAAGCCAGCTCAGTTCTGGAAAAGTATTCTATGGACAGATGAGACAAAGATCAACCTGTACCAGAATGATGGGAAGAAAAAAGTTTGGAGAAGAAAGGGAACGGCATATGATCCAAGGCACACCAAATCCTCTGTAAAACATGGTGGAGGCAACATGATGGCATGGGCATGCATGGCTTTCAATGGCACTGGGTCACTTGTGTTTATTGATGACATAACAGCAGACAAGAGTAGCCGGATGAATTCTGAAGTGTACCGGGATATACTTTCAGCCCAGATTCAGCCAAATGCCGCAAAGTTGATCGGACGGCGCTTCATAGTACAGATGGACAATGACCCCAAGCATACAGCCAAAGCTACCCAGGAGTTCATGAGTGCAAAAAAGTGGAACATTCTGCAATGGCCAAGTCAATCACCAGATCTTAACCCAATTGAGCATGCATTTCACTTGCTCAAATCCAGACTTAAGACGGAAAGACCCACAAACAAGCAAGACCTGAAGGCTGCGGCTGTAAAGGCCTGGCAAAGCATTAAGAAGGAGGAAACCCAGCGTTTGGTGATGTCCATGGGTTCCAGACTTAAGACAGTGATTGCCTCCAAAGGATTCGCAACAAAATATTGAAAATAAAAATATTTTGTTTGGGTTTGGTTTATTTGTCCAATTACTTTTGACCTCCTAAAATGTGGAGTGTTTGTAAAGAAATGTGTACAATTCCTACAATTTATATCAGATATTTTTGTTCAAACCTTCAAATTAAACGTTACAATCTGCACTTGAATTCTGTTGTAGAGGTTTCATTTCAAATCCAATGTGGTGGCATGCAGAGCCCAACTCGCGAAAATTGTGTCACTGTCCAAATATTTCTGGACCTAACTGTATATTTGCCAAATGCCATAATAATGAGAGTGAGAATGTTTTAAAGCTTTTTTATTACTTGCTGCAAAGTCAAAAGTTTACATACACTAAACAGGGCTTTAAACGCAGCAACATCGCTAACGAGATGTCGTTGGGGTCACGGAATGCGTTAGCGATGTTGTTGCGTGTGAAATGTACGAACGACCGCTAACGATCAAAATTACTCACCTAATTGTTGATCGTTGACACGTCGTTCTAATCCCAAATATCGTTGCTGTTGCAGGTCGCAGGTTGTTCGTCGTTCCTGAAGCAGCACACATCGCTACGTGTGACACCCCAGGAACAAAGAACAACACCTTACCTGCGTCCTCCGGCAACGAGGTGGGCGTCACTTTCTTTCGGCTGCTCTCTGCCACTCCGCTTCTATTGGACGTCGCTAGGCAGGTAAGTACGTGTGATGGGTCCTAGCAATGATGTGCGCCACGGGCAGCGATTTGCCCGTGACTCACAACCGACGGGGGAGGGTGCTTTCACCAGCGCCATCGCTAGCGGTGTCGCTGCGTGTAAAGCAGCCTTTAGTATTATACCTTTAAACAATATGGGACAGCCCATATGATGATGTCATGTCTTTGGAAACTTCTGATAGGTTTATTGGCAACATCTGAGTTAATCAAAGGTACACCTGCGGATGTATTTTAATGCACACCTGAAACACACTGCTTCTTTGTGTATCATCATGGGAAAGTAAAAAAAAATCAGCCAAGAACACAGGAAGAGAATTGTGGACTTGCACAAGTCTGGTTTAACCATGGGTGAATTTTCTAGATACCTGAAAGTGCCTCGTTCATCTGTACAAACAATTATACGCAAGTACAAACAACATGGCAATGTCCAGCCATCATACCGCTCAGGAAGGAGATGGGTTCTTTGTACCAGAGATCAAGGTACTTTGGTCAGACATTTGCATATCAACCCAAAAAAAAAAGCAAAAGACTTTGTGAAGATGCTGGCAAAAGCTGGTAAGATTGTGTCATTATCTACAGTGAAACGTGTACTGTATCAACATGGGCTGAAAGGACACTCTGACAGGAAAAAGCTATTACTCCAAAAGAAACATAAAAAAGCCAGATTAAGGTTTACAAATGCACACATGAACAAATACCTTAATTTTTGGAGACATGTCCTGTGGTCTGACAAAGCTAAAATGGAACCATTTGGCCATAATGACCATCGTTACACGAGTGGCAGCATCATGTGGTGGGGTTGTTTTGCTGCAGGATGGACTGGGGCACTTCACAAAATAGATGGCATCATAAGGAAAGAAGATTATGCGGCAATACTGAAGCAACATCTCAAGATATCAGCGAGAAACTTAAAGCTTGCATGAAAATGGGTCTTCCAAATGGACAATGACCCAAAGCATACTGCCAAACTGGTTACAAAGTGGTTTAAGGATAACAAAGTCAGTGTTTTGGAGTGGCTATCACAAAACATTTTGATCCTATTCATTTGAATCCTATTGAAAATTTATGGGCAAACCTGAAAAGGCACAGGCGAGCAAGGTGACCAACAAACATGGCTCAGTTAAGTTCTGTCAGGAGGAATGGGCCCAAATTCCTACCAACTATTGTGAGATGCTTGTGGAAGGATTTTCAAAACGTTTCACCCAAGTCATACAGTTTAAGGGCAATGGTACCAAATACTAATGAAATGTATATAAACATTTGGCTTTGCAGAAAGTAATAAAAATGCCTTAAAACATTCTCTCTCTCATTATTCTGGGATTTTGCAAATATAAATAATTTTGGTTCCTAATTGACCCAAAACGGGAAAGGTTTATTCTTATTTCATGTCAGATCAGGGCCGTATTTGCCACTAGGCACCCGTGGTCCGGTGCCTAGGGCGGCACGTCGCGGGGGGGCGGCACTTTCTGGCAGCAAAAAAAAAAAAAATAAAAAAAAAAAATTTATAATTTTTTTTTTTTTTTTTTTTTTTTACATCCCCGCCCCCCGCCCCTCCCTCCGTTGCACTTCGCTGTGTTCTCGAGGGGGGGGGGGGTGAGAGGGAGGAAAGGCGCACCTCTGTCTCTTGATAGTGAGCTGATTAACCCCGGAAGTTCCAGCGCCTGCACTTCCGGGTCAGAGGCGCGCGGGCGCGCCAATCAGCTCACTGCCCCGTGCTGCAGCGTCCAATGCTGCAGACGACACACGCCGCGGAGGAGGACGCGACTGGAGCCGGAGCCAGCCAGAAGAGGATCATCAGCAGAGCAGGGCAGCAGGCACCGGAGCAGGTATGCATAAGGCAGAGCCTAGAATGTATGGGCACCTTACAGGTTAGTTGATGATCGTTGCGATGCCTCTTTTTGGCTGGGAAAAGAGAGAGGCTGGGGGGAGGCTGGGAAAAGAGAGAGGCTGGGGGGAGGCTGGGAAAAGAGAGAGGCTGGGGGGAGGCTGGGAAGAAAGAGAGGCTGAGGCTGGGGGGGAGGCTGGGAAGAGAGAGAGGCTGAGGCTGGGGGGAGAGAGAGGGGGAGGCTGGGAGGAGAGAGAGGCTGAGGCTGGGGGGGAGGCTGGGAAGAGAGAGAGGCTGAGGCTGGGGGGAGAGAGAGGGGGAGGCTGGGAGGAGAGAGAGGCTGGGGGGGAGGCTGGGAGGAGAGAGAGGCTGAGGCTGGGGGGGAGGCTGGGGGGAGAGAGAGGCTGGGGGGAGAGAGAGGCTGGGGGGGAGGCTGGGGGAGAGAGAGGCTGGGAGAGAGAGGCTGGGGGGGAGGCTGGGGGAGAGAGGCTGGGGGGGAGGCTGGGGGAGAGAGGCTGGGAGAGAGAGGCTGGGGGGGAGGCTGGGGGGAGAGAGAGACTGGGGGAGAGAGGCTGGGGGGGGAGGCTGGGGGGAGAGAGAGGCTGGGGGGGAGGCTGGGGGGAGAGAGAGGCTGGGGGGGAGGCTGGGGGGAGAGAGAGGCTGGGGGGGAGGCTGGGGGGAGAGAGAGGCTGGGGGAGAGGCTGGGGGGAGAGAGAGGCTGGGGGGAGAGAGAGGCTGGGGGGGAGAGAGGCGGGGGGGAGAGAGGCTGGGGGGAGGCTGGGGGGAGAGAGAGGCTGGGGGGGGAGAGAGGCTGGGGGGGAGGCTGGGGGGAGAGAGAGGCTGGGGGGAGAGAGAGGCTGGGGGGGAGGCTGGGGGGAGAGGGAGGCTGGGGGGAGAGAGAGGCTGGGGGGGAGGCTGGGGGGAGAGAGAGGCTGGGGGGGGAGGCTGGGGGGAGAGAGAGGCTGGGGGGGGAGGCTGGGGGGAGAGAGAGGCTGGGGGGAGAGGCTGGGGGGAGAGAGAGGCTGGGGGGAGGCTGGGGGGAGAGAGAGGCTGGGGGGGAGGCTGGGGGGAGAGGGAGGCTGGGGGGAGAGAGAGGCTGGGGGAGAGGCTGGGGGAGAGGCTGGGGGGAGAGAGAGGCTGGGGGGGAGGCTGGGGGGAGAGAGAGGCTGGGGGGGAGGCTGGGGGGAGAGAGAGAGGCTGGGGGGGAGGCTGGGGGGAGAGAGAGGCTGGGGGAGAGGCTGGGGGAGAGGCTGGGGGGAGAGAGAGGCTGGGGGGAGAGAGAGGCTGGGGGGGGAGAGAGGCGGGGGGGAGAGAGGCTGGGGGGGAGGCTGGGGGGAGAGAGAGGCTGGGGGGGGAGAGAGGCTGGGGGGAAGGCTGGGGGGAGAGAGAGGCTGGGGGGGGAGAGAGGCTGGGGGGGAGGCTTGGGGGAGAGAGAGGCTGGGGGGGAGGCTGGGGGGAGAGGGAGGCTGGGGGGAGAGGGAGGCTGGGGAAAGAGGGAGGCTGGGGGGAGAGAGAGGCTGGGGGGGAGGCTGGGGGGAGAGAGAGGCTGGGGGGGGAGGCTGGGGGGAGAGAGAGGCTGGGGGGGAGGCTGGGGGGAGAGAGAGGCTGGGGGGAGGCTGGGGGGAGAGAGAGGCTGGGGGGAGAGAGAGGCTGGGGGGAGAGAGAGGCTGGGGGGGGAGGCTGGGGGGAGAGAGAGGCTGGGGGGAGAGAGAGGCTGGGGGGAGGCTGGGGGGAGAGAGAGGCTGGGGGGAGAGAGAGGCTGGGGGGAGAGGCTGGGGGAAGAGAGAGGCTGGGGGGAGAGAGAGGCTGAGGCTGGGGGGGAGGCTGGGGGGAGAGAGAGGCTGAGGCTGGGGGGGGAGGCTGGGGGGAGAGAGAGGTTGAGGCTGGGGGGGAGGCTGGGGGGAGAGAGAGGCTGAGGCTGGAGGGGAGGCTGGGGGGAGAGATAGGCTGAGGCTGGGGGGGAGGCTGGGGGGAGATAGAGGCTGAGGCTGGGGGGGAGGCTGGGGGGAGATAGAGGCTGAGGCTGGGGGGGAGGCTGGGGGGAGATAGAGGCTGAGGCTGGAGGGGAGGCTGGGGGGAGAGAGAGGCTGAGGCTTGGGGGGAGGCTGGGGGGAGAGAGAGGCTGAGGCTGGGGGGGAGGCTGGGGGGAGAGAGAGGCTGAGGCTGGGGGGGGAGGCTGGGGGGAGAGAGAGGCTGGGGGGGAGAGAGGCTGATGCTGGGGGAGAGAGAGGCTGAGGCTGGGGGAGGCTGGGGGGAGAGAGGCTGATGCTGGGGGAGAGGCTGCTGCTGAAGGCGGGGGAGAGAGGCTGCTGCTGGGGAATGGGAGAGAGGGGCCAATGCTACAGACAGAGGACAAGGGTTGAGGGATAGTGCAATGACAAAATCGATGGGTGGAGTGTAGGGACTCAGAATAAGAGGGGGGCAGCATTGGGAGCTCATTATGGAGAAGGGGCAGCATGTGTGGGCTCAGTATGGAGTGGAGCAATGTAGGGGAGTCAATATCAAGAGTGGGGTAGTGTGTGTGTGGGGGGGGGTCTCAGCATAAGCGCTAGTGTGGTGGTCTTAGTATGATGAATGGGGCAGCATGGAGGTGTCATTATGGAAAAGAGTAAGGCAGCATTAGGAGCTCATGGAGAGGGGCAGCATGCATGGGACATTGTGAGGAGGGGGCAGCATGCATGGGACATTGTGAGGAGGGGGCAGCATGCATGGGACATTGTGAGGAGGGGGCAGCATGCATGGGACATTGTGAGGAGGGGGGCAGCATGCATGGGACCCTGTGAGGAGGGGGCAGCATGCATGGGACCCTGTGAGGAGGGGGCAGCATGCATGGGACCCTGTGAGGAGGGGGCAGCATGCATGGGACCCTGTGAGGAGGGGGCAGCATGCATGGGACCCTGTGAGGAGGGGGCAGCATGCATGTGACACTGTGAGGAGGGGGCAGCATGCATGGGACATTGTGAGGAGGGGGCAGCATGCATGGGACCCTGTGAGGAGGGGGCAGCATGCATGGGACACTGTGAGGAGGGATCAGCATGCATGGGACATTGTGAGGAGGGGCAGCATGCATGGGACACTGTGAGGAGGGGCAGCATGCATGGGACACTGTGGGGAGGGGCAGCATGCATGGGACACTATGAGGAGGGGCAGCATGCATGGGACATTGTGAGGAGGGGGCAGCATGCATGGGACACTGTGAGGAGGGGCAGCATGCATGGGACATTGTGAGGAGGGGGCAGCATGCATGGGACATTGTGAGGAGGGGGCAGCATGCATGGGATATTGTGAGGAGGGGGCAGCATGCATGGGACCCTGTGAGGAGGGGGCAGCATGCATGGGACCCTGTGAGGAGGGGGCAGCATGCATGGGACACTGTGAGGAGGGGGCAGCATGCATGTGACACTGTGAGGAGGGGGCAGCATGCATGGGACATTGTGAGGAGGGGGCAGCATGCATGGGACCCTGTGAGGAGGGGGCAGCATGCATGGGACACTGTGAGGAGGGGGCAGCATGCATGGGACATTGTGAGGAGGGATCAGCATGCATGGGACATTGTGAGGAGGGGCAGCATGCATGGGACACTGTGAGGAGGGGCAGCATGCATGGGACACTGTGAGGAGGGGCAGCATGCATGGGACACTGTGAGGAGGGGCAGCATGCATGGGATATTGTGAGGAGGGGGCAGCATGCATGGGATATTGTGAGGAGGGGGCAGCATGCATGGGACCCTGTGAGGAGGGGGCAGCATGCATGGGACCCTGTGAGGAGGGGGCAGCATGCATGGGACACTGTGAGGAGGGGGCAGCATGCATGTGACACTGTGAGGAGGGGGCAGCATGCATGGGACATTGTGAGGAGGGGGCAGCATGCATGGGACCCTGTGAGGAGGGGGCAGCATGCATGGGACACTGTGAGGAGGGGGCAGCATGCATGGGACATTGTGAGGAGGGATCAGCATGCATGGGGCATTGTGAGGAGGGGCAGCATGCATGGGACACTGTGAGGAGGGGCAGCATGCATGGGACACTGTGAGGAGGGGCAGCATGCATGGGACACTGTGAGGAGGGGCAGCATGCATGGGACATTGTGAGGCGGGGGCAGCATGCATGGGACACTGTGAGGAGGGGCAGCATGCATGGGACATTGTGAGGAGGGGGCAGCATGCATGGGACACTGTGAGGAGGGGCAGCATGCATGGGACATTGTGAGGAGGGGGCAGCATGCATGGGACACTGTGAGGAGGGGCAGCATGCATGGGACATTGTGAGGAGGGGGCAGCATGCATGGGACACTGTGAGGAGGGGCAGCATGCATGGGACATTGTGAGGAGGGGGCAGCATGCATGGGACACTGTGAGGAGGGGCAGCATGCATGGGACATTGTGAGGAGGGGGCAGCATGCATGGGACATTGTGAGGAGGGGGCAGCATGCATGGGACATTGTGTGGAGGGATCAGCATGCATGGGACATTGTGAGGAGGGGCAGCATGCATGGGACACTGTGAGGAGGGGGCAGCATGCATGGGATATTGTGAGGAGGGGGCAGCATGCATGGGACACTGTGAGGAGGGGGCAGCATGCATGGGACATTGTGAGGAGGGGGCAGCATGCATGGGATATTGTGAGGAGGGGGCAGCATGCATGGGATATTGTGAGGAGGGTGCAGCATGATGTGAGGACAGTACAGATCATATTTCATAATTGAGGAAGGTGTGGTGGGTATAATTTATAAGGGAGGGCAGTGTGTAGTTTATTAGGGGCAGTGTGACAGTCACAGTATATAAGTGGGGACGGTGTGGTGGGAATATTTTATACTCATGCTATGTTTTGATGTGCCTGTGGTGATCCCCATTGGGGGGGGGGGGTTTAGTGCCCTTCATTTCTCATTGATACTTTTTAAAGTGTTTTACAGAGTAGATCTGCCTTAAACAGATGTCGAGTGCGAAAACTCAGTTTTACGTTGTCACTAAGGGGCGCGACCACTTAAAGTGCCTAGGGCAGCACGAAGGCAAAATACAGCCCTGTGTCAGATAGTGAGAAAAACATGCCGATGTGTCTTTCTAGATAGCGTATGTAAACTTCTGATTTCAACTGTATATATGTTTACAGTATATATATCTCAAAATGGAAAATTCGAGCAACACTTTAGCTTCCACGTTAGTGCTGTGAGTGCCAAGCTTCCCAGGCAACCGTTCCAATACTGCTATACAATGCAAAAAGATGGAGGCAGCACTCTGTTTGTTGCAAAGAGGGTGTCCTTTAATGGCCCATTAGTGTGACATTGACGTTTCTATAGGAACCTTTCTCAAGTTTCACAGTTACAGAGCAGAACAGGACACCTCTATGAACTTTATAGTAGCCACGGCAGTACTGCAGCTCCACACCTTTCAATTTGAATAGAGGCAGATCTGAAGTACTAAGTTGTGGACACTATATAGTTGACGGAGCTGTTTTTTTCTACTCTGCAACCGAGCACATCCAGCTCTAGAAATAGTTTCTGATTACCGAGGGTTGCAAACACACTGATCTGGTATGGACGACCTTTCCTAAGAATTGGCTATTAATATTAACGTACCGAACAACCCATTTAAACGCACTGCCCTAGTGACAGATCAACTATTCAGGTGGATTCTGTGCAGGAAATAACATATACGCCACAGGCAGAATATCCACATTGAATAGGTTACTTTGCATATAAATCTGCACTTTTGCAGTATATCAAATTGCACGTCTGAGAATAAATCAAGTTAACAATTGTTCCAATTGTAAATATGAATGTATACTATGGCTTTTGTAGTTTTGTAATGGAAAGGGGAGGGCCGCAAGCACACTTCTTGCGCAGGGGCCCTCTTTTTATTTAGTTTATGCTAAAAAAAAAATCTGTATGAACACACCCTAACTTGAACTTAGTATTTGTAGCAGAAACTCACCAAATCCTCCTCATAAAAATACTCAAAACTTTTAGATTTAATGTAGCCATTGAGCACATTATGGATTACTACATGTGTAGAATGCAGCACCAAAAACACATGAATTCATCATGAAGACCACCATCAGTACATGAATGGAGTGCCAGAAGCACCGTCAGTATATGAATGGAGCATTAGAAGCACCGTCAGTACATGAATGCAGCGTCAAAAGCACATCAGTAACAGAATGCAGCACCAGAACCACCATCAGTACACAAATTTAGCTCCAGAACCACTGTCAGTACATGAATGCAGCGCCAGAACCAGTCAGTACACGAATGTGGCACCACAACAACTGTCAATACAGAAATGCAGCATGAGAAGCAAGGATACTACTGAAAGCACAATCAGAACCACCGTCAGTAAATGAATGCACTGTCAAAACCATCATTAGTACATGAATACTGTGCCAGAACCACCGTTTGTACATGTTCACAGCACCAAGCATAGTGCATTCATCAATCTGAAAGTCATGTCAGCCCCATACATGTATTACTTGAACCTATAATTGCTAGTCTGTCTTTAAAGATGGGAAAGAAATACTTGGAGTTGTTGTTATCAGCCACCATCAGACTGTGGACCATACAGGAACCAGAGTGCTGATGAGATGTAGTCAGTACCACAAAAACATTTACATCTAGGTACCTTATAGGTGACATCTTTCATTGGAGTCGTTCCTGTCCCTTTTATCTCCATGTAGTAAAGACACCATGATTTCATGCTCAGAGCTCATATCTGCAGACTTCCCTCTTCTCCAATTTCAGCAGCACTTCCCAACATGATGCCCCTAAAAATAAAAGTATTATTACACTGCCCCATAAATAAATAGATCTCCCATGCTGCACCCCTGAATAAATAATTACCCCTCACTGTGTTTCCTCCACCAAATATCCCCCACACTGCTCTTCTCCATAATATAATTCTCTCCATAATGTCCCCCACACAGCCATTCTCCATAATATCCCCCCCCCACACAGCACCTCTCCATACTATCACCCCACACACACACACATTGATCCTCTATATACTCTCCCCTCACACACTGAGCCTCTCCATAATATACCCCTACGCACAGCTACGTCCAAGGATGTGAAGGGGTTAAGGCACTTGCCATGAAATGTATTGCATGATTTTTATGTGTTACTTATTACCATTTTCACTGGTAAAATCAGTACGAAGCATCACATTACATAGGTATTCAGCTCAGTGGTTAGCGCTATATCCTTGCAGTGCTGGGGTCTGGGTTCAAATCGCAGCAAGAACATGTGCAAGGAATTTGTGTGGGTTTCCTCCTGGTAGTCTGTTTTGCTCACACACTCCAAGGACATACTGATAGGTAATAAAGGGACATTAGATTGTGAGCCAGAACATGTTCTGTAGGAAAATGTACATTGTATTAGCCCATACCAATGGAAACAGAAAAGGAACCTGTTGTGTCCAATAATTCTATTAAGCTGCAAATATAGGTTTAATAGCATCATGAAGGACCCTAGCCTTTATACTGCAAGTATGGCACCAGGGAAATAATGAAATTTATTTCTCATGGGAGCCATCGGCTTTCAGTCACGCAGGTGTACCTGGAGCAATTACTGTCTGCGCTCCCAGCACTGAAAACAGGGGCTGTAAACACACTCTGGCAGTAAGTGACAGCCGCTTCAGCACTCATGCACCACCAGCTGTCAGTCAGAGTTGATCCATATTTACAACCTCCACTCTCAGTGTTGTGAACAGTGACTGAAAGTCGGCGGCTACCAAGAGACAAAAAAGTAGGTTTTTTTCCTGCAAGTGCAGGGCACCTCCAAATCCCCTATTATTACACAGATTAATAGGATTATCGGACCTGTCAGGTCCCCTTTATGAATATAGTTAAAGTGCTGATATTAATGTGACAAGATCCTAGTATTGCATGTAACAAATCTGTCCATTTATAAAGGTGTATTTCACAATGAGGGTTATATACACAGTGATAAAGCAGTGTTCTAGCCCATAAAACACAGAAGTAACAGTTATTGTTGTCTATTATTTAAGCAGCACAGTGGAAACTTTTCATAATTCATAAAAGTACTCCAGTTGCAGCCATCTCTGCAGGCACAACATTGAAATCATTTTCACAAGGACAGAAAGCAATATACATCAAGGAAATCAATATTATTAAAATAAAGGACACAACACTAGTTAAAATGAAATGCAATATGAGTATGCCTTCCACGTTCATTATTTGAGGATGTATAAGAAAAAAAAAATCAATAGATTTTTTTAGATCAAGTTATTTCAAATAAATACAACAAGAGCAGTGCAAATACAGGTTGAATGGAGAAGAACACATTTATAATTCATTGCATAAATATAGAATTGTGTATATGAGACATCAATTCTGAAACTAACTGTATAAACATATTTCTTCCGAAGTACGAGTCAATGTAACCTCTTACCTTCCCTATCATGGAATAAAATCACAGTCTGTGTCCTCATCTTTAGCCCCTGTGCACATTATGGAATGTAAGCTCCAAATTTATAATTATGCAAGAGAAAAAGCTTACAAATCTTCTGTACTAGTCACATGTCAAGGATTCTATAATATCTATACACCACCATAACAGGACCAGGGCCGGCATCAGGGCAAATCAAAATGGGGAATTGCCCAGAGCCTCCACTTTTTGGGGGGTCTACAGCATCTATAGCAGGAGCTACTCTGATTATAATCAATGTAGCTTCAGATGTGGAGACTGCTTAAGGACCTTTGGTGACATCACGATAATGTGATCAATCGTATGACTGTGATGTCATCACAGGTCTTGAACTCTGCGGGACATCAGAACCCTTGGTGACATCACAATCATGTGACTGGTCATATGACCGAGATGGGCTAACGAGGGGGATGGAACGGTGATGTCTGTGCATGCGTGTTTGCCTAGAATGTATGTGCTCCTACTGGTATATATTAACGTCTTCACGATAACCAACACAAGTCGGTAGGGGATGTATGGAGCTGTCTCACAGGGTGTGCTCGCCCCATACTCGTCAGGTAATGGTTGTGTATTACAGCCAGGAGCTGTCTCTAACAATCATTAACCTGTTATTGTTAAAATGTTGAATGCCATTGTTAAACCCTGGAAGTGGCATTTTACATGCGCCGGCATGGGGACGCGCCATTTTAAGTGCTCATTGGTGCACGATGCTGGGTCAACAATGGGTTGCTATGAAAGCAGCTAAAGACCTTTGTGCTTGTCACAGCAGCACTTCTATGAAACTCTGCCTGTGGCCGGGCTTCAAAGGAGACTTTGATTTTCACTATATGCAGCAATGTTATGGCATTGCTGTATATAGCACAGGCAATCAGATGGTTGCAGGTTATAGTCCTCTAAGAGGACAATGAAGGGCAGTAAAAAGGTTTTTAAAAAAATAAGAAAACAAAAAAAAATATAAAAATAAAAAACGTTCAAATCACCCACCTTTCCCCATTTAAAATAAAGATAAGAAATACATATTTGTGGTATCACCACATTCAGAAAGGTTTGATCTATTAAAATATAAAATCAATAAACCCAATCGGTAGCCACTGTAAACAAAATAAAGAAAGAATGCAAAAATTACAGTTTTTGGGTTCCCAGAAAACCACAAAAAATGCTGTAACAAGCAATCAAAAAATCATATCTAGTCCAACAAGGTATCAATAAAAACATTGTCTCACCCCACCAAATATGAGCCATCACACAGCTCCATCAACAGAACAATTAAAACGTTAGGGGTTTTGAAAATCGGCATGACAACCAATGTCGGACTGGCCCACCAGAGCACCAGAGAATCCTCAGGTGGGTCCCTGGGGCCCCCGGTCCGCAATGGGCCCCCATTCTTTATATTGTGGGGGTACCGTGAGCTTGTTACTGTGGGCTGGGCAGGGGTGTTTCTTAGTGCCAGAGTTAGAGCGGGCAGACTGGGCTCCCATGCAATGATGGGCCCCCAGCTTTTCCATCATAAACTGCAGTGATCACACAAATTCGGTGCGATCTCTGCAGTTTCCGCAATTGTAGCAGGACCTCTTGTGACATCACAGTCATGTAACTCACCAAAGGTCTTTGCACTGTAGGAGTCCTCAGGTCTGCACAAAATGAGGTACGCGCGAGACCTGCAGACTGCACCTCTGATATTCAAATGTACGCGCGTCTTTCAGGCGCGCATGCATTTGAACAGTGTGGTGTCAGGACTGCAGAGGAGGAGCACTGCTAAGCCCCGCACCGACATACCGTCATCACCGGGGCCACATAGAAGAAGAGGACGGGCAGGCACCAGGTAAGCGCTTCTGCCTCCCCTGGCTGTGAGTCTCCTGCCTCCCTTGCAGTGAGCCTCCTGCCTCCCCCTGCAGTGAGCCTGCTACCTCCCCCTGCAGTGAGCCTCCTGCCTCCCCCTGCAGTGAGCCTCCTGCCTCCCCCTGCAGTGAGCCTCCTGCCTCCTCCTGCAGTGAGCCTCCTGCCTCCCCCTGCAGTGAGCCTCTTTCCTCCCCCTGCAGTGAGCCTCCTGCCTCCCCCTGCAGTGAGCCTCCTGCATCCCCCTGCAGTGAGCCTCCTGCCTCCCCGTGCAGTGAGCCTCCTGCCTCCCCCTGCAGTGAGCCTCCTGCATCCCCCTGCAGTGAGCCTCCTGCCTCTCCCTGCTGTGAGCCTCCTGCTTCCCACTGCTGTGATCCTCCTTCCTCCCGCTGCTGTAAGCCTCCTGCCTCCCGCTGCTGTGAGCCTCCTGCTTCCATGCTGTACATGCCTCCTGCTGCTGTTAGCCTCCCTGTTGTACCTGCCACCTGCTGCTGGGAGCCTCTTGCCTCCTGCTGCTGTTAGCCTCCTATCTCCCCCCCCTCCCCTCTTACATTATGTGGTAAAATGAATGGTGTCATTCAAATGTACAACTCGTCCTGCAATAAACAAGCCCTCATATGTCTATGTGGACAAAAAATAAAAAAGTTATGGCTCTGGAATGAAGGGGAGGAAAAAACAAAAACACAAAAGCAGAAACTGACAGAGTGTTGGAGGGGAAATCAGAATGTATGGGCTCCTGGTAGTCTATATCAAGGTGGTCTGTGTATAAACACTAACAAGCAAAAGGGTAACAATGCTCAAGTTATGCTGGCCTCTAATGTGTATAGGGGTGTCTAGACTGTCCCCCAAACATCAGACGTTGTCACGCTAGGTATGGGGAAGTAAAAAGCGAACGGCAAAAGAGAAGGGAAACCCTGTGTCCAGGGAAGGTGCAGATGGTGACCACTGACCAAACCTACTGCTAGTCCCTGGGGTCCCTCACCACCCTAGATAGGTTCCGCACCTATGTACTGAGTCGGATACCTGACCCTAGGTATCCCTAGTGCTGGGCTCTAAATAGGGAATGGATGGGATGAGCTCTTTGTCAACCCCACTAAACACTATAGAAGACACAAGGAGGAGACACAGGGGAAAAATGCATGAACTACTTATCCACAGATGACGCAGGTAGAAGTTCAGCAAAGTTTTCAGCAATGACACCACAGAGGAGTACAAGCCACCTGCTTGCAACCAAGTCTTGATTGACCTGAAAAATATCACCAGTACCAGTCCACAGATGGAAAGGATATTTACATACCAACAGAATGCTAAGCTCCTGGTGGGTCCAAAACGGCAGAGAAGAATCCAGCAGAAAAGCTACCTATACCAATGAATACTGACAACAGGAACAATGGAAAGTCAGCGAGCATTCTGTGCAGCCAAACACTGTGACCTTCTATGGCCAGAAACCACATGACTGTCCGTCACATATGACACACCCATGACACCATGACAGATGTCAGGTGAGATAAGGATCTGATACCGTAGTTAGATTTTGTCATCTGGTTTCACTGCCAGAAAAGCCTTGAAGTAACTTATTCCCCTTTCACTACTGAGCACTCTTGGATGAGTTGCTCTTGCATTGGTTTGGAGGAAAGAGATAGCTATCAGTCCTAATTGTTTGTAATACAGTATATTGATTCTTATTAAGACATAGTTTTGCTAATGAGTTCACATACTCCAGGCAGAATTTGTAAGGCGTATGCTGTTCTTTGCAAATAGGAATGATCCTGCAAAAATCAAAAAATTGGTCAGGTGAAATAATATATCACATGCAGGTAACCCTTACTATTATAACTGAAATTACACAGATTACGCTGTTTAAGAAAAGTTTACATTTTCTTAGTCTGGTAATATACGGTCACGTTTGCACAGCTCGATAAGGCAATGACGGATATGTATACACACATTTTCAGGTTGTTTCATTTGTAATTAATCTCTGGAAATAAATCTGGAAAAGCATAGAAAGAGATATGTAAACAGCAATAAATGTCAATCAATTGCCTGAAACAAAGTGGTATAACTTTTTCAGCATGAACGATACAGAGAGAACTGAAAGAACTGGGCTGTATTATAGAGTTTCCAGAGAAAAAGTATTCCTGTACCAGTGGCACAAAATAGTCAATTACAATATTCCAAACAGCACCCACACAGAATAAAAATAAAAATCAATAATTATTTAGACTGATTATACTAAATTTAGATTTAAAGTTAACGCCAAAAACATAATGAACATAATGTTTGAGAGGAAGTCAATAAGAGCTATAAAGCAGAGCACACCTGCCCTACTGTGAAGAATAGTGGTGGATCTCTGCTGCCACTGATTAGACAATATCAGGGAAGTATTTGCAATCACAATCCAGGAAAGGTCGCATTTGGACTTTCTACCATGACAGTAATCAGAAGCATATGTTCAAATCAAGTATTAGGGGGCTGCAGGAGAAGAAAGGGAGTAAAAGTGAGGCTGTAAGTTCATGCCAATATCAGCAAGCTCAACAGCTACTAAGTCAAATGTTACTTTAGCAATGAGCTGCAGACCACTAATCTTTTGAATGTGTGCTTCCAACACAAATTCTAAGTCATATGACAAGGCTCATTAAAGGGTCACTTTTGACTTTTAGGATTTCTACCTCCAATAGGTGGCACCAGAGTTTGTCTACTTCCTCACTGAATAGACAATTTGCATATTTCCCAGAGGAGCATTGCGGCTTAAAGTCTCCTCACCACTGGCATGCTGGATTGGTGTGTCAGTCTCCGCAAGGAGAATAGCTTCCCCTTTAGAACCTATCTTAACCTCCCCATACAGCTAGATCAGATCTCATACTTTCCACTGATGAGGGACAACCATCCCACAACACCGTGTCTGCAAATTGAGGTTCTGATCTTTCATAAATCCTAAGTGATATGACAAGGCTTGTTAAAGGGTCACTTTTAACTTTTAGGATTGCTACTTCCAATAGCTGGCAATAGAGTTCATCTACTTCCTCACTGAAGAGACAATATCCAACACAAAACAGTCATGAAGAAGACAAAAGTGGGAAGCTAAGGCAAAAAAACACAATGGGTTAGATAATGCTTGTTGGATTCATTCCTTTAAAGGGAACCAATCATCATGATTTTCGTGTATAAGCTGCAGCCAGTGCAGTACTGGCACTATCAGGCACAGTGTGTACATACCAGCAGGGGGCAGCTCGGGTGTTTAGGCAGTGAAATACAACTTTATAAAGTTTGAAATTTCGTGCACTTTTTGATTGACGTGTGCACCTCTCTGTTAATGTCCGGGCGGGTTATGCACGTGTTCCCCGCCCCCCCACCAGCCTGTTCCTCCCTCTCTCCTGATGTCCGGGCGGGTTATGCACGTGTTCCTCGCCCCCCCCCCCCTCTCGCGCCGCCTGTTCCTCCCTCCCTCCCTCTGGCTGTATGTAAATATCTAATCTTCAGAAACATGGCGCCGGAGTGGGCCTCTGCGCATAGCGCTTATCTCCATGTTTCTGAAGCCCCCGCATTACACAACTTGGTGTCTGAGAGGGCGGCGCCACAGCGATGTCACACCGGCTGGTGTGTTGGCCCAGTGTCCTGGGGCGGCACGATACAGGAGCAGCAGGTAATCGCGTCCTCCGATCAGCTGTTCTGCAGTCCTGTTGTGATCGCGCTCGCTCCTGCGGTCACAACGGGATCTGAAGGAGCGAGGGCGCATGCGCCGCCCTCTAACACCAAGCTGTGTGATGCGGGCTTCAGAAACATGGCGCCGGAGATAAGCGCTGTGCGCAGAGGCCCACTCCGGCGCCATGTTTCTGAAGATTAGATATTTACATACAGCCAGAGGGAGGGAGGGAGGAACAGGCGGCGCGGGGGGGCGGGGAACACGTGCATAACCCGCCCGGACATCAGGAGAGAGGGAGGAACAGGCTGGTGGGGGGGCGGGGAACTCCTGCATAACCCGCCCGGACATTAACAGAGAGGTGCACACGTCAATCAAAAAGTGCACGAAATTTCAAACTTTAGAAAGATGAATTTCACTGCCTAAAAACCCGAGCTGCACCCCAATGGTATGTACACACTGTGCATGATAGTGCCAGTACTGCACTGGCTGCAGCTTATACACAAAAATCCTGATGATTGGTTCCCTTTAAATGTCTATATATTTACATCCATGCTAACTCCAAAGAATTTTCCTAATCCTAAACTCCTACATAAGTTTTGCATCTTGTGTGTAAAACCATATGTCCATGTTGTGAAGAAAGAATATTTGCTCAACTATTGAGCAGTGTAAGATTCAAATATGAAAAGTTTCATATACCCTATTGAAAGAGATGGCTGCCTTAATTTAGATTAGTTTTCCTCAACCAGTGTCTCAGAAGCCACATGTGCCATTCTACTCCATCTGTCAGCTCCAGGATAACAACCACATTAAGTGATCATATCTTTAATAGACTTCTTCATAGCAATTTTAATCTTTCTAAAAATAGAAATAACATTTCCAAAACATCTTGATTTACACATTATCGAGTTTCAGCACAACACACAGAAATACATGCACTTTTAAGCCTTAGAATGCTGTAACAAGTTTATTAATGGTTGTGTGAAGACTGTTTTTCCACATTAAATGCACTTGGTCACTTAAATCATCAAAGTCCGCTGCTGCCAGCTCCCTTTGCAATTGCCGATCAAAGACATACCAGATGTGCTCAAAGGGAGACAAGTCCGGAGGCGCTGCAAGTAAAGTAGCATGTTTAGGACATGGAGGCTGCTCACACTCACAGTAGCACAAAGAATAAGTGATCTGGCGTTATTGTGTTGAACAAAGGCTCCTGAATAGTGATGGGCAAACCATAACTGTAAAGTTCGGGGTTCGTAACGAACACATAGTGTTCGTGCACACAATCCCGAACACGAGCTTTTCTGGGAAGCTCGTGTTACAGTTCGGGTCCAGGGGTTGTAAAAAAAAAAAAAACACATTATTAAAAAACATTATGATCATACTTACAGGTACCACAACGCATCCTGCAGACTCTGTTTCCCGGCCGCTTCTGCTTCCGCGTCTGATCATTGCTGTGCCCCCATGTAAGCACCACTAACTAAAGGACCTTCCATGACGTTATAGCCATGTGACGAGTCTGGTGTGAATGTTGTACAGACATTGGCTTACAGACTGGTCACATGGCTATGACGTCATCAAAGGTCCTGTTAACTGAACTTTGACTGTCACTGTGCAAGTGTCACATCTGTATTACCCTGTATGACCGCACACTCTCCTGACAGGAGCGGTCAGCTGCATGTATTTCCATGCAGCTGAGGTGCTCATGGCCAGAGAGTGTCAGTTCGTGCCGGGTGATGCCGATGTGAGACTGCACGAGTCATACACAAGTGGAACTCCGGCCTCAGTGTCAGCCTGCTTCTCACTCTGTATAGATGCTGTCTGTGCAAAGTGATGAAGCAGAACTGACAATGTTCTCTCTGCTTCTCACTCTGTATAGACGCTGTCTGTGCAGAGTGATGAAGCAGAGCTGACAATGCTCTCTTTGCTTCTTGCTTCTCACTCTGTATACACTGTGTGCAGAATTATTAGGCTAATGAGTATTTTTATCACATGATAATTTTTCTACATGTTGTCTTACTCCAAGCTGTATAGGTCTGAGAGCCAACTACCAATTAAGAAAATCAGGTGATGTGCATCTCTGTAATGAGGAGGGGAGTGGTGTAATGACATCAACACCCTATATAAGGTGTGTTTAATTATTAGGCAACTTCCTTTCCTTTGGCAAAATGGGTCAGAAGAGAGATTTGACGGGCTCTGAAAAGTCCAACATTGTGAGATGTCTTGCAGAGGGATGCTTCAGTCTTGAAATTGCCAACTTTTGAAGCGTCATCACCGAACAATCAAGCGTTTCATGGCAAATAGCCAACAGGGTCGCAAGAAGCGTGTTGGGCAAAAAAGGCGCAAACATGAATTGAGGAAAATCAAGCGTGAAGCTGCCAAGATGCACCAGTTTGGCCATATTTCAGAGCTGCAACGTTACTGGAGTATCAAAAAGCACAAGGTGTGCCATACTCAGGGACATGGCCAAGGTAAGGAAGGCTGAAAAACTACCACCTTTGAACAAGAAACATAAGATAAAACGTCAAGACTGGGCCAAGAAATATCTTAAGACTGATTTTTCAAAGGTTTTATGGACTGATGAAATGAAAGTGACTCTTGATGGTCCAGATGGATGGGTCAGAGGCTGGATCAGTAAAGGGCAGAGAGCTCCACTCCGACTCAGACGCCAGCAAGGTGGAGGTGGGGTATTGGTATGGGCTGGTATCATCAAAGATGAACTTGTGGGACCTTTTCAAGTTGAGGATGGAGTGAAGCTCAACTCCCAGACCTACTGTCTACAGGATAAAGTCGGTATCGTTCAAGAAAAACATGATTTTCATGCAGGACAATGCTCCATCACATGCATCCAACTACTCTACAGCGTGGCTGGCCAGTAAAGGTCTAGAAGATGAAAAAATAATGACATGGTCCCCTTGTTCACCTGATCTGAACCCCATAGAAAACCTGTGGTCACAGGCGGAGAGTGTCCGCCGTGCTGGGTGATGCGATGCAATTTGCCAAAGGCAACTAAACTCCTATACTAAAGACTATAAAATAAAACTTAACTTTTAATTCATATATTAAATAATGAAGCACTAATAATATTAAAAACGCACAGTATAGGACTATTATTGCTTATAGCACAATTACATTCCTTAGGCTACTTTCACACTTGCGTTGAATGGCATCCGTTGCAGTGCGTTATGTGACGGATGCAACGGATGCGTTACATATAGTGGCACAACGGATGCTACGGATCGTACAAAATAACGCAATGCATTATAGGTTTTTTTCTTGACTGTACACATCTGGCATGCGTAGTTGTGTAAAGACGGTTGCGTTAACGGAATCCGTCAAATGACGGATTCTAACTGAATCCACCACCATAAGCGTCCATTATAAAAACAACGGATGCCGACGGAATCCTGCAGGTTGCATTTTTTGACACTCCGCCAAGCACAGAAAAACACTACATGCAGAGTTCCATCCGCCAGGCGAATGCAACACAGCGTCCGCTGACGGATGCAACGCAAGGCCATCCGTTGCTATCCGTAGCTAATAGAAGTCTATGATGAATAAAATGGTTTCCTGCAACGATTACCGTAATTCCTCAAGGCGGCGGATAGCAACAGATGCCATTCAACGTAAGTGTGAAAGCAGCCTTATCTAATTAATCTCTATGGATGAGACACCGGCCGTGTGTCTATAACATTCACCATAGAATTCAGTAGCTATAGTCCCTATACTGGCTGTTTAAAACCTAAGATTCAAGCCACCCCTAAACAGCCAGTATAGCGACTATAGCTACTGAACTCTATGGTGAATGTTATAGACACACGGCCGGTATCTCATCCATAGGGATTAATTAGATAAGGAATGTAATTGTGCTACAAGCAATAATCGCCCCATACTGTGTGTTTTTAATATTATTAGTGCTTCATTATTTAATATATGAATTAAAAGTTAAGTTTTATTTTATAGTCTTTAGTATAGGGGTTTAGTTGCCTTTGGCAAATTGTAACTTGGATTACCCCTACGCTGACTTATGAACTAGTCCATTAAGTCTTATGGGTGATGCGATGCGACACTCGCACAGTGACAGTCAAAGTTTAGTTAACAGGACCTTCGATGACGTCATAGCCATGTGACCAGTCTATAAGCCAATGTCTGTACAACATTCACATTAGACTGGTGTGGGTATGGTGGCTATGATGTCATGGAAGGTCCTTTAGTCAGTGGTGCTTACCGGGGGGCACAGCAATGATTGGACGCAGAAGCAGAAGCGGCTGGGAGACAGAGTCTGCAGGATGCACCGCGGGACCTGTAAGTAAAATGACAATGTTTATTATTAACTATATTCTTTATTTTACAGCCCCCTTGCCCCATCCCATAACCATAAAGCCTGAGTTCGGTGTTCGGACGCAAGTTCGCATTTTCTGAGAACCCGAACTCGATCTTTACAAAACATTCGGACGAGGCTCCCGATCCTGAACAACAGGGGGTTTGGCCATCACTACTCCTGAAACACTTCAGAGAAATAGCTGCACCACTATTTTCATGATTGATCCATTCTATCCTTCAAGTGAAATTAGACATCACATACCAAGTATAAGGTGTCATTCAGTGTCTACACAAACCATCATAATGCTTTTGCACAACAGTGGACTATAAAAAAGACGTTCAGATACAGATAGTTCATTGACTTACAACAGCATTCTCATAGGCTAACATGGTGCAGAACAAAACAGCAATGGAATGGACATCTACACTCATCAGTCGTCTTGACTTAGATGAATGATATCTGAAGATTAGTCATAAGGCCATATGGACAACATGATGAAGAGGCCTTCATGAAGGAATGTCACACTGGTCCTACTCCTAGGACTATGATGTGAGCAGGCATAATGTACGGTAGCCAACCCCCTCAAGCCTTCATGCCAGTTGCACTAACGCCTCAGTGATACGTTGATTTGCTTGAGGATTTGCATCCCTACGTGCATTCAGTATTGCAGAACATTCCTCAAACAACAAATTTTAACCTCATAGATAACTTGCCATGGCGTGTGGTGTTTCCATTTTTTCATCATTTGCATACCATTAACATATCTTTCCATCCTGTGATTTCCATAATTCTATGACATTTCCCTCCTGGTGTTGCAATTTAAATGTTGTTGCACTTACAGATAGTACATCGTTACTGCAGGAAATAAGCAAAAATACATCTGTCTTCTTTACCACTTCTTTCTCAAGGCCAATCTTCTAGAAAACTCCTTTCATGATCTAGTTTTATATAAATGGGATAGTAATATAATGTAACCATTACTCTTGGAGTGTATCCCCATATATGATTAAAGGGGTTGTCCAACCCTTTCTGATTCCACTTATTTCCCCCAGGTAAAATAAAAGATCCTTGTACTGACCTCCCGTTCTAGCACTATTCCACGGCTGTTGATAATTGCGTTTCAGGGCTCATATGACATTGTGACGTCACGCGAGATGCGCTTCAAATCACCGCTGACTTCTCTCTCCACGTCTTCAGACCAAATGAGCAATCAACAGGAAGTGAGTGGCAGCCGCAGGATCACTTTCTGTTGATTAACTCATTAGGTCCAAAAGCGTGGAGAAATAAACTGGCGGTGATTGGCCGTTTGGCTTATAAGATGTCACAATGTCATTTGAGCCACGAGCCGCAATTATTGACAGCGGTGGAACGGCGCTAGAACAGCAGGTGAGTATAGGGTCTTTTATTTTAACTGGTGGAAAAAAGTGGAATCAGAAGGGGTTGTCCTAGTAGTGGACAACCCCCTTAAGAGATAAACAGTGAAACACTCTTTGCTTACCTCCTAACTTTAGAACTAACGGTACAATCCCATTTCTTACTTCATCCTCTGATAGAATGTCTTACACCACGTGATATAAGCAGACAAGCACTTAAGTCTTTAATGCATCTAGTAGTTTAAGTAGTTAATCCTTTTTGAAAGCCCATTTATATATATTGAGGTTTTAGGTACTAAGACAGATCAATCACTCACTTGATCTCATAGATTATACTTCCAGAGTCTGATATACTAAGCAACATTAATTTGACACAAATTAGAAAGGAATATGCATTTCTTGACTTGTGACAATACTTCAGCATATAGGCACAAGCAGTGCACTTTGGAAACAGTTTCCTCTAACTATTAAGGTATTAAGTAGAGATGCCGTCTAATGGGAATGTGTTCTGCCAGCAACATTACTCACTCCAACTTCCAATAAAGAAGAAGGGATTTAGGGAAGACTAATGGCTGCCAATCAATCAATCAATAAAATCTGTCTAACCACTGATGTGTTACATACACTCCTACTCACAACATCATCATAGTCAGATTCATGTGATTATGCCAAATGTGTTAGATAAAGATAAATATTTTGTTGTATCCCAAAGAATAATTATTTTTTCTAAACAAAGTGACAACAGGACCATTTCTACTCTACTAATTCGCATATCACTGATTAGCTATTTTTGCATTATTTTATTTTTGCATTATATTTTTAAAGAAAATATGTTATCAAATTTCACAGTGCAAACTGCATACATTATAAACCAGATTGCTTAGACATGATAAGGATGGTGTACTTGTATTAAAGATACAATAGCAATATCATCCCTTAAAAATGTAAACTCATTTTCTTCCCATCTAGCCTGATTGATAACAGAAAGTGATAGAAGAAGGGTCTTAATTTCGCGCCAAGGACTCAACGGATCCAGGAAGAGATTAATGCTTCTTTAATAACATGCACAAGTCTACGCGTTTCTGGAGACACAGCATGTAGACTTGTGCATGTTATTAAAGAAGCATTCATCTCTTCCTGGATCCATTGAGTCCTTGGCGCGGAATTAAGACCCTTCTTCTATCACTTTCTGTTATCAGCCAACTTTGGGACTGCTGCCTGAACCTGGATCTTATATATGCCTGTATAGTGGTTGTGACTGGCACAACCATTATAGGTGAGTGTGTTTTTATTACATATCTTCCTCCCTTTTTGGGGTAAGACCCTATTGCGCTTTTCTTTCCACAGTTTCTCATCATCTAACAGCTCCTCAATGTCCCTCCTCCCTGTTGCTACTGAATCAGCTGTCAGGCTTGATGAGCACAGACTGAATGTACTTGGACTAATGAGCTTTTTCACTCTTTAGTTGGACTCATATAAAGAATATTTAGTTAAGTTAAGGTAGTATTCCAACCTTATCCAGTTTATAAGATGAATTTAAGTAGATAGAGACTTGTCCTTTATTTACCCCCAAAACACCTTCACAGGTCCGATGTAATCTACAATGACATCCCATAACAAGCCTCAGATTTGCTAAATCCGGAGGCCACAGTGACATTAGAAAACATGACCGCTCACTGCGGCATTCGGACCTTTGGGGGTGTTTTTGGGGTTAATAAATGGGTGAAATAGGGGGTCTGTGTTTTTTATTTCAAATAAAAGATTGTTCCGTCTTTGTGCCTATTGCTTTTGACTTACAAGGTCAGTAATAGGGGTGTCTCATAGACACCTCTCCATTACTAACCCAGGGCTTTATGGTAGCTGTAATTGTCAAATCACAGATATCAATAACACCTTATATTACCCCATTTGCCACAGCACCAGGGCAATCAGGATGAGCCTAATAAAGTGTAAGAATTGGCACACTCATGTGAAGTGCCAATTCTGAGGTGGCTGCGGGCTGATATTTTTTGACTGGGACAGGCCAATATCCATGACCTTTCCCACCCTGATAACACCAGCCTCCAGCTGTCTGCTTTACCTTGGCTGGTTATCAAAAATGATGGGGGACCCTACTCCATTTTTGAAAAATTTATTTAAATAATTTAAAAAAACGGAGTGGGATCCCCTGTATTTTTGATAACCAGCCAAGGTAAAGCAGACTGCTGAGGGTTTCAGTCCGTAGCTGTCTGCTTTATCTGCGCTTGTTATAAAAAATAGGACAGGAGCCCACATAATTTTTTGAGTGTTTTTTTTTTTTATTCAAGTGGTGCAGCGAACAAACCCAGCCATGCCAATACTTGAAATGGCTGTGATGAGCCGGATGTGCCAACACTGACAAAGCTTGCTCATTGGCTTTAAACAAGCTTTATTTGGATGAGAAACCCACACAGGAACTGGACGTACAGGTCTGAGACTCAGACACCCAGTGTTTGGTACGAACCCCAAACTTTACAGTTAGGTCTCGCATCACAGCTCATCAACAGATTGCGCCTCAGATGTTTTATTTCTCCTGCCATTGATCCAAAAGTATTTTTTATTTTTTTAGCAATGTCTAGTACCAATAGAGATCAAATGTTCACCAAGCAATGAATTGATTAATGCCAGGGCTTACTTAAGCCTATTAAAGGAGCAAATTTAATGGCATTATGCAATTATGCAGCAAATAAAAAGCAACATATTCACACCAGGAAAACTGCCCTTTTTATATTTCTTCTGGGCATTTTCTAAAAGTTTCATTAGTGGATTAGCATAACAAAACCTGTAATTCAGATGTTTTCAACCATGTATCAAGCAAAGAAAAAGTATATTTAAAATAATGATTATAATAAATAGAGGTAATTAATTGTACTTTTTTCTTTTACAGTCTAGTCAGCTTAATTTTACCTTTTCAGCTAATAATGAGAAAATAATTTTTGTGCTCTGGGGGTTAATGATATGTAACTGCAAGAGCTGCTAATTGCATGTTGCAAACCATTCATCAAAATTCCCATCTGTGCTACTTGATTATGTTTGCTAAATTATTGCTTTGAATTATCTTTTGTAAAGCAACTTTTGTAATTAGCTGGGCTCGCGTTTTGCTCCGGCTTTTCTATGCAAGGATATTCAAAGTTTGTCCATTTCAAGCAGACTTCATTTATTCTGTCAATTATATGGATGCAAAATGTTCTTTTCTTCAATGCCAGGAAAAATACACACTTCTGCTTTATTTTGACAATCCGGGTAAAAGGAAAAAGGGCGACTTGGTGAGCTTGTGTGTCAGCGCAAACACTGGGATCCGTGTGCTAATGGCTCCAGATATCCAATGACTTCTATTAGTGTCATGCTGAGAATACAGCATTTGCTACTCTGCTTCTTTCAATCCAAATAATTCTATTTGACACATAGGTTGTTTAGATCTTATTAATTCCTCAGCTCCAACCAGTCTTTTAGAACTTTGAAATATCTTAAAAAATTGTAAAATATTATTTTATTCCATCAAACAATTGGACTTTCATTGACTAATATAGCCATGCCAGTCTTGAACTCACTCTGTGAAAATTTAGTTCTATATCTTAATTCCTTAAAGGGAACCAGTCAGGTACAATATGCACCCAGAGCCACGAACAGTTCTGGGTGCATATTTCTAATCCTTGCCTAACCGTCCTTATATCTTGTAGCATAGATAAAGGGATCTTTATTAAAGTATTTCTAAAGATCCTTAATAACATGCTAATGAGAGCACGGACTAGTCACAAGGGTGTTATATCTCCCGACTAGTCCACCCTCTTAGCATGTTAGCACGCCCACATGAGTGTGCTAACATTCTATTCAATGCCCATTGCCCAGTGTCATCAGTGGTGATGCGCATACCTGTGTCCGTTATCACCTCCTCAGACGCATGATCAGAAGTCCCGACACTTCCGGTCATGCATACTATGAAGCCAAGTGTTTGTGTCCCAGCTTCAGAGAGCTCTAGTGCACATGACATAAGTGTCGGGGACTTCTGATTATGCGCACTGCCCGGCATCTGAGGCAGTGCTAACGGACACAGGTACGTGCATCACCGCTGATGACTCTGGACAATGGGGATTGAATAGCATGTTAGCTCGTCCCTGTGGGCGTGCTAACATGCTAAGAGGGCGGACTAATTGAGGGATATAACGCCCTTGTGACTAGTCCCTGCATTCATTAGCATAAGATAAAAGATCTTTAGAAATACTTTTTCTAAAGATCCCTTTATCTATGCTGCTAGATACAGGGACAGTTAGGCAGGGATTAGCAATATGAACCCAGAACTGCTCGTGGTACCTGACAGGCTCTCTTTAAATACTGGGTGGCTTTTTGTTTTTTTCACTTACGTTTCTTCTTTCCCTTTTTCCAAGAGCCATATCTCTTTTATTGTTCCATTGATATAGCCGTGTGAGGGCTTGTTGTTTGAGGAAGTTGTAATTTTGAATGACACCATCCATTTATTATATGATGTAATGGTAAATGGGAAAAAAATTCCAACTATGGCGAAACAGTAAAAAATTAAAATTTTGCAATTGTTTTTAGGGATTTTTATTTCCAGAGTTACCATAAAACTGACCCAGCACCATGATGCTTCTGGTCAGTACAGTTACACAGATACCAAACATGTATAATTTTTGTTTTATTTAAGTGGTTAAAAAAAAATCTGAAATTTTAAAAGAAAAAAAATCTTGCTTGTGCCGTGACATCCCGTGAGTCGTAAAATTTTCAATTTTTTGGCTATAGAGCTGTGTGAGGACTTGTTTTTTTTGCCCTGAGCTGATGTTTTTATTGATTTTATTTTGGGGATTATATAATGTTTTAACCGCCATTTATTACATTTTTTTCTAATGTTGTGGCGACTGATATTTGCAGGGACAGCATCAAAGGCAGGGAGCTCCATCAAAGGCAGGGAGCAAGCCCGCATCAAAAACAGGGAGACGACCTATGACGTACATAGCATGTAATGGGTTGTTAAAGGGCTAAATTACTGTATATATGTATATTAACAGACATGAAAGGTTATCTGCATACCTTGAGTATTTTCAGCAGGATTTTCTGCACAAAATAAACAGAGTGCACGAATATCGCTACAAAACATATATGCATTTTGACATGTTTTTTGTGTTTTCGATGCATTTTTGTTGTTTTTTTTTCCAATTCATTTGAATGAGTGAAAAATGCGGCAAAAACACTGAAAGAATTGACATGTTACAGATTTGAAAAAACACTGAGGGTTCAAGTACATATTCCCTATTAAAGTAGGTACTTTTATTACTTTTAATTCCAAATGCTTCCCACAATTGCTTGAAGCAAAGAACTTATAATCTATCCAGGAGATAAACTGTCCTTGTGGCCGGCTCATCAAACGACAGATTTCTAATATGAAACCATTTGAAATGTTGCAAACCGTGTGCAAAGCTCACACTTTTGGCGTTTTTAGTCCGGTCTCTATCAGCTCCAGCAACATTTTGAAGAGTGGGTGAAGACAGAGGCATAGGAAAATGCAGCCCAGAGATTCATCATAATTTACATTACAAAAGTTGTGTAAATCATGACCGAAACGTACTTCAGTACAGATCTTGTGGTGCCGCACGGCAGCTGAAAGATATGCCAGATCATACTTCAGAGCACTCAATCAAGATTAACCTAGAAAATGCCAGTCTTGATGAATCTGGACCTTTATGTTTTAAAAAATACACACATTTATGAAACAACAAATTGCCCAAATACAAATTTTAATAATTTAGAAATGTACGTATTCTCACCTCAGCTTGAAAGCTCTTCAAAACCGGAGCTACTATTTCTCGGATTTCCTAAAAGTAAAACAAAGAAGTTATTATGACAGAAATAAAAGAAAACACTATGAGATAGACACTTTTATGGCTCCCCAAAATCCATATGGCTACGAAATTACCCAAAAGGTCTCCAGCTTCCAAAATCACATTTACAAATAACTAAACATTGTCTCCAGTGAAAGGTGTACTTTTGCAAATGTTCGTCCTATGTTAACTCTCTTAGGCTGATCAGTGTTCACAGTGTTATGGATGCAGCATGCTTCAGCTGCGCCCAAAATGCTGCGTTGGATGGGTTTTCTAAAAATGCCATGCCCACTGTTAGTGTACTGCGCACAGCGTAAACTAACATTCGGTGCGGCTTTCCAAGCCACAAGCATGTCAATTCTTTACTTCGGAGTCGCAAGCATTCTATGCAGGGAAAACAGAGGAGAGAGACAGCAACTGCCCGAGCCAAGATCATGGGCAAATGTAGCTGAGGTCTCCTGTGGAGGAGACTTGCGACCCGCAGGTCAGGAGGATCCACCGCGTCCAGGACACTGATCATGGGCACGTACCCTTAATGTTAATAGAGTTTTACAGAACAGGAGAAAATTGGGAGATGATAACAGTCATAAAAAGAGGATTTTTTTCTTTTCTGCACCAAAGTCCCCTATACACATTAGACTGATGTCAGACGGACCTGCTGATATTGATGGGATTGGTTAACACTCTAATGGGTGTGGGAGGCCCCAGACAGATGATTGCTCTCAGACACCACAAGATAACATTCAACTGCTCATTCAAAAAGAGATAATACAGTCCAAAGCCCTAAAGTCACTAATACCGTGTTTTCCCGAAAATAAGCCCTAGCAGGATGTTTCGGCCTTTTCGGACTAGGCTTCAAATATAAGCCCTACTCCAAAAATAAGTCCTAGTTGCATACTCAAACTAACAGTATAATGAAATAGGGCTTGTGCTGCCCTATTTCAGGATACATAACTTTCATTGTGCCCTTGAGTTGCCTAATTAAGAAAATGACTAATCACCCTCCTCTACCGTAATGCCGTTCACTGCTCTGAGTCCCGCACTGCACCTGCACTTGGCCTGCTGTATTACCAGTACTGTCAGCCCAAGGATTGCATTGTAATCATTGGCGACTCTCCTTAGCTTAGAGTGACAGCGTGTGTGTATGCAGCTGTTACACTTAGCTCAGGAGAGTCACTGATGATTGCGATAAGATCCTTGGGCTGGCAGTACCAGTATTACAGCAGACAGAGGGCGGGATTACAAGAGAGGAGGGTGAATATTCATTCTCTTAATTAGTCATGCGCTTGCTCACCACAATCATCGGCGGCACTCCTGATCTGAGAGTGACAGTGTGTATGTCTATGCAGCTGTCCCTCTCAGCTCAGGAGAGCCACTGAGGATTGTGACACAATCCTGATACAGTAAAGCCTAGGTCACACGTAGCGACGCAGCAGCGATCACGACGACGATCTGACCTTATCTGGATTGCTGCTGCGTCGTTACATGGTCGCTGGTGAGCTGTCAAACAGGCAGATCTCACCAGTGACCAGCCCCCAGCCAGCAGCGACGCGTGGAAGCGATGCTCGATGCTGCACTTGGTAACTAAGGTAAATATCGGGTAACCAAGCCAAGTGCTTTGCTTGGTTACCCGATATTTACCTTGGTTACCAGCGCACACCGCTTAGCGCTGGCTCCCTGCACTCGTAGCCAGAGAACAGATCAGGTTAATACGCAAACCCATTTGCTTATAGTTACCCGATGTGTACCTTGGCTATGTGTGTAGGGAGCAGGCAGCCGGCTTCAAGAAGCTGCGGACGCTGGTAACGAAGGTAAATATCGGGTAACCAAGCCTTTGCTTGGTTACCCGATATTTACCTTGGTTACCAGCGTCCGCAGAAGGCGGCTCCCTGCTCCCTGCACATTCAGTTTGTTGCTCTCTCGCTGTCACACACAGAGATGTGTGCTTCACAGCGGGAGAGCAACGACCAAAAAATGGTCCATGACATTCAGCAACAACCGGCGACCTCACAGCAGGGGCCAGGTCATTGCTGGATGTCACACACAGCGACATCGCTAGCAAGGTCGCTGCTGCGTCACAGAAAATGGTGACTTAGCAGCGACGTCGTCGTCGCTGTCGTTGTGTGTGACATGACCATAATACAGTACAGCAGTCTTAAGGCCACTTTACACAGAGATAAATCTGCGGCAGATCTGTGGTTGCAGTGAAATTGTGGACAATCAGTGCCAGGTTTGTGGCTGTGTACAAATGGAACAATATGTCCATGATTTCACTGCAACCACAGATCTGCCAAAGATTTATCTCTTTGTGTAAAGTGGCCTTCAGAGTGTCGGTGCTCTGCAGGACTAAAGGCCCCGTCACACACAGAGATAAATCTTTGGCAGATCTGTGGTTGCAGTGAAATCATGGACATATTGTTCCATTTGCACACAGCCACAAACCTGGCACTGATTGTCCACAATTTCACTGCAACCAGAGATCTGCCGCAGATTTATCTCTCTGTGTGACAGGGCCTTAAGGGTACCGTCACACTTTAGCGACGCAGCAGCGATCCCACCAGCGATCTGACCTGGTCAGGATCGCTGCTGCATCGCTACATGGTCGCTGGTGAGCTGTCAAACAGGCAGATCTCACCAGCGACCAGTGACCAGCCCCCAGCCAGCAGCGACGTGCAAGCGATGCTGCGCTTGCACGGAGCCGGCGTCTGGAAGCTGTGGACACTGGTAACTAAGGTAAACGTCGGGTATGGTTACCCGATGTTTACCTTAGTTACCAGTGCACACCGCTTAGCTTAGCGTGTGCAGGGGGCAGGAGACGGCACTGGCAGCGTGAGAGCTGCGGAGGCTGGTAACGAAAAAGTTAAATATCGGGTAACCACCTTGGTTACCCGATGTTTACCTTGATTACAGCTTACCGCAGGCTGTCAGACGCCGGCTCCTGCTCCCTGCACATTCAGGATTGTTGCTCTCTCGCTGTCACACACAGCGATGTGTGCTTATCAGCGGGAGAGCAACAATAAAAAAACGAACCAGGGCTGTGTGTAACGAGCAGCGATCTCACAGCAGGGGCCAGATCGCTGCTCAGTGGCACACAGCGAGATCGCTGATGAGGTCACAAAAAACGTGACTCAGCAGCGATCTCAGTAGCGATCTCGCTGTGTGTGAAGTACCCCTAAGAGCGGTAAGTGGAATTCTGGGTGAGGAAGAGGGTGAATATGCATTCACTTAATTAGCCGGGGCTCCTGAACTGAGTGGGACAGCATGTACAGCTGTCACTCTCAGCTCAGGAGCGATAATGAGGATTGTAGTGCGATCTTCGGGAACTAATAAAGCAGGAAAATATAAGACATCCCCTGAAAATAAGCCATAGTGCATTTTTTAAAGTAGAAAAGAATATAATGCTCTGTCTTATTTTTGGGGAAACACGGTGTTATTGTATACATCTGTGTTTCATAATCCTTTTCAATGTTCTCCAAACTGCAGTCTTATTTATTTTTCTTTGATAAGGCTTACCAAGTAGCAGAATGCACATATGACATAATATATTTTTTATTAAAGAGGTTGTCCACTACTTTTACATTGATGGCTTTTCGTTAGGATAGATCCCCGATGTCTGATCATATGGGGTCCGACACCTTGCATACCTGCCGATTAACAGCCATCGGTGTCAGTAGCGACAGCAGGAATCGAAAATGCTCACTTCTGGAGTTGCTCCATCCCATGATAGCAGCCATGACGAGGTATTGCCCATCCATTTCCTATTGATTTGAATATGAGGCGAATGTGCAGTGAACGGCTATGGCCGCTATCAGTTGATGGGGAAGCTCTGGAACTGAGCATTTATGGTCACTTGGTATCACCGCTGACACTGAGAAAAGCTGATCAGCGGGGACATGGCTGATCAGACATTGATGGCCTATTCTAAGGGGTACTTTGCACGTTGCGACATCGCTACTGTAATCTCGTCGGGGTTAAATCGAAAGTGACGCACATCCGGCGCCGGTAGCGACGTCGCAATGTGTAAAGCCTAGAAGCACTGATAAACGATCGCAAAAGCGTCGAAAATCGGTGATCTGTGTAGTGTCGGTCATTTCCATAATTTCGCTGGAGCGACAGGTACGATGTTGCTCCTCGTTCCTGCGGCAGCACACATCGCTGTGTATGAAGCCGCAGGAGCGAGGAACATCTCCTTACCTGCGTCCTGCCTGCAATGAGGAAGGAAAGAGGTGGGCGGGATGTTTACGTCCCGCTCATCTCCGCCCCTCCGCTTCTATTGGCCGCCTGACGTGTGACGTCGCACTACCCTCCCCCGAAGGAAGGAGGCGGGTCGCCGGCCAGAGCGACGCCGCAGGGCAGGTAAGTGTGTGTGAAGCTGCCGTAGCGATAATGTTCACTACGGCAGCTATCACAAGATATCGCATCTGCGACGGGGTCGGGAACTATCGCGCTCGGCATCGCTACAATCGGTTAGCGATGTTGCAGCATGCAAAGTACCCCTTAGGATAACTGATCAATGTTAAAGTAGTGGACAACCTCTTTATATGCATGTATTTAGGGCAAAAAATTATTTTATCAGATTTCGTTAAAAAATTTAGTTTAATTCTTATAGTCATTTTATTTCTCGCAAATTGAACTTTGCTTTGGCCTTTGATAACAAATCAGCTAAGATGAGCTCAGGAAAGAACAGATAGCGTTATATATATAGACCGTCATAGTGGGCTGATTGATGGATTCTGTTACCTCTTTCTGTAGCCAGCAATGGACAGTGCAATACTGAGGATATAGAAAAAAACTGTGCAAAATTTTAATGAAACCCAACTGCAAAAATAATATTTATCCCTAATTACTTGTATATCAATAAAAAAAAGTCCCCAAAGGAGGACAACTGCTTTAAAAGGGGTGGTCAGGGCTAAACATTTTTTGTGGAAAAATAGGCCCAGCATTGTGGTTCAATAAAAAAAGATTACTCACCTACAGATCCCCCAATATTTTTCTGCTCCAGCTCCACGGATCCCCCACCAACATTTCTGCTTGTTACCACTGTTGCCAATCAATAGCCACAGGGTCCCAGTCAGAAAAAAGCTTGTAAACATGTAGGGAATTAGCAGGTGACTAAACTTAATTTTTATTTGACCACCATATTGGTCCCTTTTCTACAAAAAACGTTTAGTTTTGTACAACCTCTTTATGGTGGCCATACACATTTGCCAAAATGCACATTTTGCCGTCAGCGATTTCACACATGAATATATACACTCGGCTTAGCTGAACAAGCACGTTTATTTTATTGGAGAGAGGGAAATAAGATATTACTGGAAGTTACTAGCAATGACTTATCTCCTGATGGAGCAGGGTATCATGTATGAAGAAATAAATTGCAGATTACATTACTGGCCAATCCCAACAAAATTGCCAAGATCGGATGCGTTTTGCTTTAACCTTCGTCATGCTGCATAATTTTACAACGTTAACAGCGACCCCTTATCTCGGAAGGGGGTGGAGATATTTTATTGAAATTTGGCAATATATTCTGGACCAAAACTGCTGAGATGTCACGAAATTTCAGCCCTCTACGGCTTTTGGAAAAAAAATGTATTGCAATTTTAAAACAGAATAGTTACAATTGTACCTATTCAGCCAGACAAAGGTTAAGCGAGTCTATCAGCCATCACTGATTTTTGACAGTGAACACAAATTGATAGCGTATATTCCATACCTCCGTTATGAATACATTTTCTTTAATATGATAATTTAGGTGTTTGGTGCTACCTTGGCATGGTCTAGCACTTGAGTACATCCTTCTGCTCACTGCTTTAGCATATGAGCCCACCTCCACTGCTGTTGATTGACAGTACTCGCTTTTCCTAACTGCCATGCTTGGGCATGTGAGTTTTGGTGTCTCCTCTCTGAGACAATTTCATTACACTTCTGCGTGTAGTGAGCAACATCAGAAAACATGGGTGAAGACAGTGTGCAGGCTCACGTTTGCTTAGTCAAGCTTACCCTGCAAAGGGCAGAGAAGATAGAGCCATGGCACTCCAGGTGATGCAAGAGAGTCAAGGTTCAGCAGGTAAGTTCCCAATCCTGTATATCATATGCAATACAACGCTCTGCACACTTTACTCGTATTTACACACAGCGCATCAAACATTGTGTGAATGTTTTCGATCTTGCGACCTTTAGCAGTCAATCGGATGGCCAAGCTTGCAAAATGGGGAATTAGTTTGGAATAGCACAGTGTATAGTGATGTCATCTACACTAATATGAGCTTTGTATATTGTATATGAGACACCGCAGACAGTGCTCACCCCAGGCAATTGAGTGCTGTCAATGAAAAGAGATGGAGGCCTGCTCATATGATAAACCAGTAGGTGGAACAATGTGCTGAAGCAGTACTCCACACCAAAAGTGAACATCCAGTGCTGATTCAGGTTCACTGGACTTCAGCCCTGCAGCAGTAAATTCCTGCAGACTGGTGAGCAGGAACTAAGAGCTCACGTTGCTAATTGCCATATGCAGCTGTCTTTTTCCTATTTTAAGGAATGGCTTTCTTCCAGTATACACCTATGATAGCTTCAGCATAAACTCCAGTGATCCCGGTCTTTGTGGTGACCCTGTTTATGGTGAACTGTGTTGCGATATTGAGTGGTGTGGACGTTCCCCAGTTGTGCGTTACTTTCTTCCCTTTTCCTTGCTCCCCTGGACACATATTGTCTCTCCTGTGTGTTTAGAGTTTAGTGTGTTTTTGTGGGGTTTTGTTATTGTGTTTTCTGGTCTGCCCCAAGGGTGGGAGAGAGGGGGAGTAAGATCAGGGCTTGGACAGGAGTCAGGGTTATGCTGGGGGCTCGGACCTTCCTACCATCAAGGCTACCTTCGAGATAAGGAACAGCGCAGGGTCTCGAGTCTGATGGCCAGCCTAGGGGCCCATGTTCTGTTATTACATACCCCGTGACAGTTATTTGTGAGGATTACTAGACTAGTACTTTCGGATTCGTTATGAATAATCGGAACACAAATAGTTACTATTCGCCCATTACTAAATTGATCATCTTAGGAAACACTATTGAGAGATTATAATAAAGATATCCAATGCATTCAAACTTGGTCATAGTTTGCATTTTATTACACAGGACGTACATTATCAGCAGACATGTGAAGTGCTATCAAACCTTACTAATTTCCTGGAACATTTCTAAAAGCAAACACTCTTAGGCGGGCTTTACATGCTGCGACATCTCTAGCAATTGCTAGCGATGTCGAGTGCGATAGTACCCGCCCCCGTCGTACATGCGATATCTGGTGCTTGCTGCCGTAGCGAACATTATCGCTACGGCAGCTTCACACGCTGTGACCGCCGAACAATCCCTCCTTCAAGGGGGAGGTGCCTTCTGCGTCACCGCGATGTCACCAAGCGCCCGGCCAATAGAAGCGGAGGGGCGGAGATGAGCGGGACATAACATCCCGCCCACCTTCTTCCTTCCGCATTGTCGGTGGACGCAGGTAAAGAGATGTTTGTCTTTCCTGTGGTTTCACACACAGTGATGTGTGTTGCTGCAGGAACGACAAACAACATCGTATCTGCAGCAGTAACGACATTATGGAAATGAACGACGTGACACAGATCAGCGATATTTTACGCTTTTGCGCTCGTTCATCGTCGCACCTAGGATTTACACATTGCGATGTCGCTACCGGAGCCGGATGTGCGGCACTAACGACGTGACCCCCGACAATATATCGGTAGCGATGTCGCAACGTGTAAAGCCCGCCCCAGGCTTTGTGCACACAATGAGTATTTGGTGAGTTTTTTACCTCAGTATTTGTAGCCAAAACCAGGGGTGGGTGATAAATGTAAAAGTAGTGCCCGTGTTTCCATTATACTTTTCCTCTGGTTGTCCCACTCCTGGTTTTCGCTACAAATACTGAGGGAAAATAAGCTCACCAAACACTCAACGTGTGCACGCGGCCTTACAGCCACCATATTGATGTGTAAAACAGAGCTCCAGCCGACAATGTGAATGTTGAAGTCAAAGTGAACAAGTTGAACCCATAGACTTGATCTCTACTTATCTACCTTACGAGACAGCGGCCAATGTAAAGATGCATACCATACCCCAGGACTATTTTAACTATCCCCAGAACCAATACATAATAAAATATAAGTTAATGCCTTAGGATAAAAAGGTATTTAATATTTTTCTACCTCAAAGCAAATTGCATCTGCAGTCAATAGGTTAAGCAAGACTATACCTCAGGGACATTCTTCTTGAACTCCCGGCTGAGTTCAATAAGACGCTTGTGGGAATGTTCACTCTCTTCCTGCCGAGCAGCCAGCTCCGAGGCGAGGGAGTTCAGCTCTTTCTGCAACAAGAAAGGGAAGGAGTTTTGGATTTTTAATATCATACATAACCCATATCGTGTCCAAGTTTGCAAATTTCCAATACGTAGAGGCAGCCGCAATATTGACTACAAGCATGAATTATTTAGGGAAGAAAAGTATGTATTCAATGCAAAATCAGGACAGCTTTTAGATAATGAGAAGCTGCTATAATCAATATCCCTCAGTGAAGTTTCTTTCAAAGGGTTTCAAGGGCCTTAGTTCACTAGTAACTTTTCTGAAGCAATGCGGGATGCAATAACGTGTTCTCAGGGAATTAATGTAAAGAAAGCTTTGCTGCCAGCTAATATATATCAACAGGAGGGAATGGATCCAAGCTAGACTTACTTATGCTTAAGTGTTCATAAATAAGGCAGTTAAACATATATATGGCTTTTTAATTTCAGCACAATATGGGAAAATGAATGTGCCCACATATAGCAGACTGACCTTCGAGCTCAGAAGATTAAATCATAAGCAGTTCAATGTAAGTGCAAGTCCTGCTCAAAGACACCAGGAGAGTTTCCAACAACTCGGAGTCTATCTAGATCGCTTTGATAATCCGCTCACAAGTAAGAAAAAAAAAGATATTTCTAATATTTCTATATAATGTCATTAAGCAAATGGCCACTGTGCCAATTGCAGAGAGACTGTGACGGTAGTTAATATGACAAGACTACAAACCCAAGAATGTGGCAGACATTTAACACGTAAACTATTTATCATGCTTGCTTATATGCAATGAGTAATATAAGTATTGAATATGTTACCAATTTTCTAAGTAAATATACTTCTAGAGGTGCTATTGACATGAATTCTCACCAGATGTCCGTAATAACTAATCCACACAGGCAAAGAAAAACAGTATATTTCCACAAATTAAGTTATATGTAATAATGAGAAATGACACAGGAAAAAAGTATTGATTGCCTGAAGAAAGACAAATGCAAAAAGGCATTAAAAGTCATGACACCAACTGAAATCTATCAGTAATTAGAAAGCAATCCTGCCACATAGTGAAAAAAAAAATCTTAGCTGGTTCAACTGATGGCCTATTAAATGGTGTCTCATTACCAAGATGCTACACAAGAAACATCTCATGATGGGTAAAACCAGTGAGCTGTCTCAGGACCTTCGCAATCTTATTGTTGCAAAATATACTGATGGCATTGGTTACAGAAGAATTTCTAAACTACTGAAATTTCCAGTGAGCACTGCTGTTCCACGGATGCTGTTGCTGGACAGCTGGTATATGGTGGTGCGGTTGGTGCATAGTCAAGGACCTAGCATATGACTCTCACAGAAACACAGCAAATGTTCAGAACCGAAAGGAAAAAAAACAAACCAGAAAGATCAAATTCAAAGAGAGGAAGGCAAACACTGTTCGTACAATTCACCACCACTAACCAGCATGAACTGCAGTGCACAGCATTGATCTGGAGGAAATGATCAGGTATTGGATACCTCTCAATCACTTCCAGAAAGCCATACCCTATTACCCTGCACAGCAGAATGGCTACAATCAGACTGTTTAGTACCAGACACAGCAGTGTTCTGCATTGCTTAGAAACTGGGGAGCACTGCGTCCCAAGTTCCCCGGGCAGAGAAACCTTTGGGGAATACAATATTCTGCACCCCCACACACCACAACACTCCACTATGCCCAGCTCCCTCAGATTGGAACTGGTTACCTGGACTTGTGGAAGCTCTGCCGCCAATGCGAACAGACCCCTTCCTGATAACCGATGGGCTGAGGGTGTACCTTTTCGGGGCCAGTGGGATGATGGCAAAGCTTACGACCAGAGTAGTGCAGCACTGGACCAGATCCACTCTCAGATGAAAGCACTGAACCACCATTCCTAACACTTCTTGAACCCATACTATGGCCAAGAATATGGGTTTCTTTTGTCCTCATTAGTATACGGAGAATAGAATGAGTATGCACGGTCCACCACTGTCCAACACCACCACTAAGCTCTCCTGAGGCTGCCTTGCTTGTCATGTTCTTCAATTAAGAGCTTCAATGAAACAAACCCATTCTCAGCAACAGTAGGTCTCATCAAAATCCCTTTTACACCAAATTATAATAATTTGTTGCTAATAGATCCAGGTCTGAATTGTCTTACCATAAAATTGTATTTGTTGTGAATGTGGCACCCGAAGCTTCAGTCGTCACAGAGTATTGCACCCAACATTGGGTGTAATGCTAAACTCGGTTCCTGAGGAGGTCAGTCCCGGTTTCACCACATTACACACTCAAAAACACATCAGGATACCTTGTTCTCACTGGGGATTGGGCTAGCGTCAAGTAATAAAAGGGTCGCCGACAGAGAGGCATTTACAGGATGCCCTCAACAGGGGCTCCACTCCCACTAACTTAGGACATGGGAGGGGGAATGAATGACAAAAGAATTCAGCTCACCCACTCCAAGTCTCCAGGCCCTCTCTCTGCAGCACGGACAATTGGCCGGGCAGCTGCAAGCATGTGAGATGAAGTCCAGCGCAGGAAAGAAGGCACTCTTCAATATAAATTTCCATATGGTTTATTCCATGTGCACAAATGTAGAGGTAGGTACAGACAGCCCCTGGGCAGGGGAAGAATGACTAGCGACGCGTTTCGACCGTATTACACGGTCTTAATCATGTGACCAGTAAACAACCTGGAACCGCAGCCATAGACTCTGACTCTTTATTACCCGCACTGCCGCTCCCTGCCACCATTTCTTTTTTTTTAACCAATCAGTTTTTATTGAAGATTTCCATAACAGAAACAGATTAAACATAACAAGCATACAGAAAGAAAAATAAGAGAATATTAGCCACTTAAAGTTCCGTAGGTGCCCTGCCACCATTTCTACTCCCCTCATCATCCTCCCTGGGGCCCGCTCAACCTGTGGAGAGTAATACCATCCATGGCTGCTACAACCATCTGCCCCAGAGAACAGCAACAGCAGTGGCGGCCCATTCCCTGGACGCATACCACAGGTGGCGTCACAACAAACACCTCACAACTACTACCCCCAACATCTCTCCCCTGCCATCTTCTGTACGTCTCAGGGCAACGGAGTCGGGCTAGGCCGCCCGTGACCACGACAGCCGACGGCCCGGCGACGAGTAGGTTAAATGCACCTGCCTTGTGGGGCGCTACAGAAACATACAATATCATGACAACAATGTGCCATCCTTAACACAAAAATAAAAATTATAGACCAAACTTTTGGCAAACGTAAGAATACTAGAAATTACAGGCTACATATATTTCAACAAGACATTTTTCCCAATACCTGAGGCTAAAAACAATTCAATAAAACAATCTCCTTAATTAACTGCTGGGATGTTTTGCATTCAAGAGTAATGAAAGGCTGTCAATCAATGCAGAAATGCCTAGTAATTGGTTTTCCAGATATATGTGAGCGCCCAATAAACCAGGACAGGTTAAATCCTGAACACCATGTCACCATGGTTGCCTAAAAATGTTCAGCAATATTAGTCAATTAAATATTGTTCTATATGTAATCGTGCCCTATTATGTGTCCTGCTCCCCTACTGTACCCTAATGTGTGTTACAAGACGTGGCTCATGGTAACATTTTTCTTATGATTCATTATATGTACATATAGTAACGTTGATGTTCTAAATCAATAGAGAATTACGGTAATATTTTATGAAGCAATTTGTGTTTTTCTACAAAGCATTATTGAAACTTCAAGGAAAGAAAGCCTATGTAGTGCAGTCAATAACTGGAAAATAAGAAGTGGAAGTCATAAGCCATTTTATTTACGGTACGTCAGCTTGTGTTGTAGGATTAGAGAAGCATAAGTTTTAATGTGTCAGAGACAGAATAGAAAAAAATTACAATAGCAGCCAAATTAACAAAGAACATGTTACGGTGGGGACGATTGGATATAAAATAATATGAAGCCAATCGTCGCCCGAAGTCCGCCGGGCAGATGACAAGGCCACTACGGGACTGGAGGACGGATACAGCAACTAAGAAAAACCCAAATGTGAACGAAGGGGATGTTTAAGGGCACACCCCAATGTATAGCGTGTCCCTGTTAGCTTCACAGGTACACAGGTATTGGTCACACGTGAAGGGACACATCAATCAGTCACGAATCAGTCACGTGCGTAGGGAGCACGACAAACGGGTAGGATAGCCCAGTTAGCATATACAAGTTTGTGACAGGCACTGCAGCCTACCGGTGACGTGCGTACAGGGCACATCAGACCATATGGGCTACCCAGTTAGCGTCACTGAGCACCCAAGCACTGGTACACATACACACAAGTCTGCCACTGGCACTGCAGACTACCGGTCACGTGTGTAAGGGACACGACTGACCAAGTGGACCACCCAGTTAGCGTCACCGGGTGTCTGTGAACTGATAGGACAGAGGTTCACCCTCACCGTGCCAAGGTACAGGTGTGCTCAGATACGAATACCTGGCACCTAGCCCTGATCAACTCTGTCCTATCCACATACACACACCTGCCACAAGCTCTGCAGGACAATGACGCTGGAACCCAAACACTCGTGCAGCCCGGTCTGCTGACTCGGCTGCCAGTATACAGAATGACGGCTTTTATAGTCTCCGCCATGTCTCAGGCCACATGGCATGAGGTAATGGCGCCGGTTGCGGCCATCCCGTCATGCCGACCAATCAGCAGCCGCCGTGTCACCGCTGACGTCACTGACGGCCAATCAGCGACCGCCGTGTCACCGCTGACGTCACACGCATGCACAATAGCAGTAATCCTGCACTTAGTGCAGTAGCGCTAAATGAGCACTGAGACTCAGACCGGTGAATGACTCTAGCCACCTGATGCCTCTCAGCCAGACACCTCGAGCGACGGACAGGTGGCGCTGCGGAGTCAGCCAAACCCGATACAGGAGAAATAGACGGGACCGGATCGGTTCGAGGCTCAGGGGAACCCCAAACTGTAACAGAACACACTTATGAAAGATAGATTGTTTTACTTTTTTCAAGCTCCATGTATTCCTTACTTAAGACAAGATTTTGCTGCTGGATTTCCCCACTTTTTTCCCTACAGGAATATTCAAAGATTTGCCAAGAACTACTTTAATTTTAAGGGCAAAGGGCTCTCAAAGATTAGGACAAAAAACATCTCACTCTCTCACTTTAATAGATTTTCAAACAGATTTCCAACAAATGTTTTTTTTTTATATACAAAAGTCTTCACAGCACCAGAATTCCCTCTTATGATAAAGATATGTAAAATTCAAAAAGAAGAAACATAAAGGTGACACTTCTAAAATAAAGTGGGCAGATAAATAGTACACATGTATAGTACCGAGATATAGTAGGTAAATCAAAAGCATCATATATTTTCCAGATAAATAGTATCAGTGTCCTGGTAAATAGAGTAATTAAAAACACAAATAAATATTGCCATACACAGAATAATACATCATTGACGGTACTGAGAAGACATGCAAGACACCAGCGTGACATTACACTCCTTATGCCCCTCCTTAAAGGGAATCTGTCAGCAGGTTTTTCCTATGTAATCTGAAGACAGCATGCTGCAAGGTTAACAACATAGAATTCAGGAATGCCTGTCTTGTCATGGTCCGATCTGTTGTTTATTTGATATGTTTGGAAAACAGCAGGACTTCTCATTACTTGGACTATAATGTCAAGTGCACACCAGTCTGGCACGCACCATTCTGTGACTGACACCTCACTTTCAATGTACAATCTCTATATTGAGAGCCTGATGTGGTCTGGACAGCTCACTCAGGTCTGTTTGATAGCTGAATATAAACATTCTGATGGTGTCAGAACGGCTGCATCCAGTAATCTAAATGATACTTCGTTAGATTCAGGATCTATTTGCCTACATCATGCTGCTCTCAGATGAGGTAGCAAAAACCTGATGACAGATTCCCTTTAATTGGTTAGAAAGCAGGGTTACAGATGACTGTAGACAGGATTGTTTGAGACCACTGGTAGAGAGGTAAAAAAAATACTCCTGAGCAATACGGAAATCAAAACTGAACCGCAAGCGGACACAAACAGAATGTCCAAAGACCAAGGGCAGGAGCAGAAGGTCCAAAGACCCAGGCCAGGTGCAAGCAGGACTCCGGATTAGAAGAAGCCTCCATGCAGAGCACAAACCAATTCAAAGTCTAGTCTCACAGAATTCACTTACAGAAAGTCAGTCTCCATCAAAACCATGGTCACAGAAAATAGAAGCCACAGCTTTCCTTGGAGTCTCCATCATAACAGGATGGAAGTAGAAGTTGGTGCTAGCAGATCCACCAGAGACTGGAAGCATTTGGCGGTTCACTCTCAGAAACTGACTGATCAGAGGGGAAATGGCCAAACACAGGAGAAGCTGGAGACAAGGACATTAGACTTAGGGACTAGGCACTGCGATTTCTCACAGGACTCTATGACCTGATTACACTGTGGCGGCTGGTGGATATGGACACATTGCATCACAGACCGGGCTTACCCTCGAGGGGTGTAACTAAGCGACTACCTAGTCTACACTAGGGCATCCGATAGTGAGGCTAGGCTGGGCCACTGGTAGTTGCCAGGTACCACTCCAGGACAGTCCCCAGGTATGCAGGTGACCGACGGGTCAAAGCAGACATAAGAGATTCAGGCGGACAAGGGTAAAAGGCATAATCGAGCAGTTTGGTGTTAGGGCAGGCAGCAAAGCTTCAGGATACAGACCTGAGGTCAGGAGCGGAGAGATCAGACTGTAAGGGTAAATAATCGGGTCAATAAAAAGAGAATCAGAGCAGAACACAGCCAGATGAAGAACAAGCCAAGAGTCAGAGTAAACCTATAATCAGGCAAAGGTGTGGAGGGAGGAGCTATTTAATATGGCACCAGCTTACAGGGGTTAGGCAAGGGAAGTAGAAGTCTGCTGTACACAGTGGATATAAATTCCAGCATAGTCTAGTCACACCTCCCTATAGCCAGAGAGTCTCCAGACAGTAGGATACAGCAGAGCTGGGAGTACTGCAAAGCAGCTCAGCAAAAAGATGTGCCACTAGGGGGAGCAGACTGGCAAATGCCTTTTTTTTCTCTTGCCTCTGCACCTTCCCCTCCCTGTAGAATTTAATAAATACTTTGGCTATATTTATTTGCTATATATTGTACCTTTTCATAATCAGATCACGTTTCCTCCAGATTGCTGAAAGGCTTTTCTGGAGGATGTTTGTGTAGTGCAGGCACACTATTGTTATGGCCGACCATTACACAGCACACAGCGACCTCACACATCTGTCTGCTGTTTAATGTAACCTAATTGGGACATTAGCAATTAGTGGTGAAGATCAAAGCAGATCACGTGCGTTCACTTTGTATCACTCTCAGGATCATGATGCCTGTTGTAAGAAAGCTAAAACAAGGGCCAATATTCCAGATATAATTGGCTGCATTAGACTACTAATGTAAGATGACCCCGGGGAGAGACTGGAGAGACAAGTCGACGGTCTCTTACAACAAATAACTGGCATGAGCAAAAAGCCGGAAATAAGACGGGCTGTTATCAGTTACATATATGATTATCAGTCCTTGTTATTGAACAGTCACCAAGACACTAATAGGATATGGTGCAGCTATCAAGTGTAAATTGGATGAACACTTGTGATGTTTATTGGAAACTATGTACAGATGAAGTGTAGATTCTTCATATGGAGAAAATGTCATAGGAGCGGGCCTCTAAGCCCCTTCTATACCGGAGCAACATGGGCAGAGACTTTAAGAGGGAACTGTCACCTGTTTTTATGTATATAGGAAAATAATTGTCTAATAATGTTAAGCTTAAAGGTAAAGATGAACCAATTGTAACTATTGACTGGCCAATTTGCCAGATTTGTAAGTCAATAGAGCACAATGGGAAAATTGATTTGTCCATTGTCCTCTTGAATTCATCAGAAGCAAATCTCAAACTTGGCAAATGGATTTGACCAATGTGACCTAATGGCCGGAGAACTGTTCAACCTCTGTCATGTGCATGGAGACTGAAAAAGAAGAGTAATTTTCAAGCCCCACTACAAATCCTCATGTGGATTGAGGTCTAGACTTTGATTAGGAGGCTCTAAGAAATTAATATTGTACTGTTTTAAACTATTCCTTTATTGATTTGACCATATGTTCCAGGTCATTGTCTGGATGGAAACAATCTGTTCAAGTTGCAATTCTTTTTCACATTGTAGCAGGTTTTTAGCGGCAAATTAAAGGGAACCCGTCACCAGATTTATCCCATATAAACTGCACCCACTATTGGTCAGCTTTTATATACAGGATTCTAGAATACTGAGTATATGTCCCCAAGCCGCTCTGCGTAACATAAAAAAAACACCTTTTATTATGCTCACCTGCGGGGCGGTATTGATCTAGTGCCTCATCCCTTCTTACGATTGCCACCCTCCTTCTTGTTTCTTGTGGATGGCGCATCCATCATCTAGGCAGTGTCCTCCATTGCTGTTCTGGGTACGCGCACTTCTCTCTGTCCTGCCGAGGGCAGATCTACATATTGAAGTGCACATGCACAGTCATTCTTTGACCTTTCCCCGCACCTGAGTATTACAGTACTTTGCTCTGGCCTCAGCAGGGCAAAAAGACGTGCACGTGTGCGTGTGCGGGAGCACAATGGAGGACACTGTGTGCTGTGGATGATGTAGCACGCCATCATCCACACAAAGCAGAGAAAGAAGATGACGATTGCATACAGAGAGGATGAGTCGGATCAAGACCAGTGATGCCCATCAGACCGGACCGCTCTGAAGGTGAGTATATTAAAGTTCTTTTTTACATTATACAGAGCGCCTGGGCCCTTATATACAGTATTCTAGAATGCTCTTTATAAGGGCCTACTGGTGGTGGCCACAGTTTATAGGGGAAAATCCTGGTGACCGGTTCCCTTTAATGTATTTTCCTTTCTACAGTTTGCATACTAGCTTCCCAAGCTTTACTAGGCCTTAGAGTCTTGGGTTCAAATCCCACCAAGGACAACATCTGCAATTAGTATGTATGTTCTCCCCGTGTGTGTGTGGGTTTCCTCCGGGTTCTCCGATTTCCTCCCACACTCCAAAAGACATAATAATAGGGAATTTAGATTATGAGCCTATATGGGGACAGTATTGCTGATGTACTGGTATGTAAAGTGCTGTGGAATTAATGGAGCTATATAAGTGAATAAATATTATTATTATATTATTATTACCGTATATTATTACTTGAAGCACAAAGTGACCTGAAGATGTCAGCATCTGGCCACGTATAAGTGGTTATTTCCATTCATTTGCAGAGCATGCTTGAATTACAATGATCCACAGGGCACCATTCTTAAGACAAATGCCATCCCAGTGGTAAAACCTACAATATCAGACTATCAGAATATGGGAAAAATGGATCAGATGGAACAACTTATCACAATTTATAACTAATGCCGGCGTCACACGGGACGATCTATCGTGCGATCGCACGAGCGATCGTACCCGCCCCAGTTGTTTGTGCATCACGGGCAATTAGTTGCCCGTAGCGCACAAAGTCGTTAACTTCCTGTCACACGTACTTACCTCCCGGACGACCTCGCTGTGGGCGGCGAACATCCTCTTCCTGAAGGGGGTGGGACGTTCGGCGTTACAGCGACGTCACACAGCGGCCGGCCAATAGAAGCGGAGGGGCGGAGATGAGCGGACGTAAACATGCCACCCACCTTCTTCCTTCCGCATTGCCGGCGGCACGCAGGTAAGCTGTGTTCATCATTCCCGGGGTGTCACACGGAGCGATGTGTGCTGCCTGGGGAACAATGAACAACCGGCGCACAGAAGAAGAAACGACTTTTTGAAAATGAGCGACGTGTCAACGAGCAACGACAAGGTGAGTATTTTTGCTCATTCACCGTCGCTCGTAGCTGTCACACGCTACGATATATCAAATGATGCCGGATGTGCGTCACTTACGACATGACCCCGCTGACATATTGCCCAATATATCGTACCGCGTGACACCGGCATAAGTGCTGCAATATATAACCTTGGGGCTAAAATATCATTATTTCAGTGTTGAGCACTACTTGGTTGCTCTAAATATGACGTACTGCAGCTCTTGTATCTTAGAGAAAAAGAAAAATAATAGGAAACTATTTTTTCCATAGTTATATACGTTGAAAAAAGACTAAGATCCTTCAATTTCAACCTTTCTCCACCAGTTATACATTCTGTAATACATTCTTCAATCATTAGATTTATAACCCACAAAGCCATTTGTTGCGACAAAATCATCCAGCCCTTTTATAAAAGCTGTTATAGTATCTGCCATTACTACCTCTTGTGGTAGGGCATTCCACAGTCTGACTGCTCTAACTGTAAAGAATCCTTTCCTATTTAGCTGCCAGAATCACCTTTCCTCCACACAAAATGAGTGTCCCTGGTGGTTTGTAAGATCTTTGGAAGGAATTAAGTCCCCGTCACACACAGAGATAAATCTTTGGCAGATCTGTGGTTGCAGTGAAATCATGGACATACAGTCATATGAAAAAGTTTGGGCACCCCTATTAATGTTAACCTTTTTTCTTTATAACAATTTGGGTTTTTGCAACAGCTATTTCAGTTTCATATATCTAATAACTGATGGACTGAGTAATATTTCTGGATTGAAATGAGGTTTATTGTACTAACAGAAAATGTACAATCCGCATTTAAACAAAATTTGACTGGTGCAAAAGTATGGGCACCTCAACATAAAAGTGACATTAATATTTTGTAGATCCTCCTTTTGCAAAAATAACAGCCTCTAGTCGCTGCCTGTAGCTTTTAATGAGTTCCTGGATCCTGGATAAAGGTATATTTGACTATTCCTTTTTACAAAACAATTCCAGTTCAGTTAAGTTTGATGGTTGCTGAGCATGGACAGCACGCTTCAAATCATCCCACAGATGTTCAATGATATTCAGGTCTAGGGACTGGGATGGCCATTCCAGAACATTGCAATTGTTCCTCTGCATGAATGCCTGAGTAGATTTGGAGCGGTGGTTTGGATCATTGTCTTGCTGAAATATCCATCCCCTGCGTAACGTCAACTTCGTCACTGATTCTTGCACATTATTGTCAAGAATCTGCTGATACTCAGTTGAATCCATGCGACCCTCAACTTTAACAAGATTCCTGGTGCCGGCATTGGCCACACAGCCCCAAAGCATGATGGAACCTCCACCAAATTTTACTGTGGGTAGCAAGTGCTTTTCTTTGAATGCCGTGTTTGTTTGCCTCCATGCATAACGCCTTTTTGTATGACCAAACAACTCAATCTTTGTTTCATTAGTCTACAGGACCTTCTTCCAAAATGTAACTGGCTTGTCCAAATGTGCTTTTGCATACCTCAGGCGACTCTGTTTGTGGCGTGCTTGCAGAAACGGCTTCTTTCGCATCACTCTCCCATATAGCTTCTCCTTGTGCAACGTGACCTGTATTGTTGACCGATGCACATTGACACAATCTGCAGCAAGATGATGCTGCAGGTCGTTGTAGGTGGTCTGTGGATTGTCCTTGACTGTTCTCACCATTCTTCTTCTCTGCCTTTCTGATATTTTTCTTGGCCTGCCACTTCTGGGCTTAACAAGAACTGTACCTGTGTTCTTCCATTTCCTTACTATGTTCCTCACAGTGGAAACTGACAGTTTAAATCTCTGAGAACATTTTTTGTATCCTTCCCCTGAACAACTATGTTGAATAATCTTTGTTTTTAGATCATTTGAGAGTTGTTTTGAGGAGCCCATGATGCCACTCTTCATAGGAGATTCAAATAGGAGAACAACTTGCAAGTGGCCACCTTAAATACCTTTTCTCATGATTGGATACACCTGCCTATGAAGTTCAAAGCTCAATGAGGTTACAAAACCAATTTAGTGCTTTAGTAAGTCAGTAAAAAGTAGTTAGGAGTGTTCAAATCAAGAAATTGATAAGGGTGCCCATACTTTTGCGCCGGTCAAATTTTGTTTAAATGCGGATTGCACATTTTCTGTTAGTACAATAAACCTCATTTCAATCCAGAAATATTATTCAGTCCATCAGTTATTAGATATATGAAACTGAAAGCTGTTGCAAAAACCCAAATTGTTATAAAGAAAAAAGGTTAACATTAATAGGGGTGCTCAAACTTTTTCATATGACTCTATTGTTCCATTTGTACACAGCCACAAACCTGGCACTGATTGTCCACAATTTCACTGCAACCACAGATCTGCCGCAGATTTATCTCTGTGTGTGACAGGGCCTTAAGTCATGTGCCTGTTCTTTGTATTGACCACACATGTATTTATACATATAAATGAGATCTCCTATGAGGCACCTTTTTCTAAACGAAACAATCCCAGGTTTTCAAACTTTTCATTACATGGGAGACCATCCATTCCTTGCTTTTGAATTGACTCTAACTTCTGAATATAATTTTTAAAATGTGGAGCCGAAAACTGGAACCCATATTCTAGATGTGGCCTTACAAGTGATTTATTGAAGGGTAGCATTACATTGGGATCACAGGATTTTCTCTCTCTTTTTATATACCCAAAAATCTTGTTTGCTGTTGCAGCTGCTGCTTGACATTGAGTACTGCTGCTCAGCTTACTTGTACCCAGAATACCCAAGTCTTTCTCCTGTTCTGTAGTCCCGAGTGTATTTCCATTGAATGTATATGCAGCAAAGGGATTACTCCAGCCGCAGTGCATTACACTACATTTATCAACATTAAACTCCATCTGCCATGTGTTGACCAATGCAGACATCTTAAGCCTGCTTTACACCTTACGATCCAGCATACGATATCGTATGCCATCGTACTCGCCCCCATCGTATGTGCGGCACGTTCAATTTGTTGAACGTGTCGCACAAACGAATAACCACCGCCGCACGTACTTACCCGTCCATACGACCTCGATGTGGGCGGCGAACGTCCACTTCCTGGAGTGGGAGGGACGTTCGGCGTCACATCGACGTCACGCGGCAGCTGGCCAATAGAAGCGGAGGGGCGTAGATGAGAGGGACGTAAACATCCCGCCCACCTCCTTCCTTCCGCATTGCCGGCGGGAGCCGCAGGACGTAGGTAAGATCTGTTCATCATTCCCGGGGTGTCACACACTGCGATGTGTGATACCCTGGGTACGATGAACAACCTGACGTTCAATTTTTAGGAATTGAACGACGTGCATGCGATGAACGTTTTACCGTTCAATCGCAATCGCACGTAGCTGTTACATGCTACAATGTGTCACGCTCCCCGGGTCCTCACCCCCGTTCCCCGGCTCACCTGCCACGCTCTCCGCTCCCCAGTCACCGGATTCCGTCCGTCCCAGGGCTCCGGGCCCCCGATCCCGGCGCCCGACAGCTTCCCTGGACCTGGCCGGCTCCCCTGCGTCCTCCTCGCAGCCTCCTTCCCTGGCTTCTGGCACCCGGGCGGCGCGCATGCGCATTAGGGCGCGCGCGCGGTCACTGACCCTTTCTTAAAGGGCCAGCGTCCATTAACAGGAAATGAGGTTGCACAGGTACAGGGTATATAGGGGGTCATTGTCCAAGGGGGCGGGGCCTGATCTTCGTGTTCCCTGAGCTAGGAGTCAGGTCTCTTGGTGTTTATGTGCCTGTACTCACCTATCTGTCTTTGTAGAGCCGTACCTGCCTCGCCATCCAGTCTGCCGTGTCCTGATCCCCGCACGCTGTCCGTCTGCCATCTGACAGTCCGTACCATCCCGGATCCCTGCGGTGACCCGTCATCTTGCTCCAGAGGTTCCGGACCCCGCCTGATATCACCTCGGCCTCCGAACCTGAGCTACGTCACCAAGACCACCTTCTGTGACTCCGTGGTCCCTGGGACTCCTCCGCTGCCTTCTCTTGCACGGACTGTTCTACTGCCCATCAGTGCTTCAGCTGCCGGACTCCCTACCACCATCTCAGAGAGTTCGGTCCAGTGGATCCACCTCCTGGGTCTGCCCGACCGCCCGGCCGTGACACAATGTAACTTACGATGTCGGATGTGCGTCACTTACGACGTGACCCTGCCGACACATCGTAAGATATATTGTAGCGTGTAAAGCGCCCTTAGGCGGGCTTTGCACACTACGACATCGCAGGTGCGATGTCGGTGGGGTCAAATCGAAAGTGACGCACATCCGGCGTCACTTGCGATGTCGTAGTGTGTAAATCCTAGACGATACGATGAACGAGCGCAAAAGCGTCGTCATCGTATCATCGCTGCAGCCTCCGACATTTCCATAATGCCGGGGGAGCGACAGGTACGATGTAGTTCCTCGCTCCTGCGGCAGCACACATCGCTGTGTGTGAAGCCGCAGGAGCGAGGAACTTCACCTTACCTGCCTCCCGGCTGCAATGAGAAGGACGGAGGTGGGCGGGATGTTTACATCCTGCTCATCTCCGCCCCTCCACTTCAATTGGCCGCCTGCCGTGTGACGTCACTGTGACGCCGCACGACCCGCCCCCTAAGGAAGGAGGCGGGTCGCCGGCCAGAGGGACGTCGCACGGCAGGTATGTGCGTGTAAAGCTGCCGTAGCGATAATAATCGCTACGGCAGCTTTCACTATATATCGAACGTGCGACGGGGGCGGGACTATCGCTGCAGCATCGGTAACACATTGTTACCGATGTTGCAACGTGCAAAGCCCGCCTTAAAGCGGACTTTACACGCTACAACAAATCTAACGATGTGTCGGCGGGGTCACGTCGTAAGTGACGCACATCCGGCATCGTTAGTGTTGTTGTAGCATGTGACAGCTACGTGCGATTGCGATTGAACGTAAAACCGTTCATCGCATACACATCGTTCAAAACTTAAAAATTGAACGTCAGATTGTTCAATGTTCCCGAGGCCGCACACATCGCAGTGTGTGACACCCCGGGAACGATGAACAGATCTTATCTGCGTCCCGCGGCTCCCGCCGGCAATGCGGAAGGAAGGAGGTGGGCGGGATGTTTACGTCCCGCTCATCTCCGCTCCTCCTCTTTTATTGGCCGGCTGCCATGTGACGTCACTGTGACGCCGAATGTCCCTCCCACTCCAGGAAATGGATGTTCGCCACCCACATCGAGGTCGTATGGAAGGGTAAGTACGTGTGACAGCAATTAATCGTTTGTGTGACACGGTCAACAAATTGAACGTGTCGCACATACGATGGGGGCGGGTCACATCGCATACGATATCGTATGCAGAATTGAAAGGTGTAAAGCAGGCTTTATCCAGATCATTCTGTAATATTAAAGTGTTAAGGTCAGTTTTTAATATCCTACATAATTTTGTGTTGTCAGCAAAGACTGACAGTTTACTGTCAATCTCATCCACAAGGTCATTAATAAAGAGATTCAAAAGAATCGGTCCTTGCACAGATCCTTGTAGTCCCTACGGCTGACTATATCCTGCTTAGATTTTATACCATTTACAACAACTCTTTGTTTCCTGTCTTTTAACCAGTTTTTCACCCATGTACATATTGCGTCTCCTAGTCCCTGTTTCTGGAGCCTCAATACCAGGCTGTTGGGTGATTCCAATAATGTGATAAGGGTATATCCGGAATTTAAAAAAAAAAAGGATCTATGAGGATCTATGCGCTAACAGGCAGGTAGTTGCTACCTATCTTCCTGTTGTGCCCAGCACTGTTGTTGGCTGGCATAGATCAGTCACAAACCGCTCATGCCGGAGATTCAGTGGCTTCTGCTGACATGGAGACAACAGAGTGGTGGCTTGTCATCTGCTGCTCCGTAGACTGGCCAGAGAGCTGACGTCATGCTAATTGACATCTGGCTCCCCCAGTTTGGCAGCGGGGAGCTGGCTGTCAATGACATTGGCCGTCCCGCCCCATCTACAGAGCAAAGAAAAGAAGCTTCTGCTCTGTTGATGAAGCCACTGTATCACCAGCAGGAGCGATCTGTGACTGCTCTGTGCCGTCGAAGAACGGCGCCGGGCACAACAGGTAGGTAGGTAGCAACTACCTGCCGGTTATTGCATAAGTACTTTTTCTATGTCCCTGATATACCCTTTAAGGTTTTCTATATTCTAAGCATGTAATTCAGACTGTGCATATAGTTTACTATATTATCCAAGAGCAATAGGAATATTTGGAAAACTGCCAGGGTGGGGTATTATGCTTCATACCTTATGCTAAGATGATTAAAGATGAACATACAGGAAATTTAGATAGCCATAGCTAGGCTTCCTTCATCTAGGGAAAATATTGCGTGTGCAGACCTAGCTCTGTATCAGAATACCTGGCAAGGTTAGGCTATGTTCACACAGGGCTGTTTTGGTAAATTTTTTTCCTGATCAAAACTTGATCTTGTGGCAGGAATCTTCTTTGAGTCATTTGCGTTTTTGGTGTGTTTTTTAGTGGCGTTTTTCGTGCGTTTTCTCTACAAAATGGGTTGTATCAATGAAAAGACGTTGCAAAAATACTGCAAAGAATTGACATGCTCATTCTTTGAAATCTATAGCAAAAACACAGGTATTTTACAAAACAGTCATGAGAAAATCTGCAGGTGTGTGTGTGTGTGTGTGTGTGTGTGTGTGTGTGTGTGTGTGTGTGAGATTTCAGAAATCTCCTAGACTTTGCTGGGACTGTAAAAAGCAGCTTTTTATTAGCATGGATTTGCAGAAAACCAAGGCAAATCTGCAGCTAAAAACGCAGCAAAAACGCCCAGTGTGAACATATCCTTAGAATTAAAGTACAGCAATCATCAGGATTTTCCTATATAACTTAAAGCCAGTGTTATATTGATTCTATACATGCTGATTCTCTACATACCTTTTGTTGTCAGCTAGGATGTATAGGTTTTGAAATCCAAGAAAGTAAAGTTTGGAAAATCAGCAGCTTCTTGAGTGACAGCAGCTGCAGCAGCTGGTAGCTAGAGGGGGTCAACACAAACATGTTGCTTCCTGGTATCAGCTATGTTGGCTGAGACCCCACCCCTTCTGGTCAGATGGGTATCACATCAGCACAGTTCCCTTCAGTCACAAAGTAAATTGATTCTATAATAAAATTAGCATAAATAACAGGGGGAGGGGATAACTATACATACCCCCAGCTATCAGCTGCTGCAGCTGCTGTCACTCAAAAAGATGCTGATTTTACAAACTTTACTTTCTTGGATTTCAAAACCTTTACATCCAAGCTGCTATCTAAAGGTATGTATAGAATCAGCATGTTAGTGCCTGTATAGCACTGGCTTTAGGTTATATAGGAAAATCCTGGTGATTGGTGCACTTTAATATCTGGCATTCCACCTTCTTTAGCACCCTGCCCTGTCAGACACCCCACCCCAACAACACCACTACTGTATCTATATAAATAGAATGGGCAACAAGAAAATGTCAAATTCCCAGAGCTGTGTTGTAGATTCTTCAAAAGGCTTCAACATTTATGCTTCATTTACTACAATTCATATGTCAAAAAGTATTACTATGCAATAATTAAAAGTATAAAATAATGATACTCATTAATGTACATTGTTAGCATTTTAGAAGCCATTAAACAGAATTAACCATATAAAATTACACATTTTCATCTTTATGTGCTTTTCTACATTTCATAGAACATGAAGGAGACAATAGTTACTGATTCAATAGCATTTCTTGTCACCTTCTTATTGATAACCAGGTTCTGCAGCAGCTGGTGCATGGATTACAGCACCAAAAACGCGACAACTGATGACAAAACGTCATTTTTTGAAAATTGTGCTGTAAAGCGTATTTTTCTTAATAAAAAAAAAGTTATTTTGTAATTAATAGAGTATTCCTAAATTATTACATATACAGGTGCATTTAAAAAAATTAGAATATAATCAAAAAGTTCATTTAGTTCAGTAATTCAATACAAAAAGAGAAACACATTGTCATGATTCGCCTCCCTATCCACATGGCTAGGAGGCGGAGCCTTCTCTCGGGCCTCACTTCTGGCCCCTGGATGCCTTAAAAGCTGACAATTCCAGTGAACCAGCGCTGGCTATTAGCTTAGCTCTGCTTTGCCTGTGATTGCTGGTCCTGTGAGTGATATCCTGATCTGTCTGTTCCTGTGCCCCCGTGCCCTTGTCTGTGTTCTGTCCCCTGGTCGTCCCTCCTGTCCTGTCTCCCCCCTCCTATTTCCCCACTTGGTTGCTTCCTCCGGTACTGACCTTAGCCTGACTTTGACTCCGCTTTTGCTCGTCCCTCCAGTCCTGCTTCTGCCCGTACGGTGTTTGACCCAGCCTGTCTGACTATTCCTCACATACCCTGCAGTTCAGCCTCTCAGCTGTGCTGATTAGGCAGTGCATGAGAACACTGTGCATTTCCTTCCTGGTTCTCATTACTCTATGTAGTGTCGTCTGCTGCAGAGCTCTGGCTCCCCCTGGTGGCAGCATTACACACATTATATAGAATCATTACAGAGTGATCTATTTCAAGTGTTTATTTCTGGCAATGTTGATGATTATGGCTTACAGCCAATGAAAATCCAAAAGCCATTATCTCAGAAAATTAGAAGAAATACTACAAAACACCTGTAAAAACTTCCTAAGCGATACTTCCGGCTCCTGCGCTGATCATGTAGGACACAGGACGCCTGAGCTCTGTCATTCCCTGCAGCTCTGACATATATACCGGACATCCCACCAGCCTCCCCCGCTCCATACCACCGGTGAGTGAAGTTGCTGAATGCAGGGATGTTCATGGGGAGCCGTGGAGATAATCACTTGAAACAGCGCGGTGAACTTCGCTCTCCCCCTCCCTCTCAAGATCTGGCAGCATGATAAAGATGGCGCCGGAGCCTGCCCTGCACTAACATCAGATCTGTACACAGAGAGCAGGACACAGCTTACCTTGCACTCACTCCCCCAGCACTAAACAGTTAACCGGCAGCAGAATAATAAATCTCCTGGAGTCCTGATAAGATATCAGCTGCAAACAACGCTACTGACAAGTTCTGCAAAGAGCAGAGTTAAAACGCCGGGAATCCCTGGGCCCTTCCCCCATCTTGTCCAGACCTGTGCTTAACAAGCAGGTGCTGAATCTCTATACATACAGAATCAGTGCAAAGCTCTGGAGAAAGTGAAAGAAGCTGAAGGAGGGAAGTTTAAACATACATCCCTGCAAAGTTTCAGGACAGTGAGAATTCATATAACTCTGGCAGGGGGGAGAAAGGGGTGAAAGTAAGAATAAACAAAAGGGGGAGCAGAATCAAGATTTGTCTGACAACCCACACTAAATCAGTGTCAAAACTTGCGTCCCTTCATTCACTATTTGATGGAAAGATACCTGCTGCGTAGCAGCTCCAAAACACAAAATCCTCATACATCCAGCGTACAGTGTGAAAAAAAGATTGTGACTGCCCATACAGAATTAAGTGTCCCTCGGTCACCTGAGAATACTCATCAGATGGAGATGGAGGATTCCACGGGGACCCCGGATGTATTCAAAACAGTGGAGGGTATGGATTATAAGCGTCTGGCTGATGAAGTCGCCAATCGTTTGCTACCTGACATCTCCGCTACAATTAAAGCATCAATAGCAAAAGCTCTCAGTGCCATACAGAACCAACTTGATGAGACGGTGGAACAGGTTGCGGCTATGGAAACCAAAATGTCGACGTTAGAGGAGGACTTCAGCTCTGACCACACTACAGTCATGCGTCTGGCCAAGGAGAATCTGATCCTGAGGGACCGTGTGGACGATCTGGAGAACCGCTCCAGAAGAAGCAATTTGCGCATTGTCGGCCTGCCTGAAACATACCCGGTTGGTGAGCTACGTACATTGTGTGAATCCACTATTCCTACAACCCTGGGAGTAGCAGGAAGGAGAAAAGTGGAAAGGGTGCACCGCATTGGTCCGCCAAGGAGAGGTGATGAGAGTGAAAATAACAGACGCCCAAGACAAGTCATAATGAAATACTTGGACTTCTCCGATAAACAGGAAATATTACAGGCATACAAGAAATTGAAACATCCCTTGGAGGTGAAAGGCTCGCGCATCTTGCTCTTCGAGGATTTTTCTGCGGAGGTCACACGGCAGCGGAGGGCATTCTCATACATATGCTCTGCCTTATTTAAGAGAAATATACGCTTCCAGTTAAAGTACCCGGCAGAGGCCTTTATTGAGCGGATCAACAGTCCTCGTGACCTCAGGAGTTCTCCAGGACAAGGGCGCAACGACTCACCGAACCAGAGAGTGACCAAAGGGAGCTCTGTGAAGCTCGCTACAGCTTCCCCGAAGGACCGGAGACAACAAAACAAGGAACTTAAGGGAACCTGAGACAAATAGACAAATGTCGGATGTATGAAGTTCAAGGTGGGACACCTGTTTTTGATTTAGGCTGGAGAAGCCGCAGTGGAAAAAGTTCAAGAAATCTGAGGCGGAGGAAAGGAAAGAGAACCTTTTTTTTTTTTTTTTTTTTTTTTTTTCTTCCTTCTCTCTTTCTTTGTAGGTGGGACACTCCTTTATATTGGTGAAATGCTATACGAGTATAAGGTTGACTGAGCTTGGAAGATGATCAGAAAAAAGTGAAGTCTGAGTATTATGGTATAGTTGGGGGGGGGAGGGGAGGGAGATGTTTGAAATGTTTGGGGATTTTGGATTCAAGTAAGTAAGTAGGAGATTACAACATCAAGTCCTGGAAACATATGCGGACACGGAAGGTAGGGTTCAGATGGTCTCAGTGGAGATACCTGGAGGAATTTATAAAATCTTTAATATTTATGCCCCGAACGAAAACAACAAATCATTCTTTCAACGACTTGAGGCCAAAATTTTAGAACATGCCCATTTTAATCTAATAATTGGGGGGGATTTCAACTCGGTGGTATCTGTGCTAGAGGACAGGAAAAATGCTAAAGGCCCCCCAAATGTACCGCGCGGCCATGATAAAGTTATGCGTCCTCTGTTAAATGCCACGGCCTTATGGGATGCGTGGAGACTACTGCACCCTCAGGATAGGGAATTTACGCACTATTCACATGCTAATAGCTCCTGGTCTCGCATTGACTACTTCCTTATTTCAGGGAACCTGGTACGTGCGCTCCACTCAGCTACTATCCAGGATTTGGTGATTTCTGACCATGCCCCGGTGGTGCTAGACCTAGCAAACATTTATCCCAGAGGAACGGACTATCTGTGGCGATATCCTTCCTTCCTTAAAGATAACGAAGATTTTTCCTTGAAATTAAAGGGATGGTGGACGGAATTTATGGTACATAATGATCAACATAAAGACACACCTATGTTATTATGGGATACGGCGAAGGCAGTATTACGGGGCAGAACGATAGCACATGTTTCCTATTTGAAGAAAAAGGCTCATCTTAAATTTACTGAAACCTCCCATAAATTGAGGGAAGCATATACTTCTTTTCAAAAGCATCCTGATGGGGACCATAGAGATAGATGGGTAATAGCCCAAAGAGCTTTTAATGAGTGGGCGGAAAAACGGGAACAAATGGCTAGGTCAATGCAAGAAGCTACATTACATCGCTTTGGAAATAAAGCAGGGAAAATACTGGCCAACTTAGCGAAAAATAGGACTATAACTCAGGGACCCATGCAAATAAAAAATCAAAAGGGGGAGATACACAAAAACCCTAAGACAATAATTGAGACTTTAGGCACGTATTATAGAAACCTTTATTCGTCGGAAAAGGGAGACAAATTTCCTGATAATAATCTTTTATCTAAAGTGACACTACCTCGACTCACAGAAGAGCATCGCACTTTTCTGAATGCTAAAATTACGGGGGAAGAAGTATTGGGGACAATCAACTCCATGCATAATTATAAAGCCCCTGGCCCTGACGGATTTACGGGAGAATTCTATAAAACAGTAAAGGAAGAGATCTTACCTACATTACTAGAACTGTATAATAGCATACTAGACGGTAATGCGTCTTTCCAAAATAATAACCGGGCATATATAAAATTGATCCCTAAACAGGGGAAGGACCCGAAGGATCCGGGTTCGTATAGGCCCATATCACTTATCAACCTAGATATGAAGATAATGTCAAAGATTATGGCGAATCGTCTAGCTATAATTCTTCCCCAACTGATTTCCCCAGCACAGGCCGGTTTCATTCAGAAAAGATCAGGGACACTAAATATTAGAAAAGTTCTTCTTGTCCTGGATAGGGTTAACCTTCGGCCTCTGAAAGGAGAATCTCCCGCTTTGCTTACAATAGATGCCGAGAAAGCCTTTGACAATATTGAGTGGTCATGGCTTTATAGAGTTCTAGATGAAATGCGTTTTTCGGGGTCATTTTATACCTACATTAGAGAAATTTACACAAATCCGAAGGCTCAAGTTTACATTCCAGGATATCTGTCAGCCCCTTTTCCGTTACTGAAAGGAACCAGACAGGGTTGCCCCCTTTCCCCATTACTTTTTAATCTGGCTCTGGAACCATTGGTACGATTGTTATCTACACATAGCACCTTCCAGGGTATTTCTGTAAATAATAGACAAATTCAGTCAGCTTTTTTTGCAGATGACATTTTGCTTTTCCTTTCGAATCCAGCTCAGCAGGTCCCCGAGATTTTACAAATTTTGCGAGAGTTTGGAGCGTATTCAGGCTTCAAGATTAATGCGTCAAAGTGCGAGCTCCTATACCTGGGAGGGACAAATGTTCAAACACGGGAGCAGAACCCTTTTGAAGGAATTACAGTGGCTAAGTCATATATCACATACCTGGGAGTTAAAATAGGTAAGGTTCCGGCAACCCTTTATAGTCTAAACTATCCACCCCTTCTGAGCCAAATAGAGCAAGATCTTAAAAGATGGCACGACCTTCCATTGAACATAATTGGTAGAGTCCACCTAATTAAGATGATGTCGATATCAAAATTAATGTATCATCTTCAAACACTTCCCCTGCTTCTCAAGCATAAAGATATTGTCCAGCTAAATAGAGCTTTTTCACACTTCATTTGGAGGGGGAAACGCCCTCGTATAGGGCTTAAGAAGTTGATGGCATCTAAGGTTCATGGAGGTCTGAGTTTGCCGAACATTCGGGGTTACAATATAGCCTGTTTGACTAGATATATACTGGATTGGATTAAAGGCTCTAGGCATTATTCAGCGTTGGAGCTTGAGAGAGACTATGCACAACCTTGGGATCTGGTGGCATTGCTTCATACTAGGCAGGCTAATCTCCCAGTGAAAATCAAGCACTCTTCCTTATTTAAAGACACGATTGCAGCGTGGAAGGCGTTGAGGAAAAACTACAAACTTCCCCATAAAATATCCAAATACTTGCCTATATGGGGGAATCCAGAGTTTGTGCAGGGGACAAGCAATAAGCTGTTTGAAGAGTGGAAGGTGAGGGGTATAAGGACTGTTGCTCATCTCTTGCACACCTCAGAACCTAGATGGTTGAGTAGAGATGAAATTATAGCGCAGTATGGCCTGGGGCCTAACCAAGTAATCCAATATGACCAAGTGAGATATAGTATTATGACTCAGTTGCATGATGTGACCCAGGAGGTAGTATTTAACTCTTTTGATTGTCTGGTAAAGAACTCAATAACTTCATCATCTATCTCTTTTCTTTATGGAGCCATGCGTGATCTATTAATAGGACAGCACCCGGAAGGTTTATTTAAATCTTGGGAGAAACAATTTGAGGACCCGTCTATGGGGGTAAAAATTAGGGGAGGGTGGAATGCTCTTCGTAAATCAATTTTAAATGAGAATTGGCGAGAAACCCAATTTAGAATTATGCACAAGGCAATTTATGGTTTTAATCTCCCTCCATCAGCAACAAAGCCAGACAGGATTACGTATTGCCCTAAGTGTAAGAGTAGTGGAACTGATCTCCTTCACGGGTTGTGGTCCTGCCCCCATTTGAGTCCATTATGGTCACAGATCAAAAGTTGTATACAAAAGGTGTGGGGTCTTGAAGTTCGGCTCTCACCTGGGTTCGCTATTTTTCACCATTGGGAGGAGGGGAACGATACCAAAGGGAAGATGACTAACCCACCCAGACTTATACATGTGATACTTCTGGCAGCCAAGAGAGCGATACTAAAAAATTGGTTGGAGTCTAGGGTCCCCGCGATTGAAGAGATCTTGGGTCAGCTCATGCATCTTCTTGAAATAGAAGGATTGGATGCAGAAAGGAGGGCGGATAGAATACGACAGCACTTTAACAAATGGAAGAAATTCATACTGGCCTATTGTACTCGGGAGGAGATAGTCAGGATTATGTCACCTTTCAAAGACACAGTCTGGTATCATACTGAAAAATTGAAGGATACATTGGATGGCTTGGAGGTGGGGGAGGAAAGGCCGAAAGCTGACTAAAAGGAGAGGGGGAAATAACCGATTTGAGTGGGACTTCTTTATTATATGTCATTACCATGTTCACAAGGGTTCAATGGGGGGAATGATAAGAATGATGGGTTAAGGGGTCGCTGCTTTCCTTTGCTTTATCTTGCCATGTTACGGTTATTGATTTTAAAAATTGGTATGGAATTTGGGATGATCAAATATGACAATGTAATGTTGAATTTACAATGCTGAATTCGCTTATGCCAATGTTATGTTATTGAAAAATTTGAATAAAAATATAGTTAAAAAAAAAAAAAAAAAACTTCCTAAGCACTTAAAATGGTCCCTTAGTCTGGTTCAGTAAGCTACACGATCATGGGGAAGACTGCTGACTTGACAGATGTCCAGAAAGCAGTCATTGACACACTCCATAAGGAGGGTAAGCCACAAAAGGTCTGGAAGCTGGCTGTTCACAAAGTGCTGTATCCAAGCATATTAATGGAAGGTTGAGTGGTAGGAAAAGGTGTCGTAGAAAAAGGTGCTCATGCAACCGGGATAACCGCAGCCTTGATAGGATTGTGAATAAAAGGCCATTCAAAAATTTTGGGGAGATTTACAAGCAGTGGACTGCTGCTGGAGTCAGTGCTTCAAGAGCCACCACACACAGACATATCCAGGACATGGGCTATAAGTGTCGCATTCCTTGTGTCAAGTCACTCATGACCAATAGACAACGCCAGAAGCATCTTACCTGGGGAAAGAAGAAAAAGAACTGGACTGTTGCTCAGTGGTCCAAGGTGTTGTTTTTAGATGAAAGTAAATTTTGCATTTTATTGGAAATCAAGAACCCAGAGTCTGGAGGAAGAGTGGAGAGGCCACAATCCAAGCTGCTTGAGGTATACTGTGATGTTTCTGTTTGATTGGCCAGCAAATTCGCCTGACCTAAACCCCATAGAGCAGGGGTGGGGAACCTTTTTACTGCCGGGGGCCATTTGGAAAATTCTACCAACCTTCGGGGGCCGCAGAAAATCATCAACTTGAAAATGACCCGGCTATAATTGGTCAAACAATTAATTAACTCACCCCTATACCCCTACTGTGGCGGCCAGAGCTGATTCTCTTTGGTGCGCTGTGATGTTTGCGTCTCACAACTGCTTTTCCAGGTTTGTCTTTGTTTGAAGCGCAGATTGGTAAATCATATATATTACACAGGAGACACTGTACATACACACACTGCTCTGACACACTGCCCATATACTGCACACAGCCTTGACACAGTAGTCATATTGTACACTACCCATGACACACACTGGCCATATATAGTACACATGCACAGGAGATACTGTATACTGCACACAGCACTCACATGCCGTATACCGCACACACATAAGCCATACACAGCACTCAGCAAGCCAAAAAGTTCTGCATGTAAACATGTGCACACCAGGAATTAGATATACCAATAAACCTCACAATATGAAACTTTATTAAGTGCCAAACACAGCACACACACACGCCGTATACACAGCACACACACAGCTCACACACGCCGTATACACAGCACATACACAGCACACACGCCGTATACACAGCACATACACAGCACACACGCCGTATACACAGCACATACACAGCACACACGCCGTATACACAGCACATACACAGCACACACGCCGTATACACAGCACACACACAGCTCACACACGCCGTATACACAGCACATACACAGCACACACGCCGTATACACAGCACATACACAGCACACACGCCATATACACAGCACATACACAGCACACACGCCGTATACACAGCACATACACAGCACACACGCCGTATACACAGCACATACACAGCACACACACCGTATACACAGCACACACACAGCTCACACACGCCGTATACACAGCGCACACGCCGTATACACAGCACACACACAGCACACACAGCACACACACGCCGTATACACAGCGCACACACGCCGTATACACAGCGCACACACGCCGTATACACAGCGCACACACGCCGTATACACAGCACACACGCCGTATACACAGCACACACACGCCGTATACACAGCACACACACAGCTCACACACGCCGTATACACAGCGCACACACGCCGTATACACAGCACACACACGCCGTATACACAGCGCACACGCCGTATACACAGCGCACACACGCCGTATACACAGCGCACACACGCCGTATACACAGCGCACACTCGCCGTATACACAGCACACACGCCGTATACACAGCACACACACAGCACACACGCTGTATACACAGCACACACACACACGCCGTATACACAGCACACACACAGCTCACACACGCCGTATACACAGCGCACACACAGCACACACGCCGTATACACAGCGCACACACAGCAAACACGCCGTATACACAGCACACACACAGCGCACACATGCCGTATACACAGCACACACACAGCACACACGCTGTATACACAGCACACACACACACGCCGTATACACAGCACACACACAGCTCACACACGCCGTATACACAGCGCACACACAGCACACACGCCGTATACACAGCGCACACACAGCACACACGCCGTATACACAGCACACACACACAGCACACACACAGCGCACACACGCCGTATACACAGCACACACACGCCGTATACACAGCACACACGCCGTATACACAGCACATACACAGCACACACGCTGTATACACAGCACACACACACGCCGTATACACAGCACACACACAGCTCACACACGCCGTATACACAGCACACACACAGCTCACACACGCCGTATACACAGCACACACACAGCACACACGCCGTATACACAGCACACACACCGTATACACAGCGCACACACGCCGTATACACAGCACACACACAGCACACACGCCGTATACACAGCACACACACCGTATACACAGCGCACACACGCCGTATACACAGCGCACACGCCGTATACACAGCGCACACACGCCGTATACACAGCGCACACACGCCGTATACACAGCACATACACAGCACACACGCCGTATACACAGCGCACACGCCGTATACACAGCGCACACACGCCGTATACACAGCGCACACACGCCGTATACACAGCACACACGCCGTATACACAGCACACACACAGCACACACGCTGTATACACAGCACACACACACACGCCGTATACACAGCACACACACAGCTCACACACGCCGTATACACAGCGCACACACAGCACACACGCCGTATACACAGCGCACACACAGCACACACGCCGTATACACAGCACACACACACACACAGCACACACACAGCGCACACATGCCGTATACACAGCACACACACAGCACACACGCTGTATACAAAGCACACACACACACGCCGTATACACAGCACACACACAGCTCACACACGCCGTATACACAGCGCACAAACAGCACACACGCCATATACACAGCGCACACACAGCACACACGCCGTATACACAGCACACACACACACAGCACACACACAGTGCACACACGCCGTATACACAGCACACACACGCCGTATACACAGCACACACGCCGTATACACAGCACATACACAGCACACACGCTGTATACACAGCACACACACACGCCGTATACACAGCACACACACAGCTCACACACGCCGTATACACAGCACACACACAGCACACACGCCGTATACACAGCACACACACCGTATACACAGCGCACACACGCCGTATACACAGCACACACACAGCACACACGCCGTATACACAGCACATACACAGCACACACGCCGTATACACAGCACATACACAGCACACACGCCGTATACACAGCACATACACAGCACACACGCTGTATACACTGCACACACACAGCACACACGCTGTATACACTGCACACACACACGCCGTATACACAGCACACACACAGCTCACACACGCCGTATACACAGCACACACGCCGTATACACGCCGTATACACAGCACACACACGCCGTATACACAGCACACACACGCCGTATACACAGCACATACACAGCACACACTTCGTATACACAGCGCACACACGCCGTACACACAGCGCACACACAGCACACACACACACACCGTATACACAGCGCACACATGCCGTATACACAGCGCACACACAGCACACACGCCGTATACACAGCACACACGCCGTATACACAGCACACACACACTCGCCGTATACACAGCACATACACAGCACACACACCGTATACACAGCACATACACAGCACACACGCCGTATACACAGCACATACACAGCACACACGCCGTATACACAGCACATACACAGCACACACGCCGTATACACAGCACATACACAGCACACACGCCGTATACACAGCACACACAACGTATACACAGCACATACACAGCACACACGCCGTATACACAGCACACACACGCCGTATACACAGCACACACACGCCGTATACACAGCACATACACAGCACACACACACACACCGTATACACAGCGCACACATGCCGTATACACAGCGCACACACGCCGTATACACAGCACACACACACACGCCGTATACACAGCACACACACACACGCCGTATACACAGCACATACACAGCACACACGCCGTATACACAGCACATACACAGCACACACGCCGTATACACAGCACATACACAGCACACACGCCGTATACACAGCACATACACAGCACACACGCCGTATACACAGCACATACACAGCACACACGCCGTATACACAGCACATACACAGCACACACGCCGTATACACAGCACATACACAGCACACACGCCGTATACACAGCACATACACAGCACACACGCCGTATACACAGCACACACGACGTATACACAGCACATACACAGCACACACGTCGTATACACAGCACACACACGCCGTATACACAGCACACACACGCCGTATACACAGCACATACACAGCACACACACACACACCGTATACACAGCGCACACATGCCGTATACACAGCGCACACATGCCGTATACACAGCGCACACACGCCGTATACACAGCACACACGCCGTATACACAGCACACACACACGCCGTATACACAGCACATACACAGCACACACACCGTATACACAGCACATACACAGCACACACGCCGTATACACAGCACATACACAGCACACACGCCGTATACACAGCACATACACAGCACACACGCCGTATACACAGCACATACACAGCACACACGCCGTATACACAGCACATACACAGCACACATGCCGTATACACAGCACACACGACGTATACACAGCACATACACAGCACACACGCCGTATACACAGCACATACACCGTATACACAGCACATACACAGCACACACGCCGTATACACAGCACATACACAGCACACACGCCGTATACACAGCACACACGACGTATACACAGCACATACACAGCACACACGCCGTATACACAGCACACACGCTGTATACACAGCACATACACAGCACACACGCTGTATACACAGCACATACACAGCACACACGCCGTATACACAGCACATACACAGCACACATGCTGTATACACAGCACATACACAGCACACACGCCGTATACACAGCACATACACAGCACACACGCCGTATACAAAGCACATACACAGCACACACGCCGTATACACAGCACATACACAGCACACACGCCGTATACACAGCACACACGACGTATACACAGCACATACACAGCACACACGCCGTATACACAGCACATACACCGTATACACAGCACATACACAGCACACACGCCGTATACACAGCACATACACAGCACACACGCCGTATACACAGCACATACACAGCACACACGCCGTATACACAGCACACACGACGTATACACAGCACATACACAGCACACACGCCGTATACACAGCACACACGCTGTATACACAGCACATACACAGCACACACGCTGTATACACAGCACATACACAGCACACACGCCGTATACACAGCACATACACAGCACACACGCTGTATACACAGCACATACACAGCACACACGCCGTATACACAGCACACACACACACACCGTATACACAGCGCACACACAGCACACACGCCGTATACACAGCACACACGCCGTATACACAGCACACACACACACGCCGTATACACAGCACATACACAGCACACACGCCGTATACACAGCACATACACAGCACACACGCCGTATACACAGCACATACACAGCACACACGCCGTATACACAGCACATACACAGCACACACGCCGTATACACAGCACATACACAGCACACACGCCGTATACACAGCACACACGACGTATACACAGCACATACACAGCACACACGCCGTATACACAGCACACACACGCCGTATACACAGCACACACACGCCGTATACACAGCACATACACAGTACACACACACACACCGTATACACAGCGCACACATGCCGTATACACAGCGCACACACGCCGTATACACAGCACACACGCCGTATACACAGCACACACACACACGCCGTATATACAGCACATACACAGCACACACACCGTATACACAGCACATACACAGCACACACGCCGTATACACAGCACATACACAGCACACACGCCGTATACACAGCACATACACAGCACACACGCCGTATACACAGCACATACACAGCACACACGCCGTATACACAGCACATACACAGCACACACGCCGTATACACAGCACACACGACGTATACACAGCACATACACAGCACACACGCCGTATACACAGCACATACACCGTATACACAGCACATACACAGCACACACGCCGTATACACAGCACATACACAGCACACACGCCGTATACACAGCACACACGACGTATACACAGCACATACACAGCACACACGCCGTATACACAGCACACACGCTGTATACACAGCACATACACAGCACACACGCTGTATACACAGCACATACACAGCACACACGCCGTATACACAGCACATACACAGCACACACGCTGTATACACAGCACATACACAGCACACACGCCGTATACACAGCACACGCACATGTCGTATACACAACAGACGCTGGACACAAGTGACAAATACATTTGATATATGGTGGTATATATTAGATATAAACACACTTAGCGCAGATATAAGTACCTGCTGCTTAGTTGCCCTGTAAGATCAGGTGCAGCACAAGTGATGGATGCAGCAGCTCAGCTCAAGGGCTGGCTATATTCTCGTCTTTTCTCTCCAAGAAAAGACCTGTTAGCCATGAACAGCCGAGCACAGAATGGGAGTGTGAGAGGTAGAACGCACGGCACTATACAGCCTTCTTACTGCCGTGCAGGCCCCTCCCCCATCACTCTGCTTCTAGCTGCAATCTCACAGGGAGCATGCAGGAGCAAGAGGGAGGAAGTCACACCCCCAGTGCTGTCTGCCGGCAATAGACAAGATGAGCAGCACCACAACCACCGGGAATCTGCTCCAGTGCCCCGGGGGCCACAGAAAAGGTCATCGCGGGCCGTATGCGGCCCGCGGGCCGGAGGTTCCCCACCCCTGCCATAGAGCATCTATGGGGTATTGTGAAGAGGAAGATGACAGACACAACACGCAACAATACAGACGAGCTGAAGGCTGCTATCAAAGCTACCTGAGCTTCCATAACACCTCAGCAGTGCCACAGGCTGATCGCCTCCATGCCACGCCGCATTGATGCAGTAATTCATGCAAAAGGAGCCCCGACCAAGTATTGAGTGCATTTACTGTACAGACTTTTCAGTAGGCCAACATTTCTGAGTTTAAAATCACTTTTTCAGTTGGTCTTATATAATATAGATAATGACTTTTGGGTTTTCTTTGGCTTTAAGCCATAATCATCAACATTATCAGAACTAAACACTTGAAATAGATCATTTTACTTGTAATAACTCTATATAATATATGCATTTCCCTTTTTGTATTGAATTACTGAAATAAATTAACTTTTTGATGATATTCTAATTTATTGAGATGCACATGTAGATAGGACACTCACCAATTGGGAAGTGATGACATACAGTTAGGTCCAGAAATATTTGGACAGTGACACAATTTTCGCGAGTTGGGCTCTGCATGCCACCACATTGGATTTGAAATGAAACCTCTACAACAGAATTCAAGTGCAGATTGTAACGTTTAATTTCAAGGTTTGAACAAAAATATCTGATAAAAATTGTAGGAATTGTACACATTTCTTTACAAACACTCCACATTTTAGGAGGTCAAAAGTAATTGGACAAATAAACCAAACCCAAACAAAATATTTTTATTTTCAATATTTTGTTGCGAATCCTTTGGAGGCAATCACTGCCTTAAGTCTGGAACCCATGGACATCACCAAACGCTGGGTTTCCTCCTTCTTAATGCTTTGCCAGGCCTTTACAGCTGCAGCCCTCAGGTCTTGCTTGTTTGTGGGTCTTTCCGTCTTAAGTCTGGATTTGAGCAAGTGAAATGCATGCTCAATTGGGTTAAGATCTGGTGATTGACTTGGCCATTGCAGAATGTTCCACTTTTTTGCACTCATGAACTCCTGGGTAGCTTTGGCTGTATGCTTGGGGTCATTGTCCATCTGTACTATGAAGTGCCGTGCGATCAACTTTGCGGCATTTGGCTGAATCTGGGCTGAAAGTATATCCCGGTACACTTCAGAATTCAGCCGGCTACTCTTGTCTGCTGTTATGTCATCAATAAACACAAGTGACCCAGTGCCATTGAAAGCCATGCATGCCCATGCCATCACGTTGCCTCCACCATGTTTTACAGAGGATGTGATGTGCCTTGGATCATGTGCAGTTCCCTTTCTTCTCCAAACGTTTTTCTTCCCATCATTCTGGTACAGGTTGATCTTTGTCTCATCTGTCCATAGAATACTTTTCCAGAACTGAGCTGGCTTCATAAGGTGTTTTTCAGCAAATTTAACTCTGGCCTGTCTATTTTTGGAATTGATGAATGGTTTGCATCTAGATGTGAACCCTTTGTATTTACTTTCATGGAGTCTTCTCTTTACTGTTGACTTAGAGACAGATACACCTACTTCACTGAGAGTGTTCTGGACTTCAGTTGATGTTGTGAATGGGTTCTTCTTCACCAAAGAAAGTATGCGGCGATCATCCACCACTGTTGTCATCCGTGGACGCCCAGGCCTTTTTGAGTTCCCAAGCTCACCAGTCAATTCCTTTTTTCTCAGAATGTACCCGACTGTTGATTTTGCTACTCCAAGCATGTCTGCTATCTCTCTGATGGATTTTTTCTTTTTTTTCAGCCTCAGGATGTTCTGCTTCACCTCAATTGAGAGTTCCTTAGACCGCATGTTGTCTGGTCACAGCAACAGCTTCCAAATGCAAAACCACACACCTGTAATCAACCCAAGACCTTTTAACTACTTCCTTGATTACAGGTTAACGAGAGAAACGCCTTCAGAGTTAATTGCAGCCCTTAGAGTCCCTTGTCCAATTACTTTTGGTCCCTTTAAAAAGAGGAGGCTATGCATTACAGAGCTATGATTCCTAAACCCTTTCTCCGATTTGGATGTGAAAACTCTCATATTGCAGCTGGGAGTGTGCACTTTCAGCCCATATTATATATATAATTGTATTTCTGAACATGTTTTTGTAAACAGTTAAAATAACAAAACTTGTGTCACTGTCCAAATATTTCTGGACCTAACTGTACCTAAAGGTCCATTTAGAATAAGTGTGTGCAAAATTTAAATGATCACTGACCGACAATGTTTGCTGGTTGGCAGTCATTTAACAGCATGTTTTCAAAGGCTGTCCCTGATTCAGATGAACATTGATGCGTAATCAGTAATAGATGGTTCGGTGTGTATACGCTCCCATTCTGTCTAGCGGAGCGTGTCCTGTTTACACATGTTGATGCGTTGCCGAGAATAATTATCATTTGTGCAATCCAAAAGATCATTTCACCCGATAAACAAGTGTATTGCTAGTTCGTCAGGTGACCACCTGTTTACACTGCATGATTAGCAGAAAATTAGTGTTCTGAAGAACCTCTAGTTCATAATAATCGTGAAATGCACATTTAGTGATATACCATTATCCTCTATGGCAGCATAGTCTTTTTAAGGCTGCAAACACATTAGCATATGGCATCTGATGCAAGACTAATGGATGCGATATGCTAATGACTCCCAACTCAGGCTGTGCTGCAAGCATGAGCCAAGTGTCATGCAACTATGACCGGATCTTGCGATCAGGTCACAGCTGCGAAGCTGAGGACGGGTGCTGTGGAGGAGAGGGAGGGATTAATCCCCCCATCTCCTCCATTGCCAGCCTGTGCGTATATCGCACTGCACTGGGATAACATCCGAGTGCAGTCTGATGTTTCTCTCGCACCCATACCCTTGAATGGGTGTGAGTGATACGGCTCTCACAGAAAATCGCAGCATGCTGCAATTGTTTCCCTCAGTCCGTTTAGGGCTGAGAAAAAAAACGCTGATCTGAGCTGCAGCATTGTCTAACATGGGGCCGAGTGCAATGTGAGATTTTCTCGCATTGCACTCGTCCGATTTATACGCTCGTGTCAGCGTACGGTAAAGGGAATCTGTCAGCAGACTTTGCTACCTCAACTAAGAGCAGCATGAATTAGGCAAAGAGATCCTGAATCCAATGATGAATCACTTAGATTGCTGAGTACAGCCGTTCTGGCACAATCAGAGTTTTTAGATTTAGTCATATAGCAGAGCTGAGAGAGCTGCCCCTGCCCACACAAGACTCTTGATAGAGATTGTACATTGACAGTGAGGTGTCAATCAGAAGAAAGGGCATGCTTGACCACCATGCATGTGACATTGTAGTCCAAGCAATGAGAAGACCTCCTGGTTAAACAAACAAAGCAAATAAACAACAAATCGGACCTTGACAAGACAGGCATTCCTGAATTCTATGTTTTAACCCTTGTAGTATGCTGGATGCAGATTACATAGCAAAACCATGCTGACAGATTCCCTTTAAAAATATCCTGTAGCTGAAATGAAGAAGCTATGGGTTTTTTGCTCATACAGTAACCATGTACTGTACCTGACAGTGCTAACACCAGATCTGGACTGTGTCCTTGAGAAATACTGACAATGAGATGCAGGAAAAACATTAAACCAGCTCAATATGAGCAAAGAAAAAGTGAGTTTTGGCTTTACATATACCTGCTGGAGTGCGGCACCTTTTCAGGATCAAAGATACAAAGATAATTGGGTGAGTAACTGAAGGTCTGAACATGTGTTTGAAACCATTGAGTTATGTAACAAAAAAAAACCCGGATATCTGTAGCAAAATCCTCAACTGACCTTCCAATAGTGCCATACAGAGCATTTTACCCCTCCCTAATAATTTTCTATTAAATATATCTGATTCTGATCAATTTGATCAATTCTAAGAACATTTTGTAACCTAAAAGATTTGCACGTGGAGATATCTATGCCAGGGTATTCTGTATGTGCCTCTGTTTATTATGAAAGAAAAGTAGAAGTATGAGGGAAATAATTCATATAGAGGTGAATAAAGGGAATCTGTCATCAGATTTGGGCCTTCTAATCTAAAACTAGCACCGTAAGCAGCATCTGTACTGCATTACATGAAGGTGCACGTTACCGCTTGACTCCCCTTTTAGCCCCAAAAAATAGCTTTATAAAATCTCTTGCCTGGTATGTAAATTATCCAGTCCGGTCTGATGGGCATCCTATTCTGTGCCTCCTGTCCCTCCTTTCGCCCTCCTCCTGTGATGATTTATGTGGATGGCCCCTCGGCCGCTATCCACTTAGGGGTGCAAAATCTCCATATTCCCTGCTTGTGCAGGCGCACTTCACTCTGCCCTGTTGTGAGCAGAGCAGAAACCATAGGTGCTCCTGCGTGAACCAGCGAGTTCCCTGTGCAGGCACGAGATTTTGCCCGGCGATGTGAAAGAAGCAAGTGATATCATCCACATCACTGGGCAAAATCTCGTGCCTGTGCAGAGAACTCACTGGTTCGCGCAGGCGCACCTTTGTTTTCGGCTCTTCCCGCAATAGGGCACAGTGAAGTGTGCCTGCTCAAGCTGGGTATATGTTTGTGCAGGCAAGAGATTTTGCCCTCCTACCTAGATGGCGTCCAAGGCGTCATGCACGTTAATCATTACAAGAGGATGGCGAAAGGAGGGACAGGAGGCACATAATAGGACGCTCATCGGACCGTATCGGACAATTTACATACCGGGGTGGGCGATTTTATAAAGGTATTTTTGAGGTCTATGTGGGGGGGTCAGGGGGTAACGTGCACCATAATAAAATGCAGCTTTAAGGTGCTAGCTTTAGTTTAGAAGGCCCAAACCTGGTGACAGGTTCCCTTTAAATGGGACCTCAGAGCAAACATTTACTACTGCCCCAATGAGTCCTATTCCAAGGCGAGGGTTCCAAAGTCATTGCAGAAAACACAAAAATGATATACTGTGTATAATTGTTTAACAGAATCCAGAAACGCACCAATGAATGATTGATTGATGGATTGATTGATCGAATGTCATTAAATAAGGCAGGAAGAAACTTGAACTCAAAGAAGCTGCAAGATGCAAAGATAAAATATATGCGTCTGTAAAGGTTTAAAATAATAGCATGGATGCAGATGGTTTTATATTTTTTGTTTTGCATCTAATTGCAATCAACAGCAGACATCTGACACATTGACAGCATCAGCAAAATTGCTGCTGAGAGCACAGAATCTTTGTCTAAAAATAATCAGCCATTCTGTGCACCACTGTTTGTTATAATGGTAATCGATGCTGGAGGCTTTGAATTCCATCAATGTATAGATCTGTTCTGTTCTGCCTGGTGATTGTGTTCTGCACACACATACTCTCCCGCTGAAGACCGAGCAGACGCACTGTGTGATTAAGATAAGCTCAGATTCTTTTCATACATTCCTTATCAGTTCTAATTCTCCACCAGCCAGAGATGTTTCACAGCGGTTAAAGATTAGTTCAGCTTCTCAGACGCCAAATCTGAGGGGTATTGATCAATAAATCAAATCAGGGCCAATCAATGGCCCAATAAGAAGAGTCTAGCCAATGCATTATTAGTGGCGCCCACAGAACAGGAGCTTTCATCAAAACATTGCTTTTCTGGCTCCTTTCCAGAAGCTGGTCTGGCTAATAGACTCCCACAGCAGTGGAGCTTCATCCCAGCAGAAGAGCAATAAATTTCTCATCAAACAGCCGATAGAGAGACAAGATGAACATCTGTTTTGCTGCAATGAAACCCTGTGTTCTTCGGGATAAAATGCTACCTGCAAACCAGGTCTGACAGACCACCCCAAAGGCAGACTCCGATCTCACCGAGTGCGGCTCTTTGTATTTGCCAGTTATTTCAATCCGTTAATTTAAGGTGACTTTGTATTCTTCACAGCTGTCTCCACAGCTTTATCAAAACATATTCCGGCTCAGTCGATATTAAGAACCATCCAGGGATCCCATACTATGAAGGCAATTTTATGATGCCCATTATGTGGCAACGCTACTTTATTAAAAGCTGTTTATTCCCTCTAAGCATTGGAACGTACTATCCCTCAGCCATGAAGGATAGACCTCCTGAAGACCCGCGACCGAAAGATCCTTTCTTTTTAAGAGAATTTCCTTGCAATATGTCTTTTCCAGCAAGACAACAAATCGCTGTGCTTTATTTAACAACTAAACGCTTGAAGATTTTTACAGTCATCTGACTGATGGTTACGGCTGTTGTCTCTGTAACCTTTAAAGCGCTGCAAATCTATGTCTTTTGTTGGACATCTCAAATCCTGCAGTTGAGTAATAAAGTAAAAAAAAAAAATCATCTTTCCTTTAGAGATCAAAGCTACAAAAGGCTAAATCATTTAAAGATTAGCAATTGTTCACCACTATATGCAAGTATTGAATCTGAAATGCATTGTGCGCATTGTGACCAAAGTGATGTGACTTTTTCTTTTCAATAATTTGGATTCAGCAATAGCGGGGTTACAGCCCAAATACCAAGGATCCATTCAGATAATATTGTGTATGTTTGTTTACATCTCCTCTCTGTACATGAATTGGTATATGTTTAATATATTAGTTTTTATTTATTGAGACCTCAATATACGTTATTTTATTGTAGTGTTTTCATGACCATTGAGCAGGAACCACCAGAAGAAGGAAGAAATCGCTTGGTGGATCCTTTGTATAAAAAACTCTGTATGTCATTCGAAGGAAGTATCTCGAAGCTACAACTTGCCTACTTTGGACAAATCATTCGAAGAGAGCAATCACTGGAGAAGAACATCATGGTCGGAAGAGTAGAACAAGGCAAAGAGGAAGACCAGCAACCGATGGTTGATACTATCAAGATAATGGTGGAGAAGACCCTGGTGGACCTATCTAGGCTGCACAAGATTGATGTTCCTACAGAGCATTCATCCATCAAGTCGCCATGGCTCAAGATTGAGCCGAAGACTGTTAAAAAATTTGTGACGCACATCCGGCCGCGTTAGCGATGTCGTTGCGTGTGACACCTATGTGTGATCGAAAATCGTCGCAAACACATGCAAAATCGCTAATCGTTGACATGCTCCAGTATTCCCAATTATCGTTGCTGCTTCAGATATGATGTTGTTCGTCGTTCCTGCGGCAGCACACATCGCTATGTGTGATACCGCAGGAACGAGGAACCTTACCTCACTTGCGGTCGCCGGCAATGAGGAAGGAAGGAGGTGGGCGGGATGTCCGTCCCGCTCATCTCCGCCCCTCCGCTTCGATTGGGTGGCCGCTTAGTGACGTTGCTGTGACACCGAACTAACCGCCCCCTTAGAAAGGAGGCGGTTCGCCGGTCACAGCGACGTCGCTAGGCAGGTAAGCAGTGTGACGGGTCCGCGCAATGTTGTGTGCCACGGGCAGCGATTTGCCTGTGGCGCACAAACAATGGGAGCGGGTACACACGCTAGCGATCTTGCTAGCGAGATTGCAGCATGTAAAGCGGCCTTTACTCTGGTGCTTTGCATACAAATTTTTGTTTTTGACCTTTGGCAACTAGGTGGGAAGTTTTCCTCAGGAAGAACTAGTGTTGTGGTGCATGGGAGAACTTCCAGAATTTTGCTTCAGCAATAGTTGCAGCTTAACACATTTAACGAACACATCATTACAGAGAAATGCCCTAATTAAAGATGAGCAGACCCATGGAAGTTCGGTTTGGCAGGTTCAGCCGGACTTGACCTGAAGCCCAACAGAAGTCACTAATTGCGCAGTTTTGGTTCTGCGCCCAAAATGCAGCCAGCCATAAATAGATTATTTCTAGGGGCAGGTTTTTTCATTTTTTTGTTTGGTGACACTTCATCCGATCATGCTGTTGTTACCCCATTGCGAGTCGAGCAAACACTACACCCACCACGGCTTGCACTGTAACCGAGCACAGAGATGCGAATGCAAGTGCTTTACATACGTAAAGAACCCGAACTCCGAATTCTGTTTTTTGTAAAGTCTGTATTTGGTACGAACATCGAATCTCGGGTTCGCTCATCTCTAGCACTAATGCAAACACAATTTTGTCTTAATTTCATTAAAATTTCCATATAAAAATAAGTAACTGAAAATTCATTTTTATTTAAATCAAATTAATATATTTCTGCTTTACTGAAAACAGGTGACGCTTTTATATATATATATAAATATATATATATATATATATATATATATATATACATGTAAGCAATAGCCCAACTGACCAGGCATATGGACAGTAGTTGTCTGAATTGGTTTACTTGCGTATGAGCGTATAACTTCATATGCAGAAAAAAGATCCAATTTACGTAATTATAGATCACATATGGTCCATACTGCAGCTATGTGTACCATTTTCTAAAATGGATGCATATATACACTCAGTCATTTCAACAAATTTTGCAAAAATCTATTGCCACTTTTTCCACTTGTTAACCACTTTTCCTCTCCACTGTCTCCTGAACTCATCATTCATTCTGAAAAAGGCAGAAATGTGTGTTGTCCATGACACAACAGTGGACCAGTAAGCTGAGTGGTCAAGTTAATGCTGCCTTCTGGTTTACTGATAAATATGGAGTGAGTAAGGGAGGAGCAGAAAGTGGCAGAGAGACACAGAAATAGGGCTCCTGACAGTGGTGAAACTAGAGACCAATGGGCCCCGATGCAAAATATGGATCTGGTTAACCCCACCTCTGCATGTTGGTCAGTTATATGGGTCATTGAAGGGTTCTAATTCCTATAAAGACACAAGTGTTGAGCACCCTCCACCTTCATTATATAGTAATGTCCCCCATTATGCACTGATGTCCCCATTCTGGTATATATGTCCTCCATTCTTGGCCCCTTCCTGGTATATATGTCCACCATCCTGGGCCCCTTCCTGGTAAATATGTATCCCATTTTTGGCCCCTTCCTGTTATATATGTCCCCCTTACTGGGCAGCCTCTGGGTATATATCCCCCATCCTAGAATATGTCCCCATACTTGGCCCCTTTTTGTTATATATGTTCCCCGTTATGCCTCTAACACATAAAAAAATAAAATAAAAACATAAAAAACCCGCAAAACATTCTACTCACGTTAACCCCTTGTCATGTTTTACGCAGCGCCTTTCTCTGTAGCCGGCTCAGTGGCCGGCAGTTGACATTGGCATGCCTGCTATGGCAATGCATGATTTTAACTGCCCTGCAATATCAATGCCTGGCACGCCGACATTAGCTCTCTGCCTCTCTTTGGCTGGTGGCATGTATTGTGATGCAGTGATCCGACAGGTCTCTGCGACGCAATTCATTTTAGGTGTATGTGTGTTCTCGGCCGTACACCCAGCTGAACTAGGCTCTGGGGTCAGTGGGCCCTCTTCTCCCCAGGCCCATTCGCGACCACTGCAACCATGATTATTACTCCCCTAGCTCCTGATTTGTAGCTGGTGTTTTATCTCACCTCACTGTAACAGTACTCAGCTCTGCTGTATCATGTCCTCTATGTTGCATCTGCTTCTATGGATATATTGAAAATATAAGAGAGCAGAAGTTGTCAATGTCACAGGGCACGCAAAATAGCAGCTAGTTTTTACCCATTAGCTTGGAGTTCTCTAAAAATTAGATCTGGTGCCTGGATAGCGAAAAACTAGCTAAAAAAATGCAGGATATAAGTCATATATTGGCCAAGGGAAGTGTTATTTCTCATAAACACAACAACAGCTTATGCTGAAAAGTCACTTGGACAACAGGTTAATTTTAGTAACAAGTTTAATTTTTAATAAGGTATATTTTTTGTCCACAAGCATTTTTTTCGGATTTTTAATTGTGTAATTGGTATAGGCTTTACTGGTCAGCAAAATGAAGAAGCCATAGTGCTAGATGGTGGCAGTAACTATAAGGCAATATATTCTTAACAAACTTTCTGAAAAGCCACCGATGTTCAGCACTAACTAGATTGGCACTGTTATAACTGCCATGCCATTCACATTTCAAACCGCATTTTGAGCAAGATTTCTCGAAAAATAAACATGTTGAAGATGAGGAACCATATTTTAGAAGATAGTAGTTTGAAATGAAACATGATTAACAACTATTTTTTTGCCCATGAAAGATGTTTTGTGCTCATACCAGTTTCCCACTTGTCAAAACCAGTGACATAGCAGGTGGAAATGTCATAGTGTGAGATAAACAATCCGCTAACAAGTTTTGCAAATTCTATAAATAAGTACACCAAAGACTTTGCAAACCCAACTGCACATTCAGTATGTCCGACCAACCATATGTCAGTAGATAAATATTCACATTACAAGTTTGGTGCCCAACCATCCGGAATTACTTCAAACAATATTATTCATTTTTCCTACTTCATTGTCTATAAATGTTCCATGTATACATAAGGTCTCTTTCTAGAGCTTACAAAGCAAGGACTGCATATACGCAAGTCAAAAAGATTTATTCTCAAGGTTTGTGACTGCCTACCAAGAAACATGTGAACTAAGACGGCACAGTAATAATCCTTGATCACAGGGTCAACCTTCATTTTAAGCTTAAAGAATGATTATGGCTTCTAAATTACGTGTCGAGTGTGGATGTCATATCTGTGCAAGCAGTTCATTAACATAGGACACATAAAAAGAGGTAGACAGATGAACATTTTAATGAACAATTAATATTTAATATGCCAAAATGTTCTAAACTCACTGATAAATTAGCAAGATATTTCAGATATTATAACAACTTTAATTAGGGGAATATACAAAAAAGGTATAAGCCCCAGGACTATTAGTGGCCAAACGTGTGTGTACATACAATATCTAACATATTTGTATATAGATTCTGCCTAAACCATCTTCTGTTGAACGTTCATTACATTTCACTAATTTCATATACGGTACATTACTTGTTTGATGATGAGGTATTTCACGTTCAAGTATAAGCCATCTGGAAGGACAGATAACCTCAAACACATAATATCAGGCTCCTCGTTTGCAATATATTTATTAATCAGTAGATCCCGATACTGACGTTCGCTCCATGAGACGGCACAGGCTGCAAGGAATCTGCACAGTCTGATTTGAAGCTCCAGCTGTAGATTCAGTCTGGTGTCAATTTTGATAATGAGCAAATCCACTTGAAAGTCATAGATTATACATCTAACAGTGATATGAATATGTAAAACTGTGGCGGTATAGGGTTCATAGACCTCCCCAAATTTACCTGGAACACGTAATTAGATACAATTAAACTGATATTAACTGAAGGCTTCAAGTGCTCCAAAATAATGATGGGGGAGCAGTACAATACTCGTTGCTCGTTACTGGTAATGAGGGAGCAGCTCAATGCTCGGTGCTCGTTACTCGTAATGATGAGTGAACAGTACAATGCTCGGGTGCTGGGTGCTCGTTACGATGAGTGAACAACAGTACAATACTCGACTGCTCAAAATAATGAGTGAACAGTACAATGCTTGAGTGCTGGGTGCTCGTTCTGATGAGTGAACAACAGTACAATGCTCGAATGCTCGATATGATGATTGAATAGTACAATGCTAGAGTGCTCGTTACTCGTATTGCTCAGTGAACAGTACAATGCTCGAGTGCTCGCAATGATGAGTGAACAGTACAATGCTTGAGTGCTTGTTACTTGTAATGATTGGTGAACAGTACAATGCTCGGGTGCCTGGTGCTCGTAATTTTGAGTGAACAACAGTGCAATGCTCGGTACTCGTAACAATGAGTGAACAGTACAATGCTCGGGTATTGTGTGCTCAGTGCTCATAATGATGAGTGAACAACAATACAATGCTCGGTGATCGGTACTCGGAATGAGTGAACAGTACAATGCTCAAGTGCTCATTACTCGTAATGATCAGTGAACAGTACAATGCTTGGTATTCATTATGATGAATGAAGCACAGTGCAATGCCCTTTGCTCGATACTCATAGAGATGAGTGAACAGTACAATGCTCGAGTGCTCAAAATGATGAGTGAACAGTACCATGCTTGAGTGCTCTTTACTTGTAATGATCAGTGGACAGTACAATGCTCGGGTGCTGGGTTCTCGTAATTTTGAGTAAACGGCAGTGCAATATTCGGTACTCATAACGATGAGTGAACAGTACAATGCTCGGGTGCTGGGTGCTCAGTGCTAATAATGATGAATGAACAATAGTACACTGCTCGGGTGCTCGGCACTCGTAATGATGAGTGAACAGTACAATGTTCGAGTGCTCGGTACTCGTAATGATGAGTGAACAGTACAGTACAATGCTCGGGTGCTGGGTGCTCGTAATGATGAGTGAAAAACAGTAGAATACTCGAGTGCTCATTACTCGTAATGATGTGTGAACAGTACAATGCTCAGGTGCATGTTACTCGAGCCAAGCAGGTCAGACACTCGGATGGGCTCAGCTAACAAGTGTAATGGAAGTCAATCAAGTCATTCATTGGGCAGTTTGTCTCTCCGCTCACATACCGCCAGCCATAAACAGAGCATTTCCAAGGGAGGAAGAGGTTTGTTGCTTTTTGGACAAACTACATCCGAAAATGTTGATTAGAGACTGCAGGTGAATAGAGACTGCAAGAGGATTTCACTGGGGTGCTGGCTGCCATCATTCACTGAAGACAGACCAGACTGTGTTTTGTGTTTGATGTTTCACGAACGACACATCTGAGCATTCATGATACTTGGCCAAGCACTTAGAGTACCTGAGCACCGAGATGCTTAATTGAGTACTGAGCATGCTCGACCATCATTAGGAGACGATTATCTAGGCTCCTGTTTGGCCGCCATGGGCCACTGACATGCTCAGTAGTTCTTGGTTCGGAAAATCAATTTGCTCATGTCTAATACAGATCTATCGATTAGTGACAACCAGGGAGTTTATTTGCTCATGGGCTTGTCTAGGTAAAATGGTTGGCATATTCTTTTACTCCAATACAGTGAATTACTCATCATAACAGAAAATATCCCGTTGACTGTATTTCATTAATAAGGATGATTGAATACCTCAAATATTCGGCCTCGCGAATATTTGCCGAATAAGTGACCGCTATTCGACTATTCGCAAATATTCGATGCACACTGTAAGTCTATGGGAAACCCAAATAATAACTATTCGGAACTATTCGGGCTTCCCATAGACTTACATTGCGCATCGAATATTCGCTTAGCGGCGACCTATTCGTGGGCTATTCGCAAAGCCGAATATTTGAGGTATTCGATCATCCCTAGTCACTAACTATGAATTAGTAGGTTGTCTCATGTACACACATTAATATCCATATCATCCAAATGTCTAGTGTTCCCCAGAGGAAGCGTATCACTCCTCTAGTTCTCTATGACACTACCTGCATTAACACTATTGCCTAAAACTCAGCAAACTATTTTTGCATACAAACACAGCTCTTCTGTGTTTGTAAAATATACCTTCCCTTCACTAAACATTTATTTACATTGAATAAAAGTAGTCCAAGAAACAACAGGTCAACTGACAACAGAGCCATCGGCCCTCAAGGCTCCTTGATGTGTATGGGGAGAGCATCTGATCATAAAGAAAAGCCACTGCACCACAAACTACTGATCGTGTTAAAGGGATTGTCTGGACTGAAACTAAAAGTCCACAGTCACTATATTTAACTGCAGATGGCCGCATCTTGACAGTGTGTTATGGGCAGGAGAGTCATGTGACTGCATTTTCGCTGACTAGACTCATCCCACTTCTCTCAACTCTCTTCTACTGAGAGAAGTCTTGATAAGTCATGTGAGTTTGGTCAGTACATAAATGATGTATCTGAATGCCCACCTAAACAGGGATTACAGAGGAATGGTGTCGGTGTGTGCATCACACACTGTCACGATTTGGCAGACTGCAGTCTCATAAAGTGACAACAAACTTTTTTATTCCAGCCCAGAAAAGACAAACGTTTTGTTTAATCCAGGTTATGCGTAGCAATGAGAGGTGTCAGGACACATAGTGCATTGAAGCTTGCTGTGTCCCGGGTTGTGTAGCCTCAGACCTACCACAACCAAAAGTCTTATTTACCTGGGGAAACATTGACACTAGTAATGAGAGAGCACTACGATGCTCAGGTGATCAGTACTTGTAAAGAGCAGTTGGATGCTTGGATGGGTGCAACTCGAGTACCCAAATATAATGGAAGTCAATGGGAAACTCGAGCATTTTTCTGGAAGATTTCCTGGAAAAATGCTTAAGTCTCCTATTGACTTTCATTATATGCAGTACGTGAGTCGAGCCGATCGAGCCTACCATTGTTCATTACGAGTACCGAGCACCCGAGCATTGTAGTGCTCGCCCATCACTAATTGACACCAAGATGCACTTTGGAAAAATAAAAAGCTGAATGACATGATGCTGTTATGAAGTAAAAGGGAAACCTTGGATCCTGACATACATGTGGATGTTATTTTGATACACATCACCTACCTAAGCATTGTTGCAGGCCAAGTACATCCAGCAATATTCTGTAAAGACACAGGCCTTTTATGGCAAGATAATGCAATCTGCATGCCTCAACTGTACTGAGCTGTAATTTGCAGCATAAGGAGACCCTACACAATAACACGCAGAAAGTTTTAATGTTATGTCTGATGGTTATGTATCTGTCACGATGTGACTGTACAATAACGAGGGACAGGAGCTTCTATGCTGTCCCTCATGCAAGGGGACCCTAGACTCTCCCTAACCTCAGGGCTACTCCTGATATGCCTGATGGATGGATATGCCTGAGTCCCGTATAATGGCTATTATATGCCTGAGTCCCGTATAATGGCAATAGTCCCATACCTGGCTATGCTCCTGACAAGATCTAATCTGATTCCCCCTCCCACCAGGGAAGGAAGGGGCAGAAGTGAGATGAAAACACAGATAGATAAAGACAGACAAGGGAAAACCAAAACTCTCAGCAAGGCAAAAATGATTAACTACACAACCGCACACAAAAAAGGGAAGCAGTGCACTACAGCCTAAGCACACCTCATTTTAATGGTACTGGAGGCATCGGTAAAATCCCAGTGCAAAAGACAATGGTGGTGCGCACTCTAAAAGCATATAGTCCATAACAAAAGTCATCCAGCCAAAGTAGAAGAAAACAGAGTGGCACTCATTATGTAAAAAACTTTCTTTATTTCATGCCGGTAAAAATGGGTCCACAATCAGATGCAAATTAAACAAGGGCGACAGTCATTTTGCGCCCCCAACCGCACTCATCAACAAGAACCACAATCACCAGACAGTTTGGATCACAACACCTCACCAGTCCAGCTAAGATAAACTATAGCTGGCATAGAAGGAAGGATCTAGCCAGCATATATAAGAGAGGAGCAGATATAAGTGGCTTCTCTACCACATGGGATCAAAGGAGACTAGCAAGCAGAGTAGAAACGCTAGCTGTTAACTCTTACTAGCCTGCCTTGGAACTACCAATCTGTAGTCAGCTTTGATCACAGACACTGGAGAAGTTATTGGGTGGAGTGGCAGAATCAGTAGTCTGAACAGATCCCGACACCGCCTTGACAGACGGTGATGTTTGTAAAAAACATTAGCAACAAGGTCCACACATCTTTGTTGATGGCTCTGTTTAGAGCCACCATGACAGATACTAACTTTAAATTACTTTCCATCCAGTGCAATTTTTGCTTACAAAACAAGAGACACGTTTATCAGAACCTGGTGGATCCCACTGCAAGTAAAAAAATAATGTGTAGGAATATAGGGAAAGAAATTGGTAAAAAAAAACAAAATTATAATAGGGGTTGAACACTTTTTAACAGCTCTGTATTCCAGAAATGTTGCTATTGTGCAGTTTTTGCTAATTTTCTGTACATAACAAGTAGCTTGTACAAAATACTAGCAACATTTTTAGTCCAGTTTTTAGTCCCAAGTGAAATATTGAATAGCAATGTTTTCAGGGCTTCAACTGTGCATAAAAGCTTATATTGTATCACACAATTGCAATTCCTTTTTATATTAGATTTTCAATCATGTTACCAAAAAAACAAGAAACAGAAACTTCAGAGACACATACTCCAAAAAATAGAGAAAAAAAATAGAATAATGGTTACTTGGTGATGAATACACACAGAGTACTGTGCAAAAGATTTAGGCAGGTATGAAAATGTTGAGCAGTAAGAATGGTTTCAAAATAGATGTGTTAATCGTTTATTTTTATTAATTATCAAGAGTCTTTTCAATCCTCACTGTTGCTTGCATAGAAAATATTACTAGGCTTAGAAAATATAAGCAGGAGACAGAACCATTGTCTATGATATGAACTCTATCATTTTAGGGAATTTGTCACTTAATGTTACCCAAATCAATTAACACATTGGAAAGTGAATGAACAAAAGAGAAACTTAAATCAAATTAATATTTGGTGTGCCACCCTTTGCCTTCAAAATAGCAATTCCTTTAAGTACACTTGAATTTAGTTTCTGAAGGAACTTGGCAGGGAGGTTGTTTCAGATATGTAGAACTAACCATAGATCTTCTATGGATGCAGGCTTGCCAATTCCTTCTGTCTCTTCATGTAATCTTGGACAGATATGATGATGTTTTGATTAGAGCAGTGTAGTTTAACTTCCTTTTGGCAAGGTTCCTTAAAGGGTTGATATTAACTTTTAGAATTACTACTTCCAATAAGTGGCGCTAGTGTAAGGGTAAGTTCACACAGTGCGTTTTTCGGGTGCGTTTTTGCTCAGAAAACTGCATGAATTTGCTTCCCCAGCAAAGTCTATGAGTTTTCATTTTTGCCGTCTGCACACAGCGTTTTTTTTTAGCTGCGTTTTTGTGGTCACCACAAAAACGCAGCATGTCAATTATTTTTGCGTTTTTCACTGCGTTTTCCACCCATTGAGTTCAATGAGATGTTCAAAAACACAATGAAAACCGCAAATTCCAAATGTAGCTGCGTTTTAGTGCGTTTTTATGACTAAAAACGCAGCTATAAATGCAAGGGGTGGGTGGTAAAGTGACATGTACAGGAAGAGGATTCCTTCTGTCAGTAAACACAGAAGCGTGAATCCTCCCGGTACCGCCACCGCTGCTTCCATTTCCCGCCCGGTGCCATGTCTGCTCCCGTGCAGGAGGTGGAAGCGGCTGCTAAATCAAAAGTGAACAGTAGAAAAATGTCATACTCACCTGTCTGCAGACTCCTGGTGCCATGTCCGCTCCCAGCTCCTCTTCCCGGTACCGCCACCCCCGCTCTGGCTGTGTGGCGGCTCCAAGGCACGTACGATAGCTGCAAGACCTAGCGGTGATCACCTGATGCGGTCACCTGACGCATCAGCTGATCGTAAGTCTTGCGGTGACACCAGATTTTACCGCCTGGCCGGCTATCAGCTGATGCCGTCAGGAGACTTCATCACTGATTACCGGCAGCTCCTGCAGCGGTCAGACGGGGGTCAGGACGAACGTGTGTAGTTGTTGTTTGTTTTTGTTTTTTTTTTACACTGATGCATCAGCCTAGACTGTACAGCGAGCGAGCGCCGAGTGACTGATTCCCCGGCGCTTGCAGTCAGTTCATGACAGCTGCAGACAGGCCGGGGTGATCTCCGGAGTTCAGGTGAGAGCACCGGAGATTAGCCCGGGATGTCTGCAGCTGTCATGAACTGAACCGCAAGTGCCGGGGAATCAGTCACTCTGCACTCGCTGTAAAGTCCAGGCTGCACGCCGGAGCTCAGGTGAGAGCTCTGGAGTGCAGTGCAGGTACCTGAATCCAGGCCTGGCATTACTAGAAATTCCTCCGGTAGCCAGTCCAACGCTGCACAGAAGTGTGTAGTGTGTAGTTTTTTGGGGTTTTTTTGTTTTTTGCACTGATGCATCAGCTGATTGTATGAAAGCCGTTTATACAATCAGCTGCTGTGTCATGTGATTCAGGCCCTTGAACCTGACACATCATCTGATCGCTTTGCCTTCCAGCAAACCGATCAGATGATATTGGATCCGGATTGGACGGTGCGGGACCCTTGACCCAGGATTACTGCGGAGGGGGGTTCTTTATTTCAATAAAGATGGAGTCACTAATTGTGTTGTGTTTTATTTCTAATAAAAATATTTTTCTGTGTGTTGTGGTTTTTTTTTTATCTTCACTAGAAATTCATGGTGGCCATGTCTAATATTGGCGTGACACCATGAATTTCGGGCTTAGGGCCAGCTGATAACACACAGCTATCCCTAACCCCATTATTACCCAGCGAGCCACCCGTCACCAGGGCATCTGGAAGAATTGGATACAGCGCCAGAAGATGGCGCTTCTATGAAAGCGCCATTTTCTGGGGTGGCTGCGGACTGCAATTCGCAGCGGGGGTGCCCAGAAAGCTTGGGCACCCTGCATTGCGGATTCCAATCCCCAGCTGCCTAGTTGTACCTGGCTGGACACAGAAATTGGGCGAAGGCCACGTCATTTTGTTTTTTAATTATTTCATGAAATTCATGAAATAATTAAAAAAAAAGGGCTTACCTATATTTTTGGTTCCCAGCCGGGTACAAATAGACAGCTGGGGGTTGGGGGCAGCCCGAACCTGCCTGCTGTACCCGGCTAGCATACAAAAATATGGCGAAGCCCACGTCATTTTTTTGGGGGGCAAGGAAATCCTGCATAGAGTCCTGGAAGGAGGTTGCTGAGCCTTGTAGTTCGGCAGCTGTTGTCTGCTCTCCTGCATCCACTAGTGGATGGAGTATGCTGAGCCTTGTAGGTCTGCTCCCCCTGACTCTCCCTCCAGCATACAGTCCTGGATGGAGCATGCTGAGCCTTGTAGTTCTGCAGCTGTCTGCTCTCCTGCATACACTAGTGAAGAATGAAGAACATATTGAAGAAGGAAATGACATCTGACTTTTTTTCTTTTCAACAATCTTTAATGGCAATATTCACTGATAAAAAAACGCATAAAAATGCAGTGAGCAAAAACGCAGAAAAACGCAGCAAAAAATGCACCGAAACGCGGTAAAAACGCATGCGTTTTTGCCGCGGCTGCATATTTTGCGGCAAAAAACGCACACAAACGCAGCGTCAAAAGGACGCAGTGTGTTAACTTAGCCTAACTGCTCTACTCCAATGTGAAGAAGCTAGTTTCCCATTTAATCATAAAATCAGAGAGTCGTATAGTTGGAAGGGACCTCAAGGGCCATCAGGTCCAAACCCCTGTAAGTGCAGGTTTCCATAAATCATCCCAGCTATATGTTTATCCAGCTTCAGCTTGAAGATTTCCATTGATGAGAACTCACCACCTCCTGTGGTAGCCTGTTCCACTCCCTGACTGCCCTCACTGTCAGAAAGTTTTTCCTAATGTCTAATCTGAATCTCCTTCCTTTTTGTTTCATTACATTGCTTCTTGTACTTCCTTATGCTAATGACAATAGGTAGTTACCTCTACACTGTGACGACCTTAGATATTCGTAGACCGCCATTGTCTCCACTCAGCCTTCTCTTTTGCAAACTAAACATTCCTAGTTCTTTTAGCCTGTCTTCATATGACATGGTTTGCAGACCTTCTACCATCTTGGTTGCTCTTCTCTGGACTTGCTCCAATATATATCGATGTCTTTCTTGAAATGGCGTGACCAGAACTGTACATAGTATTCTAGGTTGAATCTGACAAGGTCAGAGTATAGGGAAATAATGACCTCTCTTGATCTAGAGTCAATGCTTTTCTTAGTGGAGCATTGTATGGCTTATAAGACATCCCAAACCAACTTGTGTGGCACTTTTCCCAAAGAGGAACTTTGAGCGTTAGTCCCTGTCAAAGAACTCTCACCCAGCCAACCATTTTTCCTGCTTTGCACTGATGAGGGGCCAGAACCATGAAACATATAACATTTGACTGCACAAAGAGCTTCAGTTTTAGCTTCAACTCTTGAGTTATGAGTCACATATCTTTCATAAGAAAATATTGATTTAGGATTGCCACTTCCTATAGTCCATATATATATATATATGGTACTAGAAACCCTCTAACCTCTTCCTCCATTCTTCTTGTGAAGAGGCAATATGCACACACACACACACACACACACACACACACACACATATGATAATATTTTTATCTATTAGCATGTAATAAGGTGCTATATATTTTTCACATCAGACCTGGGAGCTAGAACACTGCAGTGAAAAGCTTTCGTTTATTCTATAGTCCAGTATACCATTAGAAAAGTAAAAGTGAAAAGTGCAGGGACCTATTTGGAAAGAAATTGATTTACAATAAAAAGCCAGTGACAAATGAAATTTGTTTCATTGACTTTATACTCATTATCTTAATTTACGGAAATGGCTTGCAACAGTATACTAGCAGACTGCAGTTTACAAAGGCCTTTTGTACGGCTTTATTATTCAAAGGAGACTGCTGACATAGTGGGTTTGTTAAAGTCCACCTGTCACCTACACATACCGAGAGCAGCCATGCAAACATTAACGATAAAATGGATCTGAGTATATGCATGATATTCTGAAACTTGTGTTGCTCTACTAGATGTTTGCAAGTATCGAATTAATCAATTACAACTGTATGGAATTGTCTCAGTCTTATGAAAATTATCAGTTAAATTTTCACTCTTGTTTCAACACACTTTACATAAAACCAAACAAATATAAGAAACTATGTAGCATATCTTATGTGAGAAATTAGCTTCTTTCTCCACTTATGAACCACTTCTCCTACCACTGCCTACTTAACTCATCATCCACTCTGAAAAACAGCTAAAATCTGTCTAGGTCAAAGCAAAATAGACTGTCAGATCACTGAAGTACTCCGCTTCCCCAAAAATAAGACCTACCCTAAAAATAAGCCCTTGTGGGATTTTTAGGTCTTTATTGAATATGATTAAAATATAAGCCCTACTCCAAAAATAAGCCCTAATTGCAGTTCCATAAAGAAAGAATACATCCCCAAAAGAAAACAGACACCTCTAAAAACCAAAAACAAATTGAACTCACCATAATCCATACAATTACAGATGGCAAGTGCTGATGGTGGATGGGCACTCACACAGAGATCTGCATTGCTGTCAGGTTCTTCGCTGTTCCAGTTGCACTGTAGCTCTCATAAACAGATCAGGTACCAGTATTATTCTACACAAGTGATACTGCTTCCAGTCACCAGGAGGAGCCAACCGCTGTAGAATGCAAGGGGACTTGACAGCTACACAGATTTGTGAGAGCCCATTCACTTGCTAACTCTAATTGTTTGGGGTCTGGTAACTGTGATTCTTTTAGGGGGTGTTTGCTTTCTGTTAAGGGTAAACTTAGTAGTACATAGAGAATAATAAATTTAAGCAGGTAATTTAAGCATTTGTAAATATGGTATGTACCCACCACTATAGGACAGGTTCTGCATCATGAGAATCGCAGATCAGATAATAAAATGTGCATCTGAACCAGAAATAGGATTAACACAAAATGTTGATGTTCCAGAATGCCATATGATTACATCTGAATAAATGTTGAATTTTTGTTCAAGAATAAATGTGGACTGTTGTTCATGGGAATATATAAGAAATCCCCTAAAAATAAGCCCTATAGCATCTTTCAGAGCAAAAAATAATATTACACCCTGTTAAAGTCTATAGGTAAGAGAGAGGTGGAGAGGCACCTATACAGGCACAAACATATTGTGCGGAATCTTTCATAATCACAGACACATTCTTTATTGTAAAAGCCGTGAGACTATGGAACTCTCTGCCACATAATGTTGTAATAGTTGTTACAACAGGAGAGAAAACAGTCCTGGACTACTTCGGGGTTACCTTGTAATACGGTTGGAAAGAAAGAAAGTCTGCTCGAAACCTATGGAGGTAAATGCTGGCTCAGGGTGCACACTCAACAGTGAGGATATCACCAGGGACCTGTTGAAGTGCAAGCAAGCGCGAAATGGCCGTCGTCCTCTGAGCGGCTGCACCTAGTCTCTTCCCCGCAGGTTTTATGCACACGTTGAAATAAGCTGTATTTTTTGCATGGGCTTTTGACAGTACTGCTTCTTCCTTCTACCAGCTTTTAATGTTGTAATAGATGGTTCATTACTAAAATTTAAGAGAGGCCTGGATGCCTTTCTTGAGAAAATATAATATTACTGGTTATGTGCACGAGATTCTGTGATAGGGGCATTGATTTATGGAACTAGTTTGATTGCCATATGTGGAGTCGGGAAGGAATTTTTACACTAATATTGCGCTCAGTGTCTACCTCATGTGATTTTTGTCTTCCTCTAGATCAATATGTTAGGCTATGGTTGAACTTAATAGACCTAAGTATACCTTCAACCTTAAAAACTAAGTAATTTTAACTAATTTCAGTGCTGGATTCACACCTACCCTGCTAACATTAGCTCAGAGATAGCTAAAAATCAGACATATAGACTACAAGGGAAAAAATTCAAATAGTGTTTTTGCACATGAACACACAAATTAAAGCTTATTCTGAAAAGTTACCCAAAATGACAAGTGCTCTTTAAAATTTATTTTACAGCCACCAACAAAGATGGTGCAAGCAAATAACCAAAAACATCCAGATAAAAAAAAGGTATGTGCATATTTTCATATCTTTCATTAATTTTTTAGATTAATATAGAAAATACAAAAAAAACACAATACAACATATTGGGACTTATTTATCAAAACTGTCTAAGGGTGGCTTTACACACTACGAGATCGCTAGCCGATGCTAGCGATGGCGAGCGTGATAGCACCCGCCCCTATCGTTATGCCGATATGTGAAGATCCCTGCCGTAGTGAACATTATCGCTACGGCAGCGTCACACGTACTTACCGGCTCAGCGACGTCGCTGTGACCGGCGAACCGCCTCCTTTCTAAGGGGGCGGTTCGCTCGGCGTCATAGCGACGTCACTAAGCGGCCGCCCAATCAAAGCGGAGGGGCGGAGATGAGCGGGACGAACATCCCGCCCACCTTCTTCCTTCTTCATTGCTGGCGTGTGGCAGGTACGGAGAGGTTCCTCGTTCCTGTGGCGTCACACGTAGCGATGTGTGCTGCCGCAGGGACGAGGATCAACTTCGCCCAAGCGACATCAGCGATAATTGGGAGAGGACCTCCATGTCAACGAGGAGCGATTTTGAACGTTTTTGCAACGACCCAAAATCGCTCCTAGGAGTCACACACAACGAGATCGCTACAACGGCCGGATGTGCGTCACAAAATCCGTGACCCCCAATGAGATCGCTGTAGCGATCTCGTAGCGTGTAAAGCCCGCTTAAGGCTATGTGCGCACTAGAAAGTGACTTTTCTTAAGAAAAAAATGGACCTTCTGAAAGAATCCTGCACCCGCGTTTTTGCTGCGATTTGCGATCTGTTTTGTGTTTTGGAAATCAGTCCTGGTTTTGGCAACAAATACTGATGAAATACTGATCAAAAATACTGATGTGTGAATGAGGCCTTAGATAAGTCCAATCCTTGAACTGTTTGCCAGCCAAAGATGAAAAACATCAGAAAACAATTCAACCCTTGTGTGCTCTGCAGGATTTCTTCAAGACTGTTTTTGGTTCTTACTTTAGGCCCTGTGCACACACTGTGGTTTTACCCGCGGTTTTGCAGCAGAAATTTCTTGAGAAATGTTTGTAATCTTTCTGCAGACATTTCCCAGCAAAACCTATGGGAAAAAAAATAGCTGTGGGCACACTACGTTTTTTTCTCAAGAAAATTCTTTCTGCAGAATTTGAGAAAATTTCTTGAGAAAATGTTCATGTCACTTCTTTTCCGCAGGTAGCTGCGGTATTTCACTCCATTCACTGTAATGTAATCGAGAAATACCGTGGGTATACCACAGGTATACCGCAGGTAGCAAATAATGTGCGGTATATCCTCGGTATAGCCGCGGTTTACCTGCGGTAATGTTCATCACTGCCTGCGTTTTGCAGGGAAGTGATGTCATTTTGAGAGGACGAGGAAGCGGAGCAGAGTAAACACACAGATCACACTCCCTGGACGCCGCACGGAAGCACTTCTGTGTGACCTCCGGGTGCCCGTGCAGTCTGTGTCCCGCTCCAGCAGTGTCAGTGTCTGCCCGCAGTATCAGCAGCTTCTCACCCTGCAGTGCTGGCAGCCGCGAGGATGACGAGCGCTGCTGTCAGGTGGTTAGATGAGATTATTACCTGCTATGACAATCTTCTACTCTGCTGACATCACCACTGTCACTGCCTTCTATGCCCATCTCGCTGGCGGCCCAAGACTGTCACTAGCGGTGACGTCACGGGCTCTCGCGATACTGCTGAGAACGCAGCACGCATAGAAGTCAGTGACAGCGCTGACGTCAGCAGAGCAGGAGATCGTCACTGCAGGTAATGATCTCATCTAACCTCCTGATGGCAGCGCTCATCATCCCCTGCAGTGACCTGGGCTGACCTATTGATGTTAGCTCAGTTCACTGCACTGCTCTCCCAGCCAATGGGGAACATTTTGTTCTTCATTGACTGGGACAGTGACTATGGTATGGATCGTTGTGGGACCCCCTTATTGGATTACGCCAGACCTGGAATTGATTGTTCTTTTCAATAAATTGGTGAAAGTGGGAATGTTTTGGGGAGTCTTTTTTCAAATAAAACTTTTATTGTTGTCTATTTTTTAATTCTTACTGACTGGGTTGGTGATGTCGGGTACCTGATAGACGCTTGACATCACTAACCCCAGGGCTTGATGCCAGGTGACATTGCACATCTGGCATCAACCCCATATATTACCCTGTTTGCCACCGCACCAGGGCAAAGGGGTGAGCTGGAGCGAAGCACCAGGATTGGCAGGTCTAATGGATGCGCCACTTCTGGGGCGGCTGTGGCCTGCTATTTTTATGCTGGGGAGTGTCCAATAACGGTGGACCTCCCTAGTCTGAGAATACCAGACCACAGCTGTCCGCTTTACCTTGGCTGGTGATCCAATTTGGGGGGGACCCCACGTTTTTTGTTTTAAATTATTTATTCAATGTAAAATAACAGTGTGGGGTGCCCTCTGTTTCGGATTACCAGCCAAGTTGAAGCTGCCAGCTGTGGTCTGCAGGCTGCAGCCATCTGCTTTACCTTAGCTGGCTACAAAAGATAGGGGGGACCCCACGTCGTTTTTTTTTTAATTATTTACTTATTTTTTGGCTAAATACAAGGCTAAGCACCCTTTAATGCCACATGAAGGTCACTAAAGGGTGCCAGCTTAGGATATGCAGGGAGGTGGGACATTATATAGGTCTTTCTAATCTATTATCTATCTATCTATTCATCTATCCATCTTTCCCTCTATCCATTATCTGTCTGTCTATCTATCAATTATCTATCTATTATCTATATTATTTATTGCAGTTACAGTAAAAAACCGCAGGGACCAACCTGCGGAAAAACCGCAGCAAACGCGGCAAAACCGCGGCAAAAACGCATGCGTTTTTCCCGCGGTTTTTTTACCGCAGGGGCGGTAATCTTCAACTTCCAGAAGTTTCTCTAGAAATTTTCTTGAGAAAAATCATTTTTCTAGTGCGCACATAGCCTTAATCAGTTATTTCTAAATAGAGTGTTGTTTTAAGTCTAAGATATATCAGCTCATTAAAAAACATGCTAATAATAAAAGAAAACAAAAGCCCATATATTTTACATGTATTTAGAGTGATAATGAAGGCACGGATATTATTTATCCAATATTACGAGCACACTACAATCCAATACAGCTGTAAGATAACCATTTGTGGTTGAACCTTTAATTTATCAGAAAAGTGTTTGTATTTCATGAAGTATTTTAGGCTCAGTCCACGTGACATCAAAGCTCCTTCTTTATACAAGTCATAACAGATTTGAAAGACTTTCAGCTTTTTCTTCTTACATGATTGGAGAGCACACTTTAGTCTGATGATCAAAAGCTTAATAGTATAAAATACATATCCTAAACACTGTATTTTAAGAAAATCAATCATGGCAGAATTATTCCTTTTAGCGGCAGTCGGACAGCTGATACATGCTGCCCAATCCACAGTTCTCAAGATGCAGGGTAATGATCAACTGATCTCGTACATATAACTACTAAAGATTCTAGTTAACCAATTTCACTAGCGTTAACCTAATCCTAGTCTTTCTGTCCGGGGTGTATCACCTTACAGTATACGATTATGCAGGGACATTCAAGTTCTATATAAATCTATCTTAACGTCACTTCAGGCTTAACACTGTTGCATATCAATTAACTGCACCAACAGTGCAACTTCGTTAACTAGTTACATTATCTTAGTACCCTACGACAAGGCGGGAAGTAATGGCCCATCTCAGACACAGCACTGGAGCGAATGCTCGTTTCCCGGTCTCTGGTATTCTGTCTTCAGTGTTTAACCGAGTAGTCTGGACTTCCTCTGGAGATGGCGATTGATGTTCTATCTTTTGTGTTTAAACACAAACTCTGGCCTTCATTTGGTGACGGTATCCGGTATTAGGTCTTTCCGTTCTTCTGATGGTATTCGGTCTTTGAGGTCCTCTGGAGACATATTCAGGTTCCACTGGAGATGGTGGAAATACTTCTTCAGTCTGAGTTTGCTCTGGGGTATTTCCAATATAGTCAAAATGGGCCTGCTCCACTGTGTACATGTCCGCTCCCTACCAGTTGTGGCACCAACTCTGCCTCTTTGCTGGTAGCCCAGCCTTTTATATTTTGTAACTGCGCAACAGTTGCCATTTGAACTGGCATTCCCTTCAAACTCTTCCCTTGAATTAACAAACTCCTTACACTTTAGTTCCTGTCGGTTCAGTTCCACTAGGAGAGGGCGGTATTTGTTGACAAGTGCAGTGGTATGTTGGATAGGAGGGTCTTCTGCTTGCCATCCCCTTACATTTGTATAAAAAAAGACCCTTTATTTTAGGGCTGTGGCTGGGTAGGAGCCAGGCAATTAAACTATGTTTTACTCTGAAACACTGCAGCATTTAAGAGTTAAACATATATGGCTAAAATTGGGGAGCCAATGTCTGATTCATACTGCCTGTGCATCGAGCAGCCTGTATTAGCTGTAAAGTTTAATAACCCTTTAATAATGGAGTATGTTCTCTCATGAAACAAATACTAGACTAAGTTTGGAGAGGACATTCTCTGGACTTTTATACCAGGTGGTTCCAAATACAAATTTTTCAGCAAAGTTCCATAATTTTAAAATGTATCTGAATCTTTTAGATGGTTTAATAGGCAAGATATAGAATAAACCTATTATTTGATATAATGAGACACATTTCTGAATCATGTAGTGCACGGGTTCTTGGTAAACTACATGAAGAAGACTAATGATTGTAAACGTGACAGTTTTACATGAGCAAATGAGTCTTTATTGTGGCTTTACTATATTTCCTTGGAGAAAACTAAGTGCTTGTTTGCCTTCTAGGGATCTCTAAGGAATAAAAGTGAAATGCAATTCAGATAACAGAAAAAAATCTCAGCTGTTCCATAAAGACGTTAAACAAATGCTGCTTTCTCACAAGGGATCTGCGAAACTCATGTGTTATATCTCAAATGCGGCGCACCCTCAAGCTATCACTCACTTGTTTTCTACAAGATACAAAGTCCATTTTAGAACCAAGAAGCTATTCAGTTTTTAAGTAAACCTATATTTTCAGTTGAAAAGTCTTCTACAACAATTAATATGGATATTCCGAAAGTGAGTACACTCCTAACATTTTTGTACATATTTTATTATATCTTTTTATGGGACGTCGGTCCCCACGTGTTACCCCGGCTTTCTGGCGATCTGACTCCTGGTAGGTAATTGCTCTTTGGACGCCACACTTGGAACTATCCTTGTTTGTTGTTGGCAACCCCTGTACTTCTTTGGGCAATCTATTACCTAGTGGGCACTCTGCCCTGGGAATTTTTTCAGATCTCCTGGAGACTTGTTCTCCTCTACCTCTTTCCGGGACACGTGGGGTTCTTTCCCCCTCAGCACTTCTTACCCCTTGGTCCTTGATATTTATGTTTATGTTATACCCTACAGCATTTATATAATAAAATGTTTTATACATTTCTAACTATGGCTTGTTTGGGTGTTTCTGTTATTGGGCTAGTTTAAAGACTTCACACTCTCTGGTTCTCAATTAACTTGAGTTGTTGCCTGCATTACATTTTAATTTATGTGGTCCTTCAATGTTTTATATCTCAGTTTTTAAGTAAACCTATATTTTCAGTTGAAAAGTCTTCTACAACAATTAATATGGATATTACGAAAGTGAGTACACTCCTAACATTTTTGTACATATTTTATTATATCTTTTTATGGGACAACATTGAAGATATGACACTTTGATACAATGTAAAGAATTCCCTGAGGATCTGAAATATTTTTTTTATTGCTCTAGATAAAGAGAACTCAGACTATAAGAAGATTGCTAACAACCTGAAACTGAGTTGCAGCATGATGGCCAAAACCATACAGTAGTTTAACAAGACAATTTTCACTCAAAGCAGACCTAACCATGGTCGATCAAAGAAGTTCAGTGTGCGTGCTCAGCGGCACATCCACATGTTGAGATTTTAAAATAGACATATGAATGCTGCCAGCAGGTTAAAGGGGTAGGGGTGGAGGGGTCAGCCTATCAGTGCTCAGACCATATGCCGCACACTGTATCAAATTGGTCTGCATGATTGTCATCCCAGAAAGAAGCCTTTTCTAAATATGATGCACACAAAAGACCGCAAATAGTTTACTGAAGACAAACAGGCTATGGACATGGATTACTTGAACTATGTCCTGTGGTCTGATGAGACCAAGATAAACTTAATTCGTCCAAATGGTACCAAGCGTGTGTGGCTGCAACCATGTGAGGCATGCAAAGAGAAGTATGTCTTGCCTACAGTCAAGCATTGTGGTGAGAGTGTCCTGGTTTGGGGCTGGACTGACGATTGTGGGGAGCTACAGACTATGGGGAGCTAGGGTTCATTGAGGGAACCATGAATGCCAACACGTACTGTGACATACTGAAGCAGAACATGATCTCCTCCCTTTAGAAACTGGGCCACAGGGCAGTATTCCAACATGGTAATGATCCTAAACACACCTCCAAGACGACCACTGACTTGCTGAAGATACTGAGGGTAAAGGTGCTGGAATGGCCAAACATGTCTCCAGACCTAAATCCTATTGAGCATCTTTGGGAAATCCTAAAATGGAAGGTGGAGGAGTGCAAGGTCTCTAACATCCACCAACTCCATGATGTCATCATGGAGGATGGAAGGAGATCCAGCAGCTCTTGTGAAGCTCTAGTGAACTCCAAGCCCAAGAAAGTTAAGGTAGTGCTTGAGAATAATGGTGGTCACACAAAATATTAACACTTCGAGCACAGTTGGTCCATTTTCCCTTAGGGATGTACTCAATTTTGTTGCCAACGGTTTAGACATGTTGTTATATATTGTAATCTGGACCAATAGAATGATTTAGTTTTATACCATTCTTGCCTGCAATGTTCTTTGATCATTATTGAGATTCAAAGAGTTAGTGTAATATAGGTAGCCTTAGGGTCATTTTAGTGTATGTTAGAGATATATTCAAAATGGTAGCCCCATCACCAGCATCTATTTTTCTAGTATTTAACCTGAAACTAGCAAGAATCTTACTAGTAGAAGCTTCCTGAAGAGTGAGTGACAATGCTGCTTGTCTTAAGTGCATTGCAGTTTCTCAACTCTGAAGCGATTAAGAGAAGAAAAAGACTGAACGTGTGCCTAGCAATATAATTTTTACATTGCTGTGCATTATGATCATTTGTATGTGTTGTTGTGGCACTTTATCAAGTAGATTCTAGGTGGAAACCACCTGAAAAAGATGTGTGCACATACCTTATGTTGGGAGAACTTCCCAGTCATATAACATCAACTTATACTTCTGACAGGTACCAGATTGGCATCCATCACCTATCTTCTCTCAATGTAAAAAAAAGAACGCCCAAAGGAGGCTAAAGGGACCCTCTGGACACAGTGCAAGGATGGATTCACACAATGGAATGGCATCCAATGCAAGTGCATCAGATGCGATATGCTAATGACCCTCGGCTACCGATGGGCTGCCAGCAGCGGACTGGCTACCGGAGGAATCTCCAGTAATGCCAGGTTTGGATTCAGGTACCTGCATTGCACTCCGGTGCTCTCATCTGAGCTCCGGCGTGAAGCCTAGACTGTACCGCAAGCGCTGATTGATTCCCCGGCAATTGCGGTTCAGTTCATGACAGCTGTTCAGTGAGAGCACCGGAGATCACCCCGGCCTGTCTGCAGCTGTTATGAACTGACCGTAATCGCCGGGGAATCAATCACTCGGCGCTCACGGTACAGTCTAGGCGGCCCGCCAGAGCTCTGGTGAGAGCTCCGGAGTGCAATGCAGGTACCTGAATCCAGGCCTGGCATTACTGCAGATTCCTCCGGTAGACAGTCCAACGCTGGCTGCCAGCGTGAGCCGAGTGTTGTCATATAACTGTGATCCGATCCTGTCTGTGGGGTAGTGTGGCCTGGAGTCATGTGGACTCAGCCTTGCAGCATGGTGCTGTGAGGCACCAGGTCTCCTGCCCTGCTGATGCACTATCACTGCGGCAGTGGTTGGCACATGGCACCGCACCTTTAAGGCTTCAAACAAGTTAAGAACCCACTCAGAAGTTTGCCATGACGTGGCAGTGGACGTCATACAGTCTGATTAGAATATTAAGCCAAGCACCTCATGTTCAGGTATATTAATTTTTGCCTAGTGGCATTAGATCAACTGATGATTTTTGGATGTGCGGTTCATGTCTACTTCCCCAGTTAAGTTATATTACGGCATTTCTCTTTCAAACCATATAATACTCATGATAAAATATCCCTTATTTTTTTGCTTTGAAGGCAAAATATATATAGTGTGCAAATAAAAGCTCCATAATTAGCAAAGTCATTGCTGTGGAGCCATTGAAAAAAGCCTCTGCTACGATCACTGCAAGCACAAACTGAGATATAATTGCACTGTTGCTGCATCATCTGTAATCGATAGCATCCGGGCCTGCCACCTCTCGTAGCGTCCACATTGGATTCTGAGCCAGGAAACAGCAGGTTGTTAAAAAGTCCAATAGCTCTTTCTCGCTAATGGGTGGCCTGTTCCCTCGACCCTGCTGTTTTTTTAAATAAACCTAAATTCCAATAATTGTTTAATGTTTATTTCTGTTTTGTTCTGGTTCAAATCACTTGCCTCCGTATGACAGAAATTGATATTTTGCGAAGGTTGTAAATCAGGAAATGGTTTATTTTATCTCAAAGCAGTTGGAATATATTTATTATAAAGTCATTTAGACACAGAGTTTACTGTTCTCCAGGAGGCTCATATGAAATCCTAGCTCAAACTGCGCAGTGGGAATTCATTTACGATGTTCTGTTTAAGGTATAAATACCTTTTCAAACACTAATCTTTCACCAAACTGATTAATATCATCTAAATGTAACACAATAGTAAACATATCCCCATGAATGGGAAAATTGCCATGCTCATTACTGTAAAAACTCAAACGTATGGCAACACGTTCAGCTATCTTTTTTTGTATAGAGAAACAAGAAGTAGGCAAGGAGCACTCAACTCACCATATAAGAACAATAATAAGGATTTTTAATTCAAAATTTTTTTATTTATAAACATATGAGTGCAAAACACCATAAAACCAATTAAAAACAAGGACATCTGTCCCATAGACTCAGTGCATAAATGTAAACGCTAAAGATATAATATTATAAATACAGCAGTACAATAGCAATATATGAAACAAGGATGTTACCCCATGAGCCCAATCTTATAGTGCCAAGACAATCAAACGGCAAAATACAATCATACCAGTACAGAAACAGGGAACAAGGGTATATGAATGAGGATCACAATAGCCCTGAAAGACCAATATTCCCTAATAGCAATACTGCACCCAGAAAAATATCAAAGAGGTTCAGAGGGGATAACACCTATCTTTAGAATAAAGCGTAAGTCATGGAAAGTGTCAGAAAGAGGTACCAGCCCAACGCGTGTCGCTCAACAGAGCTTCATCAGGGGAGGTTCTTGCTTCACAGCTATCTTTTTTAGGAAAAGATTCCTAAATTCCTTCCAGTTTCCCATGATCCATTATACAATTGTGAATACTTCAAATATATATATGTATATATATATATATATATATATATATATATATATATATATATATATATATATATATAAAAATATACTGGTTCAGGGCCGGTATGTTTTGATTGCTTTTTCATGTAGAATAGCATAATTTGTGTGTTACAAGAAATTAAAACGACAAGTTCCATTATACAACATTGAGATCCCTAACAACGTAGATTTGTCATATCTGTCATAGGTTTTTAATAAATAGAGTGTGGTCAGAACCATTGAGAGATTATATCATTGCTCACCGACATGACAATAAGGTGAGAAGAACAAAATAGTATGCATGGTTCAGAGTCTACTGTGCTCGTAAGAGTTGAACAACATTTAGTCAGGGAGGTTTTTTCTTCCATAGTAAGCTTCTAGAAATACAAAAAGTGAAAAAGAACTTTAACCCCTTCAGCCCCTGGGCACTTTCCGTTTTTGCGTTTTTGTATTTTTGCTCCCCTTCTTCCGAGAGCTGTAACTTTTTTATTTTTCCATCAATCTTGCCATTTGAGGGCTTGTTTTTTGCGGGACGAGTTGTACTTTTAAATTAAACCATACGTTTTATCATATGGTGTACTGGAAAACAGCAAAAAAATTCCAAGTGTGGAAAAACTGCAAAAAAAAGTGTGATGGCACAATAGTTTTTGGGATGTTTTATTCACCGTGTTCATTATATGGTAAAACTGATGAGTGGGTATGATGCCTGAGGTCGGTGCGAGTTTGTAGACACCACACATGTATAGGTTTACTTGTATCTAAGGGGTTAAAAAAAATTCACAAGCTTGTCCAATAAAAGTGACGTACGTTTTGCGCCATTTTCCGAAACCCGTATCGTTCTCATTTTTTGGGATCTATGGCTCAGTGACAGCTTATTTTTTGCATCTCAAGCTGACGTTTCTAATGGTGTGATTTTTGCGGAGATGCTACGTTTTGATCGCCTGTTATTGCATTTTGCGTAAAACTTGCGGCGACCAAAAAACTTAATTTTGGCGTTTGTAATTTTTTTGCCACTACGCCGTTTACTGATCAGATTAATTGATTTTATATTTTGATAGATCGGGCATTTCTGAACGCGGCCCAAATATGTGTAAATTATTTTTCTTAACCCTTTAATTTTCAATGGGGTGAAAAGGGGGTGATTTGAACTTTTTTTTTATTTTTAAAAACTTTTTTTTTACTTTTTTTTTATTTTACTAGTCCCCCTAGGGGGCTATAGCGATCAGCAATCCGATCGCTCTGCACTATCTGCTGATCACAGCTCTACAGCTGTAAACAGCAGATACGGTCACTTCCTGATTCATTCGGCTCTGGGCCGAGTGAAAACGAAAATGATTCATCATAGCTGTAGGCGTCATCACATGACCCTGTGCTACCATGGCAACCACCGAAAGTCACGTGATCACTCACGTGACTTCCGGTGGGGGCGGCGGTAAGTAAAAATCATGACCGCGCGTATATAAATCTCGCTGCCAGATTTTGGCAGCGAGATGTAAGGGGTTAATGTTACGGGTGGAATGCGATTCCACTCGTAACATGCAGGCACACATGTCAGCTGTTAAAAACAGCTGATATGTGCACGGATCGCAGCATCCTGCCCGCAGCAGGGGGCGGGGACTAACGTGACACGCTCCATGACGGAAAGATCCATCAAAGGTCGTGAAGGGGTTAAAGGGAATTTGTCAGCAGGTTTTTGCTTCCTCATCTCAGTGCAGCATGATGTAGGTAAAGAGACTTTGAATCCAAATTTGTATCACTTAGATTACTGGGTGCAGCCGTTCTTTCATAAGCTGAGTTTTTCGATTTAACCATGTAGTTGAGCTCAGGGAGATGTCCTCGCCCACAACAAGCTCTCTATAGAGATTGTACATTGACAGTGAGATCAGAGGAAGGGGGATGTCAGACTTCTTTGCAGATAAGTTTCTAGTCCTGTAATGATAAGGGTCCTGCTGCTTAAACAAACATAGCTAATAAACAAAAGATCGTACTGTGACAAAACAGGCATGAACTTTGTGTTAACCCTTGCAGCAAGCTGGCTTCAGCTTACATAGCAAAAAACTGCTGACAGAATCCCTTTAAGAAAGGTAAACATAATTTTCTCGATAACAAATCTAGTGATTCTGTAGATCTCCCAAAATTTTGAAACAAAGCTGCAAGCCAGCATATCCGCAATATTAAGCCACCATGTCTCCTTTGGCAGTGGATTATCTAGTGAGAACAAAAGGATGAGCCACTGGAAATTCAACAGGTCAGATCCTTTTCTCCATGAACACAATCTGTTGGAGAGCGTTTGGAGGTCTCTACACTGTATACTCTACACTGTATACACTGACAGATATCGATGGGCTTAGCCTACTTTAGTCTAATGTAAATAAGGGGCCTTTAGATACTGCAAAAAGCTAAACACTCTCAACCACTTGTCGTGGCCAATTTCTGTTTTGTTTTGTTTTTTTCATTTTTGTTTTTTCCTCCCCTTCTTCCAAGAGCCACAACCTTTTTAGTTTTCTGCCCATGTAGACATATGAGGGCTTATTTTTGTGGGACGAGTTGTCCTTGAATGACACCATTCATTTTACTACTTAGTGTACTAGAAAACTGGGACGAATTTTCAAACAGTAAGAAATTTTGAAAAACATAATAGCTTTTTGGGAATTGTTATTACAGTGTGCATTTTGTGGCAAAAATGACTTAGCAATAAGATTTTTTTTATTTTACTGGTAAAAAGAAATCAGAAATTTGCAAAAAAAACATTGGGGGGTTGGGTCACCATTTTCCAAGAACCAATATGTTTTAATGTTTCAGTCGATGGAGATGTATGATGGCTTATTTTTTGCGGGGCAAGATGACATTTTCATTGATACGATTTGGGAATAGATATGATGTTTTGATCGATCCACACAGCATTTTTCACTATTATTCAAAGGACTAAAAAAACAATTTTGATATTCTTGAACTTTTTTCTTGAAGCTGCGACCGTCTGATTACTTGTGGTACATACAGCAATACCATAGCTTTGCTGTATACAGCAGAAATCACATTCTTTAAAGCTCAGCCACAGGCAGGGTTTCGAAGGAGAGCTGCTATGACAAGCACAGAGGTCTTCAGCAGATCCCATGGTGTCATGGCAATACATCAGTGACCCGCGATCATGCTTAAAATGATGCGCCCCATGCCAGTGCGTGTTAAATCCCACTGTCAGAGTTTGATACAGGTTAACAATCCACTCCACCCACAAATGTTAGATACACAGCCATTACCTGCTGAGTATGGGGCGGGCTCAACCTGTGAGCCCGCCCCATACACACCTCTGACTTGTGTAGTATATGTACGATGGATGTCGTGATAGATTTATCATAGAGGTTCACGCTGTATTATAAATTTGGCGCATCTTTATACTGGTTAGTCTAAGTTTACATCACTTATTAGCTTACTTTGGGCTAAAAATTAGTGCTCAATTTTGGCATTGGGTGTTTTTGTAAGACCACCCTCCCTTGCTTGAAAAGTATACAAAGGTTCGGATTAATAAAACTATATTCACCAGAAATCTGTTGCAAAACACTTTGAAAAGTCACTAAATTATTTTGCAACAGAAGGTTGCACAAAAAGTTTGAAACTTTTGGCGTTTTCTCACACGTTTTGGCCAGCGCACACAAAATGGGTGTAGCTGAGGCAGGAAGGGGCAGGACAGGGCTCCACATGTCTAATTCATGATGCGCTGTGACGTACATTGCACAACAAATCTTACTCTACACCGACTGGACTTGGTTTTGTGGCGAGGTCCAGGGAGCCTCTTAATGAATCAGGCGTCCCTAACTCCATCATACCCCCTTGTCAAGACTGGCATGAACAATGTGGGTCCTGATGATTTGGGGTCTAAATTTACCTAGAACTCTGGTCCACTTAGCTTATTAAATACCCCCCCATGTCTTTATTAAACTAATAACAGTCGTCAAGCTGTAGGTTTTACTGGTATCACTTTTTGAAACATACTATTTTTTCATCACTATTTATTAATTTATTTTTATAGAAGGCATAAACAAAAAACAATAAACCTGGAATTGTTTTTAAATTTTATTTATTACATAGTTCCCCGTGCGGTATAATTGACTCGTTACTATTATTCTGCAAATCAACATGGTTACATAGCCAATTTATAATTTTTGTATGTTTTATTAATTTTTTACAAGGAAAATAAAAAATGGGGGTCATCATATTTTAAGAGCCCTACTTTTTTAATTTTTTTTATAGAACTAGTTTACAGAACTGTATTAGAGCTTCCTTTTGTGTGTAATAAGCTGCAGATTTTAATGGTACCATTTTAAAATAGAAATTACTTTTCCATCAGTTTTTATTTTTTTTATATAGCCAAGATTACGAGTCAGAGTATTTAATATTGTATATCTTAAGGAATTCAACGTATGCGATGAAAATTGATAACATGATATAGTATGAGTAGTTGTGAAGGTGGTAAAGCCAAATATCTAACATTTTTGCAGAGGATTGGGATTTATTTTATTTTTTTTACAAATAAACCATTTTTTTTATTTAAAAAATTATGAATTTATGATTTTTATTTATAACATTTAAAAATATTTTTCCTTTTTGTTTTCCCCACATAGGGATTTGGACCTGGGATAATTGATCACATTTACAATACACTGTAGTACTTATGTACTACAATGCATTATTTTTACTATTAGACTTCGACAGTTACCAAATCAGGCCCTGCCCCAATAGGATCTGATTGGTTGTAGGGTATGGCAGACAATTTCAGATTCCTTACAAGCCACAGTTACTATTGACAGTAGAATATGAGGGGTTATAGTGCCAAGATCGGCACTATGTCCTCAGCACTTGCAATTAAAGGGAACCTGTCACCAGATTTGGCGACTATAAGCTGCAGCCACCACCAGTGAGCTTTTATATACAGCATTCCAGAATACTGTATATAAGACCCCAGGCCACTCTGTATAACGTAAAAAACACTTTAACAATATTCACTTGGGGGTTCAATGGGTGCCGCTGCTCTCCATCTTCTGAGGCCTGTGTGCATGATGTGTCCTATGTCAGACAGACTAGCCGGCATTGAGGTCCAGCACAGGCGCACTTTGATCTGCCCCACTCAGGGCAGATCAAAGTATTGTAGAGCACATGCGTGGGTGGTCTTTAACCTTTCCTCGTGCCTGCGTCTTACAGGACTCTGATCTGCCCTCAGCTGGGCAGATGAAAGTGTTCCTGCGCAAGACCGCAATGCTGGCCACAGCAGAAGAGAAGGAGGACGGAGATGGCAGCGGAGAGATGAGGCACCGGACTGGAGAGGAGTAACACCCATCGGACAGGACCGCCCCCTAGATGAGTATTATAAAAGTGGTTTTTACATTATACAGCACAGCCTGGGCATTCTGGAAGGCTGTATATAAGAGCTTAGTGGTGGTGGCCGCAGCTTATTGTCGTCAAATCTGGTGACAGGTCCCCTTTAAAATGGTCTTGATTAATCTACATTTTGTTTTGTTAGTGTCATCCATTTTAACATCTTCTAAAATACCCCACTCATTTTATATATATATATATATATATATATAATGCACAAGTATTTTTAATCTGCTACTCATGGCTGTCATATCAGATTAAGATATGTTGCTGCATATAGTAGATCTGCAATAACCTATTATTATTTGTTACCACTAATGTAACATTACAGCTCTCAATAAGCAATTTTCACATTGCATTACTGCAAATGAAAAGGCATTATAAAAGTGACAAGCTATGACAGAGAATACTTAATACAACATGATGATGGGAATGAAGATTTTCTGCCTGTTTTATATTCGCTTAAATCCCAACTGTGAACCAAGCACTAGGACACCATAGGAGTCTGCATATTATATTTTCGGAAATGTACATGTCCGAATGGGGATATGTTCGATCACTGGTAGGAGAAAGCTCTTCAAAGTTTCAGTGAACAGTAGATTTTTCCCTTTACAATTTGAAAAATCACTCAAAAAAATGTGCAAAAAATATAGTATTTACCTAATTTCTCAATGGAGAATACATCTGAATTGTCACTGTCATTTAAAAAACTTTGCTTACTAGCCAATATGCAGTGGTATTGTCATGTCCAAAAGTTATGAGACTGACTTTTTATAAAGTTTTGCTACTTCAGAATTTTTAGATCTTTTAGATGTTTCTATGGTCACTAAAGTATCAGCAGTTAATAAGTTTTTAAACTTTTATTGACAAATATATAAAGAATATGTATAGACTTACTATTTACAGTGTTGACCTTTATTTTTCAAGACTTCTACAATTTGCCCTGACATGCTGGATTGAGCCAAAGCCTAAAGACCACGTCTCACTAAACGACATCGCTAGCGACATCGCTGCTGAGTCACGTTTTTTGTGACGCAACAGCGATCTTGCTAGCGATGTCGCTATGTTGTGACATCCAGCAATGACCTGGCCCCTGCTGTGAGGTCGCCGGTCGTTGCTGAATGTCCTGGACCATTTTTTGGTCGTTGCTCTCCCGCTGTGAAGCACACATCGCTGTGTTTGACAGCAGGAGCCAACGATCTGAATGTGCTTGGAGCAGGCTTCTGGCAGCCTGCGGTAAGCTGGTAACCAAGGTACATATCGGGTATCCAAGCAAGGCGCTCTGCTTAGTAACCCGATGTGTACCATGGTTATGTGTGCAGGGAGCCGGCTTCTGGCAGCTGCGGACGCTGGTAACCAAGGTACATATCAGGTATCCAAGCAAATCGCTTTACTTAGTAACCCAATGTGTACCATGGTTACGAAGCACAGCGTTGTTACACAGGTCGCTGGTGACTGATCTCTGTGGAGATCTGCCTGATTGACAGCTCACCAGCGACCATGTAGCGACGCTCCAGCGATCCCTGCCAGGTCAGATCGCTGGTGGGATCGCTGGTTGCGTCGCTTAGTGCCTTTACTGATGACAACCCAGTCTTGTGTAATCAGTGCTTAGAACTTTTCACAATTTCTGTATTTTTGTTTGTTCAATTGCTTTCAGAGGGTTGGCCAAAGGTTTTCAGTGGGACTGAGATCTTGGGATTTTCCTGAAGATAAAAATAACATTTCAATGTTTTATTCACCTAGCCACATAGTTATCACTTTTCCCTTGTGACATGGTCTGCATCATGTAGGAAAAAGCGTTGTTCATCGCCAAATTGCTTCTGAAGCATCGTGAGAAGTTCCTTTTAGATAATGTTTAGATGCAAATATTTATTCATAATAGTGGTTATAGGCAAAATTGTGAGTGATCCTACTCCATGGATGAAAAGCAACCCCACACATGTATGGTCTCAAGATGAGTTTCTGTTGGCATGACATAAAACCCATGGTAGCACTCACTTTTCTTCTCCGGACAATCATTCTTCCAGAGGTCCAAAACAGTCTGAAAGAAGCTTCATCAGAGAAAATTATTTTAACCATGTTGTTTGCAATCCAAGCCATGTACTTCCTGCAGAATATCAGTCTGTCCTTCCAGTTTTTCTTGGAGAGAAGTGGATCCTTTATTGTACTTCTTGAAACCAGGCCAGCCTCCAAAAGCCTTCACCTACCTACCATTCTTGAGCAACCTATGCAGTAATGTTGAACAGATCCTCTTTATGAGACTGCCTTGGCCCTTACTAGACTTTCTGGAGTGCCATGAAACCTTCTGCAGAGCAACTGAAGTTCTTGCAAATCTAATAAATGGTTGATTTAGGAACAATCTTAAAAACAGCAATGTTCTTGCCTGTAAAGTCTTTTTGATGCAAAACAATGATGACTCCATGCACCTTATATTTTGGACTATAAAACACACCTTGCCATTAGTTGCACCCCAGCATTAGACAGCAGAAAATAGAAAAAAAATCTTTCCTATTAATTAAAACTTCCTTGGCAGACTAAAGTGTGTATTATACTCACAAACAGCATATATAGACACAAAGCTTTCCAACATATGCACATATAAACACACAGCTCTGCTACATGCACATTAACCCCCCCCCCCACACACACACACACACACACACATAATATCTAATATATAAAGCTGAATGTGTGTATGTGTGTATGTATGTGATTGGCATCTGCACCGTCGCAGCTACAGCCACAAAATTTTGCACACTCACACGTCTGGACCCCGAGAGCGTCATAGGCTATGTTTTGAGGGGAAATTTTAACCCCGCGCTTTACAGTTATTCGCCAAAAAACCTGCCTCCATTAAAGCGAATGGAGCTGGGAGCCACAGTGCAGCCAGAACTTCAGAAGAATGCGCAGCCACACCCTTATATGGAATGTTGGCGTGTCACAATGCAGCCAGGGAAAGAGAGAGACACAGACAGGGTAAGAAACAGATATAGACAGGGTAAGAGAAAGACACAGACAAAAGAGACAGACTGACAGGGGAAGAGACAGACAGGGAAAGAGAAGGAAAGAGAGAGACAGGTTAAGAGACAGACACAGACAGGTAAAGAGACAGACACAGACAAAGAGACAGACACAGGGAAACAGACAGACAGGGAAAGAGAGGGAAAGAGACAGACAGGGTAAGAGACAGACAAAGACAGGTAAAGAGACAGACAAAGAGACAGACACAGGGAAAGAGACAGAGGGAAAGAAGGAAAGAGACAGACAGGGAAAGAGAGTGAAAGAGACAGACAGGGAAAGAGAGGAACAGAGATAGACAGAGAAAGAAACAGACAGCAAAAGTGACAGAGATAGACAGGGAAAGAGATTGAGACAGACGGAGAAAGAGACAGAGACAGTCAGAGACAGACAGGAAAAGAGACAGACAGGGAAAGAGTTAGAGAGAGAGACAGGGAGATATACAGAGGGGGAGACAGACAGAGAATGGGAGAAAAACAGAGACAGTTACTATCCCGGGCAGCGGATATTGTGTGCAGAATACATTTTTGTTAATACATTCTATTTTGTTAACAACAGTTATTAACCCGGGCGAAGCCGGGTAGTACAGTTAGTATTAACATATATTGCAGTTCCTACCTTGAACGGAGGCTGCAGGAGTTGAGCAGCTGAAGGACATTCTAAAGAATTAACTCAAGGACCTTTCAGGTCATGTCATCGGTACAATAATCTGAAAGGTCCTTTGGCTGCTCAGGACGGGATGGGCAGCATCTATTCACGTCCCAGTAGCTTCATCTCCTGATTTGCACCAATCACATAGATCAATGTGTGGCAGGAGGAGGGAGAGGGAATGACTGTGTTAGCGGTCAACCCCATCTCTGGAAGCGGCAGCCGGACTATAAGACGCACATACTTTTAGGACGAGTTTTTCTTGTTAAAAAGTGCATCCTCCTCGTATGCTGTACTGTCAAGTGCGTTGTTTTTTCTTGAAAATTAATAAAATTCTTAAAACTGAAAAAGTGCATCATATAGTAAAACAAAAAGGTATTTTATTGGAGGTAACCATGGTTAGCAAAAGAAGACAAAGATTTCAAGCAGCAGTCCCCTTTTAAAGCAACTAGTCTGGATTTATAATTCAGTTAGCATGACAGAGTGATATCAGATGCCTTGCCTCATTAACATTTTCTCCTGAGCTAATGAGAAGATCACTGAAATTATGGAAGCAGGTCATTTTGTGACAGAGTGTAGAAAAAGAATCAGCAGTGCTTCTTTAAAAATCATAAATAGTTTCTTTCTTTCACGCCAAGTAAAATGGTTACATAGCCAGATAAAATTGGGGAGAAAAATCCTATGCATTTCAGTCTTTAAACGTTCTTAATGGTGCTTTATATACTGCAACATCACTAACGATATATCATCGGGGTCACGTCGTTTGTGACGTACATCCGGCGCCGTTAGCGACATCGCAGCGTATCGCACCAAGGAGCAACGATCAACAAGCACAAAAACGTGAAAAATCGTTGCTCGTTGACACGTCGCTCCTTTTCCAAATATCGTTGCTGCTGCGGGTACGATGTTGTTCGTTGTACCTACGGCAGCACACATCGCTATGTGTGACATCGCAGGATCAACGAACATCTCCTTACTTGCGTCCACCAGCAATGAGGAGGGAAGGAGGTGGGCGGCATGTTCCGGCCGCTCATCTCCGCCCCTCCTCTGCTATTGGACGGCTGCCGTGTGACGTCGCTGTGACTCCGCACAAACCGCCCCATTAGAAAGGAGGCGCATCACCGGCCAGAGTGACGTCGCAGGGAAGGTAAGTCCGTGTGACGGGTGTTAGCGATGTTGTGCGCCACGGGCAGCGATTTGCCCGTGACGCACAACCGACGGGGGCGGGTACGCTCGCTAGCGATCTCGCTAGCGAGATCGCAGCGTGTAAAGTACCCTTTACTCATGGTATCAATTTCAATAACACAAACTATAAGCAGTTTGTAATCATAAAATCTCACCCCTTAATTAACATGGTGAAATGTCACATAATTAAATTAAAAAAACAGACGTAGACTAATATTTCAAGAAACCTAAATATCAATAACAATGACTATAACCTCAAATTTACTATTAACATTGAACAAGCAAAACTCATATCTTTAGGCAATACTTTAATGGGAGATAATGTACTTAGAAATGTCTATACCAGTTACTATAGAAAATCACATTATTGAATATTGTTTCAGAAGACCATAATGTGCATCAAAAGCAAGGACACAAAGTATGATGTAAGTTTATGCCATACGTCGCGAAGGGGTTAAGCAAGCCACAGGTTTCAAGTAATATGGGAAAGAAAAAGGATCTTTCTGCTTCTGAAAAAGAATCAAATAGTGCAATACCTTGGACAAGTTATGAAAACATTAGATATTTCAAAAAAACTTAAGCATTATCATTGTACTGTGATGACATTTGTGGTTGATACACAGCATAGTTTTGTGCGGATAAAGGCATAATGAGGAAGGTTTCTGACAGACATTCATTGTATTAAGAGAGCAGCTGCTAAAATGCCATTACAAAACAGCAAGAAGGTATTTAAAGCTGCTGGTACCTCTGAACTACCGCAAACCTCAAGGTGTAGAATCTTCCAGAGGTTTGAAGTTGTGCATGAACCTACTCTTCAGTCACCCTTAAACAGTGCTCACGAGCAGAAACAGATGCACTGGGCCTAGACATACATGAAGACTAATTTAAAACAGTTTTCTTTATTGATGAGTGACATGCAACCCTGGATGGTCCAGATGGATGGAGTAGTGGATGGTTGGTGGATGGCCACCATGTCCCAACAAGGCTGCAACGTCAGCAAAGAGGTGGCAGAATCATGTTTTGGGCCAGAAACATGGAGACAGAGCTGGTAAGCCCCTTTAGGTTCCCTGAAGGTTTGAAATGAAATTACCTCAGCAGAATATATGAAGCTTCTGACTGACCACTTTCTTCCAAGGAACAATAAAAAGAACTGTGCCATCTGGAGCAAGACGATCTTCATACATGACAATGTTCCATTTCATGCTGCAAAGAATACCTCTGCTATGGGCATAAAAGGAGAGAAATTCATAGTGTGGCCACCAGCCTCCCCTGACCTCAACCCTATTAAGAACCTTTGGAGTATCCTCAAGCTAAAAATCTAAGAGGGTGGGAGGCAGTTCACATCAAAACAACAGCTCTGAGAGGCTATTCAAACTGACCTGCACTCTGACTACCCAAATCATGCAGCAACTGCAATGTGGACCAAAAGTTAGTCTACTTAAGTATTTATATGAGAGCCCTAATGTTAATCTTATAGGAATTTACAGAGAAAGTAACTTTTCGTCCACTGTGAAGATACTGTATGTTGCGATAAATGCAGATCATGTGGTTTAAAGGGGTTGTCCAGGCTTATAATGTAAATCTGCAGTCACTCTTGTGAATTCTCATATAATGCATAAAACGTGTTATAAGGATTCTTTGGTTTCGCGGGGAGATCAAGCTGTCCTGAGACTGCAGCTATGCAATTTGTATACTTCCGACCACATTCTGACAAGTCTTGCGCTGCCTCGTTCAACTCAATTGAACTGAGCGAAGTCATGCACGTCTAGTCGGAATGCGGCCAAATGTGGCATATCACACACTTGCGGTCACCTGACCTTTTGGTCCTGCCACTAACACTGGAGAATCCTCAAAGCCTGCGTTGCACGTGATGTGAGAATTCACAGGTCTGCAGTCACATAGATTGACTGCAGACATTCGTGATAAGCCAGACAACCCCTTTAATCAAAAGAATGAAGTATATAAATCAGAAAAAAAAACACAATCAGTACAATTTTACCATGTAAACAATTTGCCCAACCTTCATTAAAACAAAGCAAAATCCTTTTTTTATCCCCAGAGTGATACTTTAAGACGATTGCAGGAGGTCTCCCTAGTTTAAAAAATGTGATAAGATTTAATGCACTATAGATTTTTTGCATTTCTAATAGAAAAATAATTTTGCGGTCTGTGAAATCCACATATCACTCTGGTCAGAGACACAACATGTCACTGAGCAGAATTCAGGACGTCCAGTAAAAAAAAACATTGTGCAGCAGTTGAATGCCAACTTCTTCCTGGCAGACGGAACAACTGTTTGTCCAACACTACCAAATGTTTTGTAACAGAAGAATGATTTGGCGGCAGAACTGCATTATCAAACTCCCTATGGCTGTCCCAAATTACTAGAGCTGCCATTTACCAAATTACACTTAATCATAAGGTTTTGGAAACCTGCGATCCACAAATGTTTGCTTTCGATGTGACATATTTCTGTCCAGTCTGTTTAATTACAACGTTAAGCTGGCACCACCACAGAACACAGGGAAATCCAAAATCTTCTAAGGATGTTGCTAGAAGCATAAAACTTCATAATTATGGAGATTTAACCTGCAGACTGCCAGGTACTATAATCTCATATGTCAGACAGAAAGATATAAACAAAAAAAGAGGTACAAAAAAATGTGCAGCTTCAGGAATGGAGCGTGACTGCCAGGAACCTGAAAACCCAAGAGAGCACTAGACAGCTGGTGGCATCCTATCTCAACAGGATTGTTGAGATAGGATGTTTGCGACCTAACTCCCCCTCTACTTCACATAATATACCTGGGAACTCGTTAATTCTCAGGAGTGATCATAAAGTGTCTAAGATTTGATTTGCGAACTTATTATTATAGTGACTGTAAATTATTCAACCAAGCGTGTTTGGGTTAACCCTCCTATAAATTTCATACTATAGGCCGGGGCCACACGGGGATCTACTGCGATCCTCGCATGACACTCGGCTCATGCTGGCAGCACAGCAGGAGCCGAGTGTCATGCGAGTGTCACTGCGACTGAGGTCCGATCATGCGATCAGACCTCAGCTGCGGGGGGCGGGCCAGCTTTGAGAAGTGTATTGCGAGTGCAGTGCGATTTTTCTCTCGCCCCACAGACTTGAATGGGTGCGAGAGAAACAAGACTAGCATTACAATCGCAGCATACTGCGAAAGTTTTCTCGGTCCGCTTAGGGCTGAGAAACTAATCGCTCATGGATGCTGGGACATAGGCTAATATTGGTCCGAGTGGAATGCGATAAAACCGCATTCCACTCGCTCCCATTTTCGTGCCGTGTGGCTTAGGCCTTAGGTGTACTTTGCACACTGCGACATCTCTAGCGCGATAGTACCTGCCCCCGTCGCACATGCGATATCTTGTGATAGCAGCCGTAGCGAACATTATCGCTACAGCAGATTCACACGCACTTACCTGCCCTGCGATGTCGCTCTGGACGGTGACCCGCCTCCTTCCTAAGGGGGCGGGTCGTGCGGCGTCACAGTGACGTCACACGGCAGGTGGCCAATAGAAGCGGAGGGGCAGAGATGAGCGGGACGTGAACATCCCGCCCACCTCCTTCCTTCCGCATTGGCGGTGGAGGCAGGTAAGGAGATGTTCCTCGCTCCTGCGGATTCACACACAGCGATGTGTGCTGCCGCAGGAACGACAAACAACATCGTATCTCCTATTGGTGTGACATTATGGAAATGTCCGACGCTACACAGATCACCGATTTACGACGCTTTTGCGATCATTATTGGCACATCTAGGCTTTATACGTTGTGACGTCGTTACTGGCTTCGGATGTGAGTCACTTTCGATTTGGCCCCGACGATATCGCAGTAGCGATGTCGCAACGTGCAAGTACCCCTTAGACCTACTGCAAACAGCATCTTAAAGGGGATGTCCAAAAATTGGACAACCCCTACTCATTCCCTTTGTTTGCCCCCGTAAAAATAAATATGCCTATACTAGACTCTGTCGTGTTCCGGAGCCCCCCGGACTATAAGTGTGGGTACCAAAGGTGGGACCTGTATCTATCCTTTTTATATAGGCTATACATGGCAATATCTGTATAAAGGTAAAATAAACATTATTATATCTTATCTGATCAGTTTATTTTCTAACAGCAAAGCAAATACTAAACTAATGCGACACTAATGTTGGTTAATGTTGTCTCTCTATATAGACGCAGATTGAATGATAGAGGCAGGATTGTGTCTTATAGAATATAAGAATTCCATCCACAGACCTCTGGGTTAAATAGCTTTGATATTTGGGTTTCCACAGGGTTCCTCTAATGCAGAGCCACTTCATGCACTGTGCCTTCTTGAAAGCTATTTTCAGCAAAAGTGTATTACAAATGTATGCTCTAATGTGATATAAAAGCCACTAATACAATTAGTTCTCCTTTTATATCATATCCTAGAGAATGAATACTAATTTGATAGACGTCTCTAATTTACTGGAACAGGAATAGTAAGGGGATATAGACACGTGGCTTTCTAATGAAACGGCGCAGACTACTGAAAATACCAGCTTTTCTATTCCATTATAATATTCATTTTTCCTCTGGACTGGTGCCAGTACGTTTTGGTAACAGTGTCAATATAATGTGAAAATGTTCTCTAGTAGCTACCTTCACCAATCCACTCAACCTAAAAATAGGTTGCCCATAAACAACAGTTGTCACATACAGTCATGGTCGAAACTGTTGGCACCCTTGAAATTGTTCCAGAAAATGAAGTATTTATTCTAGAAAGTTATTACAATTACATGTATCGTTATACATGTTTATTTCCTTTGTGTGTATTGGAATAACACAAAACAGGAAAAAAAGCAAATTGGGCATAGTTTCACAAAAATCCCTAAATATGGTCCGAAAAAAATTGTTGCCACCTTCAATTTAATATTTGATTGTACACTCTTTGGAAAACATAACTGCAATCCATCGCTTCCGATAACCATCACCAAGCTTCTTACACCTCTCAACTGGATTCTCTTCCCTAGAAAACTGCTCCAGGTCTCTTATATTTAAAGGGTACCTTCTACCAACAGCAATTGTAACCACTTCACCCTGGGTCTGTTTTCATCTTCCTGATCAAGCTAATAATTTCATTTCAGACCAGTTTCCCGTTATGAGGTTATAACTCTGGAACGCTACAACGGATCCCGGTGAGATTGTTTGTTTATGACATATTTGTACTTCATGTTAGTGGTAAATGTAGCATATTTTTTGTGTTTGTTTGTAAAAAGATCTGAAATTTGACGAAAATTTTGCAATTTAAAAACTTTACATTTTTATGTCCTGAAACCAGAGAGTTATGTGACACAAAATAGTTAATACATAATATATGTCTGCCACATGTCTACTTTATATCAGCATCATTTTGTTTAAACAATTTTTTCTTGTTATATTTTTAACCATTCTAAAATCCTATCAACAATTTCTCATTTTTCCAACAAAATGTCCCAAAGCATTTTTGTCTAGACCACATCACATTTGAACTGGCTTTTAGAGGCCTATGTAACAGTAATTACCCCAAAGTGACACTATTCTAAAAACTGCACCCCTCCAACTACTCAAAAGGACATCCAAGATGTTTATTAACCCTTCAGGTGCTTCACAGAAACTGAAGCAATGTGGAAAGAAATAATTAAAGTTTTACTTTTTCACACAAAAATGTTACTTTAGCCCCAAATTTTGCATTTTCACAAGTGTAACAGGCGAAAATGCATTGTACACTTTGTTGTGCAATTTCTCACAAGTACACCGATATTCCTGGAGTGGGAGGGACGTTTGGCGTCACAGCGACATCATGCGGCAGCCGGCCAATAGAAGCGGAGGGGCGGAGCTGAGCGGGACGTAAACATACCGCCCACCTCCTTCCTTCCGCATTGCAGGCCGGGAGCCGCAGGATGCAGGTAAGATCTGTTCATCGTTCCCAGGGTGTCACACACTGCGATGTGTGCTACCCCAGGTATGATGAACAATCTGACGTTCAATTCTAGAGAAATGAACGATGTGCGTGCGATGAAAGTTTTACCATTCAATCGCAATCGCACGTACCTGTCACACACTGCAATGTACCTTACGATGCCGGATGTGCATCACTTACGACGTGACCCCGCCGACACATTGTAAGATACATTGCAGCGTGAAAAGCGGGTTTTATGTGTCTATGTTTTCAAAATTTTGTGTTTGTTGCTTATGGCAACAGTGTTCTACGCACGCTGGAAAACAAAATGGCGGAGTCTAATGCGATATTCACAGCAACTGAGAGCAGAGGAGTGATAAAATTCTTGTTTCTGCAAGGAAAGTCCGAGAAGGATATTCCTGGTGATATGTCGCAGACATTGGGGGATCAATGCCCTTCATATTCCACAGTTAAAAACATTGTTGCCAAATTTAAAAAGAGACACTTCAGCACCAATGATGAGGAACGTCCTGGTTGTTATTCCGGAGATCGTCAATGCTATGCACAACCTCATACTGGAGAATCGACGAATTTCATCTAAACCAATAGCAGACATCATGGGGGGGCAAGCTAGAGGACGCCAAAGGAGGAGGAATGTCATTTTTTTACATTTCATTGGGTGAGCCCATATTTTGCACATCCTCTTGTCTCTTCTGATATTTTGGAGGAGAAGGAATAAATGTGAGGACCAGACCTACAAAGACCCACCTATATTGCACACAAGAATCAAAGTACAGTGCTTTTCTGCAATTTTGATTAAAGATATTTAATCAACTAATGATCGGATCTTTCTATAACAGGTATGCCTGGATTCAGCATCTTACTGCCAATATAGCACTGCCTTTACTTCATATAGCAAAAATCCTGCTGGTTGGTTCTCTTTAACTTATCACCATGTAAAAGTCTATAAGTATAGAGCAGACACTTGAAAAATGTTTGATTACCACCGGCTGCTCTTTCTGTCTGAGAATGCTGTCTGCTCAATCATCTGCCTCTGCTCATCCCTCTATTCAATGGCTGTCTGACAAAGACATGGCAGTGCAAGCGCTGTCAATAAAAAGTGCTTGCCTTCCAAATGTTACCATCGTCATTAAAAGGTCTATACAACTACTCTGAGCTCTGCAAAAGCAGGAAACTGATTGCTTGGTTGTAAACTTAATTTTACTAATAAAAGACACAGATGATGCTTTGCAGATAGTTCTGCCTACTAGTTAAAAACAACTGGTAAAAAATTTGTCAACTGTATGGAACTTCAATTGTCTCGATGAAGAACACAACCCAAGTCAACCTCTAGAGGTATATCACTTAAAGGGGTTTTCCAAGTTTTAGAAAAGTGGACTCCAAATGATTTATGTAACGTAAAATAAGAAAGCCTCATGTTGATCCCCTTCTCCAGTGTCAGCGCCGACTCCCTGGCATTGCTCTGGTTTTTGTGACGTCACGTTGACAGCTCACATCAGCGCGGCAGCCAACTACTGAGCTCAATGGCTCTGCTGATGCATAGGTGATGTCAGATGATGATGGGTCTTCACTGATGGAGCCAAAATACAGACCTCTGCGTATATTGCACTGGGCATACAGGTTTTGAAATTCTAGTTGTGAAGATTCAAGTTTCTAATTTTGAGTGGTAAGTTAATTGTTGATATAACATTAAGACTAAGTATTAAATAAGCCAATGAAACAAAGAGGGGGGAATATTCCAAATTCCCGGTATACCCATTGGGCGTGCAAGCAACTTTCTGAAAAATACATGCAATCTACTCTATACATTAAAATAATCTGTAGCTAAATATAGAGAACTTTGAAATATTGGCCATGCAATATACATAAGCTACCATTACCAGCCATAAATTTCCACAAGCACTATAAATGAAGTAGGTTATATTTTATTAACATTACATTATATCATTACACACAAGACCATAGATCAGCTGAAAGGTATCATTTATCAGGAGTCCGAGTTATTCTTAAGAGCCATCCCAAAGTTAATTGGGTTCTTTCTGTAACATATTTCTGGTCATAATTAAATGTATGAGACTCAAAACCCCATCAGCTTTTAAATCACCATCAAATATACTTTAAAATAATCACACACAGAGGTTGATGGGGCCAAGTGATCTTATGAATTTCCTGGCTGAGTGATATTGTGCTCAATGACAATGTTATCAGTAATCCTTTCTATATATTGCTCGCACTCAGAGTAAGTTTGCGCTTTTTTTCTTGTTCTTTTTAATCAAACCGACTTCATTTGTAGATGTACATATATATATATATATATATATATATATATATATATAGCATTATTTAGCCTGTGTTGGAGGTATATGTAAGGAGAGTCTCTGGATGTCTATCTTCCCCAGGAGGCTGCGATGTAGCCTATCATATAGGCACAGAGTGGGATTTGTTACAATGTTATAGGTGTCACTAATAAGGCCGGAGTCACCCTTCACTTACGAGTGACTCATGCAAGTCTCGCATCGCATCACCCAGCATGGCCACACACTCTCCTGACAGGAGTGGGTCGACTGCATGTATTTCTATGCAGCTGAGACGCTCCTGTCCGAAGAGTGTGCGGCCTTGCTGCGCAATGCCGATGCGAGACTTGCGCGAACAACTCGCAAGTGTGACTCCGGCCTTATTAGTGACACCGATAATATTATAACATATCCCACTCTGTGCCGATATGGTAGGCTACATCGTAGTCTCCTGGGGAAGATAGACATCCAGAGACATCTGTGTAATCCGTGTCCTACACAAGCCTCATCTGTGTGCAACTTCAATACTAAGCAATCACCCCCTCCATGATTTGGTAGGTTGTGAGTGGTTGTTTTTATCAGTATTTTTACCTTTATTGCCTCCATCTTTATCAAAGGGAATTGCTGCATCCTGTTACTGCATTAATTTTTGTAACTTGTGCAGCTAAATACGTTGCTTAATAATTTTTTAATTTTTTGGAGTGTTTAGGATTCCTTTTTTTGCATAGACCTAGAGTGGGATATGTTACAAATTTGCTCCCATTGTAAAAAATGTATACCATATTTACTGTATACCTCTGAATAGAATTGTGCAGCTTACTATTCTATTTCATACTGAAAAAAAGGGTATACAGACAAACTGGCTATGGATACAGTTGGCTCTGAAAGTAAAGCGAACAATGAGGTTTTTTAAACTGGTTTTGGCTCTGATATTTCTTTAGCTCCATTTGCTCTTCTGTTGGATCTCTCTTGGCTAAGAATTCTTCACTTTTTTGTTATTTTCTATCTCTTGCTCTTTAAAGTGATTTTTGTTACACAACTCTCCATCATTACAACATCTATATCTCACTACAAGCTTTCAGAGAAAACATACTTTGAACATGGGATGAGTGTATTAAAATGACTAGTGCTGGTCCCCACTGGCTTCACTCTGCTCAGCTCTGCTTGACTGACAGGTCTCTCCGTATAAACTGTCAGCCAAAGTTAGAAGGGTTGTGAGAAACTGGTGGTGACCCGTCTCAGTGACTAGTAATCTCAGTCACCTTGTTTCGAGCTCGTTCCTTAAAGAATGTGTTCTCTAAAATGCAGTGTTTCAAGGTAAAACATAGATACTTGTAATGCAGGTGCCTGTCTCTGATTAATGCTGCCCGTGGCTCAGGCAGCATGAATCATCTGAGACGTTCTCTTGAATTCTATTGTCTCTCTAAATGTGAGTTCTCTTATTCTCACTTATTTTTCCAACTAGTCTCTAGAATGTTTTTGCCACAAAAGTTTTTTTAATAAACATAAAAGTTCAGTACATGGAAAAAGAGTCTAAAGGCCACTTTACACGCTACGATATATCTAACGATAGTGACCACTCCATGAACCCACATTCTCACTTTTCTTTATGACCCCCTGTTATCTCTGCCTATGCTATCCAACAGCTGGGTTCAGCTTTGATTTAAGTAATTAAGAGGAGCACCAACCCCTCCCTTCTGTGATCCACCTGAGTGCCTTGTTAACACTATATATCTGTAGCACACTGTCGGCTGAGACAATGTCGGCTTGTTGATCCTTAAGTGTGGGTCTATAAGTGTGCAGAAAATGAATTAGGCCAGAATTGGGCCGGAAGGGACCGGAAGGTAACTGGATACATAGTCACAGTAAACAATGTTTGTGTGTGTTTTTACTTTCACTCCTATAATACTTCACTTTCTATTTTCCCCTCTGATCCCTACACCCAGTAATGAGCTATTCATCTCTCCCTCCATCCTCCCCACCCATCTCACCCTCTCCTCATATCTGTTCCTCCACTTTACACTCTGTGTCTCCAGACACACACGGCCACCTCACGGCCTCTCATGTTCCCAGCTACTAACACTCTCTCTGCTTCTCCTCACTGCTGGGGATATCTCTCCAAATCCTGGCCCTCCTCACCACATCCCCATTGTCACATCTAACTGCCATCCACACAACGCTAATTTCCGCAACCCTTCTAACCTTATACCCATTCACCCAGCTCCGGCTCCCCAGTCCCACTAACAGGAGCTCTATGGAACGCTTGCTCTGTGTGCAATAACCTTTCCTACATCCATGATCTTTTCATCACTAATAAACTTTCCTTCCTCGCCATCACAGAAACCTGGCTCACCCCCTCTGACACAGCCTCTCCTGCTGCACTTTCTTATGGTGGTCTCCAACTCTCTCACACACCCCGCCCCAGTAACAAGCATGGTGGAGGAGTTGGTTTGCACCTGTCCGACCAATGCTCCTTTACACTAATTCCACTTCCACCCTCGGTTATTCTCCCCTCTTTTGAGGTGCACTCCGTACACATCTACTCCCCTTCCAACCTCCAACTGGCTGTCATTTATCGACCCCCCCAGGGCCAGCCACTGCCTTTTTTGACCATTTCACCACCTGGCTACTACATTTCCTTTCCACCGACATCCCCACCATCATCATGGGTGACTTTAACATCCCCATTGACACTTCCCACTCATCTGTCTCCAAACTTCTAACACTCACTTCCTCCTTTGGTCTCACCCAATGGTCCTCTGCAGCTACTCACAAAGATGGCCACACGCTGGACCTCATCTTCACTCGCCCCTGTTCCCTATCTAACCTCTCTAACGCACCTCTCCCCCTGTCTGACCACAACCTACTCTCATTCTCATCCCTCTCTTCTCCAAGTACACAACCCCCCCTTCACAAACTGTCACACCCCCGCAGAAATCTCAATCACCTTGACTTACACGCACTTTCTCAGTCTCTTTTCCCTCTTGCAGACATTGATTCTTCAAACAATGCAGATGCTGCTGCCACTTTATACAACACCACCATCTCTGCAGCTCTCGAATCAGCTGCCCCCTCAATCACACCAAAACCCGCACAATCAACAGGCAACCCTGGCACACGAGTCAGACTAAAGAATTGAGATGGGCTTCCAGAATTGCTGAGCGCAGATGGAAGAGGTCTCATTCTACTGAGCATTTCGTTACATACAAACAAGCTCTCACCACTTTCAAGTCTGCACTCACTGCTACAAAATAAACCTACTTCTCATCCCTGATATCCTCTCTATCCCACAACCCTAAACAGCTATTCACAGCTAAACACTTTCAACTCTCTCCTCCGTCCACCAGCACCACCTCCCTCTCATCTCAGCTGAAGACTTTGCCTCTTTCTTCAAGCAGAAGATTGACAACATCAGAGCAAGCTTTGGCCCACAATCACCACAGCCACTCCTCACAACTACTCAGCCTTCTTCCTCCAAATCCAGTTTCTCCACCATGACAGAAGAACATCTTTCCACTCTACTCTCAAGATCACATCTCACAACCTGCCTGCTTGATCCACTCCCATCCCACCTCATCCTCAATCTCACCACAGTCCTCCTCCCGACCCTAACCCATCTCTTCAACCTATCACTAACAACTGGTGTATTTCCTTCATGCTTTAAACATGCCTCAATCACACCCATCCTCAAAAAGCCCTCCCTTGTCCCTTCCTCTGTGTCAAACTATCGCCCCATATCACTTCTCCCCTATGCCTCAAAACTATTGGAACAACATGTCCATCTTGAACTGTCCTCATACCTCTCTTCCTGCTCTCTTTGACCGGTTACAATCTGGCTTCCGACTACATCATTCCACTGAAACTGCCCTGACCAAAGTCACCAACGACCTACTAACCGCCAAAGCCAAGCGACACTACTCTATCCTGATGCTCCTGGACCTGTCCTCTGCCTTCGACACAGTAGACCACTCCCTCCTACTACAGATTCTCTCATCTCTGGGCTTCACAGACTTGGCGCTATCTTGGATCTCCTTATACTTATCCAACCGAACTTTCAACGTCTCCCACTCTCACACCACTTCCTCATCTCACCCCCTATCGGTCGGGGTCCCCCAAGGTTCAGTTCTTGGACCCCTGCTGTTCTCCAGTTACACCTATGGCCTGGGACAGCTCATAGAGTCCCATGGCTTTCAGTATCATCTCTATGCTGATGATACGCAGATCTACCTCTCTGGACCTGACATCACCACCCTACTAACCACAATGTCTCTCTGCTATTTCATCCTTTTTCTCTGCTCGCTCCTAAAACTGAACATGGACAAAACAGAATTCATTGTCTTTCCTCCTCCTCACTCAACCCCCCCACCTGACATATCCATCAATGTCAATGGCTGCTCACTTTCCCCAGTGCCACGCGCTTGCTGCCTGGGAGTAACCCTAGACTCTGATCTCTCTTTCAAGCCACACATCCAAACCCTTTTCACCTCCTGTCACCTGCAACTCAAAAATATTTCCCGGATCTGTACATTCCTTTCCCAAGAAGCTGCAAAAACCCTAGTACATGCCTTTATTATCTCCCGTCTGGATTATTGCAACCTCCTGCTCTGTGGCCTCCCTTCTAACAGTCTCGCACCCCTACAATCTATTCTAAACTATGGTGCCCGGCTAATCCACCTATCCCCCCACTACTCCCTGACCTCTCCTCTCTACCAATCCCTTCACTGGCTTCCCATTGCCCAACGACTCCAGTTCAAAACACTAACCATGACATACAAAGCCATCCACAACCTGTCTCCTCCCTACATCTGTGACCTAGTCTCCCGGTACTTACCTGCACGTAACCTTCGATCTTCACAAGATCTCCTTCTCTGCTCCCCTCTCATCTCCTCTTCCCACCATCACATCCAAGATTTCTCCTGTGCCTCCCCCATACTCTGGAATGCCCTGCCACAACACATCAGACTCTCGCCTACCTTGGCAAGCTTCAAAAGGAACCTGAAGACCCACCTCTTCCGACAAGCCTACAACCTGCCATAACCCTCAGTCTGATATAGCGCCGCACTATCAGCTCTACCCTCACCTACTGTATCCTCACCTATCCCTTGTAGACTGTGAGCCCTCGCGGGCAGGGACCTCTCTCCTCCTGTACCTGTTTGTGTCTTGTATTATTTATGATTATTGTACTTGTCCCTATTATGTACACCCCTTTCACATGTAAAGCGCCATTGAATTGATGGCGCTATAATAACAAATAATAATAATGTCGTCGGGGTCAAGTCGTTAATGACACACATCCAGCGCCGTTTGACATATCGTAGCGTATGACAGCTACGAGCGACTGTGAACGAGCAAAAATACTCACCTTATCGTTGCTCGTTGACACGTCGCTCATTTTCAAAAAATCGAACGTCCTTCTGCGCGCCGGTTGTTCATCGTTCCCGAGGCAGCACACATCGCTCCATGTGACACCCTGGGAACGATGAACTGCAGCTTACCTGCGTCCTGCCGGCAATGCGGAATGAAGGAGGTGGGCGGGATGTTTATGTCCTGCTCATCTTTGCCCCTCCGCTTCTATTGGCCGGCCGCTGTGTGACGTCGCTGTGACGCCGAACGTCCCTCCCCCTTTAGGAAGAGGATGTTCGCCGCCCACAGCGAGGTCATTCGGGAGGTAAGTATGTGTGACGGGGGTTACCAAGTTTGTGTGGCACAGGCAACAAATTGCCCGTATCGCACAAACGATGGGGGCGGGGGCGATCGCACATGCGAACGCACGATCAATCGAAACGTGTAAAGCAGCCTTAAATAAATAAGTTTCCCACATAGGTGGTCATTGGTACAACTGAAGTAGAGAGCAATCTATACTAAAGAACAAGGAATTAAAGACAAAAAAAAATTGTTAACTGAAATACCTTCAGAGGGAGGGGTAACAAAAAGTGAGGGAGGTGTAACCTAGAAAAGTACAGAGCAACAAAAGACGAGGGAAGACCCAAAATAGCTGCATCGTTTAATTCTTTTAAGTCTGAAACAAGTCCATCAAGTTCAACCTGTAACCAAACATGTTGATCCAGAGGAAGGTAAAAGCCCCATGTGGCAGATACTTTTAGCCCCAAATTAAGGTAAAAATTCCTTCAGACTAGTTCTCTGGATCAATGTCCCTTCACAGATCTAGTACCCACAACCAGCAATTTTATACTTATGAAGAAAGGCATCCAAGCTCCCTTTAAACTTTTTAGTAAATTGGCCATTACAACATTTTGTGGCAGAAAACATCAGTCTCCCATCTCACTGCTTTTACAGTAAAGAATCATCATCTGTGTTTATGACCAAACCTTCTTTCCTGTCAATGTAGAGTGTGTCCTCTTGCATTTCCTTCTTATATACTGGAGCCCAAAATTGTACCCAGTATATGAAATGTGGCCTGAATGGTGACTTGAATAGAGGCAAAACTATGTTCTTTGTTTTTCCAATTATTTATTTTTACACTCTAGTTTGGGGATCCAGACAGCTACTGTGAGGGCAACCAATCACAGATGCCGGCATGCTGGTAGTCTGACTGCAATCAATCACAGACGCTGTCACAGAGCGTGGGCGGGGGAAACCGTGTATATTCATAGGCTTTAATGAGAAGACCTGGAAGCAGTGTGAGAGCTGCACGCAAACTCGGTAAGTATAATTGTCCTACTTTAATCCCCATTTTGCTTCCCTTTGCAGCCCCCCTAGCCCTTACTAACACCATTTCATAACATTTAAGTTCGGGTCCCTTAGACTTATATGGGACTCACTATCCAGGGTCATGTTCGGGTCAAGCCCATCTCTAATCAGCAACAAAAACTTTTGCACGAATTATTAATTATATTTCAGTATGTGTGTTCAATGCTTTTTCCGTTTAAGGTCTCATTATTACACATTTTATTTATGGATGTCTATGGTTTGATTTATTTACCTATAAGGTAAAATAAGATAAGTAATTTGGAAACAGAAGGTTGATATTTTGGGACACTGCAACCAAATAGACCAAGGTCTAGGCAACCTCTAAAACAAATTTGAGAAGACATGATGAAGTGTTGGATGGATAAGGTAAATTCTTTGGACTATCTTGAGAGATGTTTCAGCTAAGGTGACTTGCCAGCTATCTTTGGTGATTGTGGTGCAACAGTTTTGCCAGTGTTCGAGAGACATGCCCAGATCCTTTTCCCATTAAAGGGAATCTGTCAGCAGGTTTTTGCTACCTCATCTGAGAACAGCATGATGTAGGCAAAGAGGCCCCGAGATCAAAGATGTATCATTTAGATTAGTGACTGCAGCCGTTCAGACACAGTGAGAGATTTGATATTTTGCATGTAGCAGTGCTGGGAAAGCTGTCCCTGCCCACACAAGGTTTTCAGTGTACATTTCCATAGACAGATGCTGCTAATCACAGAAAAGGGCAGAGCTGGACTACAACTGAGACCTACTAATGATAAAGATAAGAGGCTTAAACTAAATATTATTATTATTATTACTACTACATTGCAGGTAAACAAAAGCAGACTTTGAGATGAGACACACATGGCTGAATTTTCTGTTTTAACTCTTACATCTGTCTTCAGATTAGATTGCAGAAACTTGCTAACACAGTACCTTTTAGCATACAGTAAATGTTAACTTAGGGGAACTTCTCACATAGCAAGATCACTGCTGAGTCCATTCTGCATCGGGACTGTAGGATGGAGAAGGATGGAAGTGCTATTATGCTGCCTTCTCTAAAGGCAAGGCCGCCCAGTCACAACGCAGTTACGACCACGAATCGGAGGAGAGGGGGCGCGTAAAAGGCAATGTACCGTATTTTTCGCTTTATAAGACGCACTTTTGTTCCCCCAAATTTTGGGGGACAGTAGGGGGTGCGTCTTATAAGCCGAATATACGGGGGGGGGGTATATATATATGTACACTGCAGGGTCCAGGGGAGGTGGGGGCAGCAGCTCTGGAGAGCAGGGGAACGCTGCGGGCTGCAGCCTTTGATCTCCTGCTCCCGCTCATATAATATGAACAGCCGCTGTCTATCTCCAATGGTGCTGAAATCGCACGCAGTGATGGGCTGGGGGAGCGGTGCATATTATATGAGCCTGCGCCCCCCTGTGATGGCACATGCCCCCCTGTGTTAGATTTGGCCCCCAGGCTGCTGCTCATTCTAAAATAAAAAATCTTTACTTATCCCTCCAGCGTTTCTCCCCGTGTCCCTGCTTCCACTGTGATCAGGCAGGCAGAGATCTCAGGCTGCTGTGCCGATCACATGACCGCACTGAGAACCAGGAAGTAAGGAACAGAAGCACGGAGGGACACAGGAGGGAGCTCAGCGCTGGAGGAGGTAAGGAAAGAGGGTTTTATTTTACTATGGGCAGCAGCATGGGGGCGATATCTAACACAGGGGGACTTGTGCGATCTATAGGGGCTATGGGCAGCACTATGGGGGCGATATCTAACACAGGGGGACTTGTGCGATCTATATAGGGGCAATGGGCAGCACTATGGGGGCGATATCTAACACAGGGGGACTTGTGCGATCTATATAGGGGCCATGGGCAGCACTATGGGGGCGATATCTAACACAGGGGGACTTGTGCGATCTATATAGGGGCCATGGGCAGCACTATGGGGGCGATATCTAACACAGGGGGACTTGTGCGATCTATAGGGGCCATGGGCAGCACTATGGGGGCGATATCTAACACAGGGGGACTTGTGCGATCTATATAGGGGCCATGGGCAGCACTATGGGGGCGATATCTAACACAGGGGGCCTTGTGCGATCTATATAGGGGCCATGGGCAGCACTATGGGGGCGATATCTAACACAGGGGGACTTGTGCGATCTATATAGGGGCCATGGGCAGAACTATGGGGGCGATATCTAACACAGGGGGACTTGTGCGATCTATATAGGGGCCATGGGCAGCACTATGGGGGCGATATCTAACACAGGGGAATGTGTGCAATCCATAGGGGACCATAGGCAGCACAGGGGAATGTATGCAATCAATAGGGGGCCATAGGCAGCACAGGGGAACGTCTGCAATCCATAGGGGACCATAGGCAGCACAGGGGAATGTATGCAATCCATAGGGGGCCATAGGCAGCACAGGTGAACGTGTGCAATCTATAGGGGACCATAGGCAGCACAGGGGAATGTATGCAATCCATAGGGGGCCATAGGCAGCACAGGGGAATGTATGCAATCCATAGGGGGCCATAGGCAGCACAGGGGAACGTGTGCCATCACAAGGGTGCTATATTCAATATAAGGGGGCCATATCCAGATTAAGGGGGCTAATTTTAGGATGGGGGGCTATGAGGGACATATATCCTATATGATTTGTTGAGGGACACTGGCATTATAAGATGGACCCCATTTAACATTAAAAAAAAATAATTCTCTTTTGCTTCACCAAATTTGAGGGTGAGTCTTATAATCAGGTACGTCTTATAAAGCGAAAAATACGGTGGATGCACGCCTATGCTACTAATCAAGATTTGAATCATGCTATGTGACAGGGTCCCAGCGACCGCCGTATTGTTGCTGCGTCGTTGGGAAGATCTGACTATTTGACAGCTCACTAGCGACCCTGTAGCGACGTACCAGCGATCCTGACCAGGTCATATTGTGGTCGGAATTGCTGGTACGTCGTTTAGTGAGACGATACCCTTAGTATCAAGTGGAGGCTGATTGATTGTTACATAAAATCGTAGAAATGTGATTACTACTAATATGGGAAACTTGACACATCTAAATGAAGAGGATATAGTATTGTATTTTGCATTTGTAATGGAGCTTGTAAAATAAAGTATGTAGCTTAAAATGTTGTGAGTTGAGAGGTTTGTATTGCTCAGTAAATTTCTAGACTGTAGTGATTGTGTTGTATACAGTGCTATAGTTATTACTTTATCTTAAATTCAAATTGTATTTTTGTTAAGCATTTTATTCACTGAGCAATGCTAGAAAAGGTGAATTTATAGCATGTACATGGTCAATATTGTTGGGTCATCTACACTATTTACACTTTGGGAAAGATTCATCATTTGGAGAAAGCAAACTTTCACCAGAAGACTGTACAGCCCCTTTAACACTTTTTTGTGACTTTTTAGAACAAAATGTAGCATGTCCAGCTAAAATGTTGCAACATTTTCTCAAAAATTGCAGAAATACATAAAATCACTTTGGTAAAAGGTGAAAATTAAAAGAGGAAGGTGCAAATATAAAACAGGTGAAAAATGGCAAAATTGATACAATTTTTGTAAATCAGGCCCTGTGTAGACTCTTGTCGAAACTGTTTATGGTGCCTGTTTTTGACTGTATACCTATGCCATAAATAAATTTTAAAAAAGTGCAAAAATTATATATCCTGTTTTGAGACTATAAAGAAGTCTGTAGTTTACAGAATATGCTTATCAAATATCTAATGGTTTACAGTAAACTAAATTGCTTTAAAAATTTCTTGATATTGAGCTTTACACAAATGCAATACTTACCTCCTGCTTGTCAACCTCCAATAATTTTAAAGTACATTTCCAAGCATCATCAACAGCCTGCTATTAAATGCTACCCAAAAACCCATTACTTTGTATTCCGGGAAGTCAGCCCTTGTTTATTAATAATACTGTACTTTACAGCCTTCCTTAGTGGGTCAATGATTAATTACGCATCCAGCTCATAACAGTGTTTAATAGGAATATGCAGAATGCCTGCAAACATTTTTTTCTTGCTTTGATCATTTAAGGTCTTCAAAAAGCATACAATCAAAATGGTTTTAAAAAGAATATACATTTAAAATACATTTCTGAATATAAATAGTTTAAAATACCAAAAAATTGTGAAAAAGGGCTTCTCGCCCACTTGTAGTCCAGTTTCGTGTTTTGCACCTATTTTTGGTTGCACCCAGTTCATTATTCTATTTCCTTTTTGAACTCTATTTTATTTGTGCTCGCCTGTTTGTTTTTTATATTTTGTTTTCCACTTTGTGGGCAGAGTTTAATATTCCGATATGTTTTCGGTTGACTGATCAATTGTGGGGATTTTTTTTTCCATAACTTCGAGCAACTCTACTTTAGTCGACCCTGGGTGTAGTTTTATGCATGTTTTCCCAAAAGTAGCATCTTTTGTGACAAAAAATAATTTGCTTAATATGTTATTAAATCCCCATGCTGCCCTGATTCTTCATGCCTTATTCTTCAACATTTGTTGCTTTTGGAGCAGCTCAGCAACATCTCAGAATGGTAAATTAGCTCCCAAGCAAGAATTGGCAGAGGCTGGATGGGTGGACGAAAGCGTACACACCCTGAGAAGATTCAGAAGAAATATCCAGTTGGTCTGCAAGCAGAGATTTTCCATAATGTGCTCCAACAACAAATTTGAATTTCTCTGAAATAGATCATCGCAGCATAAAGCAGAAAAGAGTGTCAGAATCAGGGGAACTACATTTTTCTTTTTTTTTTACAACTTATTTAACTTGATTTTTTTTTAGCAAGTATTACTCTTTAATACTCTTTTCATTTATTTCAATTGGAAATCCACATTTTTGTTCATACAAATTTTTTGGCGAGTTTTTTTTCCTGAGGTGACCAGTAGAGATGAGCGAGCCTCTAGAGGCTCGAGTTCGGTTCGGTTCGTCGAACGGAGGCCGCGTTCGAGTTCGGCTCGACGAACGGCTCGACAAACCTCTAGAACCCCATTGAAACCAATGGCAGGCAAACACAAACACATAAAAACACTTTATAAATGTACACATACAGTTAATAAACATTGCCATAACACTTACAGGTCCCCGCGACGCGTCCTGCACTCTGTCTCCTGCCGCTTTTCTTTCCGATAATCGCTGTGTCCTGCCGGTAACCAGCACTGATGATAGGACCTTCCGTGATGCCAAAAAAGCATGTGACCAGTCACATGTCTATTATCTCATTGACTACAGACTGGTTACGTGGCTAGACTTCATTGCTACGTCCTGTCAGTGCATGTCTCCGTTACGCGGTGCTCGTTTGTGCATCCCCGTGTATCGGCGAGATGCTCTGGCACATGGTCGGTTCCCCGTTCTGCTTCCCCGTTCCGTTATTCACCAGCTGCCACAGCCGGTCAATAACGGAGATCACCGTTGCTATAGCAACGCGCCTGTCAGCAGTGATGTCACCGTTTACAGCCAGCAGCCTCAGCTCACTCATGGAAAAAACTGCACGGAGAGCAGCAGCATCTTCCTCCCATGCAGCGCTGCTGATGTAGCAGAGCTGCATGGGTTGAAGGAGAAAGAATACAGAAGACCATGGATCGTGGAGGGATAAGAAGGAGTAATAAACGTGGAGTCTCTAAGTGTGTCTGTGTATTTATTTCTATTAGAGTATTTTTTTCTCTGTGTGGTGTCTTTTTTTTTAACCCTTTATTGGAGATTCTTAATGGCCGGGTCAAACTTGCCTGACATTAAGAATCTCTGGCTTATTACTAGCTAGTAAAACAAAGCTAGTATTAACTCATTATTACCCAGCAAGCCACCCGGCTCCGGGGCTGCTGGAAGAGTTGGATACAGCACCAGATGATGGCGCTTCTATGAAAGCGCCATTTTCTGGGGCGGCTGTGGACTGCAATTCGCAGCAGAGGGGCCCAGAAAGCTCAGGCCAACCTGTGCTGCGGATTCCAATCCCCAGCTGCCTAGTTGTACCTGGCTTGACACAAAAATGGGGCGAAGCTCATGTCGATTTGTTTTTTAATTATTTCATGAAATTCATGAAATAATTAAAAAAAAGGCTTCCCTATTTTTTTAGTTCCCAGCCGGGTACAAATAGGCAGCCAGGGGTTGGGGGCAGCCGTACCCGCCTGCTGTACCTGGCTAGCATACAAAAATATGGCGAAGCCCACGTCTTTTTTTTGGTGGGCAAAAAACTCCTGCATACAGTCCTGGATGGAGTATGCTGAGCCTTGTAGTTCTGCAGCTGCTATCTACTCTCCTGCATACACTAGTGAATGGAGCATGCTGAGCCTTGTAGCTCTGTAGCTGCTGTCTGCTCTCCTCCATACAGACAGACAGCAGCTGCAGAACTAAAAGGCTCAGCATACTCCACCCAGGACTGTATGCAGGAGTTTTTTGCCCCCCAAAAACATTACGTGGGCTTTGCCATGTTTTTGTATGCTAGCCAGGTACAGCAGGCAGCTACGGGCTACCCCCAACTGCCTATTTGGACCCGACTGGTATCCAAAAATATAGGGAAGCCCTTTTTGTTTTAATTATTTCATGACTTTCATGAAATAATTTAAAAAAAATGATGTGGGCTTCGCCCAATTTTTGTGTCCAGACAGGTACAACTAAGCAGCTGGGATTGGAATCCGCAGCTCCGGGTGCCCAAGCTGTCTGGGCACCCCTGGTGCGAATTGCAGTCCACAGCCGATCCAGAAAATGGCGCTTTCATAGAAGCGCCATCTTCTGGCGCTGTATCCAACTCTTCAAGCTGCCCTGGTGACGGGTGGCTCACTGGGTAATAATGGGGTTAGGGCTAGCTGTATATTATCAACTGGCCCTAAGCCCGAAATTCATGGTGTCACGCCAATATTAGACATGGCCACCATGAATTTCTAGTACAGATAAAAAAAACACAACACACAGAAAAATATTTTTATTAGAAATAAAACACAACACAATTAGTGACTCCATCTTTATTGAAATAAAGAACCCCCTCCTCAGTAATCCTGGGTCAAGGGTCTCGTGCCGTCCAATCCGGATCATTTCCAGGTCTGAGAGAGAAGAAAGAGAGGAGAGAGAGGAGAGAGAGAAAAGAGAGAGAAGAGAGAGGAGAGAGAAGAGAGAGGAGAGAGAAAGAAGAGAGAGAGGAGAGAGAGAAGAGAGAGGAGAGAGAGAGAGAGAAAGAGAGAAAAAGAGAGAGAGAGAAGTGAGAGAGGAGAGAGAGGAGAGAGCAATGCAGCCTCATTCCATGAACTGCTCCGATTTTAGAGGTGTGTCCCGCGGCTCACAGCTGATGTCCGGCTCCTCCCCTCAGTGCATAATTAAATAAAATTATAAATAAATAATAAATTATATTATAATATAGTATGTTTTCTCTGCCCTCTCTGAAACACTTTCTTTCCTCTCCTTGTCCATAGTATGTTTTTTCTGCCCTCCCTGAAACACTTTCTTTCCTCTCCTTGTCTGTAGTATCCTTTCTCAGCCCTACCTGAAACACTTTCTTCCCTCCTTGTCTGTAGTATGCTTTCTCAGCCCTCCCTGAAACACTTTTTTTCCCTCTCCTTGTCCATAGTATGTTATCTGTGCCCTCCCTGAAACACTTTCTTCCCTCTGCTTGTCTGTAGTATGCTTTCTCAGCCCTCCCCGAAACACTTTCTTCCCTCTCCTTGTCTATAGTATGTTTTCTCTGCCCTCTCTGAAACACTTTCTTCCCTCTCCTTGTCCATAGTATGTTTTTTCTGCCCTCCCTGAAACACTTTCTTTCCTCTCCTTGTCCATAGTATGTTTTCTCTGCCCTCCCTGAAACACTTTCTTCCCTCTCCTTGTCTGTAGTATGCTTTCTCAGCCCTCCCTGAAACACTTTCTTCCCTCTCCTTGGGAGATTGAGAGAAAAAGAGAGAGAGAAAAAAAGAGAGAGAGAAAGAGAGAGAGAAAGAGAGAGAGGGAAAGAGAGAGAGAAAAAGAGAGATAAAAAGAGAGAGAAGAGAGAGAGCAATGCAGCCTCATTCCGTGAACTGCTCCGATTTTAGAGGTGTGTCCCGTGGCTCACAGCTGATGTCCGGCTCCTCCCCTCAGTGCATAATTAAATTATTATAAATATATTCTAAATATAATTTAAAATTAAAAATAAAAAAAATTTCTTTACCGGGACTAGAACTCACGATCTCATATGCTTCATAGGCTAGCGCTCTCTATGCACTCAGCTACTGCCTCTATTACTAAATCTATTTATCTATTGATCTGCTGATTGCGCGATTCACTTCATTGTTACGTGGAGCTGATACAGAGCACTCGTGTTCTGTAGCAGAGCTGACAGTGTCGCGTGGATTATGTCGGACCTGGAGGGGTATTTGGGGATTAATAAAGGGTTTTTTTTGTCTTTTATTTCAAATAAAGGATTTTTCGCTGTGTGTGTTTATTTACTTTCACCTTCAGGTTAATCATGGATGGAATCTCGGGGAGACGCATGGCATGATTAACTCTTTATTACCTCGATTGCCACCGCACCAGGGCAATTCGGGATGAGCTGGGTAGAGTCCCCCGGGACTGTCGCATCTAATGGATGCGGCAATTCCGGGTGGCTGCTGGGTGATATTGTTAGGCTGGTGGGCTCCCGATAATGTGGTGCTCCCCATCCTGACAATACCAGCCTCCAACCGTGCGGCTTTATGCTGGCTGGTATCAAATATGGGGGGAACCGCATTTTTTTTTTTATTATTATTATTTATTTATTTTACTGCACGATATAGACCCGCCCGCCGGCGGCTGTGATTGGTTGCAGTGAGACAGCTGTCACTCAGCTTGGGGACGTGTCTGACTGCAACCAATCATGGGCGCCGGTGGGCGGGGAAAGCATGAAATAACTAATTGACTAATGAAGCGGCAGGAGCGTGGACAGGTGAGTAGATCTACGTGTATAATCATGGATAGCACAGGGAGATCACATGTGTGTCGGCATCACGGCACACGGAGGGACATACGTACTTTTAACACGTCAGTGAAAAACGTTTGTGTGTTTCACTGACGTGTGAAAGAGGCCTAAAGCAGATTCAAATTCACATCTGATATGAACACCTCGTCAAAAACCACATTGATTCCTCTAGAAGATTTCTCTAGTTGAATTTGTCCACATAAAAAGCTCTTTATGTACCTACTATTAGTTCTGCATTTTTCATCCACTCTGGGTTTTGTCTTACAAATAGTGAAGTAAAAAAACCTCACCAAATACTCAATGTGTGCATGTGGCCTATGAGCTTTTGGTGAGATTTTAATGTTGCAGAATTTCTACAGCAGTTCTGCACCTTTTAAGTAAATTAGGTTGCTATTTTTTTTATATTACATCTTTTACATGTGTTTTTATCTTGTTTCTGACGATGCGGTTTTTGTCTGTTTTTGGAATGTCATGTTTTAAATAAAGCTGCTTTGTTTTTGATACTTCCTGGTAATTGGCTTTGACAAACTTCAGGTGTGTATTACATGCGGTTTTTCATGTGTTTCTGACATGGTAACACACTTAAAGTACCTTTTGTGTTTTTTATCTATCGTTTTTTTCACACCTTATGTAAGTCTATGGTGAAAATCTGCACATAAAACTGAATGTACCAGCAACAGATTTGAAACTCGCACTGCAGGTCAATTTATGCTAAGAAGCACAGTGGGCAAGAGGTTTCTTTTGCTGGAACTGTAAGATGCTATTTTATTGGCGCAGTGAAAATATGGCAGCATCAAAAAATCACAAAGTTCATTGTGGGCATACAGCCTTAAAGGGATTGTCGACTACTAGGATAACCCCCTCTGCTTCCATGTTTCCCCCAGGTAAAATAATAAAGCCTATACTCATCTCCCGTACTGATGCCATTTAAGTGGAATCCGGGCTGTGCTCACTTCCTGTTGATTGCTCATTTGAAAGAGGGGAGAAGGAAGCTGGTGCTGATTGGATGTGGGGCTCCCGTGATGTCACAACCCCACGTGAACCCCAGCAACTCAAACCTGGACACTACTGGAACGTGTCAGCATGGGAGGAGAGTATAGGCTTTATTATTTTATAAGGGGGCAACATGTGGAATCAGAAGAGGTTGTTTTAATAGTGGACAACCTCTTTAAAAAAATGGAAAAAAGAAAGGTAATTAAAAACACAATTAATACCATATATACTCGAGTATATGCCGAGTTTTTGAGCCCATTTTGAATGCTGAAAATGGCCCCCTCAGCTTATACTCAAGTGAGGTTCCCACAAAAACAATATTCTCACCTGTCCTCCATTCCTGCGGTGTCCTCTTACCTGCTTCTTGCGGACAGCAGGCACATAGACCCCCTTGGTGATAGCGGCCCGTACACACTGCACAGGTCAGCTTCTGCCGTCATTGCTTTACTACAGGTGAATGCTTTGCAGCACAGACGCAAAGCATTCAACTGTAGAAAGGCGCCTACGGCAGCGGCGGCGACGTGCACCAGAGGTGATTATTGAGAGATCTGTGTGCCAGTGGTCCGAAAGAAGCAGGGAACAGGCTACTGCGAGAACTGAGGACAGGTGAGAATATTTTTTTTGTGTGTATGTGAACAACGTCATAATAGGTGACAAGAAGGGGACCGGAATGAGGACATTACTAAAGGATGGAAACATTACTATGGGGCACATTACGACAGGTTGAGGCACAAGGATGGGGCAGAGACTACAGGGAACATTTATGTGCAGATTACCACAGGAGACAATATGGCCAGATTACTACAGAGGACAATATGGTCACATTACTACAGGGGACAAGGATGGGACACATTACATTTTACTGGTATCTATTTTTATTTTTGGCATTTATTAGTAGCTGCTGCATTTCCAACCTTAGGCTTATACTCGCGTCAATATGTTTTCCCAGTTTTTTAGTGGTAAAATTAGGGGCCTTGGCTTATATTCGGGTTGGCGTATCCTCGAGTATATACGGTAAGTAAAATTTGGCAAAAAAAAAGTATGCGTGGGATTACCTGGGGATTCTGTCCTCACCTATTGTACCATCACCCATTCCCTGTAGACTGTGAGCCCTCGCGGGCAGGGTCCTCTCTCCTCCTATACCAGTCTGTCTTGTACTGTTAATGATTGTTGTACGTATACCCTCTTTCACTTGTAAAGCGCCATGGAATAAATGGCGCTATAATAATAAATAATAATAATAATAATAATTACCTTATGTTATTGAAATTGAAGAGTTCTATACTACTGTCCAAAATTAAATATGAGAAAGGTAAGCACACTAACTGTATGTAGAAGTTAAAACATCCACAGGCATAGTGTGTGCATACAGCAACACTATACCACATCCAAAATAAACCCTCAATCCGATATACGTACTTATACGCACGCGGTTGCCTATACACCCCCAGCAAACAGTATAACTTAAGATAACATCCGTCGATGGAAAGAGGTTACCTTACCCCTGGAGGATTGTCTACATAAAGCAGCGTGCGTTCACAGACCTAATGCCTAAAATATCTTCTGTATTTATAGCACAGCGTGCGCGGGTTTAGCCATGCTGAGCCGCTGACAATTTGCCCTGTGCTGCTAAGTAATAATTTTGCTGAACCGACTGAAAAGAAAATAAAGCTGCCTCTTTATTGCTAACAAACTTGTAAAGTAAAAAAAAAAAATCCATTTATGTGCTTACACATTACAGAGAGCCTTTAATTTGAATTAAGAAGAAATAGAGGATGTAAAATATTAAAACAGACAACTACGTTCCCGCTGTTCATAACCGTCTCCAGCAACGATAATGTTCCCATCTATTTGGAGAGGATTGGTTTAACTCCTTCGTACCGGGATGAAAGCGTTGGCACGCTGCGGGTTAAGGCGAGCCATTCTGCATCTGTATTGTCAGTGCTGTATATCACTGTGAGCTATAGACCATATTAGCAAAAAGAACTGAATTATATTGCATTCATGATGCAATTAAACACTTCACTAGGAATCAATGTAAAACTGATGAGGCCTGAAAGTAGTGCATATGGCTGCGAACATTATAAAACATTACCTTCACTCAAATCCTTTTCAGTAGCAATTTAAATCTTCATACAGTTACTGCTGCCAATGGTAAACCATCTCCTGATTCATAACAATGCCGGCTAACAAATGACTTTTTTTTTGTTAACTTAAATGTATTCAACTACTAAATTACCCATGAAACCAGAATAGCTGACAAGAGTAATCGGAATTATTATTAGCTCGGCAAGTATTCTGCATTAGCCAATTTAAAAAGCACGGCTCACAGGCAGAGACCAGTTAGAAGAAGGCAGGGTGTTAAATGACTGCAATAGTTCTTCATTTTACTGCTGCTCGAGCTAAAGGTCGAGAGATAGAAATTACATATGACTGCAAACACGGGGAAGGTATTTGTCTTTCCCTGCAAATCAGGTCAGCAGTAAGCATGAAAACATTTGGAATTCAATCTGATGGTGTGTCATATCAGAATGGATAGTATTTACAGCGCCCCGCTCTCTGCACAAAGCCGACCTTCCCTTTATTTATATTTCCTGCTTTCTTTCATTTTCATCCATCCTCACCAGCCTTTAAGTTCTGTGGCTTAGCGGTAAGAGCAGCCATGCTGAAAATAAAATTGTGTACAAGATAAGCCTGTATAGAAAATACCAATTCATTTAGAGGCCTACTAGTGCAATGTATATTTTCACAGCATGCTTAAAGAGTGCCTGTCACTTGCTAAAAAAAAAAGGTAAATACCTTGTAAAAATCCCTGAGTTTCCATGAGTCTGTCACTTTTTTCCATTTTGCGCTGTAACACTTTATAGCTGAGATATTCACATCTCTTGTTTTTGGAGAGCAGTATGTGAAATCTCTGCTTGTAGCACAACTGGTTGTTTATTCAGAGTCTTTTCTGAGGGGTGTGCGTTCTCCCCTTCCACTCAAAGCTGCTAAGCCACAGCTCGGCAACAAACTGGATCAGAAGTTCAATAGTGATTGGCAGCTTCTGGTTTGGGTAGGTTGTAAGCCAAAGGTGGAAATACCATTGGGGCAACCTGTGTTCCTGCACTGCACATGGGCCCAATAGCATCACCAAAACAAGGAATTGTGCATAAAGCTGGAATCACACTGTGATTCGTGCGAGGATCACATCGCATCGCATCGACTGTACTAGCCGCGACTCTCCTGACACAAGCATATCAGCTGCATAGAAATATATGAAGCTAATAATAAGCTCCTGTCAGAAGAGTCGCCGACAAGTGCGACGCGATCCTCACGTGAGTCATATGCAAGTATGACTCCAACCTTACGATGAGCCTTCATGATGAGGACTACAAAGGGATCATATACTGTTCTTGTACAGGGGCCCTTTTCTGTCTGTGTCCAGCAGTACTATGAACACACATCTCCAGGCAAGGCTTTGAAGAAATGCCCGGTTGAGCTGCAAGCAGAGATTTCAAATACTGCATTTCAGAAGAAACAAATATCAATATTTTTGTAGTGGAGTGACCTCCCAAAAGATGGGGAGAAAAATATCAGTACCGTGTTTTTCCAAAAATAAGACCTCCCCCAAAAATAAGCCCTAGCAGGGATTTTCAGTATTTTCGGAGCAAGGCTTAAATATAAGCTCTCCCCCGAAAATAAGCCCTAGTCCCGGATCAATAATGAAGTGTCCGTGCAGCTAAAAAAGTTACAGACACTACAGGACACTTCATTATACACATTGGTACCCGGCAATTACACTCACCCGACACTGAGCGGCAGGACCTGCAGTGATCACACACACACAATCAGATCTCACACACACAATCAGATCTCACACACATACCAGATCTCACACACACAATCAGATCTCACACACATACCAGATCTCACACACAAACATCGGATCGCACACACAGTCAGATTGCACACACAAACATCGGATCACACGCAAACATCAAATCACACACACAAACATCGGATTGCACACACATCGGATCGCATACACACTCACCTCATCCAGCGACACCGATCTCTTCTCGCCGGGAGAATCCTGAGAGGCAGTGGAGTGGAGCGCAATGAACAGGACCTGCGGCCGGACACGTGACTTGCTCTCATTCCCTGCTGCCGTAAGTGCTGGATGTGATGTGATGTGTGTGTGTGTGTGTGTGTGATCGGCTGTGTGTGTCTGCAATCGGCTGTGTGTGTGTCTGCGATCGGCTGTGTTTTCCTGCGATCGGCTGTGTGTGTCTGCGTTCGGCTGTGTGTATCTGTGATCGGCTGTGTGTGCTTGTGATCGGATGGGTGTATCTGTGATCGGCTGTATGTGTGCCTGTGATCGGATGTGTGTATCTGTGATTGGCTGTGTGTGCCTGTGATCGGATGTGTGTATCTGTGACCGGCTGTGTGTGCCTGCGATCGTATGTGTGTATCTGTGATCGGCTGTGTGTGCCTGCGATCGGATGTGTGTATCTGTGATGGCTGTGTGTGCCTGCGATCTGCTGTGTGTGTTCTGCTGTGTATATCTGCGATCTCCTGTGTTTGTGTGTGTGTGTGTGTGTGTGTGTGTGAGTGATCTGCTGTGTGTGTGATCTGCTGTGTGTGTCTGCTATCTGCTGTGTGTGTCAGCGTGTCAGCTAGCAGCAGGGTAGGACGGCGTGCAGCACCGACCGGAGATCACAGGAGGACATTGGAACCACGCAGACGTCCTGGTCTGGTGAGTATGAGTCTCCTGGAAAGTGGGGGGGTCTGCTTTTTTGGGGGGTAAACTTACCCCCAACCGTGTTTCTCCAAGAATAAGACCTCCTCCAAAATAAGCCCTAGTGCTTTTTGGGGGGGGCAAAAAAAATATAAGACAGTGTCTTATTTTTGGAAAAACACGGTATCAGTTGAGACCAGGTATTTTTAGAAGATATTTCATTATTATGTTTTTTTTTTCTTTAAAGAAGACCTTTGCACTCTCCCAACATGTGTGTTAGTAAATACTTTGTATTGCCCATAAAGTGAAAATTCTGAAGCCTATTTTGAAAGAACTCTGCATTGTGCTTTGTTATTCCTCATTGAATCAAATGAATAAATTGACAATTGTGTGTTATTAGAAGGGAGTATGTCCACACACAATTTTGAAGCTATCCAATTAGTGCTGACTGTGTGCAGACACACTCATCTCAACAGGGAGGGGACATATTAACACCCAGATTTTAAATTTCTCATATACAGTGCCTTGCGAAAGTATTCGGCTCCCTTGAATTTTTCAACCTTTTTCCACATTTCAGGCTTCAAACATAAAGATAAAAATTTTAATGTTATGGTGAAGAATCAACAAGTGGGACACAATTGTGAAGTTGAATGAAATTTATTGCTTATTTTAAACTTTTTAAAAAAAATAAATAACTGAAAAGTGGGGCGTGCAATATTATTCGTAACCTTTAAGTTAATACTTTGTAGTGCCACCTTTTGCTGCGATTACAGCTGCAAGTCACTTGGGGTATGTTTCTATCAGTTTTGCACATTGAGAGACTGAAATTTTTGCCCATTCTTCCTTTGCAAACAGCTCGAGCTGAGTGAGGTTGGATGGAGAGCTTTTGTGAACAGCAGTTTTCAGCTCTTTCCACAGATTCTCGATTGGATTCAGGTCTGGACTTTGACTTGGCCATTCTAACACCTGGATACGTTTATTTGTGAACCATTCCATTGCAAATTTTGCTTTATGTTTGGGATCATTGTCTTGTCGGAAGACAAATCTTCGTCCCAGTCTCAAGTCTTTTGCAGACTCCAACAGGTTTTCTTCAAGAATGGTCCTGTATTTGGCTCCATCCATCTTCCCATCAATTTTAACTATCTTCTCTGTCCCCCCTGAAGAAAAGCAGGCCACCACCATGTTTGACAGTGGGGATGGTGTGTTCAGGGTGATGAGCTGTATTGCTTTTACGCCAAACATATCGTTTGGCATTGTGCCCAAATAGTTCTATTTTGGTTTCATCTGACCAAAGCACCTTCTTCCACATGTTTGGTGTGTCTCCCAGGTGGCTTGTGGCAAACTTTAAACAACACTTTTTATGGATATCTTTGAGAAATGGCTTTCTCCTTGCCACTCTTCCATAAAGGCCAGATTTGTGCAGTGTACAACTGATTGTTGTCCTATGGACAGACTCTCCCACCTCAGCTGTAGATCTCTGCAGTTCATCCAGAGTGATCATGGCCTCTTGGCTGCATCTCTGATCAGTCTTCTCCTTGTTTGAGATGAAAGTTTGAATGGATGGCCGGGTCTTGGTAGATTTGCAGTGGTATGATACTCCTTCCATTTCGATATGATCGCTTGCACAGTACTCCTTGGGATGTTTAAAGTTGTGGAAATCGTTTTGTAACCAAATCCGGCTTTAAACTTCTCCACAACAGTATCACGGACCTGCCTGTTGTGTTCCTTGGTCTTCATGACTCTATCTGCCCTTTAAACAAAACACTGAGACTATCACAGAGCAGGTGCATATATACGGAGACTTGATTTCAGACAGGTGGCTTATATTTATCATCATCAGTCATTTAGGACAACATTGGATCATTCAGAGATCCTCAATTAATTTCTGGAGTGAGTTTGCTGCACTGAAAGTAAAGGGGGCGAATAATATTGCACACCCCACTTTTCAGGTTTTTTGTTTTTTTTTAAAAGTTTAAAATAAGCAATACATTTCGTTCACCTTCACAATTGTGTCCCACTTGTTGATTCTTCACCATAACATTAAAATTGTTATCTTTAGGTTTGAAGAATGAAATGTGGGAAAAGGTTGAAAAATTCAAGGGAGCCGAATACTTTTGCAAGGAGGAATAAAAGGATATTCAACAATATAGTGTCTGAAGAAAAGCTGCTCCATGATTAGTATATTTTTAGGACAAATAAGAAGAGACAGTGCTCAAATAGGGTAAGATGAACTGGGTGAGAGACAAGGAAATTGTGCACCTGGAAGGGATGTGTAAGACACAACCACTTATGCATGTGAAACGGCTGCTGCAGACCCTGGAAATGCAGATATCTGACAGTGGATGATAAGGGTTAAAATCCGCACTGCCATAGAATGAGGAATCAAAGCAGGTCCAAAAAAGTGTTTTTATTCAACGCATTTAAGTGTGGAAACTACTTCATCAGGACAATCACCATTACATATTATACAAGATATAGACACCTTCCATTACTATTCTAGGGCTTAGCTGAGCTGTGAGCTGCCATTAATTCTTTATTACCCCGATTGCCACCGCACCAGGGCAATCAAGAAAAGCCGGAAAAAGTGCCGGCATTGTTGTATCTAATGAATGCAGCAACTCCAGGTGGCTGCAGGCTAATATTTTTAAGCTGGGGGGCCCAATAAACATGTCTACTTTATCGTGGCTGGGTATCAAAATTGGGGGGTCCGTACACTGTTTATTGAAAATTATTTATTTAAATACTTTTTTTAAAAAGCCACATGTGGTTCCTCTTATTTTGATACAGAGCCAAAATAAGCACACGGCTGGGAGCTGCAGCCGTACGCTTTATCTGTGCTGGGTATTATAATATGGGGGGACCGTGAGCCTATTTTTTTATTTATTTATTTTTATAGCACGATACTGAGCTGCAGACGCCTATGATTGGTTGCAGTCAGACGCTGTCACACAGGCTGGGGTTGCATCTGACTGCAACTAATTACAGACGCCAGAGCGGCCAGTGGGCGGGGAAAGCAGTGCATATGCATGAGCAATAATGAGCAGCCCCGGAAAAAGAATGAGCTGCTTGGAAGGAGTTACAGTTGCGCCGGGGACTCTAAGTATGAAGCGCTTGCTTCATTCTTAGTTTTTTTCTTTTTCTTTTTTACTTCCTGAGTGCCGGTTCCAGATCATTAACTGGAATTCCCTGAGAATTCCAGCCCTGGCTCTGGCACTCAGGTATGTTTGAAACCTCGTGGATCCGGACTTTTACAGTCTGGATTCGCCAATCAATAGCGATCTATTTTGTGAAGTGCACCAATCTTGTCTGCAGCAAAACAACCCCACAACATTATGCTGCGATCCCAATGTTTCACAGCTGAGATAGGTGTTCTTAGGCTTCAAAGCTTCTCCCTTTTTCTTTCGAACATAAGAATGGTGATTATGGCTAAACAGTTTAATTTTAGTTTCGTCAGACCACAGGACGTGTCTCCAAAAATTAAGGTCTTTGTTCCTGTGTGCATTTGCAAACATTAATCTAGCTTTTTATGTTTCTTTTGGAGTAATGGCTTCTTTCTGGCAGAGTGGACTTTCAGCCCATGTTGATACAGTACTCGGTTCACTGTGGATAAAGGGCTCATGCGCACGTACCTGCTGTATATTCTGCAGCAATTTGACAGCACATGTGCGCTTAAAATCGCTGCAGAAACACTGCATAATGGATGCAGTTTTTTGTAGAAAAATGCCGATTTCATGCGCTATGGTTGCTGCCCCCATCATAGACAGAGTGGGAGCTGCATCCATAGCTCACGGATTAATTGACATGCTCATTTTATGAACGCACGGATTTGGGTCAAAAATTTAGCACCCAAATTGCTCCGTTCATAAAAGCATCGTGCGCACGTGTCATGCACAATCTACATAGATTGTACAGGGAACGCAGGACGCATGCATTTACGCTGCAGTGCAATATGCAGCGTAAATGCATGCAATTACGCAACGTGAGCAGGAGCCCAAAGACCCATTTTTCCCAGCTTCCACCAGCATCTTCACAAGGTCTTTTGCTTTTGTTCTTCGGTGGATATGCACATGTCTGACCAAAGCATTGTCATCTCTGGTACACAGATCCTGTCTCCTTGCTGAACGGTATGATGGCTGGCCATTCCCATCTTGTTTGTACTTGCATATAATTGTTTGTACAGATGAACGATGCACCTTCAGGTATCTGGAAATTGCACCCAAGGATGAACCAAACTTGTGCAAGTCCTCAATTCTGTTCCTCACATCTTGGCTGATTTCTTTTGATTTTTTCATGATGCTACACAAAGCAGCAGTGTGTTTTAGGTGTGCATTAAAATACATCCAGAGGTGTCATACAGTATAAGGGCAATGCTACCAAATACTAGTGAAATGTATGTAAACTTTTCACTTTGCAAACAGTAATAAAAATGCTTTAAAACATTCTCTCTCTCATTATTCTGGCATTTTGCAAATATAAATAATTTTGGTAATGCTAATTGACCTAAAATGAGAAAGGTTTATTCTTGTTTCATGTTAGATAGTGACAAAAACATGTATATTTTAGACAGTGTATGTAAACTTCTGGTTTCAACTGTATATAGTGGATACATCATTACAAAAAGAGCACAAGATGACTGGCTGTTAAATCAGCTGATCATTTGAATCAGGTGGTTAACTCTAAGTACAAACACGTGAACTTGTTGGAAAAATATGTTATCCATAATCTATATAAAATTAATGTAATTAAAAAAGAGAGAAAAAATTAAGAATGAAAAAAAGAAGAGAAACAATCTTCTATATCTTGTACACTATATAATGGTGATTGTCCTGATGAAGTAGTTTCCACTCCGAAACGTGATGAATAAAATCACCTTTTTGGACTTGCTTTGATCCCTCAAAACGGCAGTGCGGATTTTAATCCTATCATCCACTGTCAGCTAGAATTATGAGGACAGACATGGAGGATGCTAAACAAAGCATTATTATACCACAATCATGTTGCAAACATAACTTTAACTTGCGTATAGCCTCATAGCCTGACCCCTATTACGGTTCACAATATGATCTCCAAAGCTAGAGAATCCTTGACATACACTAAGAACAATTTTACTAATGGATGTATATACCAAAATTTATAATATATTGTACATAAATAGGTAGTCAGATATAGGCATTTCTCCCATATATTGGCTAGTCATCCACAACAAAACAAGCTAATTTCTCTTGATTACACACTATCCATTGGTGATTCTTTATGTACAATGGCTATGCTGGATTTCACAAGCCGTTGCCAAAAGTTTGTACATCAATATTTCATTAGTTAAGCTTGCTGCACAAAGTTAAGATAGCCATGCAATTCCAGCTTTATGAAAAACTGGTAAATCTTGGCCTAAAGGGTTTTGTCTAGAACGTCTATGTAATGAGCAAGATGAGGATCAAAGTGACAAAGACCAGAACTTAATTCCTACAATCCATTTCAGCAGTTATGCTGCTCGAGATAGATTACACCTGACAATAGGCAGTGCACAGCAAGGCAGACAGAAGGAGACCCCTAGTGCCAACATTTGGGAGTCATTTTTCCGAAGTAAGACATAATTTTCAAACTGTGTACTGATCACATTATCTATCAAGTGAGCCCAAGTTGCCTGAAAAGATAGAAACCATTTATTCCACTGCAGAACAAGTCCAACTAAGGGTCTGTTTACATACACGGATCGGTGGCAAGATAAAGCCACACTTCAGCAAACCATTACCAATCGGCAGTTTCTTAAAGGGAACCTGTCACCTAAAATATGCGTTCTGACCTATCAGCAGACGCATATGTGCCCTAATTACACCTCCCTACCCATCCCTGTGTTATAAAATTGTATAATATGAAAGTAATAAAAAAATGTTTTATTACCTTCATATTTCCTATGTAAATAGCAGGGAATATGGTCACAGGGGCGGCGCCTTGCCCTGCATACTTTACGTGTTATCACGCCCCTGTGGGCGTGATATCATGGAGTCACATGAGCAACGTCACCGTCGCTCATTTTATCCTGCGCGCATTGTGACAGGCTTCGTTTCTGGGTGTTCACGCACCGGCTTCAGACGCGCACTGCGCATGCGCAGTGCACGTCTGGAACTGACAAGGAGATCCCGGAAGAGAAGCCTGCCGCAATAGTAAGTGTAAACGCGCGCAGGATAGAACGAGCGACGGTGACGTTGCTCATGTGACTCCATGGTATCACGTCCACAGGGGCGTGATACCACGGAAAGTATGCAGGGCAAGGCGCCGCCCCTGTGACCATATTCCCTGCTATTTACATAAGAAATATGAAGGTAATAAAACTTTTTTTATTACTTTCATATTATACAATTTTATAACACTGGGATGGGTAGGGAGGTGTAATTATGGCACACATGCGTCTGCTGATAGGTCAGAACGCATATTTTAGGTGACAGTTTCCCATTAAGTCTGTTTACACAGGTAGACTAAACAAAGTAAACATTGTGCACACCATGATCTATACCAGATCGCTCACTGCTCATAGGCTGCCATAGTTCTCGTCAATGCGAATCCTGTTTACACCAGTCTTTGCATTGCTAAGAATGATTATCTCTCGGCTGTGTAAAAGATCAATAACCCGATGAACCTGCATTTTGTTTATAGGGTGATCGGCAGCCTGTTTACAAGGAAAGATAATTGGGAGACATGCGCTTTTAAGAACGCTAATCTTTCAGTATAAATGCCGCTTAAGATTTAGTGGAATGTCGAGGGAATTTACACCCTATTGTTTATCTAATGCATATTAATTTTTTTCTCTACCAGGTTTTAGAAATATTTTTATTTTATAGACCAATTTATATAAAAAAGAATATTAATAGTGAAATATTTCGGAAAAATACTCAAGTTCACCTTTGACTTCCATTATACTCGGGTGCTTGAGTTGCGCCCATCCGACATCCAATAACTTGTTACAAGTACCGAGTATGGTAGTGCTCGCTCATCACTAAAAATTAACAATGTTAGACATTTTGATTTTAACTAGTTTTACATAAAAAAAAGCATTTAAATAATTTGTTTCCTACATAAATCCATGTGCAGTTCACAGAAGAAAAATTGGATCAAAGTGGTATATCCACATATGACTTACCTTACATATGCAATCACATAGTTGTGAATCACCTGTATGAACCAACTGATGACATAAAGATGGGAATAACCCAAACATTTACTGGGTGTTTATAGACAGCACTGACATTGTGAACTGAACACGTAGCACTTATATAATCTTTTTAATCTCCTCAAAAATCCCAATTTGTACAAAATCAGTCAAAGTCTGGTCAATCAAAATACTGAATTAATTAACCCATATGGTAAACGACGAAAAGTGGAAACAAATAAAACAAAGAGCCATAACTGTGGGTTTTTTGGTCACCAATCCTCTTAAGTTATCAAAACCTCGCATCCTCATAAATTATCTAAACCTCACTCTATTGAGGGGAAAAATAAAAATGTAATGGGGGAAAAATGTTTTGTACAAATTCCTGCATTTTTTTAACCCCTTAAATAGAAAAAATCTCTATGCTATTATGGTATCATCATAATCGGACTGACTAGAAGAATCAGGTTTCCCAGTCTATTTTCCCATACATTGAACTCTGTAGAAAGAAAATAAAAAGTGACCAATGCCGGATTTGCATTTTTTTTTCACCACTTCATACCACTTTGACTTTTTTCCTGTTTTTGGTCAAATGAATGGTGCCGATCAAAACTACATCTTCTCCAGCAAAATACCCAACCTCCATATACCTTTGTCGATGAAAAAATAAAAAGTTATTGCTCTTGGCAAAAGTCGGGGGATAAATGGAAACTAGTTATGAAGGCAAGGGGTTAAGGGGAGAACCTCTTAAAAATAAAAAAAACAGAAACGACATTAATTATAATAACATGATAAGTAAATGTTATCTAGATTATTTACTTCATGAGCAAAAAAATATAACTAATCATGCCTGCCAGCCCTGTTGTCAGACTACAGAGCCATTTTTGCTTCTGCGTTGTCAGAATGGGACTGCTGTGATCTGCTAATGGTCATCATGACAAATCCTCTCATAATGATATCGACTGAGCTCAGAAAAGTTGATGGCCGATACTGGTCAAAAAAGATTATGTACCAGCTCCTTCTTGTTAGTAATCTCTGAGGAGGACTCATACTAAAACTATAAGAAATATTATTCAATTGTAGAAATATATCCCCGAGCAAAGCTTCATCCACCAGTATAAACATTATCCATATAGCCCCGATACTGGTCACTAGCCAATGTGATCTATTAATTGCAAAAAACATTTGGTTATCCAAGTGAAAGACAATGTCCATTATTGACGATAAGGAAGATCCCTGTTCCCAGAAAACAAGGCATGCTCCTTTAACAATGTGTAATACTGCATCATCTTTTCTTTTCCTATTTTCCGTTTTATTAGCAAAGCAGCACAATGTTTATACTAGTGGGTATAACATTTGCCAGAACAATTACAGTATGACAAATGGCACATCACAGTAATCCATCAATTTAGCCAAGACAGGAATCCTTTACACGGGACAGCCATTAATTCCAGGCTCCAATCTCTGGGGCCCCATGCGTTAGTATCCATGACAACATGGTAGACGCCTTGTAAGAATGCCATCGCTCCGTAAAAGATGGGTGCCTTAATTCCCGGGCATATCACGTTTATGTCACCTCTGACATTTGCATATGATTCTTGTAAAAAAACAAATAAGAGCCCTGGTTTCCTAAGCACCCGGTGATAGTGATAAAGAAATATATTTGCCGGGCCCTACTAATCACCCAATTTATGGAGACAGTAGGGAGATGTGCGCACATTAAGTATTTGTTGCAGCATAAAAATGCATATTTTGGGGGTGTTTTTGCGCACATTGTTGATCTTTATTTCGCATTTTTCTTATACATTAGAATGGGTAAAAAACGCTGAAAGAACATACATGTTACTTAAAATCTGCAAGGAAAAAATAAGAAACATGTTCATGAGATTTCAGAAAGTGCATTCACTTTGATGGGATAGTGATATTCTTCATTTTTATGGCAAAAATGTATTGGGGAAGCGAAATGTAAACATAGCCTAAAAGGTCGATCAACCAGATATCAAAGCAACCTAAAAAATGTTATCTTATTTCCACCTACTCCTTATAACTGCGCCAACATATTCCACTGCACTGTACACTGATTATGACTATTCACATCAGGCCTTATCTCCAATGAGCCTAAAAATCTTCTTTTCTCGATCAAAGGGTGAAATCACAAGGCCGTATGACTTGTCCAAGGAGGCAACGCAGCAACGCAGTGCACAGGCTGGCAGGCGGCTCTCCTGACCGGAGTGTGACAGGTGCACAGAAATACATGAAGCCGTCACACTCAAGTCAGGAGATTTTCTGGACAGTCTGTGCACTGAGTTGCGATCCTTGGACGAGTCATACGACCGTGTGACTGAGCCCCTAGACACACACTGGAGTCAATTTAATAGGAAATCAATTACATTCTTACTATATATTTGGAAAGTGGGCAAAGAAGGGAATAGCTCTAGGAAACCCAGGAAAATACATGAAAAGAAGCAAACTACATGCAGATATTAACGCTAAAAAATATACAGCTGCACTCAGATGCTAAGGCATGCATACATTGAATATAAAAATTGGACATGCATTACTGCTAAGGAAATAAATTTAAAGGGGTTGTCCACTACTAGTACATTGATGGCCTATCCTTAGTATAGGTCATCAATGTCTGATCAGACAGGGTCTGACACCCCCGCCTATTAGCTGTTCCAAGTTCCGGCGGCAGCAGCAGGCAGCCAGAAATGCTCAGTTAGGGAGCTGCTAGATCTTCTGATAGCAGCCAATGCCGAGTACTGCACATCCGTATCCCACGCTAATCAATAGGAGGCAGATGTGCGGTACCCAGCCTTGGCCGCTATCATAATATGGAGCAGCACCGGAGCTGAACATTTCTAGTTGCCTGCTGTCGCCGCCGGCTGATCCGCAGGGGTGCAGGGTGTTGGACCCATAGGTGATCAGACATTGATGACTTATCCAAAGGATAGGCCATCAATGTAAAAGTAGTGGACAAGCCCAAAAAAATCGAGACACCTAGAGCATAAAAAAGACCAGTTTTATGTGAACCCATCAACCAGCGTCAAGATGTATTTGTTATGCAAGGCATAGCTTTTATACTTTATATGCAGATGTAGTCCTTGGATAGATAAGAATCAAGCGCTGCAAGACAACATTGCTAGCCATAGAGATAGGGCTATCCCAATATCTGAAAGTGAAAAAAGCAGTACCCTGCATACACAAAACTCACATCCAGCCTATATTACTATGTGAGACACTCCCACAAGAGAGAAAATATAAACTGAGATCAGGCTGCATATTAGTGGGTCTGAAAATGAATGAATGAATGAAACTTAGTGCAATTTTATTAACCAGAAGAAAACACATGCCAAAATTGTTTTTTTTTCTATGGCAAAGAATTCAATAGGTGTGATCTTGGCAAAGTAGCATTAAAAAACATAAGGGCAATGGACTAACAGCTGCTGTACAAAAATGAGCAAAATCTTGCAAATACCCTTGATTGCTAGCGATGTCAAGCACGAAAGCACCCGCCCCCGTCGTTCGTGCGACATTTGGTGCTCGCTACCGTAGCGTACATTATCACTATGGCAGCGTCACACGCACATACCTTGTCAGCGACGTCGCTGTGACCGCTGAACAATCCGTCGTTCAAGGGGGAGGTGCGTTCGGCGTCACAGCGACGTCACCGCGACGTCACTAAGCGGCCGTCCAATAGAAGCGGAGGGACGGAGATGAGCGGGACGTAACATCCCGCCCACCTCCTTCCTTCCGCATTGCCGGTGGACGCAGGTAAGGAGATGTTTGTCGTTCCTGCGGTGTCACACATAGCGATGTGTGCTGCTGCAGGAATGACAAACTACATTGTACCTACAGCAGCAACGATATTAAGGAAAGGAGCGACGTGTCAACGATCACCATCACAGTTTTGGACGATTTTCCGATCGTTGATCGTCGCTTCTTGGTGTCACACGCTGCGATATCGCTACTGGCGCCGGATGTGCGTCACTAACGATGTGACCCTGACCATATATCGGTAGCGATGTCGCAGCGTGTAAAGCACCCTTTAGAATTGAGTTTCCTTTGGGAAATTCACCAATATATCATAGGCTGCCTTACCTATTTGTTGATTCCAGAATTTTTTTCTCAAGTAGATATAGTGCAATCAAGAAGCTGGGGGCTGCGGACTTCACTACAGTGCACTTCACAGTATTCATCTCATATTATAAAAATAAACAATGCCAAAATCAAAAGCTTTTAATGGATGAAATCATCAATGTAACAATACAAGCACATCTCTCTTTGATAAATCAATCTGGCTCAGATCCAAGGTTCCAGGCAGACAGACTGAGATACCTCACCTGTTTTATTAAGCCATTACCAGATTCATTTTATTCCCATTTATTATGTTCAATACCCGGTCTGAAGACTTTTTTTTTTTTTTACATTTATTAATTGGATAGAAGCTAGACAGACAAAATGAAATGGCTGGACAGTCTTAAATAAAACTGTAAGGAAAGTCAAGACTAAATCAACAATGTTGTATACAGTTTTCAAAACTATATGGCGGTGTTGTCATGTAGCAGTATTTTAACAAAGCGATTAGATCTTACACTCTAGTTATCAAAAATTGTTTTTGCCACATTCAGCATGTACCTGAGAAACTGAAAAATAAAGTTACATTTATTTTGATATGTATATACAATGTTTCACAAAAGTGAGTACACCCCTCACATTTTTGTAAATATTTATATATTTTCATGGGACAACACTGAAGATATCACACTTGTACACCTTGTATAACAGTGTAAATTTGGTGTGACCCCTACATAACTAGCACAGCCATTATTTTCTAAACCACTGGCAACAAAAGTGATTACACCGCTAAGTGAAAATGGCCAAATTGTGCCCAAAATGACCATAGTGAGGTCTGTTCTGACTAGAACCTGTCTTGTTAAGCCGCTGTATGGTCTTGGCCACCGTGCTGCAGCTCATTTTCAAGGTGTTGGCAATCTTCTTATAGCCTAGGTCATTTTTATGTGGAGCTACATTTCTTTTTTTCAGATCCTCAGTGAATTCTTTGTCATGAGGTGCCATGTTGAACTTCTAGTGACCAGTATGAGAGCGTGTGCGAGCGATAACATGAAATGTAACACACCTGCTCCCAATTCACATCTGCGATCTTGTAACACCAATGAGTCATATGACACAGGAGAGGGAAAATGGGTAATTGGGTCATTTTCACTTAGGGGTGTACTCACTTTTGTTGCAAGCGTTTTAGACAATGGTTGTGTACTGATTTATTTAGAAGGCACACCAAATTTACATTGTTATACAAGCTGTACAGTGACTACTTTACATTGTATGAAAGTGTCATATCGTCAGTGATGTTCCATGAAAAGATATAAAATATGTGTAAAAATGTGAAGAGTGTACTCACTTTAGTGAAATATATATATATATATATATATACATATACAGTGCCTACAAGTAGTATTCAACCCCCTGCAGATTTAGCAGGTTTGATAAGATGCAAATAAGTTAGAGCCTGCAAACTTCAAACAAGAGCAGGATTTATTAACAGATGCATAAATCTTACAAACCAACAAGTTATGTTGCTCAGTTCAATTTTAATAAATTGTCAACATAAAAGTGTGGGTCAATTATTATTCAACCCCTAGGTTTAATATTTTGTGGAATAACCCTTGTTTGCAATTACAGCTAATAATCGTCTTTTATAAGACCTGATCAGGCCGGCACAGGTCTCTGGAGTTGTCTTGGCCCACTCCTCCATGCAGATCTTCTCCAAATTATCTAGGTTCTTTGGGTGTCTCATGTGGACTTTAATCTTGAGCTCCTTCCACAAGTTTTCAATTGGGTTAAGGTCAGGAGACTGACTAGGCCACTGCAACACCTTGATTTTTTCCCTCTTGAACCAGGCCTTGGTTTTCTTGGCTGTGTGCTTTGGGTCGTTGTCTTGTTGGAAGATGAAATGACGACCCATCTTAAGATCCTTGATGGAGGAGCGGAGGTTCTTGGCCAAAATCTCCAGGTAGGCTGTGCTATCCATCTTCCCATGGATGCGGACCAGATGGCCAGGCCCCTTGGCTGAGAAACAGCCCCACAGCATGATGCTGCCACCACCATGCTTGACTGTAGGGATGGTATTCTTGGGGTCGTATGCAGTGCCATCCAGTCTCCAATCGTCACGTGTGTGGTTGGTACCAAAGATCTCGATCTTGGTCTCATCAGACCAGAGAACCTTGAACCAGTCTGTCTCAGAGTCCTCCAAGTGATCATGAGCAAACTGTAGACGAGCCTTGACATGACGCTTTGAAAGTAAAGGTACCTTACGGGCTCGTCTGGAACGGAGACCATTGCGGTGGAGTACGTTACTTATGGTATTGACTGAAATCAATGTCCCCACTGCCATGAGATCTTCCCGGAGCTCCTTCCTTGTTGACCCTCTGAATAAACTTTTCACAATTTAAGAAAAAAAAATAAAAAAAGAAATAACATTCTTTTTTGCTGCAGTGCATTTCACACTTCCAGGCTGATCTACAGTCCAAATGTCACAATGCCAAGTTAATTCCGAATGTGTAAACCTGCTAAATCTGCAGGGGGTTGAATACTACTTGTAGGCACTGTACATATACACACACACACACACACACACACACACACACACACATAGCATATCACTTCGGTGAATATACAGTTGTGCTCAAAAGTTTACATACCCCGGCAGATTTTTTGCTTTTTTCAGAGAATATGAATGATAAGCGCAAACACTTTTGTTTTTCCCACTCATGGTTAGTGGTTGGATGACGCCATTTATTGTCAAACTACTGTGTTTTCTCTTTTTAAATCATAATGACAACCAAAGGCATGCAAATAACCCAGATCAGAAGTTCACATACCCCAATTCTTAATACCGTGTTTTGCCCCCTTTAACATCAATGACAGCTTGACGTCTTTTGTGGTAGTTGTGGATGAGGCTCTTTATTTCCTCAGATGGTAAAGCTGCCCATTCTTCTTGGCAAAAAGCCTCCAGTTCCTGTAAATTCATGTTGTTTCTTGCATGAGCTGCACGCTTGAGTTCTTCCCACAGTGCCTCAATGATATTGTGGTCAGGAGACTGAGATGGTCACTCCAGAACCTTCACTTTGTTCTGCTGTAGCCAATGACAGGTCGACTTGGCCTTGTATTTTGGATCGTTGTCATGTTGGAATGTCTAAGTATGTCTCATGTGCAGCTTCCGGCTTGATGAGTGCAAATTTGCCTCCAGTATTTGCTGATAATGTGCCGCATTGATCTTTTCTTCAACTTTAGCAAAGTTTATTGTGCCTTTGTAGCTCACACATCCTCACATCATCAGCGATCCATCTCCAAGCTTTACAGTAGGAATGGTGTTCCTTTCATCATAGGCCTTGTTGACACCTCTCCAAGTGTAATGTTTATGGTTGTGACCAAAAAGTTCGATTTTGGTCTCATTACTCTAAATTACCTTGTTCCATAAGTTTGGAGGCTTGTCTCTGTGCTGTTTGACATATTGTAGGCAAAATACTTTGTGGCATTTGCGCAGTAATGGCTTTGTTCTGGCGATTCGACCCTGCTGACCAATTTTTTTCAAGTGCCTCCTTATTTTGCATCTTGAAACAGTCACAACGCTAGTTTTCAGTGAGTTCTGTATTTCACCTGATGCTATTTGTGGGTTTTGCTTTGCATCCAGAACAATTTTCTTGGCAGTTGTGACCGAAATTTGTGTTGATCTACCGGATCGTGGTTTGGTTCTTACAGAGCTCTTGATTTTACATTTGTTAATCACAGTTTGAACACTGCTGACTGGCAATGTCAATTCCTTGAATATCTTTTTGTATCCCTTTCCTATTTTATACTGTTCAACTATCTTTTCCCATGTATCCGTTGACAATTCTTTTGCTTTCCCCATGACTCTAAAACCAGAAATGTCAGTGGCTGGATGAAAGATACAAGCATCTGTCTGGATCCCAGAAACTCACTCAACTTTTATACAGACACACTGATTACAAGCAAACAGGTCACAGGTGAGGATGTTACCTTTATTAGCCATTCAAACCCATTTGTGTCAAATTCTGTGCATGCTATCAGGCCAAAATCACCAGGGTATGTAAACTTTGGATGAGAGTCGTTTGAATGTCATTATGATTTAAAAAGAGAAAACACAGTAGTTTCACAATGAATGGTTTCACACAACCACTAACCATGAGTGGGAAAAAAGTCTGTGTTATCATTTCATATTCTTTGAAAAAGGCCAAGAAAGCAAAAAGTGTAAACTTTTGAGCCCAACTGTATATACACACACACACAGTATAGACCAAAAGTTTGGACACACTTTCTCATTCAAAGAGTTTTCTTTATTTCCATGACTGAAAATTGAAGATTCACATTGAAGGCATCAAAACTATGAATTAACAAATGTGGAATGAAATACTTAACAAAAAAGTGTGAAACAAATGAAAATATGTGTTATATTCTAGGTTCTTCAAAGTAGCCTCCTTTTGCTTTGATTACTGCTTTGCACACTCTTGGCATTCTCTTGATGAGCTTCAAGAGGTAGTCACCAGAAATGGTTTTCACTTCATAGGTGTGCCCTGTCAGGTTTAATAAGTGGGACTTCTCCTGGTCAAGGTTACTGTTATTGTGAACAGTTGAGCAAGTTCAAGATGAAGATAAACTGATGTCTAAAAGGCATAAAGCTGAAGATGACTCATTTCCTTTGCATTTTAGGCAAACAAAATTTTATATTTTCATCTTTTACATTTTAAAAACTACAAAAAGGAAATTCTAAAATAGGTACAAGTAAGCTGAGTAAAATGACAGCAGTTTGGAAATGGATAGAGATGTTATCATTCATGACCATGTTCTTATTGTTCCAGAAAAAGCAAAAATGTATTCATATTCTATACATTTTTCAAAAAAAAAAACCAAATACTAAAAAGCATGATTTTGTCAAAAGTATACAAAAAAAAATCAATCAACAAATAACTGCAACCCTTCCTATAAAGCAGGGGTCACCAACTTGTGGTTCGGGAGCTACTTAAGGCTTGCGGGTCAATGATGTGTGGTTCGCAGCGATCTACCAGCTTGGTGCATTAGCATGAGGTCTGGCTAACAGCTATGAAGAGCAGGTCTCCGGGTTGTGACTTTTGTGAGCAGCCCTCACAGAAGGTTAGGTCTGGATTCACATGTACTGGTGGGGAGGAGGGGACAAAGATGGTAAGCTGCCAGTTGGAGAGGTGCTGGAAGTTGAATGCAGTAGTGTGGAGGGAATGCCTGATATGAGATTACCGAAACAAGGTAATATGGAAACTCCTGGATCTAAGTATATTGCTTAAAGGTTAAGAGGACACATATCCTGAGTGTGCTTTGTATAGGGAAGTTCTGGCTGTCATTTTAATGGTAATAAGGGGATCTAAGTTTTACTACTGTGTGGGTGCAGTGCTGGATGTGGTTCGCGACCCTCTCACGGAGCTAAATGTGGCTCTCGAGGAAAAAAAGGTTGGTGACCACTGCGCTAGAGACTACCAAAGATTACATTCGGGGAAGTAGGGCAACTTTTACTGTTTCTTTTCTTAAACTTTCTTTATTTCTTCTAATTTATTTTTCCATTGTAAACTTCTGCCTCATTGAATATATGTTTTCTCTCTTTTGTGTCTACATGATGCACTTAGGTTTAATTTCTGGAACACTGTGAAACACCTGGCAATCAGCGGCCCCTGGCTATATGCTTAATGAAAGACAGTGACTATGTAATACATGGATAGACAGGGTTCATCAGTGTGAGAGACTAAAATGAGACAATCCATTAATGTTATTGGATTAACTAATATACAGTATTGAAAATGTGTAGTTACAAAACTGTTACTTGTTTTACCATTTATATTCCTGATTATAATTAATGCAATAAACCCTACATAACATTACATGTACTGTACATGATTCTTTGGTGGATTGCATCTCTCAGTTCCATATTGTTTAGTTGGTATGTGTACTAGACACAAGTGTAATCTGTTTCAATGGACACTTAAATAGACTGGCTGCTTGATGCCAGTAGGTCATGAGCTTATTATATAGAAGTATGAGAAGTTCCGCTGAACTCTGCCTTGAGCCATCTGACATGGAAATCCTTCTTGCCCCAGCTTTAGATGAAGGTTGTAATTTCTGTGCTGGGATATAAAATAAGGAGTGATTCCTTGGTTTATATCCTTGGAGCTGCTCCTTGAGTACAGAGCAGTGAAGGATAATTACTTGTATTTTTTTTTCCTTCTTCTACGCTGCAGAAATGCCGGAACTGTTCCCTATATAGTATGTGACTAGGAAATATTACAGATTTATCAACTTCGTCCAACCTCTGTTGACATGTTGGAAAGACAATATGAACTAAGCCTTGTCTTATTTCACCCTTAATCATACATCAGGTTTACTGGGACAACTAACTGAAAACATGGATTTCAGAAGGTGACATCTTGACTAGAGATGAGGAAATCAATTCATGGGAAGATGGTTCAGGCACATCAGTAGTCTGTGGCAACCGGACCAGAGACCTGCAAACTTTCTACTTGCCAGATTTCCCAGCACCTCTTCGGATTTGTAGGTACAATATGAAGTCATTGTAGTGGCAAACACATGCATGACATTGTGCCAGGCCAACTAATAGGAAGAGGTGGCAGAGATTCCAGTAAGTAGGAGGCAGTTCACTCCCTTTGTGCTGCCATGGACCAAGAAGTGGCCACTGGTCCATGGTTCTGAGAATCTATTAACTCATGGCCAATTAAGACTCATTTCAAAAAGATTTTGTATTATTTCCATACTCTTGTTCAGGTTAGAAACATCTCCTTCTCCGTTTTTATTTTTTCTAATAACAAAATTATATTCTTTGGACTTTTTTCATGTTGCACTGGCTACCATTATGATGCCTAACTAGCATATAAAACATCCTAAACGTTAGAAGCCAATTACGGTGCAAGAAGTAAAATAAATAAGGAAATCTACGCTATAAGGAGCTCTTTAGAACCTGAATCAAGAGGTAACCAGTTTAACAAGCAAAAAGTGGTGAAATGTTTAAAACAAATCTAACAAAATTAATATTGTATTTCTCACTCTGTATATTGAATTTTTCTCTCTACATTTTTTTTTATTTTCAAACAGTTTTAATTGAAGTTGTTCAGACATTTAAAAGGAAGTAATTTCAACAGGGTAACATCCAGCATTACTGGGACGATCAAAGTACACTGCACCCTTGAGGACCAAGTATACTGAAATCTCGAAGGATTCCTGAAAATCATTAAATTCAGTAAGGAGAATTAGATCTTGACATGATCCAGGCCTACAGCCATTTTTCTGTTAGAAATGAAAAATATATCAGTTGTGGGTAGGTTAAGTAAGTCTATGGGCATGTGCACATGTTGAGTAGATGTATACATTTTTGCATCTCTTGGCAATGAAAAGTGTTTTTAGACAGCACTGAATGCAATTTGAAGCCTAGATATATATATATATATATATATATATATATATATATATACAGTACAGACCAAAAGTTTGAATACACCTTCTCATTCAAAGACTTTTCTTTATTTTCATAACTCTGAAAATTGTAGATTCACGCTGAAGGCACCGAAACTATGAATTAGCACATGTGGAATGAAATACTTCACAAAAAAGTGTGAACAGAACTGAAAATATGTCTTACTAGCTGTATTACCCGGCTTCGCCCGGGTTAATAACTGTTGTTAATAAAATAGAATGTATTAACAAAAATTTATTCTGCACACAAAAAACACAAAACAAATAGAAATGTAATTATTAAAAGGCAAAAACTAAGCTAATAGAAGCATTTCACTACATATATTTCAACACCACAGATATTCCACACAGATTTAACTGAATTGGCCAAGTAATGTGCTCTGTCTGTCTCTTTCCAGGTCTGTCTCTTTCCCCGTCTGTCTCTTTCCCCGTCTGCCTGTCTGTCTGTCTCATTTTTTGTCTGTCTCTATCTCTGTTTCTTTCCCCATCTGTCTCTTTCTAGGTCTGTCTCTTTCCCAGGTCTGTCTCTTTCCCCGTCTGTCTCCCTGTCTCTTTGTCTGTGTCTTTTCCTGTCTGTCTCTTTCCCTGTCTGCCTGTCTCTTTCCTTGTCTGTCTCTATTTCTCTGTCTCTTTCCCCGTCTGTCTCTATCAAGGTCTGTGTCTTTCCCCATCTATTTTTGTCTGTCTCCTCCTTCCCTGTCTGCCTGTCTCTGTCCCTGTGCATGTCTGTCTGTCTCTTTCCCCATCTGTCTCTTTCCAGGTCTGTCTCTTTCCAGGTCTGTCTCTGTCTGTCTCTTTCCAGGTCTGTCTCTTTCCAGGTCTGTCTCTTTCCCCATCTGTCTCTGTCTGTCTTTTTCACCGTCTGTCTCTGTCTGTCTCTTTCACCGTTTGTCCCTGTCTGTCTCTTTCCCTGTCTGTCTCTATCTTTCTGTCTCTTTCCCTGTCTGTCTCTCTGTCTCTTTGTCTGTCTCTCTGTCTGTCTCTATGTCTGTCTCTGTCTGTCTCTCTGTCTGTCTCTGTCTATCCTTCTCGCCACCAACATCTTATTACCTCACATATAAGCTGCTTATACTATGAATGTCTTTTGTTCCTATAGCAACCAATCACAGCTCCTACTAATAACCTGTAGTTCCAGGCTCCATTTACTTTAATGGAGGCACGTTTTTTGGGGAGTAACTGTAAAGCGCAGGGTTACATTTTCCTGTCAACACATAGTCTACGACGTTCCCTGGGTCAGATGAGGTGTCTATGCAAAATTTCGTGATTGTAAATGCGACGGTGCGGATACACTTTTCGTTTCACTTTTTCCCCATTATGTAGATAGGGGCAAAATTGATTGGTAAATTGGAACACACGGGGTTAAAATGTCACCTCACAACATAGCCTATGACGCTCTCGGGTTCCAGACGTGTTAGAGTGCAAAATTTTGTGGCTGTAGCTGCGACGGTGCAGATGCCAATCCTGGACATACACACATACATACATACATACATACATACATACATATACACACATTCAGCTTTATATGTTAGTTATTCTAGGTTCTTCAAAGTAGCCACCTTTTTGCTTTGATTACTGCTTTGCACATTTTTGGCATTCTCTTGATGAGCTTCAAGAGGTATTCACCGGAAATGGCTGTATCCTACCAGTCCCTGAAGAATCTCTTTGGAGCCTTCTCATGCTCTTGTAGTTTAGACCTCACAACAATTCCCTCTTCCAAAAAGGGGTGGACAAATCATTGGTACAACCTGTGCAGTCACACAGGGGCCCAGGAGGAAAGGGGACATTGTCTACCCACAAAGCAGGTGAAATAGTGCATTGATGAGTTATTGGACAACAAAGGGCCCATGTATTGTGCTTGTACAGGGACCCTCTTCTATCTGTGTCCATCACTGCTTTCATATACGTTTCAGAACAAACCTCCAAACTGTTTTAGCCACTAATGAAATAACATTAAAAACTAGTTAATTTAAAGCCCCACAACACATATTAGTGTGTTTAATAATGGGTCCTAGGACCATCTAATGTGTATGGCGGCCAATTAACTCTTCTAGGACAGATGATGTAGATAGAAAGAAGTATAGACATTTCCATTGAAGTTAACTAGCTTCAGAGGTGCTTGGCTGTGATTTACCTTTCTCTATTGGAATCACACAAGCCATAAATGTTTGCTTGTATATCTGTGGATGTAATGTATTCTACCTGTGTTAATATACTTGCCGATCGCCATCTTCCACAGTTTCCAGCTTCATTCAAGTCCTCTTCTCACTCACATCTATTCCTTGTCAACGCACACTTAGGTTTATATGTGTCAGCAATGTAAAGCTTTAGAGCTTCAAAATGAGGCTCCATAGACTTACATTATAAAAGCAACTTCCAACTTACATATAGAGCCAATTGTCATCGATCAAGTCAGAATGTAGTCATGTGACTCAGAAGAGGACCAGAGCAACGCTGGAAACTGGAGAAGAAAGCAATCGGTAAGTGTCAAGATTTCTCTGTGCGGCCCATCTTGCACATGGGTGATGCTCTGCTACGCCCTTCTTAATTACAGAGCTGGCAGTGACATATTTCCTTGTGCAGAGCATCTTGCATTTGGAGATCCTCTGCTGTCTTTCCTTGAGCACTAGCTGACAAGTTGTTTGACAGCACAGGATTCCATGCAGGTTCTGGGAGGTGCTTTTACTCAGGTGTTCCATCTTCCTGGTAATTGCTGTTTCATTACTCCCAGAACCTTGCCAGGCGTACTCTCTGGTTCTGCAGTTGTACTCTTGGCTTGTGTTTGTGCTTCTGTTCTAATCTAAGTTATTGACCCCGGACTATTTACTGACTCCTCTCTGCCCACTCCCTGTTCTTGTCCTTACCTCTCGGCTTCTGATCTTGGACCGTTACCTGACCACGTTTCTGTCTGCTCCCAGAATCTATTGCCTACTGTTCTGGAATTCTGACCCTCGACTTGACTGCGTTTCTGCTTACTGCCTGTGTCCTGTCATGTCCTCCTGTTTCCTGACCCTGGCTTCTCTGACTGCCTTCTGTCTATAGGTGACTAGCATCACAGTAAGTATATTAAAACACACACACACTATAATACATACCGTATACATTAACAAAGGTTTAAAGCAGTGCTTCTCCAAAAGGTACAATATTCTAATGTAACTTATACAAAGTGTTCTATTAATAATTCACAATAAAATGTATGAGATTCTAGAATAGCATTTGGATGGAGTTGATCGTTTTTAGGTGATGTACGTTACTAATATGAATGATTTTTTACATTACTGTACAGAATATAACATCTGTGCAACATAATTCATATACAGGGACAGAATCTGTATATACAGTTAGGTCCAGAAATATTTGGACAGTGACACAAGTTTTGTTATTTTAGCTGTTTACAAAAACATGTTCAGAAATACAATTCTATATATAATATGGGCTGAAAGTGCACACTCCCAGCTGCAATATGAGAATTTTCACATCCAAATCGGAGAAAGGGTTTAGGAATCATAGCTCTGTAATGCATAGCCTCCTCTTTTTCAAGGGACCAAAAGTAATTGGACAAGGGACTCTAAGGGCTGCAATTAACTCTGAAGGCATCTCCCTCGTTAACCTGTAATCAATGAAGTAGTTAAAAGGTCTGGGGTTGATTACAGGTGTGTGGTTTTGCATTTGGAAGCTGTTGCTGTGACCAGACAACATGCGGTCCAAGGAACTCTCAATTGAGGTGAAGCAGAACATCCTGAGGCTGAAAAAAAAGAAAAAATCCATCAGAGAGATAGCAGACATGCTTGGAGTAGCAAAATCAACAGTCGGGTACATTCTGAGAAAAAAGGAATTGACTGGTGAGCTTAGGAACTCAAAAAGGCCTGGGCGTCCACGGATGACAACAGTGGTGGATGATCGCCGCATACTTTCTTTGGTGAAGAAGAACCCGTTCACAACATCAACTGAAGTCCAGAACACTCTCAGTGAAGTAGGTGTATCTGTCTCTAAGTCAACAGTAAAGAGAAGACTCCATGAAAGTAAATACAAAGGGTTCACATCTAGATGCAAACCATTCATCAATTCCAAAAATAGACAGGCCAGAGTTAAATTTGCTGAAAAACACCTCATGAAGCCAGCTCAGTTCTGGAAAAGTATTCTATGGACAGATGAGACAAAGATCAACCTGTACCAGAATGATGGGAAGAAAAAAGTTTGGAGAAGAAAGGGAACGGCACATGATCCAAGGCACACCACATCCTCTGTAAAACATGGTGGAGGCAACGTGATGGCATGGGCATGCATGGCTTTCAATGGCACTGGGTCACTTGTGTTTATTGATGACATAACAGCAGACAAGAGTAGCCGGATGAATTCTGAAGTGTACCGGGATATACTTTCAGCCCAGATTCAGCCAAATGCCGCAAAGTTGATCGGACGGCGCTTCATAGTACAGATGGACAATGACCCCAAGCATACAGCCAAAGCTACCCAGGAGTTCATGAGTGCAAAAAAGTGGAACATTCTGCAATGGCCAAGTCAATCACCAGATCTTAACCCAATTGAGCATGCATTTCACTTGCTCAAATCCAGACTTAAGACAAAAAAGACCCACAAACAAGCAAGACCTGAAGGCTGCGGCTGTAAAGGCCTGGCAAAGCATTAAGAAGGAGGAAACCCAGCGTTTGGTGATGTCCATGGGTTCCAGACTTAAGGCAGTGATTGCCTCCAAAGAATTCGCAACAAAATATTGAAAATAAAAATATTTTGTTTGGGTTTGGTTTATTTGTCCAATTACTTTTGACCTCCTAAAATGTGGAGTGTTTGTAAAGAAATATGTATAATTCCTACAATTTCTATCAGATATTTTTGTTCAAACCTTCAAATTAAACGTTACAATCTGCACTTGAATTCTGTTGTAAAGATTTCATTTCAAATCCAATGTGGTGGCATGCAGAGCCCAACTCGCGAAAATTGTGTCACTGTCCAAATATTTCTGGACCTAACTGTAAATGTATATATCACCATAAAATGCAAACCAAACTGTTAAAATATTACATAAGGTTCTTATACTAAGTATTCTCTCCATAGGAAACATTTCCTGCCACCTGTTGAAAAATATCAAAAAGAGAAGAAATTATTAAATGACTATTTATCTTTGCTATCTGTGGTTCACTTGAATTGGCAATTCCTCAATGAACAACTCTTTTTATTTTCCTGACCATTTTCCTTTTATGAGTGATTCTGTCTGAGGGGCTAGTCTGAGAGACGCCAATGGGAAAGTCTTCTTTCAACAACATTAATTATCTCTAGCTTTCCATAACACAAAATCTTGACCCTTATGCCTGCCAATATTTAAGGAGTTTGCAAATGAAGCTCTTTTATCTCTGTATCACATAGCAGATCAGTGTTTGATCTGCATTTTTTAAGATCCTTTAGTTTATAGACAGATTAATTCTTCCCATGAACTTTTTACAAAGTGCTGTGATTTCAGCTGACTTCCTTGTAAGAGGAAAAGCCTTCAGAAGGAATTGAAACAGCTCAGCAAATCTCTGGCCTTTCTTCAATAATAAAAGCCCTGGAAGTGGAAACGATTTCTTCATTTTTATATTAAAAGTTGAGGATTAAAGGCTTTTATAGTTATTGTCGACAGTATTCTAAATCCTGAATGAACAGTGAATAATCTTCATGTAAGAGGCTAACTCTGAAGCAGGAGTCCTTCTGACCCTCGACAATAATACATGCTTTCATGATACACTTTGTTCTGTATATAGACAGTATAATGTTGTCCTACAAAAGACACAATGCATGTCGGGTGCTATTCTCAAAGAATTTTAATGGATAGCTTAAAAAGCCACCCACATTTTACATAATCAAAACCCTTCAAGTATTTATATATATATATATATATATATATATATATATATATATATATATATACTAGCTGTACTACCCGGCTTCGCCCGGGTTAATAACTGCTGTTAACAAAATAGAATGTATTAACAAAAATGTATTCTGCACACAAACACCACAAAACAAATAGATAGAAATGTAATTATTAAAAGGCAAAAACTAAGCTAATAGAAGCATTTCACAACATATATTTCAACACCACAGATATTCCACACAGATTTAACATCCTATGACCTCACACATACTGAGAATGTCCTTTGTTGCCTATATTAACCAATCAGAGCTCAGATTAATTAACTGTAGCAAAATAGAAGCTAAGCTGTGATTGGTTGCTATTGGCAGCCTGATAAATCTCCAGGCAACAGAAAGCCCTCCCCCCTGACAGTATATATTAGCTCACACATACACATAATAGACAGGTCATGTGACTGACAGCTTCCGTATTTCCTATGTGGTACATTTGTTCTTGTAGTTTGGCTGCTTATTAATCAGATTTTTATTTTTGAAGGATAATACCAGACTTGTGTGTGTTTAGGGTGATTATGTGGCGAGGTTGGTGTATGTGTGGTGAGATGTGTGCTGAGGGTGGTATATGTGTTCAAGTACATGGTAGTGTGTGGCGCATTTTGTGTGTGTGTTCATATCCCAGAGTGTGGTGAGTATCCCATGTCGGGGCCCCACCTTAGCAACTGTGCGGTATATACTCTTTGGCGCCATCGCTCTCATTCTTTAAGTCCCCCTTGTTCACATCTGGCAGCTGTCAATTTTCCCCCAACACTTTTCGTTTCACTTTTTCCCCATTATGTAGATAGGGGCAAAATTGATTGGTAAATTGGAACGCGCGTGGTTTAAATTTCACCTCACAACATAGCACCCAGCGCTGCCCGGGATAGTAACTGTCTCTCTGTTTCTCTCCCATTCTCTGTCTGTCTCCCCTCTGTATATATCTCTCTGTCTCTCTATCTCTCTCTCTGTCTCTTTCCCTGTCTGTCTCTTTCTCCGTCTGTCTCAGTCACTTTCCCTGTCTGTCACTTTCCCTGTCTGTCACTTTCCCTCTCTTTCCCTGTCAGTCTGTCTCTTTTAGTCTGTCTCTTACCCTGTCTATGTCTGTTTCTTACCCTGTCTGTGTCTGCCTCTTTCCCTGTCTGTGTCTGTCTCTTTCCCTGGCTGCATTGTGACACGCCAACATTCCATATAAGGGCGTGGCTGCACATTCTTCTGAAGTTCTGGCTGCACTGTGGCTCCCAGCTCCATTCGCTTTAATGGAGGCAGGTTTTTTGGTGAATAACTGTAAAGAGCGGGGTTAAAATTTCCCCTCGAAATATAGCCTATGACGCTCTCGGGGTTCAGAAGTGTGAGTGTGCAAAATTTTGTGGCTGTGGCTGTAGCTGCGACGGTGTGGATGCCAATCCCGGACATAAACACACACATACACACACACATTCAGCTTTATATATTAGATATATTTATATATATACACATATACAGTGTGTATATATGGATATACTGTATATAGAGGCAATGAGGATGTTGACCAGCTCACCAGTGACAGCTATGTATGAATAATTCCTCCTATTATCCTGAATATTGCATGGATCTAGACCGGGAGTAGGTCTTGAACAATGTGGAAAAGGAAGAGGGATTCAGCAAATATCAAGCGGTCCGGTTGGCATAAAACCATGGATTTATTGGTAGAAAAATTAAAAAATATAACAAAGCTGTGAATAGTAAGGTGCAGGAAATAGTGCATTATGGGCAACGTGTTTCGGTGGTATAAACCGCCTTCTTCACGGTCCAAGCCAAAACAAGGGCGCCCTTGAAGAAGCGAGTTGCGAAACACGTTTCGGGGAGCTGTCCAGGCGGTCCACTTCTACTATGGGTAATTACTAGGCATATTATTTGCCATTATTTTTATAAATATACACAATTTCTTGTTTGACTGTGGAGTTATAGGTAAAGGGCAGTAGTAGGTTAAAAACACTGATTGATTACACCAGCGTTTTTGCTAACTGCCAGAGTATATGGTATATGCATTGGGGCATTCCCAATGGGGGGTCCCCCACTGCACCCCCAGCATATAAATAAGGTGTTATATTGTATATGTATTGTATGGATACTCGAATGTAACTATCCAATTATATTGCCATCTATTGAGGAATATATAATATTTGTATGAAATACCTTTAAATAGTAAGAGATAATTATATACATTTGGTCAACTTCTGATATAGTTGCACTGCCTTCCATTGGACACTGCAAAAAGAATAAATAAATTATGACAGATAAAAATGATGCTATTACTGCAGTGTTCACTTGATTGCTGTCCCTCTGTATCAGAAGAATAAATAAACATCTCTCTGATAAAAAAAAAAATTGTGATCGGTCCTTTACCTGTTTATGAATATACAGTAAAAATTCAGGAATTTAAAATTTTATTTTGATCTTTCCAGCATTGTATTTGAAATTTGTAATCATCCTTTTAGGATTTATAATTAATATTTAGTCAATAGCAAGTAAATTATAACCATGTAATGGACTAAACGGATCAGGCTTGTTTTGATTGGTATCTGATTACTGTGATATTGGGCACAATATTTTAGTAAAAAACATTTTTTGTATGTACCAAATATAAATAATAAAAATGTGTATTTTGATACTGACTCGAGTTCCTCATGTTTCGAAACAGCAAAACATTGCGTTTTCAATCTCTATTGAGCTTGTAAGCACGGTTTTGAAGCTGGAGTGCAGTGTTAGGCTATGTGCGCACATTGCTTTTTTTCATGCGTTTCCGCAGCGTTTTAATGCAAAATTGCATGCGTTTTGATTTCCAGACAAAGTCTATGGAAAATAGGGCTTTCTTGTGCGCACGATACATTAACAAACGCTGCATTTTAGTTGTGGAAAATTTGTCAAAATCCCTGCGTTTGAAGAAGCAACATGTCAATTGTTTTTGCCATTTTAGCAGCATTTTAATAACATTGAAGTCAATGAGAAGTGTCTAAACACATATTTTTCAAGAAAGAATGCGTTTCACTTGCTTTTTACTAGCGATCTGCATGTGTTTTTGACATAATAAACGCAGGTCTTTCGGTCTCTCTCTCTGTCGGTTTCTTTCTCTCCCACCCTCTCTCATACTCACCGATCCGCGATCACCGGTGCGGCGCTGCGCGGCGTTCACACTGTGGTGGCTTCTCCTCTTTTGAAAATGCCGGCCGCTCATTAATCCATCACGTATTCCCTGCTTCCCCCACCCACCGGCGCCTATGATAGGTTGCAGTCAGACACTCCCCCACGCTGAGTGACAGCTGTCTCACTGCAACCAATCACAGCCGCCGGTGGGCGCGTCTATATCGAGCAGTAAAAAAAAATGATTAAAAAAAAAAACGATGTGCGGTCTCTTCAATTTTGATACCAGCCAGGGTAAAGCCACACGGCTGAAGGCTGGTATTCGCAGGATGGGGAGCTCCACGTTATGGGGAGCCCCCCAGCCTAACAATATCAGCCAGCAGCCGCCCGGAATTGCCGCATTCATTAGATGCGACAGTCCCGGGACTCCACCCGGCTCATCCCGAATTGCCCTGGTGCGGTGGCAATCGAGGTAATAAGGAGTTAATCGCAGCAGCCCATAGCTGCCAATAAGTCCTAGGTTAATCAAGGCAGGCATCTCCCCGGGATACCTTCCATGATTAACCTGTAAGTTAAATGAAATAAACACACACATCCAAAAAATCCTTTATTTGCAATGAAAGACAAAAAAAACACCCTTTTTCACCACTTTATTAATCCCTCAAAAACACCTCCAGGTCCGACGTAATCCACGCAAGGTCCCACGACACTTCCAGCTCTGCTACATCGGTAGCTGACAGGAGCGGCAGTAGAACACCGCCACTCCTGTGAGCTCCATGCAGCAACAGAAGTGAGTCGCGCGATCAGCTGTGCTGTCACTGAGGTTACTCGCAGCCACCGCTCTCAGGTGGAGGACTGCTGCTGTGGCCGCGAGTAACCTGAGTGAAAGCACAGCTGATCACGCAGCTCACTGCAGTTACTCAGGGGATTTGCGATCACAGGTGAGTCCTTCACATGTGACCGCAAACCAGGCTGCCACACAGAGAGAGCCGCGCAATGTCAGTAAAATCGGGTGAAGCTCTGATGTCACTGCTGCGGGCTCCTGTGTCCTGGCACTGACCTCAGAGATTCATCTGAGTTCATGACAGCACACAGAGACAGAGCCGCGGGATGACAATGAAGACGGGTGCAGTTCATCTGAGTTCATTCTCATCGCCCGACTCTGTCTGTGTCTGCTGTCAGCGGACATGTAGCAGAGCTGAATTGCCGAGGGAACGCACTGACAAAAATGCATCCAAAATGCATGTAAAATGCTTCCAAAATATATGCGTTTTGGATGCATTCTTTTTGTCAACACACAGTGTCACGTCTGCCAGAGGGTGCGTTCTTTTCCGCACTGGTCAGGACGCAACGTGCGCACATAGCCTTACTTCCTAATCCTTCCTAATACTTCAGTGCAGTGCTTAGAAGCTAGACAGCAACGGTGATCGGTCTATACTAGGAAAGAAAACAAAAGCGTTAATATTTTATCTCTAAAACAGCTGCAAATTTGAATAAGCAGTAGATTGCAAAAGTTATTGTTTTTACAATACCTATCTATCTAAATCTACATTGTCCAATAATTTAGCATTTTAATAAAATAATTAGGGTTACGCATTCCATTCAGGTTTATTTAGAGTTAAAGGGGTTTGAAGTGTTCACAATAATACTCGTGGATCAGCAGATTAAGGGGGTCATTGGTGCTTTCTGGTGCATCTGTTCATATGTCTGGCCCTGCACACACAGTTACTGGAACGGGGTTGAACTGTAGGACCACGAACAAACAGAGCTATAGATAAGGTGGTTTACAGTCCATAATACTATGGGACAATTACATTTCCCCCATTATTTCACGCAGGGGCGGAAATTCCATTGGTGCAACAACAGGGACCCAAGAGGTAAGGGGGAAACTACTACCTCCAAGGCACGTGGATCTGTGCATTATGATTAGCTCTTGGACTGAAAAGAGCCAAGATAATGTTCTTACACAAGGACCCAATTCTGTCCAAGTCCACCAGTGATTTTATGATACAATGCCTGGTGTAAATATGTTCCAGAATGCAAATACCCCGAGCAATTTCTGTGCGGCTATAGAAGACAAAACGAGCTATAAAGGATCGATCACGTAGGACGTCTGCAGAGTTGTGAATACAGTTCTGCCCTGTAGATAAAATTGGGTTCAAAGATGGACAAACCGGTTAACACTAGAACTACTGGACTCGTGACACCTATATAGAAATACATGGTGCAAAGTTGTCAAAATGACTACCTCAGTAGTTCTAGTGTTAATCTATAGTATTCATAAATGAACGGCTAATTGTAAACTGACTGTATAATGTGGACACCTAGTTCTGCCTTCATGCCATCATGGCCCTCATTAAATAAGTGTATTGACCCTTATGATTTACATTCACAAAATATTAATTTACCATAATTTTTATATACTTTAGTAATGGATTCATCATAAATAATAGTTAATGTTGTAGAATCCTTTTTAAAGGACCACTTCAGAGGATTTTTCTTTACTTTACCGCTGGAGTGGTGCTTTAAATGTAAGTCTGCTGTCCTCTGTCTTACACTCACCTGCCTTCATCTTCATCTTTTTCCAGCAGCGCTCTGGTCAGTCTCCTGAGATCTGTGACCTGCTGGTAGCCTCAGTGTTACATGGAGCGTGCCGTAGGTCACAAATCAATACAAGTCTATGAAAGGCTCATTCTACTCTCATAGACTTGCATTGAGAGCTTGTGACATAACTTCTGAATTCCACTTAGTCAGAAGTTATGGGCACAAGATGGCGCAGCAGCACCAGAGCGGTGTCAAAACGCCAAGTATAAGACTGGGGGCAGGGAACTTGAAATTTAAACACTAGAGTGGTCCTTTAAGTAGGTATGGAGCTGAAATCTGTACACTTTCATATTTATAAAGCCTTTTGCTTTCTTATTTTTAAGTTTTTCCTCATGACCAGCAGTTTTTAGTTTTGGAATGTGGAATAACTACATGGAGAATAGTAGTAACTTACATGACAATAATAACATAGCGTAATGACATAAATGTCTACATCAAATCATCATCAATCATCATCAGATCACGTGAACATTGTTAAAGGGGTTTTCCACTACTGGACAATCCCAGGACATTAATTGGAATAAAAACTGTACACACTCATCTCCTGCAGTGATGCCGCTGTTCCTGGAGAGTGACAGGACTTATTGTGTCATATGCAGGTTGCAACCAATGAGCGGCTGCTGTATGGCTGCAGCTTATCCATAGTCCATCAAAGCGCCTGTCCGTTCTGATAAGTTAGTAAAGGCTGCAGCTGACAAGCGGTCACTCATTGATAGCAGCCTTCACATACGCAAGAAGTCATGTCACTCTCCGGGAACAGCGGCACCAACACTGCGGAATGGCGCCGATGCGAGAGGCGAGTATCCACTGTTTTTATTTTAGTTAGGGTCCTGGATTGCTTAAGCTGGGTTGTACAGTAGTGAACAATCCCTGTAAAGGATTAACTAGAGATGCAAAATTTTGGAAATACGAAAATACTGTATCTGTATGTGCCTCGTGTAATAGACAAGTCCACAAGGGTCTTATAGGAACTATGGTATAATTTGCAAAAATAACAAAACTCAAAATGATAATGAAGATCAATATTCACACAGACAGCTGGAACCACATGATGTCTATGAAAACGAAAAGCAAAATTTCTGCCAAAATGTTTACACAAGGGAAACATGACTCCACTCAAAATCTGAAAATGTAGAGTCTACCCAATCTCGAGTCATAATAAAATGGATCTAGGAAGTCTATACAGTAATTGTAACTACTGTATGGAAAGATCCTCAAGAAGTAGGACTGTTCTAGATGTCTAAGGTTGCCGGTCTGACACCGCAGATTTGCCATTTTCTCATAATGTGATACAAAGAAAGCTAAAGGAACTCTCCATTTTGAGGTTGTCACCAAGTAACTCCTCGATACCACGCTCATGGAGCATAGTTGTGAGTTGAAGGGAATGAGATATTAGGTATCCCTATCCCTTCTGAAAAGATTTAGGGCTTATGTCTGGAGACAGAGATACAAATCATATTACCGTCTAAGTGACTCTTTGTTGTTGCCCTTTGCAACTCTGTATTCTAAAGTATTCTCCAGTAACAGGAGTTCTTTTTAGTGAATTTAATATTTTATACATGGAAACCACCTCACCAGGAGGCAATAGATTATTACTGGCTTTCTTTTTGTGATTCAACACAGACCCCAAATATTTCAGTGTGCTTTGGACCTCCACTCTGTGCATGAGACTTTAGATTTAAAAGGGTTGTCCACTTCTTGGACAACCCATACTTATTAAGTCTATACTCACCTCCAATATGGCTACTGTTACAGCAATGTCTTTAGATGAGTTGCAGGGGCCCACGTGGCATTGCAACCATTCAGTGCCTTGCGTCTATCTCCCTACCTTCCGACATTTGAGCAGGATGTGAGTGCTGTGCTTACTCCCTGCTCAAATATCCCGAGTATCATAACCATGTCATGTGGGCACCAGGAACTCGGCTTTAGACATTGCTGGAAATGCGGCCGCACCAGAGGTGAGCGAGTATAGGCTAATTTATATTTACAGGGGTGAACAAGGGGAATGAGAAGGGGTTGTACCTTAGATTTTCTATTATGAAAACTATACAATATATGTAAACCAGATATGTCTAGGATCTGGGATTTCCACCAATATCGAGAATGAACAGGTCGTGTCAGAGTTTTTATGAATAGATGAAACTCTGAGTTACAAAAAAATAGCTTCAATGCTCACTGTCCATGATGTTAAAGCCTGACTTTCCTGTTTTGTCTATCTGACATGTCCTTAAGAAGGTTGTCCATGTTTAAAGAATTATATTCTTTTCTTCTAGAAAGAGTGCCTTACTTGTTGATGGATGTTGTCTACTATTGCAACTCAACTGCATCAAAGGGAAGGGTTAAGCTTCAAAATCCACATACAACCCCAGGACAGGTGTGGTTCTGTTCATTGGGAAAAAACATCAATTTCTTTTTATACTCTTGCCTAACCCCTTGAAAAGAGTATTATGGGAAATGAAAAGCATGGATGCTTTCTTCTAACAATCAGCACTACGATAGACATGGAGCGGAGTGGTAATACCACATATATCCCATGGACAAGAATCATGCTGGCTAAAAAATAACCATTTTTTCCCTTACCTTATAAATCTACATAATTCTAACAGAAGCCCAAACTGGGATTACTTATCTATTTTTATAATCTATGTCTAAGGATTGGACAGAAAACAGAATCTGTAATGCTGCACATAGAAGAGAGACCTGTAAACAGCATGTAACCCGTAATAGCGGTACAAGTGACTAAATGAGAAAAAATCACTATAAAAAGGTTCATACCCCATGGTAAATCAGCATAAACAAGGATCAGAATATATTCTGGTATTAGTAGTGGAATCATTGATCTGTGCGTTGTGTAAAGCAGGCTCATTAATTCAGTTACTGCCAACTCCTACCAACCTTACCCAGTGCTATCAGAAAAGGAACCTCAAATGAATATTAAAATATCTTAATCTTTATTTTCAGAGCATAAATCTCCCAGCAGCACAAGCCAGGAGCCTGATTCAATCTTTTCTTTTCCGGCCATGAAATGACACATAGATTTACACATTCGCCTATTTACCATCTTGTTACAATGAACAAGCATAGGAACTCATTCGCTCTGACTGTGCCCATGAATTACAAATGCACAGGTGCCACTGGTGGCCGAGACAAGCTATATCAATCCAAGAAGATTCAGAGTATCAGAGCAGATACTCCAGAAATTAATATTTAGAAAAAATCCATAAATTTCTCAATATGATATAAACCCTCAAATTATGACAGCTGAACAGCTATTATTAAAAACTTCTCTATTTGCATGTATGCTCAGCTGAGCATGTACGTGTCATGTATTGCAAGAGGGAAGTAAGGCACCACCACACCCTTCCGGCACCAGCATATCGTTCATGAGTAGGGATGCGCGAACCTTTGGAGGTTCGGTTCACTGGCCGCAAACGATCCGAATCCACGGATGTTGTTAAAAAACATACAAAAATTAAAAAACATGACCAAAACCTGACATGTTTCGGACCCTAACACATGGTCCTTACTCATAGGTAACAATGTCCTATGAGTAAGGACCATGTTTTAGGGTCCGAAACATGTCAGGTTTTGGTCATTTTTTTTTTATTTTTGTATGTTTTTTAACATTATGATCTAAATAAAACAGAAAAACTTTTTTATCTATTTCCTGGTTGGATTCCTGTTATGGTGCTGGAGACTTTTCTACATAATTTGAAGTTTATAAAAACCCAGCCTGCTCTAACCTTGTGCCAAAAACAATAGCTGTGGGTTCTTCTAAGCAGCTGCTAGCAACCTGAAAATGAAAATAGTGGAGGCCCATAATGCAGAAGAAGGCTATAAGAATATAAAAGAATATAAGATTAGCAAAGCGTTTTTAAGTTTCTCTTTCCTCAGTTCAAAATGTAATTAAGAAATGGCAGCTAACAGGAACAGTGGACATCAAGATAATGTCTGGATGACAAAGCAAAATTTCTGTGAAACTGCTAGAGAGGCAAATCGGAACCCCCATTGACTGCAAAAGACCTTCAGGAAGATCTGGCAGACTCTGGCGTTGTGGAACATTGTTCTACTGATTAGAGACACCTGCACAAATACAGCCTTTGAGTCCTTAGTCCTCCTTAGTCCTCTCCTGAGTTCTTAGTATAAAATTTTACTTCTCACTACTAGTAGCATAAATTTGAATTGGTCGGTGGTTGACCTCCACCTTGCTATGCACCCCAATTTGGGATGTATTCCATCTGTATAGATTTTGGCGTTTGGTGACTGTTCACATTGGGTCATCAGGCTTTGTCCACAGGCTATATATATACTTCATGCAGCATTTGCTTGGACCTGTCCCGCCCACAGCCATGACTCAGTCATGGGTACGGGACTGCAATAGACCAGGTGAGTGCTGCTGAGAGCAGTTCTGCTATTTATATGTGAGGCCGCATGGCACATTTTATAAAAATATTTTAGTGTAGGACTGCTTCAAATGAGATTTGCCGTGACGTGGCGAAGCAGCTCAAGAAATTGCAATTTTTTGCCAAAAATCTCAAAAAAAAAAAAAAAAAAAAAAAAAAAAAATTTTATAATGCAGTTTGGAATATTTGATGCCTTAGTGCACATTGGTGCTGGCTCTTTGTTGTTTCTTTGTTGTAGTAGCATAAATTTGTAACTGCAGCCCATTCAGCTTGCACTGGTAGTCCAGCTCTTCAAGAAATCCAATTGAGAACCTCTGGACATTATGTATCAGGGCATCCGATTCCAACAAGTAGCACCACAGACTGTCCAGGAGCTCACTGATGGCCTGATCCAGCTCTGGAAGGAGATCTTCACACACCACCAGCTGTCTCATCCAGGGTCAGTTTTAGATAAAGTGGAGCCCTTGGCAAAATATTAAATATACAGTATATGGTAACATATTGCAGCATCACACACAAGCAGTTAGTTACATTTACATGCGCGGAGATCAGACCATTAAACAAGTGCAATTGACAATATTGATGTCTTTCTGAACTTGTTTCCCAGCCTCTTTATACAGGTTGACGAAGAATGATGGACACAGAATGATCATTATTTGATCAATCTGTCCCCTGCAGCATCATGTTATCAATATCACGGCTCCATTTCGGTGTTTGATCCTGTGATCTCCGGTTATTTGGTTTTCCTCTTGGATGGGCCACAGCCTATTTTGAGTTGGTCCAGCTACTGAATGTGTGTGCACTCTCTCATTTAGTTTGCCCAATCACATTTTGGGGGGGGCTATTTATACTCACTACTCCAATGTCTCAGTGCTGGCTATATTTCTGGATATATGGTTGTCTTGAGTCCCAGCTCCTCGGTTAATGTTTCCTTACTGAGGCATTTCTATGGCTATTCCCTGCAGTTTGTTTCTGTGAAATCTTTCCTAGTTATTTTAGTTTGTTTCATTTAGCTTTGGGATGGTTTGCACGCATTCTGTTATTCTTATTCGTTTCTTGTATTCCACCATTCCTGTATGACTGCGTTTGCATGTTCCTAGTCATGTGTCTCATCCTCTGCCTGTGTGCACTTCAAGTTTATTGTTGTTTTAGAGGTACACTTGGTTTATAACTTAGGGTGCTGTTAAGGACATTCAGGGTCAGCTGTCTACAAGTGGGGGCGCCGTTATATGATCTTAGGGTGCCAACCTCCGCTGTCAGGCAAGGACAAATCATTGTCAGGTCTAGGGCAACTACTAGCCTGTTTTGGGAACAGTGGATTTCTCGTTTTATATCTTTCCCGGTTTGTCCATCCCCATGACAGTGTTAGGGTTCAGTCATAAAAATCAGCAGCAGATCTACAGTTTGCATCGGGCAATGCGCTGCTGAGAACAATGATTTTTGTTCCGCCATAAAAAAAACAATCACCTGATGAATGTGCAGGATTTTGTTTGTTTGTTGGGTGATTGCCGACATGTTTACACCTATGAACTTTTATCAGTGTAGCCAGGATTTATAAATGGATGCTACATACACACAGTATGTGACAAACAAAAAAATCCCAATGTGGAAAAATTGTGAAAAAACCCCCACAATTCTCACAAGATTTTTGGGGAATTGTTTTTACTGTGTACATTTTAGGCTAAAGATTACTTGGCAATATGATTCTCCTCAGGTGTGATTACTGCATACCAAACATGTCCAGTTTTTTCATTATTTTAGTTGTCAAAAAAAAATCAGAAGTTTGCAAAAACAAAAAAAAATAATTGGGGGAGGGGTGGCTATATTTCAATATCCGTAACATTTTAATATCTTATTTGATTGAGCTGTGTGATGGCTTATTTTTTTGTGGGGCAAGACAATGTGTTTTATTGATACTATGTTAGGATAGATATGATGTTGATCGTCGCTTGTTACAGCATTTTTGGTGGTATTGCAGCAACCCCAAAAAATTAATTTCAGCAGTGTTAAATTTTTTGTTTATAGTGTTTACCGATCGGGTTAATTATTTGTATATACTGATCAATAAAATAAAGGGAACACTAAAATACCATTGTGCTGTTTAAGTGTTCCCTTTATTTTTTTGAGCAGTATATTTTGATAGATCGGATTTTTCTGAAAGCGGCGATACCACATATGTGTATTTTTTTTATTAAGTTTATTTTGAATGGGACAAAAGGGAGGGTGATATGAAGTTCTATGTTTTTTTTATATATTTTTTTACATAATTTTTATATTTTTACTGTTCACCTTTTTTAATGGTCCTTTGAGGGGACTTAAAGCTGTGATCGTCTGATCGATTGTGCTATATACAGCAATGCTATAGTATTTCTGCATATAGTGAAAATCACAGTCTTTTTGAAGCCTGGCCACATGCAGGTTTTATGGGAGCGCTGTAATGACAAGCTCGGAGGTCTTCAGTAGACCCCTGCCGTCAAAGCAACCCATCGGCGATCTGCAACCATGATGGCAAATTAAAATGGTGCGCCCCCATGCCGGTGCATATTAAATGCTGCTGTTAGAGTTTGATAGCGAGATTTAATAGGTTAACAATAAGAGGATAACGATTGTTAGAAGCAGGTCCTGGCTGTAATATTAGACTATGCCGCATATACACTTAATAGAAAAACAAGAGTTAAAAATCTAAATATTTCTGGACTCCAGATTTCTAAATGCATAAACATTAACCACAATGCTTACTGCTGCCATAATTGTTCAGAGAAGACTAATTTCCGATATCAAACATGATGGCCTTCTAATCGCCAATATAGAACTTGCATTGTTTTAGCACAAGCCAAATCTGACTTTCATTTGAAGCAGCCTGCCAAGACCAACAATAACAGGAGGGAGAGGGAGAGAGGAAGGGAAAAAGTTCTAGCTTTTCAACAGAGGTTAATAAGTAGTGACAGTATTAAGTCCATTCTGATTAAGTATGCTGAAAGATATTATTGCTGTTAGTAACATGGAATCATTATTAGGTTAAGCGCAGCGTAGAAAATGAAAAGTGAGTTAAGCTGAGAGTTTCAGAAAAAATTGCATGGCTTAAAATTTGCATTGCTTTTTTTTTTACCCATCCTCTGAGTAGTGTAGTAAAGTGCAAAAAGCAGACTAATTCATAACTGAAAGGGTTTTTCACTACTTTATGTAGGTGTACATGTGTATTTTGTATTTAAGGTATATACTCATGTCTATGTTTGCATATTTATATAAAGATGTACAGTACTGCTCATCGTTATTAGCACCCATGAAGTAGGCCCTGTTCCTTTGCCACATTGGTGAAGACAAAGAAGCTGTCTGAGGACATCAGAACTGCTATTATTAGCAAACACAAGACTACCAAAGGGTATAAGGCCATCTCCAAAGACCTTAGTATCCCTGTTTCAACAGTGCACAATGTTATTAAGAAGTTTACCAAGCATAGAACCATCAAGAACCAACCTGGATGTGAGGGTAACAGGAAAATTGACAAGAGATTAGACATCTCTTGGTTCTAAGATCGGTGGAAAAAATACCACGTCAAACATACAAAGACCTGAAGACCAACCTGGCACAGTCTGGTGTCATGGTTTAAACAAGTACCAAACGCTGCACACTAAAACAAGCACAGCTTTATGGGCGAAGGCCAAGGAAGAAACCATTGGTGAAGAAAACATATCAGAAGGAACCCACTGATCTTTGCCAAAGAGAACCTTGACAAACCACAATCCTTCTGGGAAAATGTTTTGTGGACAGATAAAACAAAAATAAACCTTTTTGGAAATGCAAAACAACAGTTTGCTCACAGACGGTACAATCAAGCTTATAAGGAGAACACCCTACCAACAGTTAAGCATAGTGGAGGATCCATAATGCTATGGGGTTGCTTTGCTGCATCCGGTACTGGAGGCTTTGAGTGTATCACAGGAATCATGAAATCAGAGAATTATCAAGAGATTTTAGAGTGAAATGTCCTACCCAGTGTAAGAAAACTTGGTTTGAGTCAAAGATCATGGGTTCTCCAGCAAGAAAATGACCCAAAGCACACATCCAAAAGTACACAGGAATGGTTGAAAAAGAAAAAATGAACTGTTTTAAAATGGCTAGCAATGAGTCCTAACCTCAATCCCATTGAAAATCTTCGGGGTGAGCTGAAATCTGCCATTGGGAAAAAGGACCCTGCAAACATTCAAGAGCTTGACCAAACTGCAAAGGAAGAGTGGGAGAAAATACCAGCTGAGAAGTGCAAGAAGCTTATAGATGGCTACAAGAAACGTTTGGAGGCTGTGGTCAATGCAAAGGATGTGCAACCAAGTATTAATTGGGGAAGTGGGTGGGGGGCTTTATTGCTGCACATACTGTTTATTCTGTTTCCTCTTTGAAAATGTAACATTAAGCTGAAAAATAAAGCCTGCTGCAATGTATCTTACAATGTGTCGGCGGGGTCACGTCGTAAGTGACGCACATTCGGCATTGTAAGGTACATTGCAGTGTGTGACAGGTACGTGCGATTGCGATTGAACGTTAAAACGTTCATCGCATACACATCGTACCTTTCTCTAGAATTGCACGTCAGATTGTTCATCGTGCCCGGGGTAGCACAAATCGTAGTGTGTGACACCCCGGGAACGATGAACAGATCTTACCTACGTTCTGCGGCTCCCGGCCCACAATGCGGAAGGAAGGAGGTGGGCGGGATGTTTACGTTCTGCTCAGCTCCGCCTCTTCGATTGCCCGGCTGCCACGTGACGTCGATGTGACGCCGAACGTCCCTCCCACTCCAGGAAGTGGACGTTCGCCGCCCACATCGAGGTCGTATGGAAAGTAAGTACGTGTGACGGGGGTTAATCGTTTGTGCGGCACGTTCAACAAATTGACCGTGCCGCACATACGATGGGGGCGTTACAAATCGCATACGATATCGTATGCGAAATTGCAACGTGTAAAGCAGGCTTACTGTTTTATTGTTGTTACTTTAGTCCACTAATTCAAAAATCCTGAGGATATAACTTTGGTACATTTTGAAAAAAATAAGGGGTGCCAATAATGGTGAACAGCGCTGTATGTACAGTGGACAAAAATATAAATACAACACTTGTTTTTGTTCCCATTTTTCATAAGCTAAACTCAAAGATCTGACACTTTTTCTATGTACACAAAGGCCCTTTTCTCTCAAATAGTGTTCGCAAATTTGTCTACATCTGTGTTAAAGAGGTGGCTCAGCCCTTTTCATTACTGGCCACATATTATGGTGAGAAACAAGGTTTCTTTCAAATACCTTGTGTTGCCAACAGTGCCTGTGAGCGGCGCTATCATTGTCCACTCACCCCCTTCGTGTGACCTATCATGTGATCTACAGTATTCTGGGGTTATTTGCCTAGAAATATATAAATGAACCATAGACTGCAAATACAATTGTGAATATGCAAGTATAGTAGTTCAGGAATTGCGGCCATAGACTATTCTTGACACTGAGGCCACTGGATATCGCTGTCTTTTATTATGTGATATCTTTATAGCTAGAGGCTGTCACTAGAAATTGATGTATTTTCTTTATATTTTATGCGGGTCTTAAAAATATATATTTTTTTTACAATGAGCAATCATAATCGGCAACTGCAGGGTACGATAAGTTCTTTTTGTAGATGTTACAGTATTTTTAGATTACACAATATAGCCATTGGGCTCCTTTAAAATAGAATCTGAGCTTTTTAAAGAAAAAAAATAAATACTTACATGTGTCCTTATAGAGATCAGTAGAAAGCACTTTGGGATATATTCACTAACAGTGGTGTATTACCACATGAGAATATAATTAGGATGGAATTACAGTACTGTGACAAGTTTGTAATTCATACTTGACAATTAGTGATGTGTGAACTCTACAATGTTTTGGTGCTCGGTACTCATAACAAGCAGTTGGATGCTCGGATGGGCTCGACTAGAGTACCCGAGTATAGAGGAAGTGTAATGCCTGCCTGGATCCACAGACTCAGACGGGCTGTAATGGACAGGCTAGAGGAAAGCCACTCACTAAGCAGGACCCCTAGAACCTTGAAACCCTTTAACCCCTATACAGGGATTTGTTATTACACAGGCCCCTGGAGTTCACTATCTGCGGAAGGCTACAGTCCGATGAGAGTAGTAGTCAGGCAGGGTCAAACCAGGAATTGCGGAACAGGGACAGAATCGGCAGGCAAGGACATAATCAGCAAACGAAGCAGAGGTCAAATCCGGATCGGGCAGCGAGGTACATAAACGGCAGGCAGGAGGGTAGTCAGAACACAAGCAAGGTCAGCGCACAGGAATCAAAATACAAACAGCACAGGAACCAGGAATACAGACTATCTCTGGCAGTGGTCAGATGACAGGAGGGGGAATAAGAAGGGTGTGGTGTCTTCCCATTGGCTGCTGGTGAATGATGGCAACGTCAGCTGGAAGACACACACCTACAGTCAGCCAGTGGTACTGCAGGTTCCAGGGAAACCCAGTCTGGTGGATGAGCGGAGCCTGTGCTCAGCAGAGCCACGGGCACCGACTCCTCTCCCATCACCAGCACTATCCATGGCGGGAACACGGCGTCGCCTGGCGATCGGATAAGAAGTTGCAGGAGCGGACTCCGGTGGGGACATGACAGGAAGTCAATGGGGAATGACAGCATTTTTTTGGAAGATCTTGCTTGCGTTTCCCATTGACTTCCATTATACGTGGGTGCTTGAGTCGCACCTATCTGAGAATCCAACTGCTTTTAACGAGTACTGAGCACCCAAATATTTGAGTGCTAGCTCATCACTGGTGACAATCAATCCCTTAACTGACATCCAGCAAAAGTAATAGAGCAGCAGCAGCTCTTCCTTCTCCCGGGTGTCAGTTTCGTTCGAAGGAGGGGACAGTGAGTGACTGCAGGGTTCACAGAAAACAGGCACCAACATCATATCAGAGATGACTATAGGCTGCCTTTATATGGGGGAATATAACAATTGAGAAAGGGTGTTCTGGTAGTGGACAACCTCTTTAGTTGTAAAGCCAAGAAAGTAACGGGTATAGGTGAATAAAAAAATATTATAAATGTATCTTACAATAATTGAGTATAAATGGCTTGCCAGCTATGGTCAAGTCTTGCTCGTATGTCTTATTAGGGCTTATCAATGTCATGGGGGTGGGATGATCTGGTCATTACCCACCTTGCTCATTAAAGGGACTCTGACAGCAAGTTTTTGCTTTGTAACGTGAGAGCACCATGATGTAGAGACACAGACCCTGATTCCAGCGATGTATCACTTTGTTTACCAGGTGCGGCAGTTTTGACAGAATCAGTTTTCTCTGCTGCAGGTCTAACAGAACTCAGAATCTGGCCCACATCACTGATTAGCAGGTTTCTATGTGCACTGTACAGTAAATAAAAAAATAAATAAATCTTCATTTTTATATAGCGCTAACATATTCCGCAGCACTTTACATACATCAGGAACACTGTCCCCATTGGAGCTCACAATCTAAAGTCCTCATCTGTATGTCTTTGGAGTGTGGGAAGAAACCCACGCAAACATGGGGAGACCATACAAACTCCTTGCAGCTAGCGTCCTTGGTGGGATTTGAACCCAGGATCCCAGCACTGCAAGGCTGTAGTGCTAACCACTGAGCCACTATGCCGCCACAGTGACAGAAATATGCTAACCGTTGGTTGGGGAGTAGTTGGACTGAGTCAGCTAATCCTTTAGTGATAATCTTCTGCTGATAAAACACTGGTTTTATTTAAATAAAAACACAGCCTTGCAAGTGATATATACAAAAACGTAATGCCTCATCATACTACCAATATCTTGCAACTGATAACGTATATTTCTGGACTTTAGCCTTCAAACACATAGCACCAGGAATGTGTCTAAATTGTATATCTCCGTTATCATGGAGTTTTATGCCATGTACAAATAAATTATCATGTCAAGCCAGTGAATCAGACTGGACCTTCCGTTCACTGCATGCAGCAAGACATATTGGGAATGGTGAGCTGTATATACAATGAATATACAATATATATAATATAATATATAATATAATATATATATATAATATATAATATATATAATATATGAATATACAATTTTGAGCTTTTTTGGTTTTCTACAAATAAAGCATGAAGATTTTATTCATTGCATTTGCCTGATCTTCCTGCATTACCTGGAATCAGTTTCTCAGCTCCAAAATCATGTTGTTCTCAGATTACATAGCAAAAACCTGCTGACAGATTCCCATTAATTGCCACATTTACCCGCAGTGGCAGCTTCAATTAGTCAGATAAAACACAATGCAGTTCAATTTATAACAAACACCAACACATTGTAAAATTATATACATCATTGCTAGACTTCATTAAAAACAATATGTCTGAAAAATTGATTAATGACAACCTTTACAGAAACTGCAACAGGAAATTTGGCCAGGCGCTCTCATCTACGGTCAGTCGTATATAGATCTCTTTACAGTGCATGTGAAAAACAATCCATGGCCATAAACTAGATCTGTCTCCAAGTAATTTAGATTTTTTTCTAGTAACGTATTTTCAAATAAGTTAGCCATCTTCATGTATCATCACTGCAGAAAATGGGGATTACAAGAAACGAGGAGCCATTTGTGCATTAGAATTAAGCATGGTGTAGCACCTCTCTCTCAAAAGAAATCGAATATTACAGATTTACAGTTAACATCTTTCATTCTAGATATGTTTTGTATTGATCCCTCAGATCTGCTCCTTCGACAAGTACACCAAGCAGTCCTAAGTATAATAACAATTATGATTCTAATGGATTTGTCTCTCTGGAGAAAACCGCTTTTTCATTCCCCCCCCATCTCTGGCCAATAAAAGCACTTTTCAGAAGACCATTCAGTCTGTAGCACAAAGGGGCAACTTTCTAACATATTAAATTAACTATTCGATTGTGAGCAGAAGAATGGATCTGTTCTTTTACAATGTATTGATGAATTAATGGCTGTAGGCAGAGAAATGGTGTACAGTAATCTGAACGTACAGCAGTGTCAGACCTGAAAAGATTGCAGGGGTTTTTTTCTTAGGTAATATGAAAATAATATTTTTTAACAGGAACACGATTAATGTTACCAGAAAATATAACTGGGATTCCAAATTGTTATCAATGTTATTTCTATACTGATCCCCAGACGAATAATAATCTTCATGGCTCCTACAAGGGTGTCCAACTGTTCCTTGGACTAAATCATAATAAATCCATTAAGTGTAGAAATATTATGAAAGGAAAAAAAAAGTAAATATTTTAGTTAGTATAAAAAAATAAGTAATCTTCAATCACTTCGGCTTAGTAGTTGCAATGATATTGAGGGTCTATTTTTCATCCACACAGAACAGGTATATAACCCTTTGCATCACAGACTTCCTTTAAGGCCATTTTCATATAGGTGAAATAGCAGTGTGCGTTTACTGACATATACTAATTATGTTGGGTGGCACGGTGGCTCAGTGGTTAGCACTGCACTCTTGTAGCTGCTGGGGTCCTAGGTTTAAATCCCACCAAGGACATCTACAAGGAGTTTGTATCTTCTCCCCATGTTTGTGTGGGTTTCCTCCGGGTTCTCCTGTTTCCTCCCACACTCCAAAGACATACAGATAGGGAATTTGGATTGTGAGCCCCAATGGGGATAGTGCTGTTGATGTATGTAAATCGTTGCAGAATATGCTGGCGCTATATAAAAATAAAGATTATTATTATCATCGAGAGCTATGATGCTATCAGTTGGGATCATTAGATCCACGGTCAGGCTGGATATTCTTATACCAGTCACATAATGAGCGTGGTTTGTGTGCGAGTTGCTGTCATCTAATTTAGAGGTGTAATTTTGCATAAAAATGTTAAAATGTCAGACGTTGCGAGTAGTGATGAGCAAGCACTACCATGCTCAGGTGCTCGGTACTCGTAACGAGCAATCGGGACGCTTGGATGGGCTTGATTTGTATACCGAATATAATGAAAGTCAACAGGGAACGCAAGCATTTTCCCGGAAGATAAGGCCGCTTTCACAATGCGTTCCAATCTATGTTCACGGTTCCCATCGGGGCTTCCGTTCGAACCCTCTGCAAACCGGGTTTCACACGGGGCCATTGACTATAATGGTGCAGACAGAGTCACTGTGTTATCTGTGGGTCCCCATTTTCTGGAGTATACGCTTTCTGGAGGCGGACACCCAGACAAAGTATGCTAAAATGGGTTCAGACAGAAGCCCACGACGGGACCATTGAACAGAGATCAGAACGCAGTGTGAAAGTGGCCTAACAGTTTCCCATTAGCTGTTGAGCCCGTCTGAGCGTCTAAATGCACGTTACGAGTACCGAGCACTCGAACAAGGTAGTGCTCACTCATCACTAGTTATGAGTCAAAGTGACATGTTTCTAAAAACACAGTTTGGATTTAATGCGATTGCTGTGTATCGGTGGTGTTATCTCTCCAATGCACCCACATTTACACTGCGTTCTGGATATCATGCAAACAAAGTTGTCCAGTAGCCCTAGCCTTAGTAGTAAATTACCATTCAGTAAGTGATAAAAAGGTATGTACTGCATGTTTCATTTAATCAGCTATGTGAATACGCAACTGGAAATTAAAGGGGTTGTCCCAACCTATATCACCGAGAACAGATTTTTGACGTTTTGGATGACTGGTCTTCACAGACTTTTGATTAGAAATTGCTGAATTTTGACTATGTATACATGGAGTTTTTTGGAGCGGAAACTCTTCAAATCTCAATTACTTAGTTTTCCACTCAGTGGAAACGAAAATATGAAAATTTGAGCCAGACACTTCATCTTCATAGCTTTTTACTGACAGGTGTCTGTAGTTGGAGCACTGTGTTCTCTGCCCTTATTCGCATTGATGTCTCTGATGCTGGGTAAGGTTTTAACATTAGAGTTGGACTATTTAGACATTTCTTTCTAAACCTCTTCAAAGAAAAAAACAAAAAAGCTAAGAAAACCCCTCCATACATGAAGAGAAAAGTGACTTTCCCATAAAAATAAAATAGTTTTCCAAGAATTTTTGAAGCATATTTGTTTTGCATTGACCTTGGTCAGGATCCACTCCATAAAACTTTTTTTTTTAAGCAATTTTTCTTGCCGTTTAGCCAATAGGAATCTATAAATTGTATTACAATACATTTCTATGCCTTTTTGTAGCATTTCTACATTTATTCCTTTTTTTTAATTCCTGTATGCTGTGTTGAAGAGGATGAATGCATCTTGCAATAGGCTTTTGTATAGGAAAAAAGTGTGAAAACAAAAATTCTTGTGAAAGATGCATGAAATTAAGTTCTTGCCAATATAAGTGATTGGGAGCGATCTTGCAATACCACTCACAGCCACTAAACAATGTACAGAACTGTGCATCCTTCAGTTATTTGCTGGGGGTTCTGGAGTCGGCCCCCAACCACTCTGATATTGGTAACTGTCACGCTGTACAAAGGGCAAGTGAGACGTAGTACAGCATATTAACCACTAGGTGGCAGCAGAGTAGTGAAGGAGAGTAAAAGTAACACTGCAACAGAAAGGCAGCTGAAGACAGCAGACTAACTTCAGCAGGCAGTTAACAGGCAAATCACCAGGGGGCAATAGAGTACAGTCATGGACAAAAGTTTTGAGAATGACACCAAAATTATATTTTCACATGATCTGTTGCCCTCTGGTTTTTAATTGTGTTTGTCTGATGTTTACATCACATACAGAAATATAATTGCAATCATATTATGAGTACCAAAAGGTTATATTGACAGAATGAGTTAATGCAGCAAGTCAATATTTGCAGTGTTGACCCTTCTTCAGGACCTCTGCAATTCTCCCTGGCATGCTCTCAATCAACTTCTGGACCAAATCCTGACTGATAGCTGTCCATTCTTGCATAAGCAATGCTTGCATTTTGACAGAATTTGTTGGTTTTTGTTTTTCCACCCATCTCTTGATGATTGCCCACAAGTTCTCAATGGGATTAAGATCTGGGGAGTTTCCAGGCCATGGACCCAAAATCTCTATGTTTTGTTCCATGAGCCATTTAGTGATGACCTTTGCTTTATGGCAAGGTGCTCCATCATGCTGGAAAAGGCATTGTTGGGCGCCAAACTGCTCTTGGACAGTTGGGAGAAGTTGCTCTTGGAGGACATTCTGGTACCATTCTTTATTCATGGCTGTGTTTTTAGGCAAGACTGTGAGTGAGCCAATTCCCTTGGCTGAGAAGCAACCCCACACATGAATCGTTTCAGGATGCTCAACAGTTGGCATGAGACAAGACTGGTGGTAGCGCTCACCTCTTCTTCTCCTAATAAGTTGTTTTCCAGATGTCCCAAACAATCGAAAAGGAGATTCATCTGAGAAAATGACTTTACCCCAGTCCTCAGCAGTCTACTCCCTGTACCTTTTGCAGAATATCAGTCGGTCCCTGATGTTTTTTCTGGAGAGAAGTGGCTTCTTTGCTGCCCTCCTTGAAACCAGGCCTTGCTCAAAGAGTCTCCGCCTCACAGTGCATGCAGAAGCACTCACACCAGCGTGCTGCCATTGCTGAGCTAGCTCGGTACTGCTGGTAGTCCGATCCCACAGCTGAAACAGTTTTAAGATACGGTCCTGGCGTTTGCTGGTCCTTCTTGGGCGCCCTGGAGCCTTTTTGGCAACAATGGAAGCTCTCTCCTTGAAGTTCTTGATAATGCGATAGATTGTTGACTGAGGTACAATCTTTGTAGCTGCGATACTCTTCCCTGTTAGGCCATTTTTGTGCAGAGCAATGATGGCTGCACGTGTTTCTTTAGAGATAACCATGGTTAATTGAAGTGAAACAATGATGCCAAGCACCAGCCTCCGTTAATCATGACTGATTGATCGCCAGCCCTGTCCTCATCAACACCCACACCTGTGTTAATGGAACAATCACTAAAACAATGTTAGCTGCTCCTTTTAAGGCAGGAATGCAATGATGTTGAAATGTGTTTTGGGGGTTAAAGTTCATTTTCTTAGCCAATATTGACTTTGCAAGAAATTGCTGTTAAGCTGATCACTCTTTATGACATTCTGGAGTATATGCAAATTGCCATTAGAAAAACTTTAGCAGTAGACTTTGTAAAAATTAATATTTGTAGCATTCTCAAAACTTTTGGCTATGGCTGTAGTCAAAAAGTCAGGGTCTAGCCAGGAAAGTCAAGTCACAGCAATGGAGGATACAAATCAAGCCAGAAAAAAGAACCGAGTCGGAAACCAGGAAGTCAGGAATGCAGAGGGAAACACAAACAACAGATAGGAGCGGGAAGTTAGGGACTGGGATAGACGGACGAACGGGGGAGGGTACAGGTCAGGGCAGGGTAACAAGGAATCAAATCAAACAGGAATTTTCACCAGAGCAAGTCACAGGCTACAAAGCAAATCTATAACCAGCACAGGAATGCAGGTTCAGGGACCATATATATTGTCTCCTGACACCAGAATGAGGCTGATGGGAGTAAACCCCTATGGGGAGATAAGGTATGCACACCAGTGACTATGGAAGGGGAATACATGGAATAGCAGAAACTGCTGTGTGAATACTGACATGAAAAATTCAATAGCTATTTGTAAGAATGAAATGTGAAAAATGGAACCTGCATTACTGCCATGAATATATGAATAAAGAGAAATTTAGCTACTGAATTGATCAATGCAGAAGAGCCCCAACACTACGCCAAAGTATTTCTCTACGTTGGGGTCCCTAGCTTGTGTGTGTCCTCTCATGCAGTTAAAAAACTTACCGTGTATGGGACGCTGAGACCCAGGCTATATATGCGTATAATGTGGATTGGCAATAGGTGTGTATGGGGAGGGTTCACAAACGAAAAACTACTAACATTAAGGAATAACGTTTGGAACTCCATTCTATGTCTGAACTGGGTGCAAAAAACCTAAAAAACATCACTATGGGGAGATAAGGTATGCACACCAGTGACTATGGAAGGGGAATACATGGAATAGCAGAAACTGCTGTGTGAATACTGACATGAAAAATTCAATAGCTATTTGTAAGAATGAAATGTGAAAAATGGAACCTGCATTACTGCCATGAATATATGAATAAAGAGAAATTTAGCTACTGAATTGATCAATAAGCTAGGGACCCCAACGTAGAGAAATACTTTGGCGTAGTGTTGGGGCTCTTCTGCATTGATCAATTCAGTAGCTAAATTTCTCTTTATTCATATATTCATGGCAGTAATGCAGGTTCCATTTTTCACATTTCATTCTTACAAATAGCTATGGAATTTTTCATGTCAGTATTCACACAGCAGTTTCTGCTATTCCATGTATTCCCCTTCCATAGTCACTGGTGTGCATACCTTATCTCCCCATAGTGATGTTTTTTAGGTTTTTTGCACCCAGTTCAGACATAGAATGGAGTTCCAAACGTTATTCCTTAATGGGAGTAAACCCCTGACATGACCAGGCCAGGTCTGTGAGACTCTGAAGCGGAGAATACCGGTCCTGGATCATGACAGTAACTATTTATACTAACAAAAGGAGCTGTTACCCACCCTGCTTGGTTCCAGGACTACCTCTGTGACATTCCTTGTTGATTGGCTGCTGCAGTGACATCATGTCAAATACTGCAGCCAACCACTAGGCTCAGCAGCTCATGGCGTCTACATTGGCAGAGCCGCCGAGTCCAGTGATTGGATGTAGCGGTCATTTTCACTGATGCGATATCATGTGAGGCAGCAAAGATGGCGCAGCAGGGACGGAGAGTATTGGGGTGATGTTATATTAAAAGCTTGGAACTCTGTGGAACAGTAAAATACAAAACCAGACAAGAACTTTGGAAAGTGTTTTTACTTGTTTCCCAGTAAATGCTTTTCTGTTTTCTTATACTGCGTTCTTGTATATTTCTAGTATACAGAGTAAATATTGGGAGCATGAGTTGTATCATCTCAGCTAGTTTATAAAAGTTAATAAAATTATAAATGCCTTAGTCAAACACCTGCAAAACAAAAGAGCTCATTTTCCTGCACCTTATGTACAAGCACATTAATTAATCACAGAAAATATCGACTGTTCAATGATTTTCAATATTCCGTGGTAAATGTCGCTGCAAAAATGTAAAGCCTTTAAGAGTATGTGTAATAACAAAAGCATTAATGACTCAAGGTACTGTAAAAGGCCTTGGGAAAGGAACCTGCAGCCCAAGCAGAAGACGTCATCCTAGCACTGGACAGCGGCCATGGCTTTCCGGAAGTAAAGGTCAGCAAACTGTCCACTGGTTCTGCCAGGCCGGAACGAGACAGCTTTAAAGTAATGTGGAAAACCGCAGACTCATTTACCACAGTTATCAATGCGGTTATCAATCACATCCAAACATTAAACTATCTATTGTGGGCATTGTAAATCAGGTTACTGTAATTGGCTATTTCCTATTACAGCTCGCAGAGAAATTTACAAATCACATGGAAGAAACCTTTCAGCTTGGACGATGCCCAGAAAATGTTTTTCCCTACTTAAGATGACTGTGCTGTGCAACCATATTAATAATATGTATTGATTAGAAGATTACGTCAACATTCGGGGTTAAAAACGTGTGATTATTGCAGGCTATGAGAATTGATTTTCAGAATGATAATAACACAAATCAGCACCCCCAGTGATTACAGAAGATGGCTGAAACTGCTAGAAAGTCTGATGTGGTCAACAAGAAGCTGGCAGGGAAGGGGAATTAACCAATACATTTATATAAGAAGGGGAATTAACCACAGGTCATGCCCAAATTTCAACAAAATACACACAGAAAAAAAGATTAGTTCTCAAACGCAGACTAAAGCATAATTTCACAACTTAAAGGGAACCTGTCACCGGATGTTTGTAATACTTACCTAACGGTCAGTGCGTAGCTGTCCGGTCAGATGGGCGTCTCCATACTCTGGGTCCTGCACCTCCTCTTTCGGCCATCTTTGCTCTCCTTCTGAAGCTAGTGCGGATGACGCGTTCTATGTCATCTACACTAGCCGATAGTGAGGTCCTGCGCAGGCGCCTAAACCACACTAAAGCCTGCTCTACACCTTACGATCCAGCATACGATATCGTATGCGATCGTAACCACCCCCATCGTATGTGCGGCACGTTTAATTTGTTGAATGTGCCGCACATATGAGTAACCCCCCGTCACACGTACTTACCGTCCATATGACCTAGATGTGGGCGGCGAATGTCCACTTCCTGGAGTGGGAGGGACGTTCGGCGTCACAGCAACGTCAAGCGGCAGCCGGCCAATAGAAGCGGAGGGGCAGAGCTGAGCGGGACGTAAACATCCCGCCCACCCTCCTTCCTTCCGCATTACCGGCCGGGAGCCGCAGGACGCAGGTAAGATCTGTTCATCGTTCCCGGGGTGTCACACACTGCAATGTGTGCTACCCCGGGTACGATGAACAACCTGACGTTCAATTCATGAGGAATGAACGACGTGCGTGCGATGAACGTTATACCGTTTAATCGCAATCGCACGTAGCTGTTACACACTGCAATGTACCTTACGATGCCGGATGTGCGTCACGACGTGTCCCCGCCGACACATTGTAAGATACATTGCAGCGTGTAAAGCGGGCTTAAACCGTATACTAAACCAAGTATTTGACCAGAGCTTTTTGGGCAAAGTCCATGGAAGAAACTATTGCTGAAGAAAATACATAAAAAGAAACCACTGATCTTTATAAAACAGTGCCTTGATAAACCACAATACTTCTAGGAAAATGTTCTGTGGATAGATGAAACAAAAATAGACTTTTTGGTAATGCAAAGCAACAGTTTGTTTATAGACGGCGCAAAGAAGCTGATAAGGAAAAGAACACCCTACTAGAGATGAGCGAACCTGAGGTTTGGTTTTCAAACCAGGCACCAGATATAAAAATCAAGGTTCGTGTTCGAATGTTTTACATAAAAAAAAACCTCACGTGAGCAAAGCTATGCTTAGGTTACACTTGGTGCTCAGCCCTCTGTAAGCCACTTTCAGTGTTTGAAGGGCACACAATGGGGGTAACAACAGCATGATCACATGTAGTGTGCAGCAAAAAAAAGAAGTTTGAAAAAGTCCGCCTACCCTCCCCTGGAAGTGATCTGCTTATGGCTGGCTGACTTGATCCAGGGTTCGAGTCAAGCTTGAGCCTGTGGAGCTAGGCTCATTTGCACTTGGCGAACTGAGCCTCTGTACACCCTACCAACAGTTAAGCATGGTGGAGGATCCACAAGGCTGTGGGGTTGCTTTACTGAGTCTGGTACTGGAGGCCTTGACCGTATCACAGGAGTCATTAAATCAGAGAATTATCAAGAGAATTTAGAGCAAAATTTCCTATCCAGTGTAAGAAAATTTGGTTTGAGTCAAAGATTATGGGTCCGTCAGCAAGACAATACAAAAACACACATGCAAAAGTAAACGGGAGTGGTTGAAAAAGAAAAAATGGACTGTTTTAAAATGGCCAGCAATGAGTCCTGACCTCATTCCCATTGAAAATATTTGGGATGAGCTGAAATCAGCCATTGGGAAAAAGGACCCTGCAAACATTCAAGAGCTTGAACAAACTGCAGAGGATGAGTGGGAGAAAATACCAGCTGAGAAGTACAAGAAGCTTATAGATGGCTACAAGAAACATTTGGAGGCTGTCATCAAAGCCAAAGGGAGTGCAACCAAGTATTAATTAGGGGGGCTTTATTAATGCACATGCAGTTTATTCCATTTTTGCTTTGAAATTGCAACATGTAAGCTGACAAAGAATGTTTTATTGTTGTATTACTTTGGACCACTAATTCAATTTCCATTTATTTCCAAAGATATTGTACAGTCTATGAAAAATATGAAGGGGTGACAATAATGGTGAGCAGCACTGTAACACCTCCTACTGTACTATATATGGAGGGGAGTGGGAGTGTTGGAGTGAGGAGCAGAGTGAGGACTCAAGCAGAGAAAGGCACAGAAAGATAGGTTGCACTTTCAGTCTTTGGCAGGGGCCACACGGGGATCTACTGTGATCCTCGCATGACACTCGGGTCGCGCTGGCAGCACAGCTGGAGCCAAGTGTCATGAGAGTGTCCCTGCGACTAAGGTCCGATCATGCGATTGGACCTCAGCTGCGGGGGGGGCGGGCCAGCGCTGAGGAGGGGCGGGCCAGCACGGAGGAGAGGGAGGGATTTATCTTCCTCTTTCCGCCGTTGCTGGCTATTGCCATTTTCGCACTACACCCGCGGTACACTGGTGTACTGCACGTGTAGTGCGATCTTTCTCTTGCCCCATAGACTTGAATGGGTGCGAGAGAAAGAGTCTTGCATTACAGTCACAGCTTGCTGCGATTGTTTTCTTCGGTCCAATTGGGGCTGAGAAAATAATTGCTCATGGGTGCTGGGACATAGGTTAATATTGGTCCGAGTGGAATGCGATGCTTTTTCGCATTACACTCGGTCCGATTTTCATGCCGTGTGGCTTTGGCCTTTTACCTCAACTCAGAGCTGGATTCACATCTACAGTGCTCAGTACTGCTGTATATTGTCTGTGTACTAACTAAGAAGTAAAGATCAGTAATTTATCTGTATGTGCTGTGTTTTGAAGACATGAGAGAAGCTTGTCTCATTCCACAAACTCAAGTTCATTGCAATTTAAGAAATAGAATCCACAAAGGGGAATACTGAGGAAAATACAGGTTACAAAACACATAAGAGCCAGAAATAATGTTATTTCTAAAAAAAATAAAAAAAAATTCACGAACACTAAGATTATAAGTTAAAGTTTCAAATCTACTTTTTATTTACCTATATAATAAAAAATACAAATATCCAAAGGCACTGATAGGTACTACCACAAGAAGGCAGGCCATCGCATCATAATTAAGGCTCAAGCACATATATAATAAAGGGTACAGTAACTGGAAGAATATAATATTAAAATACAGTAAAGCCATCTACAAACATGTGGGTCTTGATGACCAATTAAATATAGTATAATAAATAAATTATATAGCATTTATAAACTCACCCTTCATAATTAAAAAAAAAAAAAAAAAAAACATTAATAAGTAGAATTATCAATATATCAAGGCACAGGTGGTAACAGAACTTCTTACAGATCAGGAGAACAAACCCCATTCCCTACGGCCCAATTCTACCTGTGTAAGTCAAAAAATGAGTCCTCTTGGCAGGCGTCAGGCTGGTATGTATTGCTATTATGGAGTGTAGTCTACATTAGTCCATGTATAGGTAGGTATACAATGAAAGTATGCCACACTCTTTATTTACAATAGTGTTGCATTACCGACATAGACCACTGTATGACAATAAATGGTATAATCTACAGTCTTTCGTTGGACAAATCCATTGGGAAACACGTTAAATACCCAAGATGTGCTCGGCTGGTTTTGTCATCACCAACTTAACTTTATTTAGTTTTTAACCACTGACTTTTCTCAGCTGGCAATTACCTTGATTGTGCCTGTTTATATCTCAGTGGTTAGCACTGCAGTTTTGCAGCGCTGGGGTCCTGGGTTCAAATCCCACCAAGGACAACATCTGTAACGAGTTTGTATGTTCTCCCTGTGTTTTTGTGGTTTTCCTCCCACACTCCAAAGACATACAAATAGGGAGTTTAGATTGTGAGCCCCAATGGGGACAGTGTGTGGAATTAATGGTGCTATATAAAAATAAAGATTATTATCATCTCTAAAAACACTGTACAATACTGTCACTGATACAATGTCTGTGTGATCCCTCTTGGACTACAACGTGTGAAATTAAAGACAAAGTACTGTATTATCTCTCTAATGGGTGAGGCATTACTAATGCCAGATACAAGACATTGTAGTCCAGCAATGATAAGGATCCTGTTGCTTACACAAACAGAGCAAATACACCACAGATGGACCTTGACAAGTCAGGCATCCATGAATTCTCTGTGGTAACCCTTGCAGCATGCTGTCTTCAGATTACATATCAAAAACCTGCTGACAGATTCCCTTTAAACTGAGGTTTTCTATGAGCTGCTAGTCATTATTACTCCCTTGTGATCAGACTCTTACAGTCAATAGCTCCTACACATATGGTATTATTATATTTTTTATTCATTCTGCCTGTAACAAAAAAAATACAAATTTTTTATTATTCTCATTTGAGCTTTTAGGTATAATAGCATTATCATCATTAAAGTTTTTTTCCCCACTTCCAAGAGAAAAAAAAAAGCCATACCTGTACCGGCCAAGAATTTCTCTCTAATCCCATACTTAGCCCTTATGTTGTGTCCTTCCTGGCCTTATTGATTGTGGATCTGTAAATGCTCATATCATTTTGTCTAGTCTGAAATACCCAGCAATCATGTACTTTTCAACTGCAAGGTTATAAGCCATTCTCAAAAATACAGGAAAAGTGGATTAGGCATACTTACAGGTAATTACATATATACAGTGTATATACGTATATATACTGTTCCAATCCACTCTTTCCCATTAAACTCCACCATTACACTATTTACAAAATCTCCAAGGGCTTTCAGGAAAAATGCACAAAACCATTATAGATAAACATCAGCTCAGTCCTCTAAAGCCTCGGCCTAAGTAATAAAATAAAAGCTAGGTTTTATAGCCGGGCATCCCGAGCATGTAACATAGGCTATATATCAATATCCTCCGGTGTATGCCTCTCCTTACACTGAGGATACTGATTTTCGGTACAAAAGGTGGCTGTAATGGCTAAAACCATTATTGAAAACCGCTGCCGAGACCACCTCAGGGGAAGGCTCAATAATTGTTTCAAGCAGACGGTGTTTTTCCTCCTTTAACTGTAACAGGAGTGGAACAGACAGTACGTAATGGAATGATTGGAAGGAATCTCTCACTGACAATAGCAGGGCTATATAATAAAGCTCCATTAGTCTAATGCAGCTAATGTAAAGATAATATAGATAAATGAAAATTAATGATATTAGGAAAAACTATGCTTTCTAGTCTGGACGAGGATTAGAAGTCATTCCCATAATAATTTAGCAGTTAGCTATTACTCCCACTTAATGGTAAAAGAGTTCAGACTTTTTGCTGATAATTACAGAATATGTGATAGCTTATATTAGCAGCAGAATTTAGGATTGTCTCTTGATCTGACCATAGACCTACTAATGGGACTCCAACGTTCACTAGAACGGGGGGTCTAGAGCCCCTTTTTCCTTTTCACTGCATGATGGGAGGCTTGGAAAGAAGTATTGGTCGACCATGTCCCCTGCTGCTCAGTTCATGGTCTATGGGGCTGAAGGAAACAACCAAGAGATGTCCTTGGTGGACTCTGTCAGTCCTATAGGCTGTAAATGGAGAAACCCTTCTAGTTCTTGGCCACCACTTCAATGAACCTCTAACAAAGTGGGCAATGTTCAGGACTTTTCTTCTAGTGTTGTAGAGGTCCCAGCAATCTGATGTCAATAACCTATTTTAGGAATAGACGACTAATGCCAGTTGTGGGTAAAAAACTCTTTTAGGGATCCTTCAGATGTCCACGCAATGCGGTCCATGCACATACCAGAATACATGGAATGGATGCGGCTCTCCCGACCAGAGCGTGACAGCTTCATATATTTCTATCAGGCTGTAACGCATGGGTCAGAAGACCTCCGGCCAGTCTGCTGCATTGCAGTCTGTGCACAGACCAGCCGCCGGTTCTCCTGTGCCGAGTGTGACAGTCTTAAAGAAATATATGAAATGGCCATGCTCTGGTTGGGAGAGCCACGTCCAGTCCATGTATTCTGGTCTGTGCATGTTGTGGGGAAAAAACTCTTTCAGGGATCTTTCAGACGTCCATGCAACGCGGTCTATGACTGGACGCGGATCTCCTGGCCAGAGTGTGACAGCTTCATATATTTGTATAAGGCTCTCACGCTCAGCATAGGAGAAAAGTGGCCAATCCGTGCACATACTGCAATACAACAGACAGCCAGGGGTCTCCTGACCTGAGTGTGACAGCCTCATAGACATATATGAAGCTATCACGCATTGGTCGGGAGACCCCCAGCCAGTCTGTTCATTCTAGTCTGAGCACGGACTGCATTGCACGTACGTCTGAAAAAAGATGGATTTACATGATGTAGGTTTTATTGCAGAAATTTCTGAGAATGTCTTAATCAACTGAATAGAATGAGCACATATCCGTATGCTTCTAGCCAAGACAACCCTTTTCAATTAATTTAATTGATTTCTAGTAATATTTAGAAATATTTTTTAGCAGCATCTGCCATGAATTTACCCTAAAGGCCGCTTTACATTGCATTACTTTGGATACCCGCCCCCATCTGTTGTGCGACACGGGCAAATCGCTGCCCGTGCTGCACAACATCGCCCAGACCCGTCACACTACTTACCTGCCCGGCGACGTCGCTGTGACCGGCGAACCGCCTCCTTTCTAAGGGGGCGGTTCGTTCAGCGTCACAGCGACGTCACAGCTGCGTCACTGAACCGCTGCCCAATAGAAGCGGAGGGGCGGAGATGAGCGGGACGTAACATCCCGCCCTTCTCCTTCCTTCCGCATAGTGGCCAGGAGGCAGGTAAGGAGAGGTTCCTTGTTCCTGCGGTGTCACATGGAGCGATGTGTGCTGCTGCAGTAACGATTTTTGAGAATGGATGCCCATGTCAAACGATGAGCGATCTTGCACGTTTTTGCATCGCTAATGCGGCCGGATGTGCGTCACCAATTCCGTGACCCCAACGAGTTCGCATTAGCGATGTCGTAGCGTGTAAAGCCCCCTTAAAGGGAACCAAACATCAGGATTTTCGTGTATAAGTTGCAGCCAGTGCAGTACTGGCACTATCATGCACAGTGTGTACATACCATTAGGGTGCAGCTCGGGTGTTTAGGCAGTGAAATCCAACTTTATAAAGTTTGAAATTTCGTGCACTTTTTGATTGACGTGTGCACCTCTGCAGATAATGTCCGGGTGGGTTATGCAGGAGTTCCCCGCCCCCCCACCAGCCTGTTCCTCCCTCTGTCCTGATGTCCGGGCGGGTTATGCACGTGTTCCCCGCCCCCCCTGTTCCTCCCTCCCTCTGGCTGTATGTAAATATCTAATCTTCAGAAACATGAAAATAATATTGCAACATGGACTAGTCTGGTCTGATTTACAGACAGGATAAGTACATGCAAATAGCAGGAAGCTCCTGCACCCACTGTTATGCGGATGGGCATACGACTATCTCCCTCTTATGTACAGTGCCTTGTAAAAGTATTCGGCCCCCTTGAATTTTTCAACCTTTTCCCACATTTCAGGCTTCAAACATAAAGATAAAAATTTTAATGTTATGGTGAAGAATCAACAACAAGTGGGACACAATTGTGAAGTTGAACGAAATTTATTGACAATTTTGAACTAAAAAATAAAAAATAACAGAAAAGTGGGGCGTGCAATATTATGCGTCCCCTTTACTTTCAGTGCAGCAAACTCACTCCAGAAGTTCATTGAGGATCTCTGAATGATCCAATGTTGTCCTAAATGACTATAAATATTAGCCACTTGTGTGTAATCAAGTCTCCGTATAAGTGCACCTGCTCTGTGATAGTCTCAGTGTTCTGTTTAAAGCACAGAGAGCATCATGAAGACCAAGGAACACAACAGGCAGGTCCGTGATACTGTTGTGGAGCAGTTTAAAGCTGGATTTAGTTACAAATAGATTTCCAAAACTTTAAACATCCTAAGAAGCACTGTGCAAGCGATCATATTGAAATGGAAGAAGTATCATACCACTCCAAATCTACCAAGACCCGGCCGTCCATCCAAACTTTCATCTCAAACAAGGAGAAGACTGATCAGAGATGCAGCCAAGAGGCCCATGATCACTCTCGATGAACTGCAGAGATCTACAGCTGAGGTGGGAGAGTCTGTCCATAGGGCAACAATCAGTCCTACACTACACAAATCTGGCCTTTATGGAAGATAGGCAAGGAGAAAGCCATGGCAGCATGGCAGCCGTGGCAGCATCATGGTTTGGGCCTGCTTTTCTTCAGCAGGGACAGGGAAGATGGTTAAAATTGATGGGAAGATGGATGGAGCCAAATACAGGACCATTCTTGAAGAAAACCTGTTGGAGTCTGCAAAAAACCTGAGACTGGGACGGAGATTTGTCTTCCAACAAGACAATAATCCCAAACATTAAGCAAAATCTACAATGGAATGGTTCACAAATAAACATATCCAGGTGTTAGAATGGCCAAATCAAAGTCCAGGCCTGAATCCAATCGAAAATCTATGGAAAGAGCTGAAAACTGCTGTTCACAAACGCTCTCCATGCAATTTCACTCAGCTCGAACTGTTTGCAAAGGAAGAATGGGCAAGAATTTCAGTCTCTCCATGTGCAAAACCGATAAAGACATACTCCAAGCGACTTGCAGCTGTAATTGCAGCAAAAGGTGGCGCTACAAAGTATTAACTTAAAGGGGACGAATATTAGTGCACGCCCCAATTTTCAGTTTATTATTTTTTTAAAAAGTTTAAAATAAGCAATAAATTTCGTTTAACGTCACAATTGTGTCCCAATTGTTGTTGATTCTTCACCATAACATTAAAATTTTTATCTTTATGTTTGAAGCCTGAAGTGTGGGAAAAAGTTGAAAAATTCAAGGGAGCCGAATACTTTCGCAAGGCACTGTACATAGGCCTGTCAAATTCTGGGAAAAGCCGGACTAGTCTCATCTCCAGCTAAAGTATATTTCCTATTAAATGAAGGACAGTTTCAGAGAATAATATACTGTACCTGGCTGATTCTGCATTATACTTTGCAGGCAGACTGCGATTCACGCTGCCTTTGGTTTGGGCAGAATGAACCGCCTGACAGGTTGTCTGTAACCTATTTTTTCCTTCATAGACACACTATAGCACAGAGCAGTAGATGGAGCATCACAGCTCTCCATGCGGAGGTCATTGCTGTGGAGCTTGTACAATAGGTGTGCATGTTGGTACAAAAAGATCAAGCAAGAAATAGTTGCAAAAGAATTGAATCTTTAGACAGGGCGATCACCGTGCCATCTTTTATTAGATGTCTTCCTAAATTTACCACCAATGGAAAGCTCAAACGTTATGAAAATCTAAAATTGAACGATTATGTCTGGGAATTTCTTGTTTTTCCTAAATTAACTAATCTAACTATGACGAACTAGGCATTTGGCAGTGAAATAGAGGTACTGTCCATTTGCAATCCACTATAGAATGTTTCGGCAACGATGCCACACCATTGCGGTAATGCCGCCTTACCACTAGCGCTTCTCTATCATACACGCCTTTTCTCTATACAGTCTGTATGTCTGAAGAATCACTAAGTAATTAACCAAAATGTAATATTTTGGATTGCAAATAAACATCACCTCTATTTCACTACCGAGTGCCTGATTCTTAATAGCTACTATAAAGGGGAAGGACCCTACTAGCGCACCACTGTCTTGGGAGTGCTATGATCTACTATCACGATGTGACTGCAGGATAATGATGGACAAGGGGCTACTTTACTGTCCCTCACGCTAGGGCAACCTAAGCTAACCCTCACCTCTGGAATACCCAAGAAGGTGGAGATGCCAGTGTCTTGTGTCTTACTATTCTCCAGACCAGATCTAATCTTTTACCCTCTCTCCCCCCAGGGAAGGAAGGGTCCAGGAGTGTGATGGAAACACAATTTAAGACAGGCAGGGGAACCCAGAATTGAGACACACTGCAAACTCACAGGAGTAAACAGTAAGAGACTAACGAGAAAAGCAAGAGCTAGAAGGCAGCAACAAAAAGACAACAAGAGTTAACACCACAACCACTCACAGCAATCATCATAGTATCATCATAGTTTTTAAGGTTGAAGGGAGACTCTAAGTCCATCTAGTTCAACCCGTAGCCTAACATGTTGATCCAGAGGAAGGCAAAAAAAACCCCAATAATATACAACAACTACCAGTAAGTCTGGATCACAACCCCACACCAGACCATTATAAGTAAGCTATAGCTGGCATTAATAGAATAATTCAGCCACCATACTGTACATATAGGAGTGGAGCGAACATGACTGCCTCCCTGTAACGCTTGCATGGAGCCACAGATTCAGACTGGCTGTAAGGGGAGTCTAGAGAAAAGCCGCCCACAAAGCAGGACCCCGAGAACTCCGCAACCCTTTAACCCCTATACAGGAATTTGGAATTACATAGAGCCCCAGAGATCACTACCTGTGGTAGACTGTAGTCCGTGGTGGTAAGGCAGGATCAAAAACCAGGAAATGCTAAACAGGAACAGAATCGGCAGGCAAGGGCGTAGTGAGGAGACAAAGCAGAGGTCAAATCCGGAACTAGCAGCAAGGTACAAAAACGACAGGCAGGAGAGTAGTCAAAAAACAAGCAAAGGTCAGCGCACAGGACTCAAAATACAAACAGCAGATAAACCAGGAGTACAGAACTATCTCTGGCAGTGGTCACATGACAGGAGGGGGAATAAGAAGGGTGTGGTGTCTTCCCATTGGCTGCAGGTGAATGATAGCAACTTCAGCTGGAAGACACACGCCACCTACAGTCAGCCAGTGGTACTGCAGGTTCTAGGGAAACCTAGCCTAGTGGATGAGCGGAGCCTGTACTCAGCAGAGCCACGGGCACCGACTCCTCTCCCATCACCAGCACTATCCATGGTGGGAACACAGCGTCGCCTGGCGATCGGAGCAGAAGTCGCAGGAGCGGACTCCGGTGGAGACATGACAATCCCCTCCAGCATGTGATCAAAGAGACTAATAAGTAGCCCAGAAGAGATTAAGTCTTGCTAGCCTGCTTAAGTCAATGGGTCGATGCCCACATCTCCTTGTGCTGATCACAGACATCAGAGAAATTAGGTAGCAGAGTGCCAGAATCTGTAGTTTCCACAGACCTTGGCACTGCCATAACAGTTGGCAATGGCTGCAAAAATCTCCTTGTGACATATACTCTAAGTTCAGATTTACTAATTTGGCTGGGCTGAATATGTTAGTTTTTATGTCAACTAGTTGAAGTAGCACAAAAAAAATTATAATTTACAAAAATATCTGATCTATTCAGGACAGAATTACATTATATTAAAGTGTAAGAACCTTTGGAAGTAGACATCAACAATATATTTTTAGTTGTAATTTTCATCACCATCTGACCCTGCCTTAGGCCTCTTTCACACGTCCATGTCTCTGGTACGTGTTGGGTTCGTTTCCTCACGTACCGGAGACACAGGCACATGTAGACCCATTAAAATCAATGGGTCTGCGCTCACGTGCGTGTTCTGCCATGGACCGTGTGTGCGTGTGGAGCATACGTGTGTCAGTGTGCTCCACACGTCAACATGTCCGTTTATCTCCGGCATCACGGGTGTCATACGGAACGCAAACGGACCACACGGAGGTGTTCCATGTGACACGCGCCGGAGAAAACACACGTGTTTGAGACAAAAAAAAACAAAAAAAACTTTACTCACCTTCTCCAGCCCCGCTGTCTCTGCCACTGCTGTCACTTGCATCCGCTGATTATGCTCATAGCATATTCACTTCACTGCGGCCAGAAGCTACAGCAGCAGTGGGGAGTCGGCAGGACCGGAGACCGAAGATCAGCACCACGGACTGCAACGCCAGGGACAGGTGAGCAGAAAGTTCCAGTGTTATCACGGATAGCACACGGAGAACACACGTGTGCCATAAACACGGCTCACGGAGGGCAAAACGCACCTTTGACTTGTCCGTAAAAAACGTGCGTGATTTTCACGAATCTGTGAAAGAGGCCTTAGACATTACAGGCAATGTTAACAATCATAATTTATAACTGTACTATACAAATGATGGTTGCACCTAGGGCTTTGAACAGACCTAAGGCATAAAAGTTCTACTTTTTGTGCAGTTCATTTCTGCAAAACAACATTGTTGGTGCGCTATATATTTTGTAATAAGCTTTTCCTAGCAGAGTTGAGTGATGTTCCCCTAGTAGCATTGTATTACCCAGAACAATGGTCATTTGCATAATGCTTAGGATTACACCGCAGAAGCAGTCTTTGTAGGTTCCTTCACTGCTCAATCACTTTGCCCTCTTTCTCATCAATACCATGTCATAAATTTCAGTGCATAAAATATTAAGATCAACAGACTACCAAACCACTCGCAGACACCGAATTTACTGGTAACTGTAAAATCTAAGACCATGAACATTAATGCGGGAAAAGCAAGTACTATTACACTAAAACTGCTAAATCACATGCTCATCTTCTCTCATTTCAGACACAAGCAAACCACGGCTCGATCATTGCACTGCATAATCCATACCATTACTTTTTCCATTATATTCATTCAAACCCAATAGTTGTGAATTATAACTTTCACTCTGTCTAGTCCTATTTAGAATTACAAATATTTTCCTTAAAGGAAACTTGTCAGCTGATAATGCCTCCTGAACCACGGGCAGCATAAATCAGAGTTTGGCTACACTATTGCAGCTAAGGCCAGAGTCACACTTGCGAGTGCTTTGATTGTAACTCGCGTTAGTCTCACATCACATCACCCGGCACAGCCGCACACTCTCCGGACAGGAGCGTCTCAGTTGCATAGAGATACATGCAACCAACCCGCTCCTGTCAGCAGAGTGTGCGGCTGTGCCGGGTGATGTGATGTGAGACTCGCGCGAGTTACAATCGAAGCACTCGCAAGTGTGACTCTGGCCTAAGTATGTTTTACGCTGAAACGTTGCAGTGTTTCAGAGAGCATATACTTTGAAAAGCCAGTTGGGAACTGTGGGTCTCGGATAACTAGTCCAAGGCTGGCAGCTTCTAGACATCCTGCTCCCCTAGACTGACAGCTCTCACCATAAACACACACTTAGGAAGAGACCTGTCATTCACGTGGAATGTGGCAGGGAGAAGCCGCCAGGGACCTGTCTTATACCAGTCATCAGAAAACCATATTCTCCGGCCAACTTTTCAAGGAATGTTGCAGCAGCGCTTCAGAATAAAACACACAGGTAAGATATTGTAGAAAGACATTTATGCTGTTCGTGGTTCAGCCAAAAGTAAGTTGGAATTTACTTTCCACAAAGGAAGTTGCCCCCTTACTGTCAGACATTGGGGTCCCTGTCACTTTCAATTGTATTACTTACTGCAGCTGCTACTGTTACTGAATGACAAGTCACAACAATGACAATAAACAGTAATGGGGAACCATAGTGACCAATAGCAACGGAGCAATCCTAACCTTGAGTAATACATCTTGGGTTTAGGCTTATTCAAACATGGAAACGGGGCAAAATGCTGGAGGTACCATTACAAAAGATGCAACTACCCCCCTGCAAGCACCAAGAAATACCTAAACATTATATGAACTTTGAATTGTCTACCTTCTATATCTAGAGCATATAAATGTATGCACACTGAACAAAAATATAACTTGTTTTTGCTCCCATTTACACAAAAGGCCTTTTTCTCTCAAATATTGTTCACAAATGTGTCTAAATCTGTGCTTTTGAGCACTTCTCCTTTGCTGAGATAATCCATCCACCTCACAGGTCATACCAAGATGCTTATGAGACAGTATGATTATTGTACAGGGGTGCCTTAGACTGGCCAAAATAACAGGTCACTCTAAAATGTGCAGTTTTATTACACAGCACAATGCCACAGAAGTCACAAGTTTTAAGAGAGTGTGCAATTGGCATGCTGACTGCAGACCTGTTCCCCGTGAACTGAATGTTCATTTCTCTACCACAAGGTGGGGAACCTTCGTCCCGCGGACCGTATACAGCTCGCTATGCCCTTTTCTGCAGCCCCCGAGCAGATTGCGGGGGGCGGCAGTGCTCGAGCCGCCATCGCCGTCTTGCGGGCTGCCGGCCCTTTAAATATGCACATGTGCTGCTGTGCATACCAATGCATTCTCCCGCTGGCCAGTGCCAGCGAGCTGAGGACTTACTTTGTGGGCGGGTTTAGCACTCTGCACTTCCGTTCCCCAGCAGCTTCACAGCCTAGCGGTGTGTGCCCGTCCTCTGCCCTCGTTGCTGCGTGCATACCCTATGCCCTTGTTGCTGCATGCACGCCCTCTGCCCTCGGAGCTGCGTGACCAGTGCCTGCTCTCCGGTGCTGTGAGTCCTGCGCTGCTATGTGTCCAGCGCCCGCCCTCTGCTGCTGTGTGCCCCGTCCAGTGCTTTGTGGCCCCCTCCCCACAGAGTTGCGTGCAACCCTCAGTGCTGTATAGCCCCCAATGCTGTGTATCACCCCAGGTTTGTGTGTCCCTCCTCCCCCCTAGTGATGTCAGGGCTCAGCAAGTGATATCTGTACCCCCCCATTGGTGCCTGCGCCCCAGCCCCTCTTGTGGTGCCAGCGCCCCAGCCCCCCCTTGTGGTGCCAGCGTACCAGCCCCTCTTGTGGCGCCCCAGCCCCTTTTGTGGCGCCTACGCCCCAGCCCCTCTTGTGGCGCCTACGCCCCAGCCCATCTTGTGGCACCTGCGCCCCAGCCCTTCTTGTAGTGTCTACATCACAAGAGGGGCTGGGGCATATACATCACAGGAGGGGCTGGGGGCATATACATCACAGGAGGGGCTGGGGGCATATACATCACAGGAGGGGCTGGGGGCATAAACATCACAGGACGGGCTGGGGGCATAAACATCACAGGACGGGCTGGGGGCATATATATGTCCCTAGCCCCTTGTGTGATGTATGTGCCCCCAGTGTCTCCTGTGATGTATATACAGCAGTCCTAGCATCTCCTAAGTGATGTATATGCCCCCAGCCCCTCCAGTGATATATGTGCCCACAGTGTCTCCTGTGATGTATATACAGCAGTCCCAGTGTCTCCTATGTGATATATGTGCCTCCAGTGATGTATATACAGCATCTGTTATGTGATGTATATGATTTACCAATCTTATCACAAAGAGTTGACTGTGCTCCAGACCCAGACAAAAATGAAAAATCAGTTGTGAGAAGAAACATGATTATTATCACCAAATATCACAGCTGCACCAAAGAGATGCAGCTCCGCCACCACAGTAGGGGTGAGGGTGAGTTAATTAATTGTTTGACCAAATATAGCAAGGTCATTTTCACATTGATAATTTTGTACGGCCCCCGAAGGTTGGTAGAAATTTCCAAATGGTTCCCCACCCCTGCTCTACCATAAGCAATCGTCAAAGGCGGATTATAGGGCTTTTGGCATGTTGGATAGGTGTACTCTTCATAGATGAACCCCGGTTTTTACTATACAGGGCAGATGGTGTACTGTGTGTATGGCACAGTGTGGGTGAGCGGTTTGCCGATGTCAACGTTGTGAATCAAGTGGCCGATTGTGGTGGTGGGGTAATGGTATGGGCAGGCGTATGTTATAGACAATGAACACAGGTGCATTTTATTGTTGCCGTTTTGAATCCACAGAGATACCGAGACAATATCCTGTGGCCCATTGTTGTGCCGTTCATTCACGACCACCAACTCAAGTTGCAGCATGATAATGCACGGCCCTATGATTCAAGGATACGTACACAATACTGTAAAGCTGCACAAAAATTGGAGCAAAAACGAAAGTCTTGTGTTTATCTTTTTACTCAGTGTACATTTCACTTTGTTTGGATGTGCTGACTAACTTTCCTTTTGCATTGCACATATGCTAGTGTGTATGCTTCCATCATGGCTGGGCACTTATAACATCAATCCAAAGCTCCTTTTAGTTAGAGTAGAACATAGTCTGCCTTAAGTTTTAAGTTTGTTTTAGATGCCCATGCCCAAGAAAAATTAGTTTTTAGTGTTGGGTGCCATATGAAGAGGTTTTCGTGAACGCCTCAAAGAAGCTGAACAACACACTTGTTGTATCAGTAAATCACACCACCGGCTATTTTTTATTCAGTGACTAGCTGTAGTACCCAGCGTTGCCCGGGATAGCAACTGTCTCTTTGTCTCTCTCCCACTCTCTGTCTGTCTCTCTTTCCCTGTGTCTGTCTCTTTCCCTGTGTCTGTCTCTTTCCCTGTGTCTGTCTCTTTATCTGTGTTTCCCTGTCTGTCTGTCTTTTTCAATGTCTGTCGCTTTCCTTATTTGTCTCTTTCCCTGTCTGTCTCCTTCTCTGTTTGTCTCTCTCTGCCTCTTTCTCTGTCTGTCTCTTTCAATGTCTATCTCTGTCTCTTTCCCTGTCTGTCTCTTTCCTTGTCTGTCTCTTTCCCTGTCTGTCTCTTTCCTTATCTGTCTCTTTGTCTGTCTCTTTTCCTGTCTGTCTCTGTCTGCCTCTTTCTCTGTCTGTTTCTTTCCCATTTGTCTCTTTCTCTGTCTATCTGCCTCTTTTCCTGTCTGCCTCTTTCTCTGTCTGTCTCTTTTTCTCTTTCCATCTCTCCACCGATATCATATTACCTCACTCATAAGCTTTTATACACTAAGAATGTCCCTTGTTGCCTATAGGAACCAATCAGAGCTCCTATTAATGACCTGTAGCTCCCAGCTCCATTGACTTTAATGTAAGCAGGTCTTACATAGTCTATGACGTTCCCTGAGTCACATGAGGTGTCTGTGCAAAATTCTGTGAATGTAAATGTGACGGTGCGGATTCCTTTAGCGGACACACACACACACACACACACACACACACACACACACACACACTCAGCTTTATATATTACATTTACTCTAAGATACTTGATAAAATGCTTTGCTATCTTCAGACTAGATCTTACAGGACTGGTTACCTAACTTACCTAGTGTATGATGCCTGCTAGCTGGAGGTAAGATGCAGTATTTTTGCTTCCTCTTCTTCTGCAGTGGTCTGATCCCACTATTGTCTTGGTGGTACATGTATTTGATTTGAATCTGATTGCAAATATTTGTAAGTATGTTTAATATAGGACATGTAAATTTGTAAACTGAGAAATTATGATCTCATTTCTTATTCATAGGATGAACCCTCAGCAATATTAGGTGGGGCTGTTGTGAGCGCCATGCAGATATCTACTGAAAAACATTTTCTTTGATGCAACAACATCTTTAATGCTTTTCAGGCCATAGCAAGAGGTTTTTGATGAGTGTATAATACAAAATTGATTTTTTTTATCTGATAGGCAACGTTGATTAAAGTAAAGCCTCCCTTTAATCCAAAGCTGTACAATCTAATACAGTGGTCCTCAACCTTTCTTACCTTGGGAACCACAGTCAGCTCTGAGAAAGGGTCGTGAGCCACATATAGAGCATAATACCTGTGCAATGACGATTAAAGCTTTCCAATAGAAATCACCCCGAGGCAGGATACTTACATCCTGGGATTTCCATTTTACCCCCATTCTGAATTCTTGCATCAAGTCCTCCCACCATACTATCGCATCCAGCTTCAACCATCTCATCTATCAGGCAATATCATCCTACCCCCATCTTAACATTTTTCTCTTCATCCAGTTTGCCAGTATGTGTGCATTCAGATCTGATCTTCCGTGCGGTGCTACTCATAAAAGTCACCATCTGGGGACCTTCTTGTCATAAATGAATTGTTAGACCTGGTGCTAAGGCACCAAGCTGGCACACGGCTGCAAGCCCCACATCATGGACTCGCGAGCCACATGTGGCTCCCAAACCACAGGTTGGGGACCTCTGATGTAATGTATTATTTCATGGTCTGTTGTGTAGAAAGACCATCTGTCAGATTTTTATATTTGTTGCTTAAATCGAAAAATATATGTGCTATAGCAAGACCTGAACAATTTTCCTATACTAGCGCAAAGGAGAAGAAAAATATTTGAATATAGTAACTACCGAATTTTGCGTATTATAAGACGCATTGGATTAGAAGATGCACCCCAAACTTAAAGGAGGAAAGTAGGAAAAAATAGTTTTTAATGTTCAAATGAGGGTTTGTCTTTCAATCCTAGTGCGTCTTATAATACCTCACCAGTATGGGAGCGGCGGTGATGAAGCAGCTCAGGAGGGCCATTTTATTGAGGTCCATCACGTCAACTGCGGATGATTCAATTGAGCCTGCTGTCAGATTAATGGCGCCCACTGCATCGCTGACCCTCTGTCCTGTGACCCTATTGAGCCACTCCACTGCAGTGACACCCTCTCCTCCGAGCCCTCAATATCGCCAACCCGGTCTCCTGTGATCCCGCACCACCACTGTCGCTCCGGAAAGCCATAACAGGATTATAAGACGCAACCCCCATTTTTTTGGGGAAAAAAGTACATTTTACAATCCTGAAAATACAGTAATCTCTGATTTCCTTTTTAAAAAGAACTCTGAATGATGAGAGTTAGAATCTGGCTGCTAAAAGCAACTTCTCCCTATATCTATGTATATAAATTAGACAAGTCAAGGATATATCCAAGGTCCTGATTTTCTATGACGTGCTATATGGCATGCAGATAACTATTGAAGCTGTACCAGACTGGAGATGATTTCTGTTTCGTTAAAACCTAAAATATCTATGGCCATCTTTTTCTATATTACAATAAACTTAATTTGAAAGTCATGAACTGATGACATGTCTTCATTTCTAGATAATAAAATGACAAATTGAAAGGGAATTTATGTGTCACCTTTTGTGGGCAGTAAAAGAATTCAATCGGCTCCAAAATGTGATATGAAAAAATAAGACTAACGCATAAATACGTAAAAATGCTTATTTGCCACAACATAGATATGCCCCCATTAAATATATACTCAGTTTACACTATGGTACTATAATTTGTCTCCCTATGACCCAGCTTCACTGCAAGTCTATCAAAAATGCATTGTGGATTCACTGCCCTGCTAACGAAGTTTGATTCATTTTACAACCTCTATTCAGGGAGGATATATAACCTTTATGTACTCCGAATATACACGATAAGTGCACCCGTCCTCTGAAATATATGGCTTTGTCTATGCACCTGCCATACACTATTAATGTCCTCCTTCTCCACAGCTGAATTATCATGTACAGTACAGTGCATCAGTGAAAAGTCTGCCAGGCCTACAAATGAAGCAGTTTGTTACTGAAATGTCCCCAGTTCACACCTCTGTTCTCACAATATACCTGAGGATATCCAAACAAGTAGAATAGCAAGTTCCCATTCTCCCATTATGGAGAGTTTGCTATAAAGTATCGAACACAATGGAAGATTTATGTCCCTATTTGACTATAAGAAATCGAGGGACAGGGGCTCCTATGTTGTCCCTCATGCTAGTGGCCCCTAGACTATCCCTACCCTCAGGGTTACTCCTAATGGTGGAGATGCCTATGCTGTCCCTCATGCTAGTGGCCCCTAGACTATCCCTAACCTCAGGGTTACTCATAATGGTGGAGATGCCTGAGTCCTGTGCCCAGCTATGTTCCTGACCAGAATTGATCTGATTCTACTCTCTCACCAGGGAAAAAAGGGGCAGGAGAGATGGAAACACAGAGGAAGACAGATAGGGGAAAACCAAAACACTGACACACTGAAAACACACAAACCAACAATGAAAAACTCAGGAAAAAAAACCCAGGAAGGTAAAGACAAACAGACAACAAAAGTTAACTCCACAACCGCACACAACAAGACAAGAACTGAACTACAACAACCACTTAGTCTGGATCACAACACCTCAGCAGACCAGCTAAGATAAACGATAGCTGACTCTAATGGAAGTGTCCAACCAGCATATGTAGTAGGGGAACACATGTAATTGGCTGCCCAAAAAATGTGATCAAAGATGACTCCTAAGCAGACCAGCAAAGATTAACTCTTGCTAACCTGCCTATGAACTACCAATCTGTTGGTCGATGTCTGAGTCTGCCTGTGCTGATCACAGAAATGATCAGGTGGACTGTCAGAATCAGTAGTCTGAACAGATCCCTACACCGCCATGACAGTCGGGGAGGTTTGTAAAATTCTCCGTGTGACAATTTATTAATATCGATATATCACATGGGTGGTGGACCAAGCTCTCCCCTACTACAAAGACAAGCATTGTTGAAAGGAGGCAAAATTGCTATTTGGGTAAACTGGTCTGTGAAGTCTATTATAACATTTGGACCCCTGCCAATTGGAAAGTGGAGCCACATGGCCACCAATGTCTACAATTAGATAACTTGTTAGCCCTCACTACTTCTAGAACTGCATATTAGTTGGCTCTTGTAAATCATCTGTAAAAACTGTCAACAAAGAGAAACTGGATCCTATAGCAAAATGTCATTAGTGAGTTTGCACATTTAGACCCTAACTGTTCTGCCTATTGCTATCTGGATTTGCCATACAAGCCATTTTAGGAACATATCTAGGGCCAATACATTTACTAGAAGAAATCAGAATCACAGACTTCGGCAAAACAGCAATAAAATGACATGTACTCAGAAGTCTTCCTGTGGTTTTCCCTCTGAGGTTGTGGTGTGACCTCCAGATTCCCCATTGAATACTTTTTATTTCACGTGCGAGTTTGTTATATTGTAGTTGAATGTGATTGTGCCATTGCTAACTCCTAGAACCACAGCCAGCACAGGACTTAAACGGTTCTGGTATGACCCCATGATCTTCATTTCCATTTACCACTCATTCCTTCCCAACAAAAAGTTTTTGGGACCTGATTCATCAAAGCTTTTTCCCTTTATCCCTGGTTGTAGTAAGATTTTGGTGAGGCACACACAGAGGTGCACGCCACTTCACGCCTCGCCTGACTTATTAAGAGGCAGGCCCACCACCCTGCCTGGTCATTAGGACTGGCATGAAAAATGCCGGCCTTGATAAATTGGGGCCATTGTCTTGGTTACTATTGATCGACGTTCACTGTGTTTGTGAATTGTCATGCTTCCACCTCCCCGTCTACATGGCTAGGGGGTGGAGCCTTCTCTTGGGCCTCACTTCTGGAGCTTGGATGCTTTAAATTCTGTCATCTCTGGTAAACCAGCTTAGCACTGCTTTGCCTGTGATTGCTGGTCCCTGTAAGTGTTTCCTGATCCGTCCTTCCCCTGTGCTCTGTCCGTGTTCCGTCCCACCTCCTTCCTTCCCACAATAGCCCCAGTCATTCCCCATTCTCCTACCTCCCACTCAGTTACTTCCTCTGGTACTGACCTTGGCCTGACCTCGATCTTCCTTTTGCTCATTCCTCCAGTCTTCTTTCTGACCGTACTGTGTATGACCTGGCCTGCCTGACCATCCCCTGCACGCCCCGTGGCCTCTGTATTCTGGCTGACTCTGCAGGGCAATGCTCCAGCACACGCTGTGTGTCCACCTCCATGCTGATTCAGCTCTGTGTAGTGTCTTTTCCTGCAGGTCTCCAGCTCCCCCTGGTGGTAGCCTGACATGAACTACTGTGAACGTATTATAAAATAAATGGCTGACAATATGACTCTGTGTAGATTTTACGTGTGATGTCGGACCACAAAGTAATAGCTGTTAGGTCCGGGTGATGGTGGATCCTCTGGGCCGTGTACCGGACTCCCCCAGTGAGGCAACCTGGAGCTAACCCCTATACAGGGACTGTCCAGTCACCCCACCAGAGGGCCTAGGTACAAGGTAGCCGGAGTACTAGCGGAACCAGGGTAGCGTCCCACAGGGAACGGGTAAAACGGAGTCTTTGGAGCCACAGAGTCCTCGGAGACAATTACGGGAGTCCAGTACGGGTGCCGGTTAGGAAGCTCAGGCGGGATCCGGGTTAGCTGGGTGTGACGGGAAGGCAGCCGGGTGAAGTCGGAGATACCAGACAGGCACAGGCTGCAGAAACGGTGGTTGGATTCCCCGCCAACGGACACCGGAGGACCTTTGGCAATACTGGATTCAGGGACCAGTTACGGAGGCAGAGCAGGCTCTACGGAAGAGACAAAATTTAGTACGAGCAAAGCACATGGGGACCTGGACTTCTAGCTTGCAGAACTCGTAGAACAGGCGACGCCCTCCAGGCAGGAAGCTCCTAATATACCTGACCCTGACTGATGCAATATCCTGTTAGGGAGTGCAGGGCCTTTAACACTAGAACTACTGAGGTAGTCATTTTGACTACTTTGCACCATGTATTTCTATATAGGTGTCACGAGTCCAGTAGTTCTAGTGTTAAGAGGAGGTCAGTGACCGCGCGCGCGCCCTAATGCACATGCGCGACGCCCGGGTGCCAGAAGCCAGAGCAGGGAGCGGTGCCGAGGAGGACGTGTGGCTGGAGGCAGGGGACCCGGGGACTGGAGTGGTGAGTGAGGAACGTCGTCGGGACCCGGGGAGCGTGACAGTACCCTCCCCCAGGCCCCCCTCCCCGCAACCGGGACATGAAGGCACGAATCAGAGGAGTACCCATATTCTCCCGGGGTTCCCAGGACCTATCCTCGGGACCATAACCTGCCCAGTCGACCAGGAAGTACTGCCGTCCCCTGACGGTCTTCATGGCCACGATATCTCTTACCGCATAGATGTCATCATCGGCTATGGGAGGAGGAAGGGACCGAGGACAACAGGTTTCAGCAAGGACACATGGAAGGAGTTCGGTATCCGCATGGAGGGCGGAAGCTGCAACTTGTAGGATACCTCGTTGATCTACTTGAGGACGTTGAAGGGACCGATGTACCGCGGACCCAGCTTGAACGATGGAATCTTGAATCGGACGTACTTGGGAGGCAAGCCAGACCAAGTCCCCAGGAGAGAAGCGAGGAGGATCAAGACGTCTCTTGTCCGCATGTTTCTTCATTCGTGCAGCAGAATGTCCCAGGGAAGTCTTGACCGAGGCCCATATAGCGGAGAAGTCTCTGGCTAGGGCATCTGCTGCAGGTACATCGGAAGCTGGAGAGACTGGTAACGGCACAGAAGGCTGGAGACCATAGACAACATGGAAGGGAGAACTGGAGGTGGATTCGCTGACCTGGTGGTTATGAGAGAATTCAGCCCAAGGAAGGAGCGTGGACCAGTTGTCCTGGTGGGCGTTGACGTAGTGACGAAGGAAGGTGGTCATGATCTGGTTGACTCGTTCCACTTGTCCGTTTGACTGAGGGTGGTAGGCAGAGGAAAAGTCCAGAGACACCCCCAGGTGTTCACAGAGAGTCCTCCAGAAGCGTGAGGTGAATTGGGTTCCTCTGTCAGACACAATATGGGCAGGAAAGCCATGCAGTCGGAAGATGTGCTGTATGAAGGCGTCCGCGAGCTCTTGAGCAGAGGGCAATCCGGCCATAGGAACAAAATGAGCCATTTTCGAGAACCGATCCTCCACGACCCAGATGACCGTATGACCAGAGGACAAGGGCAAGTCCGTGACAAAGTCCATGGCTATGTGTTGCCATGGAATGGAAGGAGTCGGCAGAGGGAGAAGAGGACCAAAGGGCAGGTACTTAGGCGTCTTGTTCCGGGCACAGGAGGAACATGCAGAGACGAAGGCGGTGACATCCTTACGAAGAGACACCCACCAATAGTGACGGGCGATGACGCCCCAGGTTTTCTTCTGGCCGGCGTGTCCGGCCACTTTCGAGGAGTGTCCCCATTGGAGGACCTTGAGTCGGTCAGTCTCCGTGACGTAAGTCTTCCCAGGAGGGATCTGTGCCAGAGAGACGGGAGCCACCGGGATGACCTTGCTAGGACAGATGATGGGCTGGTTTGGCTCCTTCTCTTGGTCTACCGGAACGAAGGACCGAGACAGGGCATCCGCCCGTACGTTCTTGTCTGCGGGCCGGTAGTGCAGCTGAAAGTCAAACCTGGCGAAGAAGAGAGACCAACGTGCTTGGCGCGGATTCAGCCTTTGAGCGGAGCGTATATACTCCAGGTTTTTGTGGTCAGTATAGATGATCACCGGGTAAACTGCTCCCTCCAAGAGATATCTCCATTCCTCCAACGCCAGCTTAACGGCCAGGAGCTCTTGATCACCAATGGTATAATTGCGTTCTGGGGCTGAGAAGATCTTGGAGAAGAAGCCGCAGGTGACCATCTTCCCGGTGGCGGACTTCTGCATAAGTACGGCCCCTGCGGAGGAGGCGTCAACCTCCAGGGTGAATTAGCGGTTCAACTCAGGTCGGTGAAGGACGGGAGAAGAAGCAAAGGACCGCTTCAGAGAGCAGAAGGCGGCTTCGGCCTCGGGTGTCCAAGCCTTCGGATTGGCCCCCTTCTTGTTAAAGGCGGAGAGCGGAGCAGTTAGGGTCGAGAAGTGAGGGACGAACTGGCGATAGTAGTTAGCAAAGCCGAGGAAACGTTGGATGGCTTTTAGTCCCGAAGGAGGAGGCCAGTCGAGGATAGCAGAGACCTTCCCGGGATCCATCTGCAGTCCGGTGTCCGATATTACATAGCCCAAAAAGAGAAGGGATGATTGTTCGAACACACACTTCTCGTGTTTGGCGTATAAGCGATTCTTCCTCAGCCTCTGTAGCATGATCTGCACGTGCTCTCTGTGGGTCCGTAGGTCTGGGGAGTAGATTAAGATGTCGTCCAGGTATACGACTACACAGACGTAGAGGAGGTCCCTGAACACATCGTTCACCAGCTCCTGGAAGATTGCCGGAGCATTACAAAGGCCGAAGGGCATCACGCAATATTCATAGTGCCCATCCCGGGTGTTGAAGGCGGTCTTCCACTCGTCCCCGGTGCGTATGCGAACCAGGTTGTAGGCCCCACGGAGATCCAATTTGGTGAATATACGGGCCCCCCGGAGCCAATCGAAGAGTTCAGGGATGAGAGGCAGGGGGAATTTATTTTTCACTGTGATCTGGTTCAGTGCCCGGTAATCGATACAGGGCCGTAAGTCGCCTTCTTTTTTCTTGACGAAGAAGAAGCCCGCACCAGCCGGGGACGAGGACCTTCGAATAAACCCCCGTGCCAGGTTCTCGGTGATGTAGTCAGACATGGCCCGGGACTCAGCAGGGGACAAAGGGTATATCCGTCCCCGAGGGGGTGTGGTTCCCGGCAGAAGGTCAATGGCACAGTCGTAGGATCGATGTGGAGGCAATACCTCCGACTCCTTTTTATCGAACACATCTGCGAAGGACCAATAGGCTGGAGGAAGACCAGGTAAGGAGTCAGGGGCCGGAGGACGACAGACGGGCTGGACTGACAGGAGGCAGTTCTCATGACAAGACGGGCCCCAGCGGATGATTTCTCCAGTACGCCAGCTGACCGTAGGTTCATGTAACCGTAACCAGGATAAACCCACGGGTAAACCCAGCAGAAGCAGATGAGACATGCGTGGCAGAACATAGAAGGCGATTTCTTCGGTGTGTAGCGCACCGATACGCAGTTTCACAGGTTTGGTGACGAACAGGACGTGGTCAGAGAGGGGTTCCCCATCCACAGAGGCTATCACAAGCGGTGTCTGCAGCGGGGTAACAGGTAACTGGTACTTGTCCACTGTGGCCTGGTGGATGAAGTTACCCGCTGCCCCGGAGTCGAGATACGCCTCTGCCGTGAAGCGGGTTTCTCCTGTTGTCACCTGTACAGTCCATGTCACTGGGTCAGAGAGCTTCCCAGTACCTAGGGTGGCCTCTCCTACCAACCCTAGGCTTTGGAGTTTCCCGGTTTCTCTGGGCAGGCACGCACCTGGTGTGCGTCGTCTCCACAATAGAAGCAGAGGCCCTTGGCGGCTCGTTCCGCTCGACGCTGCTCGGAGGACCGTAGCTGGTCCACTTGCATGGGCTCATGGATGGAGGAGCCAGAGAGTACGGATGAGGAGAGGATAGGCTTCTGTGGAGAAGCGGAGTGCCTTACAGGGCGCCGCTCGCGGGACATTTCCTTAGACCTTTCTTGAAAGCGGAGGTCTATCTGGGTTGCGAGGGTGATCAGGGCGTCCAAGGTGGAGGGGACGTCTCGGCCGGCCAGCTCGTCCTTGATACGACCGGTAAGCCCCTCCCAGAAGGCGGCAAGTCAAGGCTTCATTGTTCCACCCTAGCTCAGAGGCTAGGGTACGGAACCGGATAGCATACTGTCCCACTGTCAAAGTCCCTTGTCGTAGTCTGAGTAACGAGGAAGCCGACGCGGAGGCGCGTCCGGGTTCATCAAAGGTGGTACGGAAGGTATGTAGGAAGTCCCGGATGTTGTTGGTTACGGGATCTTCCTTCTCTCACAAGGGATTCATCCACGCCAGTGCCTCGCCTTCCAGGTGGGACATTACAAAGGCCACTTTGGCCTGGTCACAAGCAAAGAGGTGCGACAGCAGCTTGAAGTGAAGCGAACACTGGTTCACGAACCCCCGGCAGGTCTTGGGATCCCCGGCGTACCGGGGCGGAGAAGCCAGTCGGAGTTTTGAGGCCCCGGGGGGGGGGCTCCTACGGGGTCCGTGGACGTGGCCAGGGTTGACAGGGACGTGGCAGTTGTCTGCAGCGTGTTTAGGCGGGTATCCACTGATGTCATGAAAGCCAGCATACGAGATTGTGTTTCACGTTGGCAGACCAGTTCCTGCTGCATTCCGGCCAACTGGGGCGCTAGTGCTTCGGTGGGATCCATGGCCTGTTCTATCTGTTAGGTCCGGGTGATGGTGGATCCTCTGGGCCGTGTACCGGACTCCCCCAGTGAGGCAACCTGGAGCTAACCCCTATACAGGGACTGTCCAGTCACTCCACCAGAGAGCCTAGGTACACGGTAGCCGGAGTACTAGCGGAACCAGGGTAGCGTCCCACAGGGAACAGGTAAAACGGAACCTTTGGAGCCACAGAGTCCTCGGAGACAATTACGGGAGTCCAGTACGGGTGTCGGTTAGGAAGCTCAGGCGGGATCCGGGTTAGCTGAGTGTGACGGGAAGGCAGCCGGGTGAAGTCGGAGATACCAGACAGGCACAGGCTGCCGAAACGGTGGTTGGATTCCCCGCCGACGGACACCGGAGGACCTCTTGGCAATACTGGATTCAGGGACCGGTTATGGAGGCAGAGCAGGCTCTACGGAAGAGACAAAGTTTAGTACGAGCAAAGCACATGGGGACCTAGACTTCTAGCTTTCAGAACTCGTAGAACAGGCGACGCCCTCCAGGCAGGAAGCTCCTAATATACCTGACCCTGACTGATGCAATATCCTGTTAGGGAGTGCAGGGCCTTTAAGAGGAGGTCAGTGACCGCGCGCGAGCCCTAATGCACATGCGCGACGCCCGGGTGCCGGAGGCCAGAGCAGGGAGCGGTGCCGAAGAGGACGTGTGGCTGGAGGCAGGGGACCCGGGGACCGGAGTGGTGAGTGAGGAACGACGTCGGGACCCGGGGAGCGTGACAATAGCTCTGTCAGTAAGGACAATGTAAATGAAAAGACTTAACAGACACATACTTTTATCCCTAAAAGAAATATATAGAAGAAAAAGACTAATTATTGCACTCAGATTTTTACATAAAACCATAAAAACATGATTTAATGTCCATGTCAAGATTTAGGGTCATTATACCTTAAAGGGGAGGTCCGACACCTAAATGTATTTTCTAGCTATCTTTACCCCCTCACCACTTTTGTAATTATCTTTATTATACAATTCCCTACTCTTCTCCCATATCTATCCAATCCCTAAGGTGTTTTTTTATTGCACTTCCTGTGAGGTTTCGGTTGAGATGAGTCTCAAATGTGACATCACAGGAGGTTGGGGCTGCAGTCACTCTCCACAGCGTCCATAGCCCCTCCTGGAACCGGACGTCACTGGGGCAGTGCTTACTAGTTTCTCGCATTGCCACCCCCTGAGGATGTCCTGGATCCTGGGTGATGGGTGATGGAGACTGTAGCTGTGGTTCCTGGAGCACCAGCATGTTACGCATCTCTCTGCGGCCACTTTCATTGCTTGTGTGAAAGACAATGGCTGGGGGCGGTGCTAAATGAAGTAACACCAGCGCCTCCCCATAGACTCTAGCACCACTCTCAAACAAAGCGTCATCAGCACTTGTGTCACATACTGCCTCCTGCACTACCCTCAAACGAAGCATCAACAGGGGGCGATGTTGGTGTCACTCATTTATAGCACTGCCCCCTTACGACGCTTCATTTTGAGGGTGGAACAATAAGCAGTAAGTGACGCCAGAGTGGATGATGCTTTGTTTGAGGGCGGTGCTAGAGGCTGTGGTGCAGCGCAGGTGTCACTCACTGCATGTAGAACCGCAACCAGCCGACATCTTTCACATAAGTAATAGAAGTGGCTGCAGATAGATTATTAACATATTGGCATGCCATTAACCATGGCCACAGCCTCCATCACCCATCATCCAGTATCCAGGACATCCTCAGTGGGTGGTAATGGATGAAACTAGTAAGTATCTGCAGCATTGCTCTCTGTAACATCCTATTCCAAGCGGGGCGATGGACACTGTGGAGAGTCACTGCAGCTCCATCTTCCTGTGACATCACGTTTGAGACTCCTCTCAAATGAAACGTCACAGATAATGCAGTAAAAAACACTTTTAGAAATTAATTACAAAAGTAGTTAGGGTGGTAAAGATAGATAGTTAGAAAATACATTTTAGGTGTCGGACCACCCTTTAAATAAATCCTGAAACCTTGTCATTTTCAGACTGGCTTTATAGACTAAAGCGGGCTTTACACGCAATGACATTGCTGAGATGTCGTTGGGGTCACGGAATTCGTGACGCACATTCGGCTTCGTTAGCGACGTTGTTGCATGTGAAATGCACGAACGACCGTTAACGAGCAAAATTACTCACCTAATCGTTGATCGCTGACATGTCGTTCTAATCCCGATTATTGTTGCTGTTGTAGGACGCAGGTTGTTCGTCGTTCCTGTGGCAGCACACATTGCTATGTGTGACACCCCAGGAACGACGAACATCACCGTACCTGCGGCCGCTCGCAATGAGGAAGGAAGGAGGTGAGCGGGATATTACGGCCGCTCATCTCCGCCCCTCCGCTTCTATTGGGCGGACGCTTAGTGACGCCGCTGTGATGCCGAACGAACCGCCCCCTTAGAAAGGAGGTGGTTCACCGGCCACAGTGACGTCACTAGGCAGGTAAGTCCGTGTGACGGGTCCTAGCGATGTTGTGCGCCACTGGCAGCGATTTGCCCGTGACGCACAACCGACGGGGGTGGGTGCTTTCACCAGCGACATCGCTAGCGATGTCGCTGTGTGTAAAGCCCGCTTAACACTTTGGTAGGAATTTCCTACAACCGACATTTCAAACACTAGTCGCATTTGTGTTGGAATCAGATTTGCCAAATTTATTAAGAGGTGCATAAAATTTTTGTCATTTTTCAATTGTATCAAAATTTTAAGTCCATGTGACAACAGTGCTGCCAGAGAAAAACGGACTTGCCTCCGTGTGGAACACACGTGTAGGCCACACGGACATTCGGTCTGTGAGAAATCACTGATGTGTTGATTTTAATGGGTCTGCGTATGCCTGTGATTCCGGTAAGTATAAAGGGAGCCTTAAGTCCAGAATCAAAGATTTTCTGTACTATAAAAAAAACTTAAAAACTCAGGTTCACATCTGCTCCAAAAACACATAAATTAAGTGGGAAAAGGCATAAAAAATGAAGCTAAAAAAAAGAGAATTTTGTTTACTTACCGTAAATTCTTTTTCTTATAGTTCCGTATTGGGAGACCCAGACATTGGGTGTATAGCTTCTGCCTCCGGAGGACACAAAAAGTACTACACTAAAAAGTGTAGCTCCTCCCTCTGAGCATATACACCCCCTGGATAACCAGATCTAGCCAGTTTAGTGCAAAAGCTGAAGGAGAATAGCCACCCACAAGTAAAGACAGAGCAAGAACCGGAACAACCGGAGACTCTGTCCACGACAACAGCCGGTGATAACACGCGGAACAAGAAACTGCCAACAGGCAACAGGGAGGGTGCTGGGTCTCCCAATACGGAACTATAAGAAAAAGAATTTACGGTAAGTAAACAAAATTCTCTTTTTCTTTATCGTTCCTATGGGAGACCCAGACATTGGGACGTCTCAAAGCAGTCCATGGGTGGGAATAAACAGAAAAACTGAGAAGTAGGCAGAGCCTAACTTCACAAATGGGCGACAGCCGCCTGAAGGATGCGTCTGCCCAAGCTCACATCTGCCAAAGCATGAGCATGCACTTGGTAGTGCTTTGAAAAGGTATGCAGGCTAGTCCAAGTGGCAGCCTGACAGACCTGCTGAGCCGTAGCCTGGTGCCTGACAGCCCAAGAGGCACCCACAGCTCTGGTCGAGTGTGCCTTGATCCCCGGCGGGGGAGGCACCTGAGTACACTGGTAGGCATCGGAAATGGCCGACCTAATCCAACGAGCTAAGGTCGGCTTAGAAGCCGAGAGGCCCTTACGCCGACCTGTGGTTAGCACAAAAAGAGAGGTGCACCGCCTAAGAACAGCGGTGCGAGACACATAGATCCGGAGCGCCCGCACCAGATCCAGAGTATGCAACGCTTTTTCAAAGCGATGAACAGGAGCCGGGCAAAAGGAAGGCAGGGAAATGTCCTGGTTAAGGTGGAAAGGAGAAACCACCTTAGGGAGAAAGTCCGGAGTCGTACGGAGAACCACCTTGTCTTGATGAAAAACCAAAAAAGGTGACTCCGAAGAGAGCGCAGCCAAATCAGAGACTCTCCTGAGGGAAGTTATGGCCACTAGAAAGACCACTTTCTGTGAAAGACGAAACAAAGAAACCTCCCTAAGAGGCTCAAAGGGGGGTTTCTGCAAGGCCGTGAGGACCAAATTGAGGTCCAAGGGATCCAAGGGCCGCCGGTAAGGCGGAATGATGTGAGACGCGCCCTGCATGAAGGTGCGGACCTGAGCCAGCCGGGCGATACGCCGCTGGAACAGCACTGACAGAGCCGAGACTTGTCCCTTGAGGGAATTGAGGGATAGTCCTAGCTGCAGACCGGACTGTAGAAAGGACAGAAGGGTCGGCAAGGAAAAAGGCCAAGGAGCATGGCCGGAAGAGCGACACCAGGACAGGAAAATTCTCCAGGTCCTGTGATAGATTTTGGCCGAGGAAGACTTCCGAGCCCGAGTCATAGTGGAGATGACTTCAGGAGGAATACCAGAAGCCGTCAAGATCCAGGACTCAAGAGCCACGCCGTCAATCTGAGAGCCGCAGAATTCTGGCGGAAAAATGGACCTTGTGAGAGAAGGTCTGGACGGTCCGGAAGATGCCACGGCACCTCTACGGACAGATGGAGCAGGTCTGGGTACCAAGCTCGCCTGGGCCAGTCCGGAGCAATGAGGATGACCCGACGGCCCTCCATTCTGATCTTGCGCAGAACTCTGGGCAAGAGAGCTAGAGGGGGAAACACGTAGGACAGACGAAACTGGGACCAATCTTGAACCAGAGCGTCCGCTGTAAAGGCCTGAGGATCGTGGGAGCGAGCCACGTAAACCGGAACCTTCTTGTTGTGCCGGGATGCCATTAGATCCACTTCCGGAGTGCCCCACTTGCGGCAGATTGACTGAAACACTGCCGGATGCAGGGACCACTCGCCACTGTCCACGGTTTGACGGCTGAGATAATCTGCTTCCCAGTTTTCCACGCCTGGGATGTGGACAGCGGATATGGTGGACTTGGAGTCCTCCGTCCATTGAAGGATGCGTTGAACCTCCAACATTGCCAGGCGGCTGCGTGTCCCGCCTTGGTGATTGATATAGGCAACCGCTGTCGCGTTGTCTGACTGGACTCGGATGTGCTTGCCCGCCAACAGGTGGTGAAAGGCTAGGAGAGCTAGAAGCACAGCTCTGGTTTCCAGCACATTGATCGAGAGGGCTGACTCGGACGAAGTCCAAGTGCCCTGCGCTCAGTGGTGGAGACATACCGCTCCCCAGCCGGATAGACTGGCATCCGTGGTGAGGATCACCCAGGACGGGGCCAGGAAAGAGCGCCCCTGAGACAGAGAGAGGGGCCGAAGCCACCACTGAAGGGAGCCCCTGGTCTGTGGTGACAGAGCCACTAGCCTGTGAAAGGAGGAAGTCCGCTTGTCCCAACAACGGAGAATGTCCAGCTGCAGAGGACGCAGATGGAACTGGGCAAAGGGAACAGCCTCCATTGACGCGACCATCTGACCCAGCACCTGCATTAGGTGCCTGATGGAATGACGGCGGGGCCTCAGCAGAGAGCGCACCGCCAGATGGAGGGACTGCTGTTTGACTAAGGGCAGCTTCACAAGTGCCGGCAGAGTCTCGAACTGCATCCCTAGGTACGTGAGCCTCTGGGTCGGAGTCAGAGTGGATTTGGCAGATTGACAAGCCACCCGAATTGGGCTAGAGTGGCGAGAGTGAGCGAGACACTCCGCTGACAGTCTGCGCTGGATGAAGCCTTGACTAGAAGGTCGTCCAGGTAAGGAATCACTGCCAACCCCTGGAGGTGCAGAACCGCAACCACTGCTGCCATGACCTTGGTGAATACTCGAGGGGCCGTGGCTAACCCGAAGGGGAGAGCCACGAATTGGAAATGTTCCTCTCCGATTGCAAAACGTAGCCAACGCTGGTGTGAAACTGCAATTGGCACATGCAGATAGGCATCTCTGATGTCGATGGATGCCAGGAAATCTCCTTGGGTCATTGAGGCAATGACTGATCGCAGAGACTCCATGCGAAAATGCCGCACCTGAACATGCTTGTTGAGAAGCTTGAGATCCAGGATGGGCCGGAAGGAACCGTCCTTTTTGGGGACTAGGAAGAGATTTGAGTAGAAACCTCTGAACCGTTCCCGGGCGGGAACCGGTACAATTACTCCGTTGGCCTGCAAGGATGCCACGGCCTGAGAGAAGGCGGCGGCCTTGGAGCAGGGGGGAGTTGACAGAAAAAATCTGTTTGGCGGGCTGGAAGAGAATTCTATCCTGTAGCCGTGGGAGATGATATCCCGCACCCACTGATCGAAGACGTGTTGAAACCACACGTCGCCAAAGTGGGAGAGCCTGCCACCGACTAAGGACGTTGCTGGCGCGGCCAGATAGTCAAGAGGAGGCTGCCTTAGTTGCAGCAGTTCCTGCGGTCTTCTGTGGACGCGCCTTTGTGCGCCAGTTGGATTTTTGGTCCTTGGCTGAGTTAGTGGACGAGGCCGAGGGCTTAGAGGATGACCAGTTGGAGGAACGAAAGGAACGAAACCTCGACTGGTTCCTACCCTGGGCAGGTTTCCTGGTTTTAGTTTGTGGCATGGAAGTACTCTTCCCGCCAGTAGCTTCCTTAATAATTTCATCCAGTTGTTCATCGAATAGCCTGGATCCAGCAAAAGGGAGCCCAGCAAGGTACTTCTTTGAAGAAGCATCTGCCTTCCACTCTCGAAGCCACAAGATCCTGCGGATAGCGAGGGAATTAGCCGAAGCCACCGCAGTGCGGTGAGAAGCCTCCAGCACGGCAGACATGGCATAGGATGAAAAAGCTGAAGCTTGGGAAGTTAAGGCAACCATTTCGGGCATAGATTCCCTGGTGAGGGAATGCATCTCTAGAGAAGCAGAGATGGCTTTGAGAGCCCACACTGCTGCAAAAGATGGGGAGAACGAGGCCCCTGCCGCCTCATATACAGATTTGGCCAGAAGGTCAACCTGGCGGTCAGTGGAATCCTTAAGAGAGGTGCCATCAGCCACTGATACAACGGTCCGGGCTGAGAGTCTAGACACTGGAGGGTCTACCTTTGGTGAATGAGCCCACTCCTTGACCACCTCAGGTGGAAAGGGAAAACGGTCATCAGAACCACGCTTTGGGAAGCGTTTGTCAGGACAGGCCCTAGGTTTGGTCACAGTGGCCTGAAAACTGGAGTGGTTAAAGAACACACTCCTTGTCCTCTTAGGCAAGGTAAACTGGTGCTTTTCTGCCAGAGAGGGTTGCTCCTCTGATACTGGCGGATTGAAGCCCAGTACAGAATTAATGGACGCAATCAAATCACTAACATCTGAGTCACTTTCGGACAGATCAATGGGGCACATGGAGGTAGCCTCCGAGCCCCCAGTGAAGGCATCCTCCTCGTCCTGTGAGTCAGCTCTTGAATCAGAGCCGCGGGACGAGGAAGGAGAGGGGACCCTGCGTCTTCTTTTAGGAGGACGGGGTCTGGGACCAGATGATGAATCCTCTGTGAGCTCCGCTGAGAGAGCCCTAGCAGCAGAGGCACCATGTGAAGGGGGCTGATGCATGTTCAGCAAAGTCCGGGACAGCTGTTCCATGGAGTCGGCAAAAGACTGGGAGATTGACCTGGAGAAGGATTCTACCCAAGCTGGGGGTTCAGCCACAGGAGCCGGAGCAGCCGGAGAGACCACTGGGGGGGCGATTCCAGGCTGAGGCATTGTCAGGGCAGAGCAGGCATCACAATGTGGATATGTGCTCGGTTCAGGCAGCACGAGCTTACATGCAGTGCATACTGAATATAGCTTTGGAGCCTTGCTCCTCGTGTGAGACATGCTGCTGAAGTGGGGGCTCTTGCCAGAGTGACCCCCAGAGAGTATATACGGAGACCCACAACCAGAGGTTGTGGCTTACCAGACCACTGGAGCGGTGTTGTGTGCCCTCCAGATCTCAAAGCCCGGACCCCAAGCACCTCAGCAGGGATGCTGCAGCCAGTGCTGATTGCAGAGAAAACGCTGATAAAATGGCGCCGGAGCGAGGAGAGGGGGCGGGGCCAACCCTGAGAGCGGGATCTGGAGGGCCAAAGAGACTTACAGGGGAGGAGACATGTACTCAGTGAGGAGTGTCTCTCCCCTGTGCAGAACGGCCGCTGGGCGGAGCCACACTGTCCCTCTGCATGAATGAAATGCGAGGGCAGTGAAACCGAAAGTAGGCCTCCGGCGAAGCCGGGGCCTAAATTTGAGCGGTGCGGCCGGCGCGCAGGCACCATCGGCGCGGTTCTCAGGCGACAGCCAGAGAACCCGCCGGAAATGTCACAAAAAACACTCAGCACACTCTCCCCACATAATAAAAGTACAGGGATCCCCAGAACATAAACGTTTCAGGTACTTAGCTTGCTGAGACGCAGGGCCATGTCCCTGGGGATGAGTGCTCCGTCCAGCAGGATCCTGAAGGGCTGCGGATGGAGACCGGTCTCCTGCAAAGCATGGAGAACCGTGCTGGCTCCCACTTCAAGCCAGAGCCCGAGGGATGGTGAAGGAGCGCGGCATGTAAGGCTCCAGCCTTAGAATCAACCTTAACAACACCGCCGACACAGTGGGGTGAGAAGGGACATGCCGGGGGTCCAGACTTGGACCCGCTTTTCTTCAAAATCTTTCCAAAAATGAAAAATCAGATGAGAATGCATGTGTGGATGTATGCCTCCTGAACACAAAGCAATGAACTGGCTAGATCTGGTTATCCAGGGGGTGTATATGCTCAGAGGGAGGAGCTACACTTTTTAGTGTAGTACTTTGTGTGTCCTCCAGAGGCAGAAGCTATACACCCAATGTCTGGGTCTCCCATAGGAACGATAAAGAAAAAATGCAATAATTAGAGAAGATTGTTATTTCGTAGTTTGGTGCAGACACTTCAAGAAAACAAAAAGGTATAACCCACCGCCTCCTGTCCAGCCACCGGGAACTACTGACCTGGACACTGGACCACAGTGCCATGAATCAATCCGTTCATCTCTAGTCTCAACAGTCCTGGATACAGAGAGAAAGTCCTGGGTTTTGGTTTAGGCCCTACACTTTCGGGCGTCCGTTGAATGTCCTTCACTGCCACCACCCATCTGACATCTCCTCCTACCAGGGTAGACAGAAATGAGAAAAGGGTATGGCTAGGGGAGTGCTTAAAATTTGCCATTGCTACACAACATAACTTGTCCTTCTTTCTATTCTTCCAAAGTTGGGAGGTCTAGTTACAACTTCATTCTGTGCACTGAGCCTTCTTTACTGGAAGTGAGCTGGTTGTCCCCCCTTTTTCTTCTTTTGTGCTACAAAGGATCCCATTATTCAATTATTCTTGTGGGCCCTAATGCCAAATCTTCCACCGGGCTCCTAACAACCACTGATCTTTAACAGAAGTGGTTAAGGCTTAGGGACCCTAGTGGGACTACAACCCCAAAACCCACTAGAGTTGCATCTCTGAACAAAAGGGTGGTGACCACAGCTCACCTATTCTCCCTCCCTGCACAATAATCTCTTCACAGGTTACATTGCATGTTTACAGCACTATACTAAAAAAGTCAGTGAACATTGCCATCAACAGATTCCTATGGTATATGTGTGGTTGCTGTAAAGTATATTTCTGAAGGGTGCCATGGCAGCAAAGGCCAAATCTAGTGTTGAGTGAGTAGTTGACTATTTGTACTCGTAGTCGCTACACTCTTACTGTCCACTACTCGCATATACGTTACGAGTAGCAGGCTTAATGTAAGTCAATGGGAAATACTCACTAATTAGCTAGTAATCCGAAAGCCTTAAGGGTGCTTTACACGCTGCGACATCGCTAACGATATATCATCGGGGTCACAGTGTTTGTGACGCACATCCGGCGCCATTAGCGACATCGCAGCATGTAACACTTCTGAGCGACCTAAAACGATCGCAAAAGAGGTAAAAATCGTTGGTATTGGAGAGGTTGCTCCAACACCAAAAATCGTTGACAGGTGAGTAGCGAGGTTGTTTGTCGTTCCTGCGGCAGCACACATCGCTACGTGTGACACCGCAGGAACAAGGAAACTCACCGTACCTGCGTCCTGCCGGAAATGAGGAAAGAAGGAGGTAGGCGGGATGTTTGGCTCGCTCATCTCCGCCCCTCCTCTGCTATTGGGCGGCCACTTAGTGACGTCACTATGACGCCGAATGAACTGCCCCCTTAGAAAGGAGGCGGTTCGGCGGTCAGAGCGACGTTGCAGACAAGGTATGTGCGTGTGACGCTGCCACAGCGATAATGTTCGCTACGGCAGCGATCACCAAACGACGCACGAGCGACGGGAGCGGGTGCTATCGTGCTTGACATCGCTAGCAATCACTAGCGATGTCGCAGCATGTAAAGCACCCTTTACGTTTTGTGCGAGTAGCGAATAGTATGGCTTTCGGGTTACTCGCTACTTAGCGAGTATTTCCCATTGACTTACATTGCGCCCGCTACTCGTAACGAATATGCGAGTAGTGGACAGTACTCGCTAAGAGCATAGTGAGTACAAATAGTTAACTACTCCCTCAACACTAGCCAAATCTAAAAATTAATATGTATTAGAGAAAGCAAAAGAAATCAAAAGTTCATCAAAATATGCTACTGGTGTGAAATTGCCATAAATTCTTATCATTGTAATATCTAAAGGAAAAGAAGAACCGGGAAATACAAATAGGAATGAAAAGGAATGACTACAAATAGTTAAAATGAAATAAGAAAAAATATATAGGAAAATCAATCACAACTTCGCTCTCCTGCTGCCCACTTTAATAATAATTAAGAAAACTCGAGCCTAATCCTGTTTTACTTAACATAACATTTATCATTGGAGTTAATATTAATGGACATCAGCGGATGATATCATTAGCATATATTTTGCATCTCATTACCATAGAGGTCTGTTTATATTAACACTACATAATGTTATTTTAACACAATTCTGCATAATTCATAACTGCATGAAGTGTTAGCATTAGGATGATGTTAATAGAGGCTGGTGACTATTTAGTATGACGCATGGCGAGGAGCTTGGAAATAAAATATCTTACTGATGTGACAGATCAGCGGCGTTACATGGTAAGAGCGGTCAGCCATTATTCTAAGCCTGAGGATATGCAATGTGACCCAGTCATAGCTCACAGTGAGTAACACAATGGAGAGCATGAAAAGGAACATTGGAGAAGATACCCAGAAACTGGCTGAAAGGGAATCTGTCACCAGGTATTTGCTCACTCTTCTGAGAGCAGCATAATGTAGGGACAGAGACCCTGATTCCAGCGATGTGTCACTTACTGAGCTGTATGCTGTCATTTTGATAAAATCAATGTTTTCACTGCTGCAGACCTAGTAATTAGGGTACGGTTCCACTTGCGTACAGCTTTCAGTGCGAGAGCATGAGAAGCGATATGGTAATGACCCTCTGCTGCGAGCTTCAGCCGAGGGTCATGCAACTGTGTTGTGATCTTGCGATTGTAAAACAGCTGCGGAGAAGAGGGGGGAGCACTTTCTCCTTCTCATACCCGGTGTGTCTCTTCGTATATCGCACTGCACTCGGATTACATGCGAGTGCAGTGCAATGTGTCCCACGCTCCCATAGACTTGTATGGGGGTGCGTGAGCCGAGACTCTTTGCAAAACGCAGCATGCTGCGATTCATTCCACATGCCGCTATGGCATGAGAAATCAATCGCAGAAGGACACTGCCCCATAGTTTTGCACTAGAGTGAGAGCAATCCAGATTGTATTCGTCCATGCAACACGCAAGTGGAACCGTACCCTTATACAGAGCTCATGAATATGCTAGACAGTGGTTTTATAAAAGCTACACTAAGGAGCCCAGTAAGTAACACACTGCTGGAATCAGGATCTCTGCCCCTACATTATTATGCTCTCAGATTAGGTGGCACAAACCTGGTGACAGATTCCCTTTAAAGGCCATTTACATGGGGTGACTAACAGCTAAAAAAAATCATTGTATTAAAGGGAATAGGTCAGGTTCCCCGTGCCCCCAGACCCACCAGTGTACCTATCTCAATTCCCTTCCTAACAGTCCCTTTATTACATTACACACATAAACAAGTCTGTAAAAAAAGTATTTCTAAAGTCCGTTTATGATATGCAAATGACCCCCTTGACTAGTCAAGCGGGCATTAGTTCCCAAGACTAGTCAGCCCACCTAGCATGTTATCACGGACCCTGAGGGCGTATATCATGAATTAGAAGAGCTGGCGTCATAGCCAGCGATATACAAAGCTCACGTATAACCCTTTTATTTTTTCAATAATTGACCTGTAAGACTTGATCATTGCATATAGAGCTTTAGTTTTCATTGGTGTCATTCTATGGTATCTACGATGTTGTGATTGCATTTTGTTAAAGAGATATGGCTACCAAGAAAAACAACAATTCTAGAAATGTTATAGTTTATTTACTGAATTTACCATATGAATTTAGTAATTCATATGGTAAATGCAGTAAATAATGAGTGTAATCAATGTGGAGATAACAAATATGTTTATTGAATGATTTTTTTTTTTAATTGGGAAAAGGAGGGTATTATCAACTTTTTTTTTTTTTCTTCAATTGGTACGCCACTGGAATGGCATCACCTAAATGTCAGAAATTAACCCTAACATTTAAAGGGACTGTCAGCACAGAATAACTGTTCAAAACAAGTACAGGCGCTCGTGCATCATGGCGGGGACAAACATTTAAATGCCCCTCCCACCTTCCTTGTTTTCCATCTATCTCTGCCCTTGTTTGGTTCTATAAGGCCAGATCTGTCAATCAAAGAAGATGGGTGAATGGAGATAGAGGGAAACAAGTAGGTGCACTTAAATACTTGGTCGCGCTAACGGTGCACTGAGCGCCTGTACTTGGTTTGAAGTTATTCTGAAGGAACAGAGCTCCTTTAAGGCCCGTTTCACACATCAGGCATTTCGCTGGATGCCGGATCCGGCACACATGCAGTACAGTACATTAATTTACAGTGGAAGCGTGACACCATGCGGTTGTGTGCTTCATGCACAACCGCATTTGTCCACATGGTGTCGCGCTTCTACTGTAAATGAATGTACTGTTCTGCATGTGTGCCGGATCCGGCATCCAGCGAAATGCCTGATGTGTGAAACGTGCCTAAGTGTTAAAGCAGAAGTGACCAGAGCTACCTCTAATTGCTGCTGTGAGAGTGTTGGCTCTATAACACAGGAGATGAGTAAGCTCCATACACCTGCACTTGACATGTGCCGAAAGTCGAGAAGGGCGTAAAACAGTTTCCTCCATAAACACGGTTATTACTTATTTACAGTATGGGCCACACGAATCTGTAGTCTGGGAGCCGCAAGGCTGTGACCAACACCGGTTATGGAAAAGGGAGCCTGTGTTTTACTAGAGTGGTGGCCAAGCATGCAATATCGTGCTCCACGAAAAGTCTATGGAGATAGGCATGGTTGTCTGGTTTAGAAAACCCAATTCCAAATCTTATTTTATGCTATTTTGCATTGATAGAGGAAAGTCACCCATTTAGGAATACTATAGGTGGGAGTGAAGAGCTGCTAGATAGGACATCTCACTTTTTGGTGGCACCAGCATATTTAAGGTTTACACAGTCAGACTATTAACGTCAATGGTATATATTAACCACTTCACTCCCCTTGTGGTAGCGATTGTCACTGGGGACCCAGCAGTGAGACACTCTGTGTTCAGCTTAATATTGGGGAACACAACACTTCTAACAAGATATAAGCGAAAACATACATCCTTTTTATTGCCTGGTAAATATTTCATTTCTTAGAACGCATTTCATTATATGCGGATGACGTGCTTCTGTTTCTAGGGGATGCCCCTTCCTCTATTACACCGGAGATGGCTATTCTTGAAGAATTCGGCAAGTGGTCGGGGCTCCTTATAAACTGGAGCAAATCAGTACTCATGCCTCCTGTGAACCCATGTGTAGGCATGCAGAGGTTAATTGATACAAATATTATGATGGCAACAGAATTTAAGTATTTAGGGATCAACGTAAAGGCTAAACCTGTTGACTATGTACCTCCTAATGTGACACCGCTTTTAGATAGATTTGTAACTAAAACTGATGCGTGGAGCAGACATCTTTTCAGCTGTTGGTAAAGGAACCTGATCAAAATGGTTTTAATGCCCCAACTGCTTTACATATTACACAATTCCCTGGTATAGATCCCACCATGGCACTTTCAGAGGGCTCATAGTCTATTCAGACTACTTTGATAAAAACAACCGGCTATTAAATCGGTCTAGAATACCTTCAAAGAGAAAAAACAAATGGGGCTTGGCCATCCCCAATGCTTGGATCTATTATCTGGCAGCTCAGATTCGGCAACTGAAAGGTTGCGATCAATGATGAAATGGAGAAAAATGGGCATCTGAGTTCCAATGTATATGGTAGAAGCCCGGGGAGGGCAAACATATTATCTCATGCTCCGACTCTGGCCATGATCTATGAAGTTTGGGATAGAGGCAAGCACTTGTTGGGAGGTTCGGATTGCTCTTTGTTTACACCATTGTGGCACAGTCCTAGCCTTCTGGAATTTCTAACTCTAGTAGAGCGCTCTGACTGGGAGGTCAAGGGCATGATGGTGGCTCACATCCAATATGGTGGCACACATCCAATTTAACAATGCACTGAAACAGTTATCGCAACTGTGCACTGAATTTGACATTTCCAAACATTTTTCTACAGATTTTTACAGCTCCAGCATGAGCACGCAGCTCAAATAAAAACTAGAAATATATCAATTCTTATTATTACAAGTTATTAACCAATACCTCTTGCATAATAATTTTTTTTTTATTTATTTTTTTTTATTTTATTTTTATGCAGGCTGAAGCCAGGACCATCAAGGTTGGCCTTGTAAGCTAGGGTAATATTTAGAAAAAAAATGCATTGCCTGTCCCAAAATTATTTTTTTTTAGAAATACATCATGTTTTTTGATACGTCTTTAAAAAATGTTCATGGATAAAACACAATAGAAACACTTGGCCTACAAGTTTCCAGAGCTAACGCTCTCTTAATCATGATTAAGCTCGAAGCTCGTAGGACAAAGAGTTTCTATTGTATTTTATCCATGAATTTTTTTAAGATGTATCAATAAACCTGATATATTTATAAAATATTTTATTTATTTTTCTGTGGGAGATGGATTTTTTTTTTTTAAATCTTGTCTATTTGCAACCAAGGTGTAACCAATTTTGTTATATCAGTTCATCAGTTCCACATGGACATCCCTCTTGTAGTTGCGGTGCATGGAAAGGAATCCAAGGGTCGGCCTTGGATTCCTTTCCATGCACCGCAACTACAAGATGGATGTCTATATGGAACTGGTGAGCTGATATAACAGAATTATTTTTCCTTTTCACATTTGTAAACTAGGGTGCCTGCTCCGAGGGGTGCACTTATATAGTGCTGGGCAGCCCATCTGATCTAATAGTATGGGCGTCACTAATAGGCTGTAAGCCAGAGGCTGTGCATCACACGTACCTGTGTGACTGGCGCCCTATAAAAGCCTCATCTGTGTGCATATTTATTACTAGGCAATCCCCCCTCCATAAAAGGTTGCTGTGAGTGTTTTTTCGTCAGTATTTTCCCCCTGTTGTCTGCACCTTTATCAAGGGAGGCGGGGGGGGGAGCTGCATGCTGTAGTGCATTAGCATTGTGACCTCTTAGTAAATATGGCTGGCTTTTTTAGTTTATTTGTAGAATCATCTAAAATATAGATAAAAATTTTTTTTAAAAGAACTGAGAGTCCTCAGTAGTTGATACCTTTTAATGGCTAACTGAAAAGATGGTAATAATAGCAAGCTTTCGATACTACAATATAGTAGTACTAAAATATATTAGTATTTTAAGGGCGTAGAGTTTTCTAAAGAAAACAGGGCTGTCATAGAGATGTTGTTAGTAGGTGTTTTAGATATAAATTATGCTAATTGTCATTAATAAGCCTTCATCCATCAATATCCGAGTAGAAGGCTTCCGCCTGGAGCTCCAGTAACCACCACTACTTATAGGTTTAGATGTAATGATATTCACAGCACAATAAACACCACTACAAAAAGCAGTAAAAAGAATGGAGAAGAGTCTGAGGTAAATAACACAGAGAGGTGTAAATAGAAGCCTTTGTCTAGGTGTTCCTGTGAATGTGCAGTTCTCAGCGGAGGGTATCAGGCTATTGTTTGTTTGGCTCCGTCTAGGTGAACACGCTGAGGGGGCTACCTTCCCTTCCCCCATAATCCATCCCCCCCAGGCAATGGCTACAGATATATATATTACAACCCCAGACAAGGTCAAGGAGGCTCCACATAATCCATCATGTAGTGACATTTCACCATTTCTACCCCTCCCCTTGTCTATATTATGACGTCCCACATAGAAAAAGAAATGGCAAGCTATTATTATTATTATTATTATTGTTTATTTATAGAGCACCATTGATTCCATGGTGCTGTACATGAGGGGGTTACATACAGAATACATGTACACGTTACAATAGACAGACTAGCACAGGGGGAAGAGGGCCCTGAAGCTATCCTTCCCTGTATGCAAGGATCCAAAGCTAAGAAAAAGGAAAAAATAAAAGGAAAGATGACCTGTGTTCGGTGTGTGGCATTTGACTAAACAGCCATAGCTGCCGTACGCCGAGCAATGACATTTCATGGTGAATGACAATCGCGTACAAGCTCTTCTCATTGTTTCTCGCATTGTACATAAGGCAGGTATTAGCAGAGGTATGGCATGAGCCTGGCATGAATACTGATGGATAATAAATAGTTAATAGCGATGAAAACGAGCCAAGAACCAGCACGCTGCTAAAGCATAATGTTCAAATCAGATGTTTGCTGGAAAAACGTCCGACCACGGAAGGAGTCTTTATTAAACAAGATTGTGATCACTAAAGCCTACATGTGTATGTCCATGCAGGTGGAAGAAGAAACCACGGCCAGACGGCCCAGCTGGCTGCTTATCTCAAGGGAACTGCAGCAAATGATATTTCCTCCAAGGAAGGCTGATTGACGGTGTCTGCCCCCGTCTGACATAACTACTGACACTCAATCTCCATCAACATGGCCAGACAACCATCCAGTGTCTGTGGACATGTTTTATTGTAGCCCCTTTTTATATTTTATTACCTATTTTTTATATCATTTTTATTCTTATACCAGTGCAACATAATAGTACACCATGTAAAAGACAGATGTTCCAGTTCACCAGGGGATAGAATTTCATCAGATAATGGGAATATAAGAAAAATCTCTAGTACAACACATACAACAATAGCAACAATCCCAATTTCAGGCAGGCAGGTTGCTGTTCTGTTAAACCCAACACTGTGATCAGGACCTATTGTGCGTCCCCACAAAGGTCTGGACAATTCCACATACAGCAGTACAGATGGGGCAATTCCTTCATCCCATTAACCATGTAAACCATAAAACAAGCGCATCTTAAAATGAAAAGGGTTTACAAATTTTGGAAAATCTGTGAACATTTCCAACACGGATCGCCTGCAGCGCTGACTTCACATTGAAAGCACTGCAGCTAATCTGTCAGCTCAGGGGCTCTGCCTGAGTCGACAGTACAAGTTGCGCAGAGCTGCTGAGCTCACTTATTGACTGTAGTTCTGTTGACATGACCTTAGCGCTGGGGACAATAACAGACGCCGGGCGCTTTGCGGAGATCCAGTACCAGACTTGGGGAAGTTGAGTAGCACACACTTTGCTTTTTTAACAACAAATTGCACATTGACTTAAGGGTGCTTTACACGCTGCGACATCGCTAACGATATATCGTCGGGGTCACGTCGTTAGTGTCGCACATCCGGCGCCGTTAGTGACATCGCAGCATGTGACACCAATGAGTGATGATCATCGAGCGCAAAAACGTGAAAAATCGTTGATCGTTGAGACATCGTTCATTTCCTTAATATCGTTGCTGCTGCAAGCACGATGTTGTTTATCGTTCCTGTGGCAGCACACATCGCTACGTGTGACACCGCAGGAACGACGAACATCTCCTTACCTGCGTCCACCGGCAATGAGGAAGGAAGGAGGTGGGCGGGATGTTCCGGCCACTCATCTACGCCCCTCCTCTGCTATTGGACGGCTGCTGTGTGACGTCGCTGTGACGCCGCACGTACCGCTCTCTTAGAAAGGAGGCTGATCGCCGGCCAGAGCGACGTCTCAGGGAAAGTAAGTCCGTGTGACGGGTGATAGCGATGTTGTGCGCCACGGGCAGCGATTTGCCCGTGACACACAACCGACGGGCAGGTACACTTGCTAGCGATATCGGTACCGATATCGCAGCGTGTAAAGTGCCCTTTAGTCTTACTTTTGTACATGTGCAAGGGTAAAGGTTTTTCTAGTGAAATCACAGTAAAGCCTCATTCACACATCCGATTTTTCCATGTACGAGAGAAACAACCTGATAATTCTGATCAGACTGATAGGAGTGTCATCCAATTTTCTCATACTTGGAAAATATTTTAAAAAATTCTCCACCTTCTCCATTCTGACAGCCGGTGAAAATCAAACTGCCCTTGGTCCGATTTTTGCAAAGTCCCATTGACTTGCGTTGATAATTTTGAGCCGACCCTAGGATCAAAATCAGACATGTCTGCCTGAAAAATCAAAGATAGCACTTGTACGAGAAACCAAGACATGTGAATGAGCCCTTAGGCGATGTGCCTGCGTGACTTCTTTTTCTGTTTTTTCATGCGTTTTTCCTTGCTTTGATTAAAAAAAGCATCCCAGCAAAGTCTATGAGAATAATGACCTGCTGTGCACACGCTGCTTCTTTTTTCTTGCAGATTTTGTTGCTGAAAAAAGAAGCAGCATGTCAATTGTTGTTGCATATATTTTCTGAGTTTCTATAATCTCCTGCAATGCTTTATCACTACAGGGGATTATAGCAGAGCACTTCACCTGACACATCATGCATACAGCATGGTGTGTGAGGCTCTCCACAGCTCAGTAACCCGGGGTCGTCATGGTGACGACTCAGAGTTACTTAGGCAGTGGGACCCAATCGCCAGGGACAGGTAAGTGATCCTTCTCCCTGCCTCCTGAATGCTGCAATTGCACTGCTCGCAGCATTTAAAGGGGTTAAACTGGCGGGAGCGGTACGAGGACCGCTCCAAGCAGACAGAGCCGCGTCCCAGTGATCATGGGAGTTCAGCCCAGGAACCCCCACGGTCGCCATGACTTAAAAAAGCACTAAAAGAAGCATGGAAAAACACACATGAAAAAAATGAGCAAACGCAATAAAAAATGCCTGGTTTTTTTGCTGTGTTTTTCCTGCCAAAACATGTTATTTTATGTGCACATAAAAAAGCAACCTGGGCACATTGCCTTACTTTGCATACACATGAAATTAAGTATATAAAGACAAAAAAGGAAGTGTAAACTCAAGCAGAAGGACTCATGAAAAGTTGAAATATTAGGTTTTGAACTTTGCGGATACTTAAGACTTTAGTTGACCACTTTGCCTCTGATGAAAACAAAGTCTTTGATGAAATGTTGCAGAAAATTAAACCGCCATAAACAATTCAAAGGCGTTCAATTCAACAATTTTAGTAGCTAAACACAATTAATGTTAAACGGTTCTATAAATTAGCACTAATAAACATGTATGTGATAGGATATCTACAACTGTCAAGTGTATAAAAGGTTTGGGTTCATGAATACCAAAAATATCCCATTTCAGTAGCAGAAGTTTGATTTCATGTATGGATTTTTCTTGACTTTCGCAAAACACCAACTCTGGCAGTGTCACATAAAGGAAACCAAATGTGGAGATTGGATGGTCATATTGGAGATAGCAAGCGGAAGGGTGATTTGTATATTACAATACACAAACAACCTGCTAAATAAACCTTGACTTGTTCTCCACAATGCTCCTCTCATTGAGCGAGTCAGATGTTCTGCTGATTAAAAATTGATCCATTTCAAAATCTAATCAACGGGATAGTATTCTTTCATATGTTATCAAGTCAGCTGCTGACATCAGAAACTAAAACCTGTTATTAACCTATGAACCTCGGTGACCTGCGCCAGACTGGGCTCTCCCAAATGTAAATTATTCAGTAGCCTAAGAGCAATATTGGAAGTCTGCGAATTTACACAGTGACTGCAGCCTGTGTAGGTTAAGGCCAATATTATTGGTCCATTGGACCCAAGGGAGTGAGGTTCACAAGAAGCTATTCTGTGCCCTGACTGTGCATACATTAATGGCATTAACGTCCGGCCATCCCAAATGTCTATCCTTATGACTAAATGGAACAGGGATTAGACAAAGGCAAGGAAACAACAATGACCTGACAGTGCTCGCAATTAGGAAAACAACGTTATTAAGCTAACTGCAGGATAAAAGCCATTGTTCAATTTCTTTCATAAGAAATCGTTAGAAAAAAAGACAATAATGTGTAAAGTAAAAAAAAAAACAAAGCCTTTACCCTTCTATAGATCAGGAATTAATACTGAATTACCTAATTGGATATTGATGACCTGCAATATAATTGATCATTCAGCCAATTTAATTTTGACCTTCAACTTTCTTCTGATCCAGGGTCAAGTTTAGCTTGACTCTAAAAGACAATAGAGGTGGGCTAATGTCCACTCCATGGCTCAGGTGGCACAACGTATCCATTATAGGGCATACAAATGGAGACAATTGAGAGAAAAATCCTAGCATAAATATACACAAATAAATAAGAATTATTATATAGATGTTATGGCAATCTTATTACACACCTATACACTTAATGATTCTTAGACTTTCTTTTGTCTTTGTTTCACAAGTCTTTGGATTTTAAGAAAATATTTAAAATAAAAAATATACTTAACAATACACACCACTAATGCGGGCATCACACGAGACGATCTATCGTGCGATGCATCGTCGGGGTCACGGTTTTCGTGCCGCACATCCGGCATCGTTCACGACGTCGTCTCTTGTGACACTTACGTGCGTTCGCAGATCGGTAAAAAATCGTCGATCGTGTACTCGTCGCTTATTTTTAAAAAATCGTTTATTCTTAATAGCGCAGGTTGTTCATCGTTCCCATGGCAGCTCACGTCGCTCCATGTGACACCACGGGAACGATGAACACAGCTTACCTGCGTCCCGCGGCACCCGCCGGCTATGCTGAAGGCAGGAGGTAGGTGGGATGTTACGTCACGCTCATCTCCGCCCCTCCGCTTCTATTGGCCGGCAGCTGTTAACGTTGCTGTGACGCCGAACCTCCCCCTTCAGGAAGAGGATGTTCGCCGCCCACAGTGAGGTCGCTCATCAGGTAAGTACGTGTGACGGCGGTTTAACGACTTTGTGCGACACGGGCAGCGAGTACGATCACTCGTGCAATCGCACGATAAATCGTCCCGTGTGAAGCAGGCTTTACTGCCTAAGGCCTTGTGCGCATGCTGCGTTTTTTGGTGCAATGTGTTTCACAAAACTGCATGTCTTCTGTGCACACTTTGCTTCTCTTTTCCTTGCAGTTTTGGGTGCAGAAAAAAGAAGCAGCATGTCAATTCTCTGTGCGTTTTTGGCCAGCGTTTTAGTGATGCTCGGACTTGCAGATATCTGAGATCCTGCGGCGCTAATTGGGTTAAAAAAACCTGTTCTGGCCCAGAATTGATCACAAGTATCTGGCCGTATGCCAATCACCATATAAGTCTATGGGAGCCAGAATCCGGGGCTTAAAAATGGTTGTACAAGGGTAGGGGGATTGGAGCAAGCGCGTTATACTTATCGAGTCCTGGCACAGCTGTAACTGCTCCCGTGGCCACTCATTTTACTTCCAGGTCGCTCATTAGCCTTATGCATATTCACTACTTCCCCGCCCACCGGCGTCTGTCATTGGTTGCAGTCAGACCGTGTCATCGTCATCGGTCGTGAGGGGTTAAGAAACCTACTACTATCTCTTTTAGAGCCAATTCAGGAGTCCAATTTTTTCGTACAAGGGCTATCCGTGGTTTTCCCAGATAGCACTCATACCTGCAATAGTCTATAGGGCGATTCACATATCTGATTTTTCACAGCCAAAAGGGGTCAGCTAAAAATCATAGACACATGTCCGGTTTTGATTCAAGCGTTAGATCAAAATTGGCAATGTAAGTCTGTTGGTACATGAAAAAATTTAACCACACTCGGATGATATCAGAGTGTGGTCCGATTTTCAAGGACACTCCCATGAGAGAAGTTGAAAAACTTTTACGAGAAAAACTGACAACAAAAAAAAAGAAAAATTGGCCCGTTTGTCTTGTGAGTGGAAAATACTGACATCTAGGGACACACAAGGACATGTGTCGTGTAACATTGAGATTGAAATGTCATATAGCAACTTGTGATTTCCCGTGACTGCGACAAAGAGGTGCAAATATTTCCAAGTTTCTTTGCCTTAGGGGTACTTTGCACACTACGACATCGCAGTATGTGAATCCTTTTACATACGATTAACGAGCGCAAAAGCGTCGTTATCGTATGATCGGTGTAGGGTCCGACATTTCCATAATTTTGCAGCAGCGACGGTACGATGTTGTTCCTTGTTCCTGCGGTAGCACACATCGCTGTGTGTGAAGCCGTAGGAGCGAGGAACATCACCTTACCTGCGTCCCGGCTGCAATGCGGAAGGAAGAAGGTGGGTGGGATGTTTACGTCCTGTTTATCTACGATCCTCCGCTCCTATTGGCCGCCTGCCGTATGATGTCGCTGTGACGCCGCACGACCCACCCCCTTAGGAAGGAGGCGGTTCGCTGGCCAGAGCGACGTCGCAGGGCAGGTGAGTGCATGTGAAGCTGCCGTAGCGATAATGTTCGCTACGGCAGAAATCACAAGATATCGCTGCTGCGACGGGGCGGGGACTATCGCGCTCGGCATCGCTACAATCGGCTTTGGATGTCGTAGTGTGCGAAGGGCCCTTTAGACTTCAAAGCAAGTCCCATGAATCTGCGAGTTGCATGTGACTTATCTGTGATTTGTTTCTTTTTTTAAAAGTAAAGTCACAGCTGTAAAAATGTTGCACGACAGCAAGACACTGACAAGTTGTACAAATGTTTGGTTTGTAAGACTTCTCTGAAAATTCTGTCACGCAACATACAGCAAGTGAAATAAGTATTGAACACGCCACCAATTTTCTAACAACAAATTTTTCTAAACGTAATATTGACATTAATTTATTTCCAGATGTTGGTAACAACCAATTTAATCAACACAGACAAGGAAATGAAACCACAGATGTCCATAAATTAATTTATGTGTAATTATGATAAATAACACTCGGAAAAATTATTGAACACATGATCAAAGTGAAGTTCAAAACACCATGTAAAGTCATGACACCAGCTAGAATTTATCAGTAATTAAACAGGAATCCTGCAACTTAGTGAAAAAATATCAGCTAGTTCAACTTATGGCCTATAAAAAGGTGTAACATTATCATGGTGACACCCAAGAAACAGCTCATGCGGTGTAAAACCAGTGAGCTGTCTCAAAAGCTTTTCAACATTATTATTGCAAAACATACTGGTGGCATTATTTACAGAATAATTTCTAAACTACTGCAAAACTCCAGTGAGCATTGTTGTGAGCATACCGGATTTTTCGGACTATAAGACGCACCAGACCATAAGACGCACCCTGGTTTTAGAGGAGGAAAATAGGAAAATAAAATTTTAAGTAAAAAATTTGATCATGACACACTGTTATGGGGCGAGGATGTGCTGCTGACACTGTTGTGGGGGTAATGTCCCCAAATTCTCTATTAAGGTACCCCATCCTGGTAATGATCCTCCTGCCCTGTATATTATACCCTCCTTGTATATATGCCCCCATCCTGGTATAGCCCTCATCCTGATAAATACCCCCATCCTGATAAATACCCCCATCCTGGTATGTGCTCCCATCCTGGAATATGCCCTCATCCTCGAATATGCCTTCATCCTGGAATATGCTTTCATCCTGGAATATGGCCCGCATCCTGTGGCACACATAAAACGTTTATACTCACCTTTCCTTGCTCCACGCAGCATCGCTTTCTTCCTGTCTGTGTCAGCAGCAGCGCCACTGACCTGTATGGAGCCGTGCAAGCAGTGATGACATCATCGCTCTGCGCATCGCTCTCCGCACACCTCAGCGTGCAGGGAGACAGAAGGTCATCACGATGCTGCAGAGATCGATTGCCGGTGAATGTACTTATTCACTGCCCACCGCGCTGATGATGATACGCGGGGGGCAGTGAATACAGCCACACATGATCACTCCAGACTGTTGCTGCCAAGGATGATCACGCGGGCCGGCTGCTTAGTATGCGCGCATCCCCCGCCCATCATCCCGTCCACCTCTCAGCGCCGGCTTCAGGGCTGAGAGTTGATGGGTGTCTAGATGCAGTACATATGAAATGAGGCTAATGAGCGGGCCCACGTGGCCACGGTAAGCACTGCTACAGCCTGCTCCTGCCTCTGATGACCCGCTCCACCACCACCGCACCCCCCTTCCCCACAGCCATCGGACTATAAGACACACTCCCCACTTTCCCCAAAAATGTTGGGGAATAAAAGTGTACCTTATAGTCTGAAAAATATGGTAATCTGGAAGTGGAAAGAACATAATTATAAATCTGCCATGATGACAATGTGCTCCCCACAAGATTTCAGATATAAGAGTGAAAAGAATTATCAGAAGAGTTGTCCAAGAGCCAAGGACCGCCTATGGAGAGCTACAGAAAGACATAGAATCAGCAAGTACAAGTGTGTCAAAGAAAACCATAAATAATGATGCTCAACAACATTTAGACAAGCTCAACAACATTTAGACAAGCATGTGAAATACAGGGAGACTATAGTCTGGTCAGATGAGACCAAAACTGAACTTTTTAGATGCCATAATACATATAATGTACGGAAGCCAAAAGACATTGCATATCACCCACAAAACACCATACCAACAGTTAAGTTTGGAAGTGGGAACAATATGGTGTGGGGCTATTGTTCAGCAAACTTCATATAATTGAGGGAAGGATGAATGGACAAATGTACTTAGTATTCTTGATAAAAATATGCTGCCATCTACCAGGATAATGAACATGAAACGAGGATGGACATTTTAGCAAGACAATGCTCCTAAACACACTGCCAAGAAAACTCGCAATTAGTTTCAGAGAAAAAATAGAGCTACTAGAATGGCCCAGCCAATCACCTGACTTGAATCCAATAGCACATTTCTGAAAGGAACTAAAGCTCAGCGTTCATAGAAGGAGCCCATGGAATGTTCAGAATTTGAAGAGTGTTTGTGTGAAAGAGTGGTCCAAAGTCACACCTGAACATTGTATGCAACTAGTTTATCCATACAGGAGGCGTCTTGAGGCTGTCACCACCAACAAAAGCTTTTGTACAAAGTAGTAAATAAATTTCAGTAAGTCTGTTCAATATTTATTCCCTATGTCATTTCTCATTATTACACATCAGTAATTTTATGGACATCAATGGTTTGATTTCTTTGCCTGTGTGGATTGGATGGATTGTTATCGATATCTGGCGAGAAATTCATGTCAATAGCACCTTTATTAATATATTTACTTAGAAAATTGGTGACGTGTTCAATACTTATTGCACCTGCTGTACACTGGCGAGCAAACCAGTAACAATGTTTTGAACTTTTGACTTTCAGGCTCCATATCTTACCATCCACTACAGCTTCAAACATAATACTACCTTAATTTTCTAAACAATTATCTTGGCTATCTCATACATAAATTTGACTTGAAACTATTTTAGCATATGATTCCTGCCACCTTTGAGAAACATGTGATGGTGTCTCCGTGGCATTCTTGTTTTGCATATTTTCCCAGGGGACCTTGTTCTAGTGTCACTATGTTGAGAAACACGTGATGGGTGTCTCTGCGGTGTTGGATGTTGATCTCCCCGAGGTCAACCATCCTTACCTATGTAGTCTTCTACTAGGCATTGCTCCCACTAGCCAGTTTCTTACTCCACACTGATGAGGGGCAAATACCCCGAAACAGCTATCTGTGGATAGATACCATGTTTTGGTATAGGCAGTTTCCTTGACTGGAGACTGCCCTTCCCGTGGTTGTTCCTTCCTGGTGAAAGACCTAGCTAGTTTCCTGCCGGCGTTGAGAAACATGTGATGGTGTCTCCACGGCATTCTTGTTTTGCATATTTTCCCAGTGGGCCTTGTTCTAGTGTCACTGCGTTGAGAAACACGTGATGGTGTCTCCGCGGTATTGGATGTTGATCTCCCCGAGGTCAACCTATGATTACTTAGGCAGATTCTTGCCATTTCACTGCACTGTTACTGTAAAAATTATTTTCTTCCTGCATACTACAAAATACAACCTGTTTTCACATTCCCTAATATCTCAGTGTATTATTAGGTTGATTCCCAAGTGAAAGGTCACTGGTTTGAATAATCAAGAAGCAGTCATGAAGAAGATTTCCCAAGAAAAAAGAAACAGCATCATCCAGGTCAACGACCGCAGTCTCTCGGCTAAGTCAATTTCCAAACTGCATCATGTAAGTGTCATGACAGTTGGAAGAATACAAAATGAAGTCAGATCATCCATCAAAAGCCAAAAAGGTGGACGTTCAGCAAAATATCAGCGTCAACAAGTCGGCTCATCACAAGGTCTATCAGTTCTGGCGCAACAAACATGGCAGTGGAGGTGGCTTGTATGCTTCATAATGTTGAGATCACAGATGTTCATGAAGCGCTGTTTGACGCACGTTACACAAGTCTGAAAGGGTGGCCTGAAAAAGGTGAAGAAACCTCGACTTCAAAATTATCATAACTTTGCTCCAGTTTGCTATAGTACAAAAAGCAAACAGTAGAAGATTTGGAGTGATGAGACGGAACTCAATAGACTACGCTCTTATGAGTGCAAATGGGTCTGGAAGAAACAAGGGGAAAAGGGGCTAACAGATCAAGAAACTAAAGGAGCTCTCAAGTTCAGTGGAGAAAGTCTGATGATATGGGGTTGTTTCACAACGAAAGGCGCTGGGATAATTGACCAGGATTAATGGTGGTCCCCATGCTAAGCTATATGTGAGTATCCTACAAGACGAGTTACTTTGAACACTCGAGTACTATCGCTATGAAAAGGATGACATAGTGTTCCAGCAGGACAGCATAAATGGTTCAATGATAATGAACTAGAGGTGTTGGATTGGCCCCTACAGTCCCCAGACCTCAACCCAATTGGACACTTGTGAGGAGAGCTGCTCCTATTGTTTGCTGCTCTATATGGACATGACTGAATAAGGCTGTGTTTTTTCAAGTTTTTTTATGCCTTTTTTCTTGCAGATTTTAATCAATCTGCAAGGGAAACCACATCCCAGCAAAGTCTATGGGTACGTGCCCACGATAAGGACCCGCTGCGTACTGGACGTAGGAGAGCGCAGCTGCTCATGCCCATGATCCAGGCTCGGGCAGTTGCTGTCTTTCTTTTCTGTTCTCCCTGCAGAGGACGCTTGCGACTCCGCAGCAAACAATTGACATGCTGCGGCTTGGAAAGCCGCACCACAGGTCAGTTTTTGGTGCTGGAAAAACAAGCACAGTGGGCATGAGATTTCTAGAAATCCCATCCACTGTACTTATACTGTACATTGCAGCGTTTTGGCCGCAGCTGAAGTATGCTACGTCCAAAACGCTGTGAACACTGATTGTGGGGACGCACGCTGTGAGAATCCTGAAGTGCTGTGCACACGTTGCAGTTTTTTTCATTCCAGATTTTGATGCAGAAAATATCTGCACCAAAGAATTGACGTGTTATTTGTTTTTGTAGTTTTTTTTTTTTTTTACAGTTTTTTCCTATCAGACTGCATAAAAAAACTAAAACAAAATACAAACCTGTGTCAAAAAGCACACGTTTTTTTCTGCAGCGTTTTTCCTGCCAAGAGATGCATCCAAATCTGCAATGTGTGAACATACCCTAACAATGCCCCTATGTTATTTTTATATACAGACACACAAACACACGAGGTAAAGCCTGCATGAATTAAAAAAAGGTCCAATGTGGTATAAACCCAATTTCACAATTGGATTTGTCTCTTGACGTCAATAAAATCAAGTGACATCTGTATTATTAACAAATTATTACCCGAGCACCAAATGCTGAAATAGCAAAACCATCAAAAGATACATTTTCATTTTCTCGGGGAAAAAAAAACCAACAACATAAAATGAAGATACAGAGTTGCGTTTTATATCGTTCATTATAGGGAGTAATTCAGAATACATTATGGCAAATGAAGCATCCTCCATCTGAACTGACAATTTTTAATACAAGCCGCTGTCAATTTGCATTAGCAGGGATGAGATGCATAAACAGCCATTATATGATTTTCTCAATATCCCTTGAACAGATATATTTGTTTCATATCGCGAGGAGAACTGATAAAAAAAAGTCAAACAGTCCTGCAAAAACGCAAATCTCTCCGTAATACGAGGCTGTGGATGGTAAAGGAGCAGAACAATCATACATATTTTTTCCTAAAATGAAGCACATTAAACTATTCCCTGCAGAGATTACTAATCTAACATCCAAATCCTTTATAACCAGCCAATCCCTATAGAGCAATTAAATTCTTCTCCCTTTAAAGCATTTGGTACTCTGTCTGGGGAGCAAACCGGAAGAAAAAAAAAAATCAAAATTCATTTGATAAATTAAACAGGGACGAGAGAGAGAATCCGGCTTTGTTCTAGGGTTTTTTTTTAATTATGGAATGCACAATAGCTGCATAATGTTTAATATGAGCTATGAAAATTCCTAACAGTATTACAGCACAACACAAAAGAAATAACCTGGTTACCGTGAAAAATTGCATATTTAATTAAGAACACAGACTTTGAGACTACCTTGAGGATTTTAAAGTGCAGTAGCCTAAGGGGCTGAATTACACGCTTGCAATAGTGTTAAAGAAGTCACTGCTTGCCGTCATTACCCCTGCGCTCCCCTTAAGTGCCCGCACGGCGCTGGGATTCACTCCTGAAAAGGCCTGGCGCACCAACTGCCACTTGGGTAGTTAAAAAAGAACCACTACTATCCTGCTGGTACAAATCAGCTCCCACATTGCTCGAGCTAATAATTAAAGAATATTGTTAATTAGCTGTTTTTATCTGAAGAGAAGTAGCTGGAGAGTTTCCAAGCCCTACTTCAATACTTTTTACATCTGAGCTACTTGACAACATCTTAGATTAAAAGACCTCCCTTGAGTTTCTCATCTTTATTACTAGACCAGCTGGGCTGCTTTGTATGAAGATGTATTTACTCTTGATTAAGGTGAAAGTCATCTGAAGGTGTCAATTAGAACCCCGAATACCATTTGGATATGGGCACAATATTACAGCACCATCTTTTCGATCCTTCAGATAAGAGGCAGAGGCACAGATGTAAAGTGAGCCAACGATAGATACACTGTGGTTGGGATTCATCCAAGGAGGATCAATATACTAAGTGTCATTGAGGTCAATGGCAGTCACTATGTAATCACTATGCAATGCACGTCATCGCAATGCGATTAATCCAACTCAGTAGATACTGTCAATGCCACACAATAATATTATTACACCATTGTTTGCGGCAAATACAAAGAAGCCTCTAGTTACAAAGACAGGCCTTCTACAAGTTTTTATTACAACCTTCCATTAATTACATCCACAGCTGCAGTGGTTCCTATATATATATTAATAAGATTCCTTATTTTCCAAGACTCTTGTGTCTGTAAGGCCCCTTTCACACGTCAGTGATTCTGGTACGTTTGTGCTTTTTTTTATACGTACCAGAATCACTGACATATGCAGACCCATTATAATCAATGGGTCTGCTCACACATCAGTGATTTTTCACTGAACGTGTCTCCGTGCAGCGTACACCCGTGTCCGTGATTCTGCACAGAGACAAGTCAGTTTTTTTCTGGTAACACTGATGACCCATGGACCACACTATGGTGTGATCCGTGTGTGATCCGTGAAACACTTACCAGAAAATCACGGACATATTAAATATTAAATATTTTCAACTTACCTTGCCTGCGATTCACTCTGCAGCCTCCACTCTCGGCAGCTCCTGCCTGGCTCATGAATATTCATGAGAGCAGGAATAGCCGACCCGGAAGTAGCTGCTGAGAGCGGTGGGCGGACGCTGCAAAGCCGAGGAGTTCAGCACCATGGACAGCAGTAGTGAAGGCAGGTGAGTAATGTCCATATGCAAATACGGATCACGGATTGCACATGGACAACCCACGTGTGCCGTGAATCACGGAACACAGAGGGACATGTGCGTGTTTTACACGTCAGTGAAGAACGTCAGTGTTTTTCACTGACGCGTGAAACGGGCCTCACCCTGCGTTTTGGTGCTGGTGAGACAACAAAACAGCTTAAAAGGTTGATAGATTGATGTGTTCACTATTTTAAGGCTATGTTCACACACTGCATCTTTTCTAACCACAAAGATGCAGGATTTGTGGCCCCAAAAAACGCACCCACGGCAAAAACACATAAAAAACACATGCGTTTTTGTCACATTTTACCGCATTTTGCCCAATGCATTTTTTCAGTCAAATCTATTGCTCAAAAATGCTGGAAAAACGCAAAAAGAATTGACATGATGCATCTTCAAAAACGCAGCCAAGATGCAGCCAACAAAAAGATGCACAATATGGACAGCGAAAAAGAAATCTCATAGGCTTTGCTGGGAGAAGGAAATGCATGCATTTTTGATGCATCTTTGTGACCTCAAAAACGCACCAAAAACGCAATAAAATATGCAGTGTGTGCACACAGCCTAAAGGGGTTTCTCACTACTTTTCTTTAGAGATATATTAGGGAGGGTCCTCAATGTAAGCTCAGTGGGGTACAATATCCAGAAATAGTGATGGGCGAAGTAAAACTGTAACGTTCGGGCTTCGTACCGAACACATAGTGAACGTGTACACGATCCCTAACACGAGATTTCTGTAAAGCTCGTGTTACAGTTTGGGTCCAGTTCAGGTCCTGGTGCTGTAAAAAAAGCACATTATTAAAAAACATTATTAACATTAACATCATTAACTTCCGGAGCTCTTCACTGCACTGCTCGTCACTTGGCAGTCTTCAGCTATGACGTCGGGGTTCACCCGAGTCCATGAGCCATGGACTCGATTGAACTTTGACTCTCATTGTGCGAGTCTTGCATTGGTATCACCTGGCACAACGCACACTCTGCTGACAGGAGCGGGTCGGCTGCATGTATTTCCATGCAGCTGAGGCGCTCCTGTCAGGAGAGTGTGTGCCGTGCTGGGTGATGCCGATTTGAGACTCGCAGGAGTCATACGCGAGTAGAATCATACCCTCACTGTCAGCCTGCTTCTCGCTCTGTACAGAGATGGAGTCTCTAAATGTGTTTTTTGTTCTTTTAAATTTGTTCTCTAATTAAAAAAAAATCTGTGTTGTTTTTTTACTGTTTACTAGAAATACATGGTGGTCATGTCTAATTTGGCGTGACACCATGAATTTCAGGCTTAGTACCAGCTGAGAATACAAAGTTGGTATTAACCCCTTTATTACCCAGCGTGCCACCACCATCAGGGCCGCTGGATGAGCTGCGTAAAGCGCCTTGAATGGCACTAAGAAACAATGCGCCATTTCCAGTGGCGGCTGCGGAGAATCGCAGCCCCCAGTTGCCTGGTTTTACCTGACTGGCGATCAAAATACGGAGGAAGCCCACATTTGTTTTTTAAAATACCATATTTTTCCCTTTATAAGATACACTTTTGTTCCCCCAAATTTTGGGGGAAAGTAGGGGGTGCGACTTATAATCCGAATATACGGATTCTATACTGCAGGGGCCAGGGGAGGTGGGGGCAGCTCTGGAGCGGTGCTGGGGGCTGGTGAAGGCTGCAGGAGGCAGTGGGAGATCTCCTCCTCCCGCTCATATAATATGCACTGCCGCTGTCCATCACCGTGGTGCTGAAACCGCAACGCGGTTATGGGCTGGGGAAGCGGCGCATATTATATGTGCCTGCGCCCCCCTTTGATGGCACATGCCCCCCCTGTGTTAGATATGGTCCCCATGCTGCTACCTATAGTAAAATAAAAAACTCTTTACTTACCGCCTCCAGCGCTGATCTCCCGATGCCTCCCCGGTCTCCCTGCTGCCGCTGTGATCAGGCACGCAGAGATGATGTCACTCTGCTGTGCCGATCACATGACCGACACCGAGAACCAGGAAGTGCAGGAGCTCAGCAGCACGGAGGGAGACGCGAGGGAGGACAGCAGCTGGAGATAGTAAGTAAAGAGTTTTTTTATTTTACTATGGGCAGCAGCATGGGGGCCATATCTAACACAGAGGGACGTGTGCCATCCATAGGGGGCAGCACAGGGGAATGTGTTATGATCCGGAACCATGGAAAACCACCACAAATCATTGGCAAAAAGGTGACAAGAGCATTGGCAACTAATCTGGCCGCCATCCTCTTACTAACCATCACAACTAGAAGTAGCCGAGGGGTGAACTAACATCCTGTGCACCGCGAACCCAGCCGGAGAACTAACTATCCTAAAGGTAGAAAAGATGAATAACTCTCTGCCTCAGAAAATAGACAAGAATAGCTAGCCCCCCACATTCAAAGACTGCGGTGATATAGGAAAAACACAATACACAGGTAGATGACAGGATTAGCAAAAGGTGAGGCCCCCGCTGACTAAAATAGGAAAGGACAGGAAAGGGACTGATGGTGGCCAGAGAAAAACCCTGCAAAATACCAACTTCCTGATAGTACAAAAAGGCCCTCAGATCGCTCGATCTGAACTCCGTCCTATACCAGGTGCCCTTGTCATACCAATGAACAGAAAACAAAAATTATAACAAATTCAACAAGCCACAAACACATGGACCCAAAGGAGCTATACTCCACACAGAACTGCAGGGAGTTCCTCAACAATCCACTGAGGGTGAAAATCCCTGGAAGGAAATAAACTGAAACCAACCACAACAAATGACAAACCCAGATAAGCAAAAGGACCAGACAATAAATAAAGAGCAAGCACTTATCTGGAGTAGATGTGGTGTAAAGCAGGATTAAGCAGGCTGGAGATACAAAGAACAACTGACATCCGGCAACAGCCTGCAATCAGACCAGGACTTAAATAAGCAGAGAGTTAGCAAAGGAAACACCCACTGCACAACACACCTGGTCTCTGTCCAAACCATTCCTGGCCCCCAGAGGGAGCCTCCCAGCAGCCAAAACATAACTAACATTCACAACAGGAATGTGTGTCATTCATAGGGGGCCATATCAAACACAGGGCGACGTGTGCCATCCATAGGGGGCCCTATCAAACACAGGGGGACGTGTGCCATCAATGGGGGACATGTGGCATCACTGGGGGACGTGTGCCAGCACAAGGGGGCTATATTCAATATAAGGGGGCCATATCCAGATTAAGGGGGCTAATTTTAGGATGGGGGGCTATGAGGGACATATACCCTATATGATTTGTTAGACGGACACTGGCATTATAAGACGGACCCCATTTAACATTAAAAAAAAAAATTCTCTTTTCCTTCACCAAATTTGGGGGTGCGTCTTATAATCAGGTGCGTCTTATAAAGCGAAAAATACGGTAGTTAAAAAAAAATAATGGGCTTCCCTGTATTTTGATTGGCAGCCAAGGTAAAGCCAGGCAGATGGGGGTGGCAGCCCGTAGCCATTCGCTTTATCTGCGCTGATAATCAAAAATACTGCGGAGCGCCACGTCATTTTTTTAAATGATTTATTTAATTTTACAGTACTGTGATGTCAGACAATCGCAGACCCGGCACAGAGCGAGAAGCAGACTATACCGAATCTATACAGGCGAGAAGCAGGGTGACACTGAGGGTATGATTCCATTTGCGTATGACTCCTGTGAGTCTCGCATCGGTATCACCCAGCACGGCGCACACTCTCCTGACAGGAGCGCCTTAGCTGCTTGGAAATAAATGCAGCCAACCCGCTCCTGTAGGAAGAGTATGCACCGTGCCGGGTGATACTGATTCAAGACTCGCACAGTGACAGTCAAAGTTCAATAGAGTCCATGGCTCATGGACTCAGGTGAACCCTGACTTTACCGTGAACATGACCGAAAACAGCCGAAGACTGCCGAGTGACGAGCAGTGCAATGAATACCAACGGAAGTTAATGATTGGACCCGGAAGAAGAAGTAGCAGGGAGACAGCGGCTGAGCAGGTCTGCAGGACGCATAGCGGGAGCGGTAAGTATAGTGACTATGTTTATTATTAACTACATTCTTTATTTTACAGACCCCCCCACCCCATCCCATAACTGTAAAATCCAAGTTTGAAGTTCGGACGCAAGTTCGCATTATCTCAGAATCCGAACTCAAACTTTACAAAAAGCTCGGGCGAGTCTCCCGTACACAAACATTAGAGGGTTCTCCCATCACTATCCAGACAACATCAAACAGTGTTCAAAGGGGAACACCACCGCTCTGTATACTATTTAGTGGTGGTTGTGCTTATTCCCTTACATGGAATCTCATCTGAAATACCTGACAACCTTTTTACATTTTAAAGTAGTTTTAGTAGTTTTAACACTACTGAAGGAGAACAAACCAAGTCACCACTGCTTAATAAAAGTTCACTAAGTTGCCCATTAGCTATTTTCTGAAGGCAAGTTTGGCTGACAGCCCTTTCTCCCCATACGTCTGTGAGTTCAGATCGGCTAAATGTACAAGTCCTCCTAATAGGTAGAATAAAGCAAGCCACTTCCAGTTTACTCTAGTGGCAGCTAAAAAGGATTTGCAGAAATGCAATATGCTTGACCATTCTTTTACCCTTAGAAGACACTTCATATTGTTGGCAAGTTTTAGGAAAAAATCTGTCGGTTTGGGTAACGGTAATGTCACACTAGATACGGGGAAGTACCAAGCGCATGGCAAAAGGGAAGGGAAACCCTGTGTCCAGGGAAAAGGAAGATGGTGACCCCTGATCAAACCACCTGCTGGTCCCTGGGATCCTTCACCACCCTAGATAGGTTCCGCACCTATGCATCGAGCTGGATACCTGACCTTAGGTATCCCTAGTGGTGGACCCTAAATAGGAAACGGATGGAATGAGCTCTTCGTCAACCCCTGTAAACACTATAGAAGATACAAGGGGGACACACAGGGGGAAATGCAAGAACTACTTATCATTACATGACACAAGTAGAAGTTCAGCAGAGTTTTCAGCAATGACACCACAGAGGAGTACAAGCCTGCTTGCAAAAAAGGCCTGAAGGAACCGAAAAATATCACCAGCACCAGTCCAAAGAAGGAAGGGGTATTTAAACATCAAGGGAAGACTGATGATCAACATCTGGGTGGAAGGCAAGCTCCTGCTGGGTCCAAAAGGGAGAGATATTAATCCAGTAGGAAAGCTACCTACACCAATAAATACTGACATCAGGAAAAATGGAAAGTCAGGGAGCATTCTGTGCAGCCAAAAGCTGTGACATTCAATGGCCAGAAACCACATGACTATCTGTCACATGTGACACACCCGTGACAGTTAATCTAATGTGTATGACCACCTTTAAGGTAAGCACACACGGCGAGTAATACGCAGCGAGTTGAATGCTATAAAAAAAAAATCGCATTCCACTCGGACCAATATTACTCTATGGATTCGCTCCCATGAGCAATTTTTTTCTCAGCCCTAATCGGACCGAGAAAAAAAATCGCAGCATGCTGCGGGTGGAATGTGATCCTGTTTTACTCGCTCCTATTCAAGTCTATGGGGACGAGAGAAAAATCGTATTGCACTTGCATTACAGCTGAGTGCAATGCGATTCTCGCGTCAGTCTGCAATTGAGGAGATGGGAAGATAAATCCCTCCCTCTCCTCCGCAACACTGGCCCTCCCCACTGCAGCTGTGGTCTGATGGCGTGATCGGACCACAGTTGCATGACACTCAGCTCCCACTGTGCTGCAAGCGTGAGCCGAGTGTCTTGCGAGCCTTAAGGCCCCGTCACACGCAACGACGTATCTAACGATTTATCGCCGGGGTCACGGATTCCGTGACGCACATCCGGCATCGTTAGCAACGTTGTTGTGTGTAACACCACAGGAATGACCGTTAACGATGGAAAATACTCACCTAATCGTCCATCGTTGATACGTCGTTCCTTTTTAAAAAATCGTTGATTGTTGAGGACGCAGGTTGTTCGTCGTTCCCAAGGCAGCACACATCGCTATGTGTGACACCTCGGGAATGACAAACTACAGCTTACCTGCGGCCTCCGGCCCGCTCATCTAAGCCCCTCCGCTTCTATTGGGCGGCCGCTTAGTGATGCCGTTGTGATGCCGCACGAACCGCCCCCTTAAAAAGGAGGCGGTTCGCCGGCAACAGCGACGTCGCTAGACAGGTAAGTCCCGTGTCACAACTCCTAACGATATTGTGTGCCACGGGCAGCGATTTGCCCGTGACGCACAAACGACGGGGGGCGGGTGCTTTCACCAGCGATATTGCTAGCGATATCGCTGCGTGTAAAGCCCTTTTAGCCTTAGTGGTCCAATCTTGCCCATGTAGGACATGATAGCAAAGTTTGTGGAAGGAATTGGCAAGTTGTGAAAAATTACACCTATTCCTTGAGACTGTTCAAAGTTTTTGAGTTAACAAAAACTTTGTTGGAGGGATGACGCTCCATCCATGAGACACCTGACCTTCCACCATTTAATATCCTCTATGGTCAGATGACTACATGGACGGGATGTTGTAAAGAAGCACGGCACTTCTGCTTTCTGCTAGAGGTGCACAAGTATGAACCAGTCCTGTAAATAACAGAGTAATACTTTGCATTCAAATAGGTGAAAGAACTGATTATTTATTGAGAAAATCCAGAACTGAAACAGTACAGACGTTTCGGTCCAACATGGCCCTTCATCAGTGTTCAGTATTAAAGTCTGTTGAAGCCCCAGGGAGAGGAAGCACTGTGATTAGATTGTGAGGTCCACCGCAGGTCGCTCTGTGAGTGCTCACAAAGCGACCTGCGGTGGAGCCACACAGATTAAAGCAGGTGAGTATGTATTCTTTTATTATGTTTTTTTTTAGCATTCCTTCCAACTGTACATTTTTTAAGGTAGGACAACCCCTTTAAGACAGTAGAAAACTAAACCTAAACAAAAAAATGTAGTATAACTAATATTGATCGCTGGATGGATTGGTTTCAAACATTTTCATGCCTGGATTGCCACACATCAACATCAACATTAGCATATCGAGAATTTTCACATTAGAATTGAAAATGTTCCATTAAGCCAAAAACAAGAGATGTACACCACATGTCTAAATATAAAGCCTTGTATTATACAAATTATACGGTGCGCTTGAAAATGATTCTACCTAGTTAAATCAACTATCCTGTAGTGTGTTAGGGATTTTATCTCTTTACGAGTTTGGCTTTTTTGTGTATTGTGGATTTTATCTACCCTAGAAGAGATTATTTACATTTATCCAAATTTCGTTATGGCATTATATAGGTTTTGCTGGGAAAAGCAAACATACAGCTATATGTGTACACAGTGTGAGTTATTAAGACACTGATACATTGATTGCTAGCCTCCCTCGTGGGGCATAGTAAAAGAGCAATGCAGACAAAAAGGCTTGTTAATATCAGAGGTTTACTCAGTAATCAAAACTGCTCTCGGCCGAGCCACAGAACAACAAGCCACTTTCACTAAAGCCTAGAAATCTTGGCTATGTCTTTAGTTTAAATAGGATTCGTTTTCAAGTTCAATTGGGCATATAAAGCTCTGGAGTCCTGATATTAATGTCCTGCTTTTCTCTTGCAATGACTCTTCAGCTCTACATTGACTGAGGTAACCAGAAGTCTGCCCAAAACATATACAGTTATGTCGGGGGGGACACAAACTCTAAATTATAAGTTTCTCTAAAATTTGCTCCGACATTGGTTTCATGAAGTCCAAATGTAACATTAGCTGTGCAGGTATTGTACTGACAACACCAAGCACATTCTTGTCTACTTCAAAAGAGCACAGCCATCATTGTGTGGAATAACCAGAGTCCTCCCGAAATCTCCTTTAGAGGGAACCGGTCACCAGGATTTTCCATTATGAGCTGCGGCCACTACAAGTGAGCTCTTATATACAGCATTCCAGAATATTGTATATAAGAGCCAAGGCCGTACTGTATAATGTAAAAAAGACCTTTATAATACTCACCTAGAGGGCGGCCCGGTCCAATGGGCATGACAGCTCTCAGTCCGGCACCTCCTCCATCTTAGGCGATTGTTGTCCTCCTGCCCAGTACTGTGTGCATGACGCATTCACACAGAGGCCTCCATTGCACTCCTGCGCATGCGCACTTTGATCTGTCTGGCTGAGGGCAGAGCAAAGTACTGTAAAGCGCAGGCGCAAGAAAACGTCAAAGACCACCTACTCATGCACACTAAAGTACTTATGATCTGCCCTCAGCCAGACAGATCAAATTGCGCCTACGCAGGAGTGCAATGGGGACCTCTGTGTGAATAACGCAGGATGCATCAAGCACATGGGGTTGGGCAGGAGGACGGCAAACTCACAAGATGGAGAAGACGCCAGATCAAGAGCATTGACACGCATTGGACCGGACCGCTCTCTAGGTAAGTATAATAAAGGTGTTTTTTACATTATACAGCGCGGCCTGGGCTCTTATATACAGTATTCTGGAGTATATATAAGAGCTCTCTGGTGGTAGCCGCAGCTCATAAGGGAAAACATGGTTATAGGTTCCCTTTAATATGGAGGGATCCCCTCTGTGTTATCCCTTCTCACTGTCCACATCCAACAGTAACTGTGGGTGCAGATGGAATATGAAGAAAGAGCGGTGAGGACATCAAAGGGTAAGTACACTTTTTTGATATATTATAAGAAGGTTCAAGTGAGAACCGAAACGTCACTATGCACCTATGTGACCAATAAAGGTCAAGTAATTTAAAAAAAATTGTGGAGTGCTGCCTGCCAATTTCTGTCTTTTTCATGGATGGTTATCTGAACAAACCGCACTCTAAAAAGTTTTTTGTTTTTGTGTTGCTCCAAACGTGTTTTATATATATATATATATATATATATATATATATATATCTCAATAAACACATAGTTAAAGGGACTCTGTTAGCAGGTTTTTGCTACCTCATCTGAGAGCAGCATGATGTAGGCAAAGAGATCCTGAATTCAAACATGTATCACTTAGATTACTGGATGCAGCCGTTCTGACACAATCAAAGTTTTTAGATTTCGGGGTACTTTACACACTGCGACATCGCTAGCCGAATGTAGCGATGCCGAGCACGATAGTACCCGCCCCCATCGCAGCTGCGATCTCTTGTGATAGCTGCCGTAGCGAACATTATCGCTGCGGCAGCTTCACTCGCACTTACCTGCCCTGCAACGTCGCTCTGGCCGGCGACCCGCCTCCTTCCTAAGGGGGCGGGTCGTGCGGCGTCACAGCGACGTCACACGGCAGGCGGCCAATAGAAGCGGAGGGGCGGAGATGAGCGGGACATAAACATCCCACCCACCTCCTTCCTTCCTCATTGCAGGTGGGATGCAGGTAAGGAGATGTTCCTCGCTCCTGCGGCTTCATACACAGCGATGTGTGCTGCCGCAGGAACGAGGAACAACATCGTACCTGTCGCTGCAGCGAAATTCTGGAAATGACCGACACTACAACGATCATACAATTTCGACACTTTTGCGATCGTTAATCGTAGCAAAAAGGATTTACATACTCCGATCTCGACAATGACGCCGGATGTGCGTCACTTTCGATTTGACCCCAACGATATCGCAGCTGCGATGTTGTAGTGTGCAAAGTACCCCCTAGTCATGTAGCAGACTGAGTGACCTTCCTTGCCAACACCAGGATCTCAATAGAGATTGTACATTGACGGTGAGGTGTCAATCAGAGGGGGGGCATGCCGGACTGCCATGGGTAACTTTGTCGTCCTGCGATGATAAGTTATGCTGCTTAAACAAACATAGCAAATAAACAACAGATCGGACCTTGACAAGACAGACATCTCTGAAGTCTCTGTGTTAACCCTTGCAGCTTGCTGGGTTCAACTTACATAGCAAAAACCTGCTGACAGATTCCCTTTAAGCATTTCCTAACTTGGTCTGGTTTTTTTTTATTTAACATGACATCTTATAAAGGGGTTAGGTATTTAAAGTGCAGGATATGCAAAAAGTGTTTGATAAGCTCAGATCCAAGACCCTGCATTTTAAAAAGTCTTCTCTATTGAAGCGTATGGGAGTTTCGGGAACTAAAAAAATGTCATTGAAATAAAGAAAAGAAAATGTGAACATCTAAAATAATAATACGATGTACAATAATAAATGAACTGTATAATTATTTAGCAAAAATGTCAATGCCCAATGCTATTATTTAACCTTGGCTTTGGAAAGTGTTCTGAAGCAACACAGAGGTGGCACGGTCTGCACACCGCAGGGCTAGGCTCTGTCTTTTGTGTGCAGAAAGGGTACAAATAAACAGGCTATCATTTCAGGTAATAATGTATCATTATGACAAATCTAGAAAATCAGACTTCTGCAGAGAAGCACTAGCTGCTTGAACTGATGGCTTATTTACTGCTGTCATCTACATAAAGAGAAATTTTGACATACCGCTAAATGATAACACATTTAGATAAGTCAAGCTGTCATATCATTTAATGGATGCTGGAGCAGTTACATAGCTGATATGTAAAATGTATTCATTTCACAGCATTGCAAGGTTATGATATTTTAATCATACGGCAGGCTTCGCCTGAGCTGCAGACACTCGATATGAAAAGCAGGCTTCAGTATTCCTAATAGGAATCATACAAACAAGTCATTGCCGGAAGAATAGCATCCTAATCTCACTTCATAGATGTCTAATGGCCTCACGCTCAAACTCCCTTAGTAGTCATGAGTAAGCACAACCATGCTCGGTACTGTGAGTGAACAGTCAGACGCTCGGACGGGTGCGACTCGAGTAATACCAGAGTATAATGGAAATCAATGGGAAACTCAAGCATTTTTAGGGAAAATCTTAGGAAAAAGTGCTTGAGTCCCCCATTGACTTCCATTATATAGATACAAGAGGTAAGGTAGCACCTTACAGCAGAGGTCCCCAACCTTTCTGACCTTGAGAGCCACATTCAGCTCTGAAAAAAGATTGTGAGTCACATCCAGCTCCTTCCCTCTCACAGTAGAGACTCCCAGAGCCACCATAAGGGCTAGGACACACGGCAGTAAAACGGCCCAAGTGGAATGCGATATAAAAAAAAAGAAAAAAAATCGCATTCCACTCGGGCCCATGTTACTCTATGGGGTCGCTCCCATCTGCGATTATTTTCTCAGCCCTAATCGGACCAAGAAAACAGTCGCAGCATGCTGCGGGTGGAATCCAATTCGTATTCACTTGCACCCATACAAGCCTTTGGGTGTAAGTCAAACATCGCACTACACTCAGATGACACCAGAGTGCAGTGAGATAATCGTATCAATTGGCACTGGAGGTGATAGGGAGATTAATCCCTTTCCTTCGCTGCTCCCGCCCTCTCCTCTAAAGCTATGATCCGATTGCAGGATCGGATCACAGTGGCATGACTCTCGGCTTACACTCGCAGCACAGCGGGAGTTGAGGGTCATTGGCATATCGCATCGGATGCCATACGCCCATGTAGCCCCAGCCTTATCGGTATAATGACAGCAAAAGCTTTTCTACAAAAATCACACCAAGTCAGTATACCAAGATCCAAGGGTTCCTACCTTACCCCTATTTAAATTTGCTCTTCTATGTTAAGCTACTCACAAAAGTCACCATCTAGAAACCTGTTCTTCATAGTTGTTTGCTAGATCTGGATCTTATGCATCAAGCTAGAAGACAGTTGCAAGCCACACATCACGGGTTCGCACGCCACATGTGGCTCCTGAGCCACAGGTTGGGGACCCCTGCCTTACAGAATACAGATCAGCTTATAAAATACTATATAAACACTGAGCCAGCAGGTAAATGTTAGGGGTAGTTTGCACGCTGCGACATCGCTACTGCGATATCGTTGGGGTCAAATCGAAAGTGATGCACATCCGGCGCCGGTAACGATGTCGCAACGAGTAAAGCCTGGATACGCCCATAAACGATCGCAAAAGCGCCAAAAATCGGTGATCTGTGTAGCGTCGGTCATTTTCATAATGTCGCACCAATAGGAGATACAATGTTCCTCGTTCCTGCGGCAGCACACATCACTGTGTGTGAAGCCGCAGGAGCGAGGAACATCACCTTACCTGCCTCCACCAGCTATGCGGAAGAAAGGAGGTGAGCGGGATGTTTACGTCCCGCTCATCTCCGCTTCTATTGGCCGTCTGCCGTATGACGTCGCTGTGACGCCGCACGACCCACCCCCTTAGGAAGGAGGCGGATCGCCGGCTAGAGCGACGTCGCAGGGCAGGTAAGTGCGTGTGAAGCTGCCGTAGCGATAATGTTCGCTACGGCAGCTATCACAAGATATTGCAGCTGCGACGGGGGCGGGGACTATCGCGCTTGGCATCGCTAGCCGATGCTAGCGATGTCGCAACGTACAAAGTACCCCTTAGAGAATCTGAAGTCCTACAGATCTGTGACAACTCCAAATGGTTCTAATATGTTACTGAAAATGTTATGTAGGTTATCTCCATATACAGGCTGCTGTACAAGAAGATATCAGAAAATGACCTTTAACTTTATGGAGCACTTCCAATTGTTACATACCTTTATCATGACCCATTTTACAATGCAAAAGAGGGCTATGTATGTCCAGAGTAAGACTTCAATGGTGAGATTTCACAAACATCTCTACAAAAATCACTGGGTGCCCAACTTGACTGGTCGTAAGACTGTTCTCCTTCGCGCCTCTGATGAAATTTCTTTCTTTTCTTGCTGATAATTTAACCCTTCTTTAAAACTCACATATTTTATCTTCTTTCATCTGTAATGCGATGTGTAACACTTTAACAGCTCCAAGTTGTGATTGACTAACAAATTTGTTTCTTGGAGGAAAAATAGAAAATGAGCGCCTTACCTCATTTGGGAAGTGAGCCATTTTATGACATGCTTAGTATGCCCAGTGAGGCATGAGAGTAAGAGCTCCTCTTACTGTTATTGTGCCATAAACATGGTAATCCAGATTCTGCAGGAATTAAGATGAATCATATTTTATTCTCACTCTGCAGCTATCACCCAATCAACAGATCATTCACTTGTTATTGCCAGCCACGCACAGACGGCACAAAGCGCGCATTATTTTGCTAGCAAGGCTCAATTCCAATTTAGAACTTCACAACCCAAAGATGAAAAACCCACTTTAGGTGTCGTCACACTTTTTTTGTCAAAATGCTGTATTTTTAGTTGTATTCTTTACCGCAAGAATGCTGCATCCAGAGGTTTCCTATAGGTTTATAAGGAAATATTACAAATTATATATGAAGAAAAAAGCATCCAAGAAGCAAAAAAACAGCTCATCCACTTGGAGAACAACAACGTCCAGGAAGGTGCAAGGATCCAAGGCAGCTAGACCCAGCTGCAGATAACAACGTAGCAGAAGAAGAAAAAATCCAGCATCCAGTTCAAGACTATATTAAAATAGATTTTCTTTATTTTATCAAAAAGATAAAAACATCTTACAAAGGTTCCTCCATATTCATAAAAACCTTAACATGGCAGAGTGAGCAAGGAACGCGTTTCGGAGTAAAAACTCCTTACTCTGAACAAATTATATATGGTTTTATTTATTTTTTACTTTACTTTGCTTTTTTTAGATTTTAATTTTTTTTAATTTTTTTGAATGATCTAGGGATGACACATTCACAGACAGTGTGCGATGTTTTCCAACATAAACCTCCATTGTGTTTTCTTCTCTCATATGTGTTAGTACGTGTTTTATTTTTTTGCTGCTAGTTTTTCTTGCTTTTGTAAATTGGAAATTATATTTTGTGTACACATGATGTATACATCACATGATTAGTAATGCTGAACCGTATCACCAATACATAACTAGTGATGAGCGAGCATTAGCATGTTCGGTGCTTGGTCCTCATAACTAGAGATGTGCGAACCTGAGGTTTGAGTTTGGAGCCAAACACCAACTTAAAAAAATCAAGGTTCGGCTTTGGGGGGTTCGGATGCTTTATGTGCGAACTTCTCTCGCGCGAACAACGCTATGCTCAGGTACGCTTGGTGCCCAGCCCTGTGCGAGCCGCTTTGAAGTGTTTTAATGGCGCACACTGGGGTTAACAACAGCGTCATCACATGTAGTGTGCAATCCAAAAAACTGTTTGAAAAAGCCCACCCACCCTACCCTGGAAGTGATCTGCTTATGGCTGGATGTTTGTAGGCAGAGACTCAAACTATCAATCAGTTTCTTGCTACGGGGTTCGGGTCAAGCTCAAGCCAGTGAAGGCTAGGCTTCTTGTCTGCCGGCGAACCGAACCTTTACGGAACCGCTCATCTCTAGTCATAACGAGCAGTTTGATGCTCGAATGGATGCGACTTGCGTAGCCAAGTATAATGGAAGTCAACGGGGAACTCAAGCATTATTTCGGGAAATCCAGAAAAATGCAACAGTTCCCCATTGACTTCCATTATACTCGGTACTCGAGTCGCGCCCATTCTAGCATCCAACTTCTGGTTACGAGTACCGAGCCCCTAAGCATGGCAGTACTCACTCATCATTACTAATTGGGTCTTGCAGGCTTGCGGTAAATTTCCCTCAATTGCAACATGGAGTGAGCGGTTATCATTTGACCTTCAGTATTTGATTTACGCCAAATGCCGACTAGATTCTCATCTACTTCTCAAAACACATTATCAATAGAAATTTGAAAGAAACAGATAAGAATCTAGTTGACAAGTTTACACCAGGATGCAGATCACACACTGTAGGCAACGCATCCGGCCACTCGATTTGACAATTTTTAGAAAATTTAGAAGGATTGCGAAGAAAAGGGGTTAAAGACAGCGCTACCGTCCAAGACTTCAAAGTTCAATAACACACGTTTCGGAGCTCAAGGTCCTTCTTCAGGAAAAAAACACCACACTGAGAGTGGGGGAGAATCTACTTGGCACATGACTGCCTGTAAGCAAACCACATACTAGCAGTCACATCACCGCCCTCAAGCTTGCAATTGAGGGAAATCCTAACAGTATGCATAATGCACACTGTCAAAATTCGTCAATCCGCAGTTACATAAAGTAACTGCAATAACTTAGTTTAAGCCTGGAAAACCCCTGTAATAGGAACATGTCACAATTATTATAGAAAATGCCAGTTTTGGAAGTGAAAAATAGTTATAAAAGTTCTAATTTGTTTACCATATCAGTTCTTCAAGCTACAGGCCATTTATCTGCAAACAGGTAATTTTATGGATTCAATCACAAGTCATATGTGAAATAAAAATCCTTAACTATAACGAAATCCTAATGTACCAATGACAAGGCTGCACATCAGAGACACAGGCAAATTTTCTTTTTCATGAAATATATTGAGTTTCTAACTTGTAAAGCTAATGAGGCAAATAGATAACATGGACATGCATAGGTTATTTTTACATAGGACTTGTGGTGTCCATCATACGGTGAATACCAACTGAAACTGATGAACCCTATTGACTCCTAATGGTGTCTCGTGGGATTCCACTAAGGTGTTTTTCATTTTCCCAGAATAAATAAATGAATATTATAAAGTGATTTTTACATTCTACACAGCGTCCTGAGCTCTTATATACAGCATGTTAGAGTGCTGTATATAAGAGCCCACTGGTCGTGGCCACAGCTTATAGTCGCCAAATCTGCTGACAGGTTCCCTTTAATCCTATTACTGGTTCAGATGAACATGTTCTTATCTGGTCTGCTATTCTCATGGTGCACAACCAGTCCTATAGTGGTGAGTAGATACCATATTTACAAAGGACTAAATTACTTGCTTAAATTTAATATTCTCTATATATGTTATAGTTTACTCCCAAAAGAAAACAGACACCCCCTAAAAGAATCACACTTACCAGACCCCAAACAATTAGACTTGGCAAATGAATGGGCTCTCACATACAAATCTGTGCTTCTGTCAGGTCCTCCTTCGTGCTACAGCGGTTGGCTCCCCCTGATGATTGGAAGCAGTATCACGTGCGTGGAGTGATAATGGTATCCAATCTGTTTGTGAGAGCTGCATTGCAAGGGACCAGACAGCAACGCAGATCTCTACGTGAGAGCTTATCCACCATCAGCACTTGCCAACTTTGTTTGGGGTCAGGTGAGTGTGATTTTTTTAGGGGGACGGGGAGGTATCTACTTTCTTTTGGGGGTGTCTGCTTTGTTTGATGTAGAGTCCTGCTGTATTCTTTAACTTTTCTAGCTGCTTGGACACTCTCTTATGTAACCACAAATAGAGTTTATTTTTGAGTAGGACTTATAATTTAAGCACACTCAAAAAAAGCCCCAAAAATCCTAATAGGGCTTATTTCAGGGGGTAGGTCCTTGGCCTCTTGACTCTCCTCCAACAGATGATGTTGAGAAAGAAAAAGGATCTTTCTTGTTCAATTTCAGACTACGAATAGTAATGAGCAAGCACTACTATGCTCGAGTGTACGGTACTTCAAGATCCTCCAGAAAAATGCTTGAGTTCCCCATTGATTGCTATTATACTTAGTACTTGAGTCAATCCCGTCCGAGCGTTCAACCTGCTCGTTTAGAGTACTGAGCACACGAGCATGGTAGTGCTCGCTCATCAATATTTACAAATCCTTTTGTTCACGGTGTGAAAAGCCACCTCCAGAGGAATCTAGCTCTATCATAGATAACATGGAAGCACTACCAAGTAATTCTCTGTAAGGATAATTTGGGACAGATAGATGTTGGATGAATGATGGTTCAGCCAAAGCTATCTATTGCATAAGTCACCACAAGAAACCTCCGTCAGCAGCTTATTGCCTCAGAAAACAAAAGGATCAGATTATGTAAACCATCATGTGAATCCTCCTCTTACAGTGACGGTGGAACGTTGGGAAGCCTTCATACATATTAGATGGTTTGCTGATCCCGAAAAAATGAACAATTTTACCCAACAATAATTTAATGTCTATATGGGTCTGACTAGTGATATTAAGTACCCAATTTTTTTTTTTAAAAGACAAAAACTGTTATGCTAATAATTTCTTCTAATATTGTTCTAGGCATAAAACTGAGTCTTTCTAAAAAAGAAGTCCAATTTCACTGGTAAGTAAACCAATGAGAATCCCAAAACTCCAAGGTGCACAATGAAATAGTGACTGGTCACCCCACAAGCTTGAAGGCCAAATACTGAAAACCGAAAAGCAGGGTCAGATAAAAAAATACTATGAAGGGGATGCAGTACTCTTCAAACCATTTTACTCATTTGGCTCATGTCAGCTTTATTTGTGGATTCAAATTTGAGCCAAGGCTGAACCTGACTAGAAATGTCTATAGTCATCTGCAGTCAACAAGGGTCAAACTAGAGTGGACTAAGAATGATCTGGTCCTGGAGAGGACTGAGAATGATCTGGGTGCTGGAGTGGACTGAGAATGATCTGGGTGCTGGAGTGGACTGAGAATGATCTGGGTCCTGGAGTGGACCGAGAATGATCTTTGTCCTGGAGTGAACCGAGAATGATCTGGGTCCTGGTGTGGACCGAGAATGATCTGGGTCCTGGTGTGGACCGAGAATGATCTGGGTCCTGGATTGGACCGAGAATGATCTGGGTCCTGGAGTGGACCGAGAATGATCTGGGTCCTGGAGTAGACCGAGAATGATCTGGGTCCTGGTGTGGACCGAGAATGATCTGGGTCCTGGTGTGGACCGAGAATGATCTGGGTCCTGGTGTGGACCGAGAATGATCTGGGTCCTGGAGTGGACCGAGAATGATCTGGGTCCTGGAGTGGACCGAGAATGATCTGGGTCCTGGAGTGGATCGAGAATGATCTGGGTCCTGGAGTGGACCGAGAATGATCTGGGTCCTGGAGTGGATCGAGAATGATCTGGGTCCTGGAGTGGATCGAGAATGATCTGGGAACCTGGAGTGGACCGAGAATGATCTGGGTCCTGGAGTGGACCGAGAATGATCTGTGTCTTGGAGTGGACCGAGAATGATCTGTGTCTTGGAGGGGACTGAGAATGGTCTTCATCCTGGAGTGGACTGAGAATGATCTTCATCCTGGAGTGGACTGAGAATGATCTTCATCCTGGAGTGGACTGAGAATAATCTTCATCCTGGGATGGACTGACAATGATCCGGGTCCCCAAACATTAAAGGTCATAGGTCCTTCCTAACTCCTATAGTTTATAACATTTATGTTATGCATTCACGGAGCACTAATGGCTTTCTTTTTTATTACTTCTTATAGACCATGGACCTTTATAAATGCCACTTTATCAATAAACATTCTCCTTCTAAGAATCTTTAATATGATTGTATGTACCATTAAAAGGCAGTATGCAGGTGGAATAGCAGGTACATATGGTCATGGTAAAGCTTGACACACACATATGAATATCAATTTACTGTAAACCATATCTTACAGTCTGCTGAACCCCCGCCATGGGGCCGCGTAGGATAAGGAAGCAATTGATAGAAACTCAACCACCTCCATAACACAGCAAATTATCAAACAGATCAAATTGATCAGGTCGAAAAAAAAGACTTTTGCAATGTCTAATGGATACTTTAGAAAAAAAAATTACGAACCCGCATAGATCATCACTCTAAAGTGGTGATTTGTGCTGTTTCTCGGGCTTAGCAAAAGAAAGAAAATAATCTTTTTCTAATAAACAGCAAAACAGCAGCACATCAGCAGAATGCTGTCCATTTATACTCATGAACCTCAGCAGTTTCATACTGGATATTAAAAAAGTCATTTTCCTAAAAGCCTGAATGCATTATTGCTGAATATAGGGGGCCGTGTGCTCTATAAAAAGATCTTGGGTGTGTTGTCCCTCTGTAAAGCGTTTGTATGTTCTGATTTCCTAGAGGGATAAGCTTGTTTAATATCCATGTAAATGAGCAGCCAGACAGCAGTTTGAGATTAAACAATGCAGGTTATTATTCTGGGCTCCAGTATATGTGCTCAGCCAATGTTTAAGGTTTAGGCATGGCTGTATACAATATGCATTAAGCAAATATACACAGAAGGTCAGCTGTCTTTATATACGTTAGAACAAAAGGCTTATTGGTAATTTCACAGACCAATACCGCTACAGCTACGCGCAGAATTAGGTGACCCAAAGACGACGGCAAGGGGTCATTTTAATCTAATGAAATGTATAGCTCCAGGAAGCTTAAAAAACAGAGGCAGCCAATCACAGCACTAAAAGCAGGAGGACTAAAGGTTAGAGCACTGAATATTAGTTGCTTAATGAAAATGTTGTTAACTGACATTCAGGGATGAATGAATCCAAATACCAGGGCAAGCTGAAATCCTGCAGACCTGAATACCAATCTGAGGATGTGAGCCAGCCCTGAGCACATCTGAGCCTGGCTTCTCACATGTCTGATCGCCATGCTCATGTCATTCCCTATGTTACACAACATCAATCATAAATAAAGAGTCGCTGCCCCGAGAATGCCCAGCTCTGATTTACAAACATTAGCAGGGAATACAGTTACCACTTCCCACCCCAGTGTACGAAGACAATTAAAACAATGCACTCCCCACAAAAGGAACAATCCCGGGATGATATTATGTGCCCCCTCCACAAGCATGCCCCGCATCCACAGATCCATTATCTGACGAAGGAGAGAAGACAAATATGTAAAGGGAAGGAATACGTAGGCACATGTACATATTGTCACAGATATAAATATAGCAAATGTACACACACATATACATATATATATATATATATATAAATAGAGAGAGAGAGATATAAAATTGTAAAGTGCTTCAGAATATGTCGAATATGTCAATACAGAAATAAAAATTATCATTTGAATATACTTAAAATGCACACGGATGGATAGATACATAGATACATAAAAACAAATGATAGAGTAGGTAGATATATAGATAGATAGATAGATAGAAGATACATAGATAGATAGATACATAGATACATAGATATATAGATAGAAACATAAATGATAGATAGAGTAGATACATAGATAGACAGATAGAGGATACATAGATGGGGATAGATAGATAGATAGATACATAGATACATAGATAGATAGATACATACATACATAGATACATAGATGATAAATAGATAGATACATAGATACATAGATGATAAATAGATAGATAGATAGATAGATAGATACATACATACATAGATGATAGATAGACAGACAGAAAATAGATACATAGATGATAGATAGATAATACATAGATGATAGATACATAGATGATAGATAGATGATAGATAGATAGATGATACATAGATGATAGAAAGATAGATAGATAGATAGATGATACATAGATGATAGATAGATAGATGATAGATAGATAGATAGATAGATAGATAGATAGATGATAGATAGATGATACATAGATGATAGATAGATAGATAGATAGATGATACATAGATGATTGATAGATAGATAGATAGATAGATAGATAGATGATACATAGATGATAGATGGATAGATAGACAGAGAATAGATACATAGATGATAGAGAGATAATTTATACATAGATGATAGGTAGATAGATATGATAGGAGATAGATAAATGGATATATAGATCTAAAGACACACATAGGAATGTTCTATTGTGTTACATTTGCCAACAGTAGTAGCAGTAATTAAGAAAAACAAAAGCTAATAAATATTTTATACAATGATGGAAGAAAAGGAGTTAATATATAAGGATAAGTATAGACGTAGAATAATACAGTAGAGCAGTATAGCCTGAGACAACATCTGCAACAATAGAGTGATCCAACCACCATATAAGAAGTTAAAGGACATTCTATAAAGTGGGGAACGCATCTGTGAAGAGCGTTATCCCCATTCTACATATATTGGCTTAACATCAATGGCCATAGAGAAGGCTTTCAGCACCAAAAACAGCAGGAGGAAAAGGACATAGTGGCGAGATGAGGCGCACAAGTCCATGTCCTAATCTCAGGATCTGGCCACACAGAGTTGAAAGGAGATGTGAGCTGTGCTGTGCATAGACATGCACTGTCCTGGTACTGGTAACTTTGATCAGAACCTGCTCCTATGCAGCCACACAGCAGCAGATACTAAAGACCCCGGTCCAAATCTGCCAAGCAGAGATGTCACGATACGCGCTATGCTGCGCCTTGTGGTGACACCAATCACCTGTCGTGATTCCCAAATACACATTAGGATTACACAGTAAATATTTAAGGTTTTCCAATATATTTTCTACCAACTTTTAGGATGTTACCAAGGTATATGTGATGCCAGACACAATGACCACAGTGGATGACTGTAGGATTAGGGTTATGGGCAGCTCTGGTCACTCACAGTGGTCTTTCCACAGATGACCCCAAATGACCCCTCTAATGACAGGATCACTCATGGTAAGTCATTCAGCAGAGCCTCCTTCACTGACCTCTAGAAACACATACAATGCAGTAATAAATTGCATTAAGGGTCCTGAGACCCCACTCCTGGTACTAGCTACTAGGAAGGGCATGCCCGGCTATGTAATACTGGTGCCCTGGCACACACTGTGGATAGATGGAAGTGCCCCCCGGCTAGGACATCTGGGGGCTGTAAACTTGTGCTCTCCCAGCAGCCTCCTCTGTCCTGGCAGCTTACCCCTCTGCCCCCCTCAGCTCTGGCAGCTCGCCCCTCTGCACCCCTCAGCCCTGGCAGCTCGCCCCCTCTGTCCTGGCAGCTCGCCCCTCTGCACTGGCAGCTTGCCCATTCTGGCCTGGCAGCTAAACACCACTGTCCTGGCACCACTGTCCTCTGCCCTAGCAGCTTGCCCCCACTGACCCCTCTGTCCTGGCAGCTCACTCCTTTGCCCTGATAGCTCGCCCCCTCTGAACCTGGCAGCTCGCCCCCACTGTCCTGGCAGCTCACCCTTCTGACCTCACAGCTTGCCCCCACTGACCCTTCTGTCCTGGCACCTCACTCCCTCTGCCCTGGCAGCTTGCCCCCACTGTCCTGGCAGCTCTCCCCTCTGCACCTTCTCCTCTGCCCTGGCAGCTCGTCCCTTTGCCCTGGCAGCTCGACCCTCTTCCCTGGCAGCTCGCCCCCCTTCCCTGGCAGCTCACCCCTCTGCCCCCCTCTGCCCTGGCAGCTTGTCCCCACTATCCCCTCTGTCCTGGCAGCTCGCCCTCTCTGTCCTGGCAGCTCGCCCTCTCTGTCCTGGCAGCTCGCCCTCTCTGTCCTGGCAGCTCGCCCTTTTTGCTCTGGCAGCTCGCCCCTCTGCACCTTCTCCTCTGCCCTGGCAGCTCGTCCCTTTGCCCTGGCCGCTCGACCCTCTTCCCTGGCAGCTCGCCCCCCTGCCCAGGCAGCTTGCCCTCCTGCCCTGGCAGCTCGCCCCCCTTCCCTGGCAGCTCACCCCTCTGCCCTGGCAGCTCGCCCCCCTGCCCTGGCAGCTTGCCCTCCTGCCCTGGCAGCTTGCCCTCCTGCCCTGGCAGCTCGCCCTCCTGCCCTGGCAGCTCACCCCCTTCCCCACCCCCTCTGCCCTGGCAGCTTGCTCCCCCTGCCCTGGCAGCTCTCCCCTCGACCCTGGCAGCTCTCCCCCCTGCCCTGGCAGCTCTCCCCCCTGCCCTGGCAGCTCTCCCCCCTGCCCTGGCAGCTCGCCCCCCTGCCCTGCAGCTCTCCCCCCTGGCCCCCTCTGCCCTGGCAGCTCGCCCCCTCAGCCAGACACACGGCTCCATGGCTGCACACTGCTGATCAATGACTGAACTGAACAAAGGCAGAGGATCAATTCCTGATACCCCACCGATCCGGCACTTTCCTCCCTCCCCGTCCCCGCTGCCCCTTCAGCCATGGCCCCTGTTCTGGGCACCGTCACCACCCGCCAGCGCCTCATTCACCCACCTGCAGCCGCCGCAGATCAAACCTCTTCCAATATTGAATCATTGATCCCACGTTGGTGGCCATCTTGAGGGATATTGAAGCAATATTGTCTGTGGGATTCTCCGCCACCTCGCTAGGCTGCCGCCGTCTTCGGGCTGGACCGGTCTCCTCTCCCTCTTAATCCCAGTGAGCAGGAGACATGCTGTGTAATCCCCAGAGTGCAGCCTCCTGTGAAGTCTCCGGGTCACCCCGGGACTGAGCCGCTTGAACTTGATTTTTTTCCGCAAAACTTATCGATAGTGACGTCACAAGCGGATCGATAACCCCGGAGAGGGAGGGAGGGGGGGCTGCGATTCAATTATCATGTGTGGGCTGTGTGATGCTGGGATAATGAATGGTGCCTCCCTCCAGAGCCGTCTGCTGGTATAGACCCTATATACTGTACAGTGAGCGGGGCAGGCACACTGCCGGGGGTGGGCACACTGCTGTCATGTGTGATGCCTCAACTTCAGCCGATACATCACAAGTTTTGTTCGCCCTCAGGAGCTTAGCCACCGGGCCTCTGACTGCAGAAAATGGCTTTAGTCAGAGGAGGAAGGGGTTAATGTGCCTCAGCGGCCGGCGGTGGAGAATTTGGAGGGTTATCAGGACCCTCAGCTCCTCCACCCATCCCCTTCACCCAGGCAGTGCTCTGCTTCACAGGCTGGACTCCTCCGGCCCCCAGCACCTTGACCCACGTGACCAGAGCCTCCTCCTCCTCCTCCTCAGCATCGCACTGACAGCTCCAGTCCTGAATTCATCCCCCTCCCTCTCTTATGTCGGCCACATCTGCAGGAGTGGTGAGACCAAGAGCAGGCAGCCCACTGAGGAGATTAGGACTGCTGCTGGAATGGCTGCAGCCTGGAGTGGCCTCTCCTCCTCCGCACACGGGCTCCTGTACTGTTCTGAGGTCTGCTTGTCTCAGTACAGACCTGGAGGTAGCTGCAGCCTCCTCAAGAGAGCAGTTTATTGTCCACTGTCAGCCTCTAGTACTGCCCCAGAGCAGGGAAGGCAAATTCAATTATACAAAGGGCCAAAGTTACAAATTTGGACAAACTCGTGGGCCAACTTTGTCACAGGCCCCACATAGTCTGCCATACAGTATAATGGGCCCCACATAGCCCTCCATATGTAATATGCCACACGTTGTCCTCCATATTCAATAATAAGCCCCACATAGTCCACCATACAGTATAATGGCCCCCACATAGTCTGCCATATAGTATATGTTACGTCCGGGTGGTGGAAACTCTGGACCGTACACCGGTTTCCCTTGAGGAGGCAGCCAGGCCGGTCACCCCGCCAGAGGGTCTGGATGCACGGCAGCCGAAGCACTGTTGGTAGTCAGACAGTCCGTAGGAGAGCTGGAGAGGTGGATGTCGTGGAACAAACGGAGTTCTGGACGGTAGTCCAGGTGACGAGGCTCAGGGTCCGAGGCCGGGTAGTAGGGTCAGGCGGGATCCAGAACCTGCTGAGCGATGGGACGGGTCACCAAACGGAGCCAGGGACTGGAGACTGGCGGAGCTGCAGAGGTGGTGGAACATCCGCCGAAGTCACCGTCAGGGTATTGTAGTGGACGTGGTTCGAAGCGGCTGGCGTGGCAGAACAGGCTCTACGAGACAGGACAGGGTTAATACAGAGCAAGCAATACGGGGACCTGAACTCCTAGTCTATCAAACACATAGAACAGGCCCCGCCCACCAGGAAAGTGAATCTTAATATGCCCTGTACCTGTCTAAGCAATTTCCTGTTACTAGGTGCTGGCCCTTTAAGAAAGGGTCAATGACCGCGCGCGCGCCCTAATGCGCATGCGCGAGGCCCGAGTACCAGAAGCCAGTCCAGGGAGCGGTGCAGAGGAAGCAGGAGTGCCCGGCTGGGAGTCCCACGTCGCAGAGGAGCGCCGGGAGCGGGGAGCTGGACGCATGGAGGGTGCAGGCGGGGAAGAGGAGGCCGGGACCGGAGTGGTGAGCAGGGGACGCCGCCGGGGAGCGGGCCACGGGGACCGGAGAGCGGGGCCAGGGGACCGGGAAGCGTGACAGTATAATGGGCCCCACATAGCCCTCTATATGTAATATGCCACACGTTGTCCTCCATATTGAATAATAAGCCCCACATAGTCCACCATACAGTATAATGGCCCCCACATAGTCCTCCATACAGTATAATGGCTCCCACATAGGCTGCCATACAGTATAATGGGCCCCACATAGCCCTTCATATATAATAATATGCCCCACGTTGTCCTCCATATTGAATAAGAGGCCCCACATAGCCCTCCATACAGAATAATGGGCCCCAAATAGCTTTAGTTGCCCCTAGGTTAGTGGGTGACCTTGGACCTGATTATGTGTTACCAGAAAGAGCCGCCTGTTCCCTCTCTTTACAAGTTCATCATATTTCCGCCAGATGACGTTCCCGTTCCTCTTGTTGGTAGAATGCTTCCCATCATTTTATCAGCTGCAGCAAAAAGTCAATGACTGAGTTGTGAGGTTTCGCTTCCACGTTCCAGCAATCATGGTGTCCATACCTCTCCAACACCCCCTCCTGGAGCAGCGCCTTTGGGGATCTAGCCTCCTATAGCACCCTGATGTGGTTTGACCTGCTCTGCTTTATGTCCTTTATGATCTCCATGGCAAATGGACTCCAGTGTAAGACATGTAATGACTGACAGTCTGTTCTCCTGATCTACATGCCTTATACTGGTAACACCCTCTTTCATTTAAAATAAGCTTTGGAGGCAGATTTTCAGGGAGACCTGTGTCCGGCCCATAGATTTTAACACCTCATTTACATATTAGGAAAAACCTGTATTTCTCTGGATTAAGACATCGGATCACAGATGTCAATGTATATTCCATCTTTTATGACCTACATGCCTATACAGTGTGTCCACCCATATCCTGTCCACCGCCATTAACTTGAGAACGGTGGCAGCTATAGGCATAGAAGTGGTTTCTAGGTATAGTAAAGTAGCCATGCGCAACGCAATGAAACCACCTATTGCGCCACCTGGTGGAAAACAACGGAGTTACCATTTTTATCTCGAAAACAGAACGAGATAGAGAAAAAAGTGAATAAAAACATTGTAGGGCATCATCAATTCAATACGAATCGACACCTTGCATATAGAAATGCTATGATATGAAACCCATGACCCCCAAAACATTGAATGCTGGTCACGCATATGGTGCTCATTTAACTTTGTTGCTCAAAGTGGCCACCATCAGCTGCAATGCACATCTGGACTCTGGACAGCATACTGCATCTTGCTGCACGTTGTGTAGGTGTAGGTGTAGGTGACACGTTTGCACAAGCATCTGTGATACGTCGTCATAGGTCCTGCAATGTTGGTGGAGGGGTCGCATACACCTGCTGTTTGACGTGACCTCAGAAAGAAGTCCAATGGGGTCAGGTCAGGTGAGCGTGGAGACCACTCCTCGCAGCCACCATACCTAATGACTTGTAGGAAGGTCTCCATGCGGTATTGCTTTACGTCCACAGCCTTGTGAGTTTTACACGTTCTAATCATAGCATTTCTGTATGCAAGGTGTCGATTCGTATTGAATTGATGATGCCCTACAAATTTGTTATTCACTTTTTTCTCTATCTCATTCCGTTTTCGAGATAAAAATGCTAACTTGTTTTCCACCAGGTGGCGCTATAGGTGGTTTCATTGCGTAGAGTATGGCTACTTTACTATACTTAGACACCACTTCTATGCCTACAGCTGCCGCCGTTCTCAAGTTAATGGCGATGGACAGGATATGGGTGGGCACACTGTATAGACGGCTTAGGAGGGTTAAGTCCGCTGACAGATTCCCTTTAACAGCAAATAAGCCCAGTGATTTGCTATCAGATTCTGTATCTTTATCTCATGTATTTGAGATTCTGTGTTTGCCGCTCAAAGAATAGTCTTGGTAAGGTTTGCTGGGTAACAAGTGCCACCATTAGCTAGTCCAATAAAGACAGTCTCTGAATTTTTACAGGTTCATCACACAAGAATTACATCTTTAGACCAGAAAGGCTGTAAGTCACTTACACAGTTTCAGTTTACATCTGTCTTTAAAACTTTAATACAAGCAAGTTTCTGTCCCACCCCCACCAGGACTTCAGAATGCACTTGTTTAGGATTGGGTGGCTACCATGGCTAGCTAGTTGGGTCTGTCTCACGATGACGTGTAGTGGAATCAGTCAATGAGCAGGACAGGTAGAAGTCACCAGCATAACCTGGATGAGTAATCATCCAAGATGCATAAATCCCCGACCAGCTTTTCAAAATATGTTTTCTTTTAAACACCACACCATAAAACATACAAAGCTGCAATACTACTACTGGAAGTAAATGAACAATAAACAAATTCTGTGCTAAAATGTACATAGGCTTTAAGACTGGGGTCACATGTCCTGTAGTCATCCGTTAGAGATCCGTTTGCAAAAAAGTTGTGCAAACACAACTTTTTTTGCCCATTGTTAAATAACAGATGTCAGCTGGATCCATTTGTAACATGTAGAGTCTATGGACAACAGATCCATTAATGGATTGCTATTTATCGTCTATTTGTAACGGATGCAGTACAAATCCAAGTAGAATGAATGACTAATAACAATCCGTTGTCGGTAGACTCCCATGATCAGACAGAAATCAGTTTCTCAACGGATCCATTCTAATGGTTGACTACAAGACATATGAACATAGCCTTACCCCTTTAAAACCTTGGACGTACTGGTCAGTGGTCAGTTTATCAGTTTTTACCATCAGTGCTTTATCAGTTTTTCTCATATGTAAAACAAAAAGTGATGGCGGTTTCTTAAGCTTCTTCCAGCAAAAAGTCACTGAAAAGCGGACAGCTCTGGGTTGCAACTAAAATTCTGTGTGAAGTTTTCATGAACTCATAGAGTTGCATGGGTGAGTTTGAACCGTGACTCAGATAAAAAGGACACTTCTCAGTTATATTTTTTAGCAGACCAAATGTCAATAAACAATTAAATAACTAGGAAAATAATTTATAGTAAAGTACAATATTCTTAGACATGGGGAAGTAAACCACTCAGCTTTAACATTAAAATCACTGGGAGATGAAATTAATAAAATGATTCACCTGCTCACAATGGTACCTGTCAAGGCATGTAGGCTGTGGAGCTGATATGCCCAAAGCAAGAGAAATGGGCAAAAGTAAGGATTCAAGCAACTTTCACAGGAGCCGAATTGAAGTGACTAGATATCTCGGCCCGAGAATCTCCAAAACATCAGTTCATGTGGGATGTTCCCGTACACTGCCATCTCAGTCAGTGACATAGTTTCATAGTGTTTAAGGTTGAAGGTTGAACTTAAGTCCATCGAGTTCAACCCTTGACCTAACCTAATTTGTTGATCCAGAGGAAGGCAAAAATAAACTATGATTTAACAGACAGTAAGTGCCACATTGGGGGACAAAATTCCTGCCCGATTCCACAAAAGGCAATCAGACTAGTTCCCTGTGTTAGCGAAATATACTCCTTGTATGCCTCTTGAACTTCAAATTAATAAGATTTGTTTTACGAGCAATAGGGAAGCCAATACAGAACACACAGCTTAGTATGGTGAACTCCAAGAATTCTCCTTTATTAGTACATGTGACCAGTTTATATAGGGTCACAAAGGAAAAGTGCCCTCTGAACTATGAACCAATAAGGGCAGTAAGGGTGTGAACGGAAATGTGAAACTTCCCCACCCATCAGTGTTAGGGGTACTTCACACACAGCGAGATCGCTACTGAGATCGCTGCTGAGTCCCGTTTTTTTGTGACGCAGCAGTGACCTCATTAGCGATCTCGCTGTGTGTGACACTGAGCAGCGATCTGGCCCCTGCTGTGAGATCGCTGCTCGTTACACACAGCCCTGGTTCGTTTTTTTATTGTTGCACTTCCGCTGATAAGCACACATCGCTGTGTGTGACAGCGAGAGAGCAACAATCCTGAATGTGCAGGGAGCAGGAGCCGGCGTCTGACAGCCTGCGGTAAGCTGTAACCAAGGTAAACATCAGGTAACCAAGGTGGTTACCTGATATTTACCTTCGTTACCAGCCTCCGCAGCTCTCACACTGCCAGTGCCGGCTCCTGCTCCCTGCACACGCTAAGCTAAGCGGTGTGCGCTGGTAACTAAGGTAAACATCGGGTAACCATACCCGATGTTTACCTTAGTTACCAGTGTCCGCAACTTCCAGGCGCCGGCTCCGTGCAAGCGCAGCGTTGCTTGCACGTCGCTGCTGGCTGGGGGCTGGTCGCTGGTGAGATCTGCCTGTTTGACAGCTCACCAGCGACCATGTAGCGACGCAGCAGCGATCCTGACCAGGTCAGATCGCTGGTGGGATCGCTGCTGCGTCGCTAAAGTGTGACGGTACCCTTAGCTGAATACTATGACATAATTAGCTATAAGACGAGATGAACACAATAAGAACAAGATTTGAAAGGGTTTTCTTACACATGGACCTGATTACCTTCAGTATAAAGGCCCAGTCACACACAACGACTTACCAGCAATCCCGAAAATGATGCGACCTGATAGGGATCGCAGGCAAGTCGCTGGGAGGTCACAGGTGAGATGTCACACAGTCAGATCTTACCAGTGATGCAAGAACAATACAAGTCGCAGTAGAGACCTGTATAATGATCTCAGCAGTCACTGGGACTCTGTCACTGTTGTGTCCCATGAATGGGAACAACCTGTTGTATATAATTCTTGCATATTTTTCCTCCTATCAAGAAATTCCTTATTGTTACTAGGTAGATTATACTGTATGAAGTTTGTCCCTATGTACCTCCCTTAGTTGGCTTCTGTATAGAAAGCTCCTCCCTTCTCCTTCAGTTTAGTCTAGAGGAACCATTACTGAAGAGACATGTCTGCAACCCTGTACAGATTATTCCTTTTCACCTGCCTTTACTTTGTACTTAATACAAGATTCTAGAAGAAAACTACAGCGTTTCTCCTTGTCTTCCTACAAGTCATCGTTTGGGCTGAGTTAACACTATCTGTGGAAGCCAGTAGAGTGAGTAAAATCATACAGTTATCTAAGGGGCTGATAATTAGAGCAGTTGGATTCATTGCTACCAGGAAGAGACAGAATAGTGAAAAGGATTAGCTGTGACCGGGATTAGTATACATATATCAGTAAAGAACCTGTTTCCAGGAGTGCTATACTGCATACAATCCAGAGAAAGGATTACCCCAGGGGGCTGATAACAAGCCACAGCATAAAACTTTATAGCAGCTTCAGACAAAGTGCCCTGTAAAGTATTAACCTGTTATCAGAACTGTGTGCAGCTATAAACCAAGAATCCCCCATAAGCTAATTGTAAAGGCCCCATCACACTAAGCAACATCGCTAGCAACATCGCTGCTAACGAACAACTTTTGTGACCTTGCTAGCGATGTTGCTGTGTGTGACATCCATCAACAACCTGGCCCCTGCTGTGAGGTCTTTGGTTGTTGCTGAATGTGCTGGGCCAATTTTTAGTTGTTGCTGTCCCGCTGTGAAGCACAGATCGCTGTGTGTGACAGCGAGACAGCAACAACTAAATGTGCAGGCAGCAGGAGCCGGCTTCTGCGGAGGCTGGTAACCACAGTAAACATCGGGTAACCAAGAAACCCTGTCCTTGGTTACCCGATATTTACCTTTGTTACCAGCCTCCACCGCTCTCACTGTCAGTGCCAGCTCCTGCTCTGTGCACATGTAGCTGCAGGACACATCGGGTTAATTAACCCAATGTGTGCTGTAGCTAGGAGAGCAAGGAGCCAGCGCTAAGCATTGTGCACTGCTCCCTGCTCTGTGCACATGTAGCTGCAGCACACATCGGGTAATTAACCCGATGTGTGCTGTAACTAGGAGAGCAGGGAGCCAGCGCTCAGTGTGCGCTGCTCTCTGCTCTCTGCACGTGTAGCTCCGTGCGCTGGTAACCAAGGTAAATATCGGGTTGGTTACCCGATATTTACCTTAGTTACCAAGCGCAGCATCTTCCACGTGGCGCTGGGGGCTGGTCACTGGTTGCTGGTGAGCTCACCAGCAACTCGTGTAGCGACGCTCCAGCGATCCCTGCCAGGTCAGGTTGCTGGTGGGATCGCTGGAGCGTCGCAGTGTGACATCTCACCAGCAACCTCCTAGCAACTTACCAGCGATCCCTATCGTTGTTGGGATCGCTGGTAAGTTGCTTAGTGTGACTGGACCTTAAATTGCAGCCAGAGACTCTGCAAATACATCCTGCAAACACAGACTGCTGGCTGCAGAGATTGCAACATTGTATTGGTTTCCCTGACAACCAGTGCAGAGCAGCATTCACCCTTCCTGATGGAGTCAAAAAGAACAATTTCCCTACCTGCTTTAAAGCAACAAGAGGAAGACAGGGACTCACACTTACATTACAGTGAAAGATCTAAGCGGTTGACCAAACCAACATGGAAGGTTAAAGAGAACCTAGAAACAGCCAGAAGTGAACTGCACACCCAAACAGCATTATTGTGGCAAAGAGTGCAAAAACAAGTGACTGTTTTATCTGCGCCTGGTGCTCATGAGCTACCACCAGAGGGAGCCCTTGAACAACTGTACTCAGCATACCAGTCTTACAAAGAGATTTGTAAAAAATATTCCTCTACCCTGCTGAGATCAAATACGTCTGAGTCTCAAAAAGAACTACAGGACTTTCAACAGCTTAATGCTGAACGAGACCGCACCGTGCGCGACATTGTGAGCGAGACTGAAGCAAAAATTGCGCAAATGTCAGGAGCGGCATCTTACAGATCCAGGTCCATTAAGAGCTCAAGGCACTCACTCAAATCAGGCTCATCAAGGTACTCAACCCTCAGCGAGCAGCTCATAAAGGCGCGCGCTGAAGCAGAAACAACAAAAGTACACGCCATCTTCACCCAGAGAGAAGCAGAGATGAAAGCAGAATCTACACGCAAGGAAGCGGAGATGAAAGCAGAATCTGCACGCAAGGAAGCAGAGATGAAAGCAGAATCTGCACGCAAGGAAGCAGAGATGAAAGTAGAATCTGCACGCAAGGAAGCAGAAATTGAAGCCCTTCAGAAGGAATGTGAACATGTGGCGGCCATGGCAAGGCTAAAACTCTTTGAGCAAGCTCTGGGTGGAAGCCAAGAAGGCAGCGCCAGTTTGTGTGATCTCGACACAGAAGACTCACTTAAGCGTACAAGAGATTACGTGCTGAGCCAAGCCGACGAACTGCCAACTACCATCAACATTCCCGTCAGCGCTAACACTTCTCCAGAGCCTCAAGACACTGATCCACCTACAGCTTCCAGCCTTCCAGGTCAGTCCAATGCACCTCAGACTTTCAAGCCTGAACCTGCTTCATATTCCAATGCACAGCCACACCCTGCGCATCAGCAACCTCCGTATGCCCATGTCTACATGCAACCTAACATGCCGGCAAGGCGCTACACTCCCAACAACTATGTAGTTCCGGCCCCGTATACAACAGAGATTGTACACACCAAACCGATCACTGGTCTAAACGCCTACGCCACTCCATACTTTCCCATGTTCCCGAACCAAGAAGCTACGAATCACGCAACCAGCACCACGCAGCCAGCAAATGTGCCCCCAACGTCGGAAAGATCAGACATGTCCGACTTTGCGAGGTACATGATCCGCCGAGAACTCACCAACACCGGTCTCACAAAGTTCGACGACCAGCCCAAAAACTACAGAGGGTGGAAGTGTGCCTTCAAAACCGCAACGCGTGACCTCGGCATTACAGCTGCTGAAGAGCTAGACTTGCTAATCAGGTGGCTAGGGCCACGGTCTACTGAGAGAATCAAGAGACTCAGATCCGTCTACATCAGCGACCCAACAACTGGTCTCGCAACTGCATGGGACAGACTAGAGAAAGGTTTCGGCAGTCCTGAAGCAATTGAAGATGCATTGCTGAAACAACTATACGACCTTCCCAAAATATCTGGCAAGGATGCTTCAAAGTACCAGGAACTCAGCGACCTGCTGTCCGAGCTCCAGCTGGCCAAAACAGACACACACCTACCTGGCCTCAGCTACCTGGACACCGCTCGTGGGGTGAAACCCATAGTCGCCAAGTTACCTTACAACGTGAAGGAAAGGTGGACCACGGTAGGAACAAACTATAAAAAAGAGCACCAAGTGTCCTTCCCTCCATTCTCCTACTTCTGCGAGTTCATCAAAGGCATCGCGGAACGTAAGGCAGACCCCAGCTTCACCTGTGGAGAACCCACCGACTCCACTTCACCAGCTCCCAGATATGAGAGCCCTCATCAAAATGACAGAAGACGTAGGGACCCAGTATCAATCAAGAAGACCGACGTTCTACCACCTACACCAACGTCAGCACCAGACAAGGGCAATGAAGGTGAGAAGGCAGAAAATCCGAACTGCCAATGTCCTATTCACAAACTGCCACACCCCCTGAAGAAGTGCATTGGCTTCAGGAAAATACCCCTTCAAGAACGAAAGGAACTCTTGAAAAGGTTTGGGGTATGTTTCAGGTGTTGTGCCTCTACAGAACACCTTGCCAAGAACTGTAAGGTTACAATTAAGTGCATGGAGTGTGACAGCACAGATCACGTACAAGCGCTGCACCCATCTCAGCCTGATCCTGCACCTACACCTTCTCCTACCACAAGTCATGGCGGGGAGAGTACAGGCCAAGCTGCAAACCACCTCACAGTATCCTCCTCGTGCACCGCAGTCTGCGGAGAAGATGTCTGGGACAAGTCTTGTGCGAAAATATGCCTTGTAAGGGTATATCCCAAAGGTCACCCAGAAAGGGCCATGAAAGTGTACAGCATCCTGGACGACCAGAGTAACAGGTCACTTGCCAGGTCTGAACTCTTCGACTTGTTCGGCTTAAAAGGAAATGCCTACCCTTATACACTAGGTACTTGCAGCGGCATCTCAGAAGCTTGTGGAAGAAGAGCCAGTGGTCTCGTGGTAACATCTCTTAAAAATACCGTAGAGATACCTGTACCGACACTCGTCGAGTGCAACCAGATACCGGCTAACCGGGAAGAGATTCCAACACCAGAGGCAGCTCTTCACCACCCTCACCTGAGAACTATCGCCAGCAAGATCCCACCTCTTGATCATAGTGCAAAAATCCTGATTCTGATTGGAAGGGACATCCTCCGGCTACACAAAGTACGCCAACACATCAACGGGCCACACGATGCGCCATTCGCTCAGCGCTATGACTTAGGCTGGGTGATCATAGGAAACGTCTGCGTAGGCAAAATGAAGAGTCCCGACGCGATCTCCTCCTACAAGACGCACATCCTCCCAAACGGTCGCGGCACTCACTTTCAACCATGTCCGCATCACTACGGGGTGTAAGAGAGGCTGAGTGACACCAGGTGGCGACAGCAGCCTCCCAACTGCGCGGACGCATATCATCTCTGGGATGACGACTTCGGGTCAAGAGCGTTCGAGTCTACAAACGAAGACAACAAATTGGCTCCGATGAGAGAAGACAAAGAATTCATAAAGATTATGGATAAAGAGTTCTCTCAAAATGACTCTAACAGTTGGGTAGCCCCATTACCCTTTCGGTCTCCAAGGCCAAGGTTGCTAAACAACTCCCAGCAAGCAACCCCAAGGTCCTCCTCTCTAAAACGCACTTTGGAAAGACAACCAGAGATGGAGAAATGCTTTGTCGAGATTACGCAAAATATCCTCAACAGAGATCATGCTGAACAGTGGCACCACATTCCCACCGAACAAAACCCAGCCGACCGAGGAATGAGACTCACTGCTGCATCCAAACTCTGCGACAACATGTGGCTGACACCTCCAAGTATCTTATACGAGGAGACCTGCGATAACTACGCCGGCAACATGTACGAGCTGGTGGAACCAGAATCCGACAAGGAAATTAGACCGGTCGTCTCCGCTCGCTACACTTCAGTGACATCAGAACAGAAGTTGAGACCTCATCGCTTCGAGCGCTTCTCAAGTTGGTCATCTGAGGTACGAGTCGTAGCTTGTCTTATTCACATTGCTCACTGTTTCACCGGCTACAAGTCTTCAACGTGCCACGGCTGGCACATGTGTGTGATTCGTCCAGTCACCGAACTCGTGCTACTTTTACCAAAGGAGGACGTTACATAAACTAACTTTGTCATTGGACACTGCCACGGCGGGGAGCGTACCTTTCCTTACCCCTGCTGTACGGAGACACAACTGTCCGTGTCCAATTGAACCTTGAACTTGTCCTTTGGATTAAAACTTTACCGTTGGATTATTGGGTTGGAGGAAGAGTTGGCATGTTTGCGGCTTCCCCAATCTGAAGATGGGTTTGTTGAACTTGGATTCATTTTTTACATTTTTCTACTTTTACATTTTTACGCAAGGACAATGCGTCATCAACCAAGCATGGACTTGAATTCAGTGCATTACTGTTGCATTTTTTGTGTTTGTCTCTTTTCTCGTTACAGGTTTCGTGACATCGAGGGACAGGATCGACTCCTTACGTCGTAGAAGGACTTGTGAAATCATATGATTTCAGACGGGGAGTGTTGTGTCCCATGAATGGGAACAACCTGTTGTATATAATTCTTGCATATTTTTCCTCCTATCAAGAAATTCCTTATTGTTACTAGGTATATTAGACTGTATAAAGTTTGTCCCTATGTACCTCCCTTAGTTGGCTTCTGTATAGAAAGCTCCTCCCTTCTCCTTCAGTTTAGTCTAGAGGAACCATTACTAAAGAGACATGTCTGCAACCCTGTACAGATTATTCCTTTTCACCTGCCTTTACTTTGTACTTAATACAAGATTCTAGAAGAAAACTACAGCGTTTCTCCTTGTCTTCCTACAAGTCATCGTTTGGGCTGAGTTAACACTATCTGTGGAAGCCGGTAGAGTGAGTAAAATCATACAGTTATCTAAGGGGCTGATAATTAGAGCGGTTGGATTCATTGCTACCAGGAAGAGACAGAATAGTCACACAGTGTCAAACACAGTGATGGGTCCTGGCCAGCAGGACATCACCTTTGAAGAAAATGGCCTTGACTATTCTGCAACGACTAGAGATCTCACAGCAGGGGCCTGATCGCTGGTAGGTGTCACACATAACAAGATCGCTAACGGGATCGCTACTGCGTCACGGAAACCGTGACTCAGCTGCGATGTCGCTAGCGATCTCGTTATGTGTGACGGTACCGTAACATAAAATAACACTTTTACAGCTACAAATACCAACAAACAGAACAATACTAGTTGAATACAGGTGTGTGTTATCCACCCTTGAACTAATTGGTTTGTGCAGGACAGAGAATGTTTTTCCTACCATGAGTCTTTGTTTGTGTCATGTTCCTGTAACTATTGTTCCTTTATATTGGCTATTTCCTGTATATTAGCTCTAATCATGAAGAATCTGGAGTATCTATGGGAAACATAATCTTTCAGTAGGTGCGAAGCAAAAAAATATCTTATGTGGAAACCTATTTAATAAGAAAAGAAAAACAAGCATTCGGTCCATGACTTGCCAGTCTCCACCTTTACCTTCTAGATTGTTACATTTTAATGTTCCATTTAACCTTTCCACCTTCCCACTCCTTTGTGGATGGTAAGGAGTGTGGAAAGCTGCTAATTCCCAGATACTATTAAATCTTCATAATGACCTCTGCTTTAACCCCTTCACGACCGCGGGCAGTAAAATTACGTCCTATTTTAACGTGACTTAACGACCAGGGACGTAATTTTACTGCCTAAACTTCATTTGATTGCCGTGGCCATAGCAATGGCTTTCAAATGATGTCCCCTGCTGTTTCTTACAGCAGGGGACCTTTGCCTGACCCCAGGGGGGGTGGCATCGCCACCCCCCATAGGCGATCGATGTGATTGGCTGTTCAAATCTGAACCGCCAACCACATCGTTCGCACTAATTTCGGCAAAAATAATGCCCGAATTAGTGCGATACTGTGAGATCCTGCTATGATCTATTGTAGCAGCTACAGCAGATCATAGCCGGATCTCTAACATGTCGCCCCCAGCCCCTGCAGCACTGATTGGAGCGATCGTGCTATGACGCGCAATCGCTCCAATCAGTGTGCAGTGGGGCGGTCTGATCTGCGGGTGGCCGCCCTCCCCAGGCCTGTCCTGGTCTGGGGACCCTCCCCCAACATGTCTGCAGCGTGGAGTGGCTGGTACTTTTGGTACCACGCCACCGCTGCTGCTGCCGCCGCCGCCGCCTCTGATGTCACCGCTGCTGCTGCTCTAATGGTAAGTATTCCGCTCCCTGCGCGCTCCCGTGAAGGCCCCTGCGCGCTCCCGTGAAGGCCCCTGCGCGCTCCCGTGAAGGCCCCTGCCCGTGCCCCCCCGATCTGTCCCCGTACGCCCCGATCTGCCCCCCGGCATCCCGATCTGCTCCCCACGCAATCTGCCTGCCTTCTCTGTCATCTCTATTCTGCTTCCAAGGTTCCTTCCTTTTGCCTTTGCTTCTCCGCCCCCTCTGCCCCCCCCATCTGCCCCCCTCTCTCCCCATCCCCCCCTGCCCCCCCCCGACGTCCTCTTACCTGCCTTCACGGGTCGTCCGAGGTCTTCACTGGCCCGATCACATCTGCCTCCATCGCTGGGTCCTTCTGCTGATCTGTCCAACGTCCTGCCTGCTGCTGGTGTAAAGCTGTCTATCTCACTGCCTTCTTGTTCCTCTGCAGCTCTTCTGGTCAGTCCTCTTGGTACTGTGAGTATAACTTTTTTTTTTTTTTTTCTTGTATCCTGTCCATTTTTACACTTCATCCGTCCGTGCGTCCCGCCAAGCGCTGATCAGGGATGCAGATAACGAATCTGCATCCGTGGTCAGTTTTTGGCGTGACTTTTTTCCGTATTCGCAACGCTTTTTGTATCGCATCCGTCCGTGCGTCCCGCCAAGCGCTGATCAGGGATGCACATAACGGATCGGCATCCCTGCTCAATTTTTGGCGTGACTTTTTTCCGTATTCGCAACGCTTTTTGTATCGCATCCGTCCGTGCGTCCCGCCAAGCGCTGATCAGGGATGCACATAACGGATCGGCATCCCTGCTCAATTTTTGGCGTGACTTTTTTCCGTATTCACGACGCTTTTTGTATCGCATCCGTCTGTGCGTCCCGCCGAGCGCTGATCAGGGATGCACATAACGGATCGGCATCCATGGTCAATTTTTGGCGTGACTTTTTTCCGTATTCACGACGCTTTTTGTATCGCATCCGTCCGTGCGTCCCGCCAAGCGCTGATCAGGGATGCACATAACGGATCTGCATCCATGGTCAATTTTTGGCATGACTTTTTTCCGTATTCACGACGCTTTTTGTATCGCATCCGTCCGTGCGTCCCGCCGAGCGCTGATCAGGGATGCACATAACGGATCGGCATCCATGGTCAATTTTTGGCGTGACTTTTTTCCGTATTCACGACGCTTTTTGTATCGCATCCATCCGTGCGTCCCGCCAAGCGCTGATCAGGGATGCACATAACGGATCTGCATCCCTGCTCAATTTTTGGCGTGACCTTTTTTTTTTCCGTATCCCCAACGCTTTTTGTATCTCATCCGACCGTGCGTCCTGCAGCAGCCGATCAGTGCACTGCGTCTGTGCGTTTGAAAAGTCAAATGGCGTTCCTTCTCTTCTGAACCCCACCATGTGCCCAAACAATTACTTTCCACCACATATGAGGTATCTGCGTACTCAGGAAAAATTGCACAATATGTTTTATGGTACATTTTTTCCTGGTACCGTTGTAAAAAAAAAAAAGCTACCTGGTTGATACAAAAATTTTGTGGTTAAAAAAAAATAATAATTTTCACGGTTCAACGTTATCAACTTCTGTGGAGCCCCTGGGGTATAAGGGGATCACCACACATCTAGATAAATTCCTTGAGGGGTCTAGTTCCGAAATGGGGTAATTTGTGGGGGAGCTCCACTGTTTAGGCACCATAGGGGGCCTCCAAACGTGAAATGGCGTCCGCTAATGATTCCAACCAATGTTGCTGTCAAATGGCGCTCCTTCTCTTCTGAGCCCCGCCATGCGCCCAAACAATTACTTTCCACCACATATGAGGTATCTGCGTACTCAGGAGAAATTGCACAATACGTTGTATGGTGCATTTTTTCCAGATACCCTTGTGGAAAAAAAAGCTACCTGGTTCAAGTGACAGTTTTGTGGTGAAAAAAAAAATTGTATTCATGGCTCAACATTATCAACTTCTGTGGAGCCCCTTGGGGCTCGCTAAACATCTAGATAAACTCCTTGAGGGGTCTAGTTTCCAAAATGGGGTCACTTGTGGGGGAGCTCCACTGTTTAGGCACCATAGGGGGTCTCCAAAACGTGACATGGCGTCCGCTAATGATTCCAACCAATTTTGCTGTCAAATGGCGCTCCTTCTCTTCTGAGCCCCGCCATGCGCCCAAACAATTACTTTCCACCACATATGAGGTATCTGCGTACTCAGGAAAAAATGCACTATAAATTTTATGGTGAATTTTTTGCTGATACCCTTGTGAAAAAAAAGCTACCTAGTTGAAGCAACAGTTTTGTGGTAAAAAAAGTTTTTTTTCTTTTCATAGCTCAACGTTATAAACTTCTGTGAAGCCCCCAGGTGTTCAAAGTGCTCACCAAACATCTAGAAAAATTATTTGAGGGTTCTAGTTTCCAAAATGGGGTCACTTGTGGGGGAGCTCCATTGTTTAGGCACCTCAGGGGGTCTTCAAACCCGACATGGCGTCCGCTAATGAGTGCAGCTAATTTTGCACTCAAAAATTCAAATGGCGCTCCTTGCCTTCCGAGCACTGCCGTGTGTCCAAACATTTGATTTCCACCACATATGAGGTATCTGCGTACTCAGGAGAAAATGCAAATACATTTTATGGTGCATTTTTTCCTGATACCCTTGTGGAAAAAAAAGCTACCTAGTTGAAGCAACCGTTTTGTGGTAAAAAAAAAAATTTTTCTTTTCACGGCTCAACGTTCTAAACTTCTGTGAAGCCCCCAGGTGTTCAAAGTGCTCACCAAACATCTAGAAAAATTATTTGAGGGTTCTAGTTTCTTAAATGGGGTCACTTGTGGGGGAGCTCCATTGTTTAGGCACCTCAGGGGGTCTTCAAACCCGACATGGCGTCCGCTAATGAGTGCAGCTAATTTTGCGTTCAAAAATTCAAATGGCGCTCCTTCCCTTCCGAGCTCCGCTGTGCGCCCAAACAATTGATTTTTACCACATATGAGGTATCAGCGTACTCAGGAGAAAATGCACAATACATTTTATGGTGCATTGTTTCCTGATACCCTTGTGGAAAAAAAAGCTACCTAGTTGAAGCAACCGTTTTGTGGTAAAAAAAAAATTTTTCTTTTCACGGCTCAACGTTCTAAACTTCTGTGAAGCCCCCAGGTGTTCAAAGTGCTCACCAAACATCTAGAAAAATTATTTGAGGGTTCTTGTTTCCAAAATGGGGTCACTTGTGGGGGAGCTCCATTGTTTAGGCACCTCAGGGGGTCTTCAAACCCGACATGGCGTTCGCTAATGAGTGCAGCTAATTTTGCGTTCAAAAATTCAAATGGCACTCCTTCCCTTCCGAGCTCCGCTGTGCGCCCAAACAATTGATTTTTACCATATATGAGGTATCAGCGTACTCAGGAGAAAATGCACAATAAATTGTAGGGTGCAATTTCTCTTTTCTCCCTTGTGAAAATGAAAATTTTATGGCTAAAGTAACATTTTTGTGTTAAAAAGTAAAATTTTCATTTTTTCCTTCCACATTGTTTTGGTTCCTGTGAAGCACCTAAAGGGTTAATAAACTTCTTGGATGTGGTTTTGAGCAGAGTGAGGGGTGCAGTTTTTAGAATGGGGTCACTTTTGGGTATTTTCTGTCACCTAGGTCTCTCAAAGTCACTTCAAATGTGATGTGGTCCCTAAAAAAAATTGTTTTCTAAATTTTGTTGGAAAAATGAGAAATCACTGATGACCTTTGACCCCTTCTAACTTCCTAACGAAAAAAAAATTTGTTTCGAAAATTGCGCTGATGTAAAGTAGACAAGTGGGAAAGTTTATTTAGTAACTATTATGTGTGACATATCTCTCAGATTTATGGGCATAAATTTTCAAAGTTTGAAAATTGCAAAATTTTCAAAATTTTTGCAAAATTTCCTAAATTTTCACAAATAAATGCAAAAATTATCGGTTTAAATTTACCACTGACATGAAGTACAATATGTCACGAAAAAACAATCTCAGAATCGCCAGGATCCGTTGAAGCGTTCCAGAGTTATAACCTGTCAAAGTGACACTGGTCAGAATTGCAAAAAATGGCCCGGTCATTAGGGTGTTTTAGTGGCCGGGGGTGAAGGGGTTAAAATATGCACTTTTACCACTTTAGGAATCCCATTTTTATAAACCAGCTCCATTATGAATTTTTCAACAATAACGCAAATTTTTTGCACTGGATATGCCTCAGATCAATCCTGGAAAGAAGTTTACACAAGCACAAACTCCCTACTCATGGTAGATGTATATAATCAATCTGCAATCTCTGTAACGGTAGAGCGGACGAGGGGTGTGTTTCTACAAGGGCTTTACAATCTTTTCTACATTGTATTAGGCACACGTCTTACAAGACTGTGTGTGTCTGGCCAACTGGGTACTGAACCCTGATGCCACCTATACCTTGTCCACCACCACACTTATAACTGTCTTTGTTAGATTTGTTAGTTCATGGGTTACCTGGGCCATCATTGAGTAGAGAACTTGTGTCAGAGAATGCTTACCGCCTTTTATTCACAGATATTCCTCAGTCAGCTGGTTCCTTGTATCTCACATTCTGTTCCTTATTGAACCGCTTGTTCCTGTAGGGACTTAAGAACATCAGGAGTGACAGGTGTCAGTGAAGTGAAAGGTGCAACTGAGGTGCTCATCTGAATTGGTAAAGAATCTCAACTCTAGGTCTCTTATCGGCTGCATCTGTGCAAGCATATCCTCTGGCTCTATCAGTGTCTGCTCAAGTGTGAGCTTTATCTTCACTATGCCAGGCTCATTTGAAGATAGGAGAGCCTCCATTTGGGCTTATATGCACTCTGTGGTCTTTATAGGTTTCTCATGTGACATTAGGAGAGATCTGCTGCCTATATATACATTTGACCATCTTACTCTTTGCCGCTCTACGTGCTACAGTGATTGAATATCTTCATCTCTGCTTCCTATACCATATTGATAGGAGAGGAGGGAGTGGTTTGGCTTTTATTATCTCATATTGTGTAACCTCAGCATATACAGTGTAAAATCAACCATCATCTTGGTATCTCGATCCATCTACGAAAAAAAAGCTCAAAATATACATTAACAATGGGCTCATCCGAGACATGTTCAAACCCTGCCATTTCCTGTTGCATCAGAGCAGCCGTGAGATGTATGCATGTCTGCTGTATCATCTGTTAGAGATACAAATAGAAAATTTGAAAAAAAAATGAAAAATTAAAAACTTAAAATAGGTGACTTTCCACATCTTTCCCCCTTTTAGAATCCAGTATCCAAAGCATAGCTGGATTCAAAACTGTGTGTCACTTCAGTTCTACATTTGGGGCATAAGCAAGGCACATTGTGTTTAGATTGTAACTAACTGAGAACACCATAAATATGATTTTAACTGTAACTTTGTAATGAAGAACCATTTCTGTGGCCTTTTCAACCATGGCTTGAACCGCAGAAATGGCTCTGATACAAGAGATGCAGCCCTGGGGACAGGTCCAGACTACCTGGATAATTAGTAAACTGAAAATCATGTTTTTGGGCCAATTTAGGCTCCTGTATTGTAGTTTTTCTTTCCTCTGTGAGACTACCCAATACTGGCAAAACTGTAGTTAGTTCTCTGCAGGTAAATACAAAAAAATAGAGGTCTCCTGACATAAGATGTAAGAAAAACAAAACGATATAAATTATCCACACACTTTAAACTAAAGCAACACAACCTCCAGATATGGAGGAGTCAATTTTTGCAAAATTGAGGACATTTCAGAAGCTATATACATTATCAGTGAATTGTGGGCACCTTGTGATAACACTGTCCATGTATACTATAAAGCTGGTGTCACACTAAACGACAGCGACAACGACGTCGCTGTTACGTCACCATTTTCGGTGACGTAACAGCGACCTTGTAAGTCGCTGTTATGATCGCTGCTTAGCTGTCAAACACAGCAGAAGCAGCGATCATAAGGTCGCTGTGCTACATGTTCAGAGAGCAGGGAGCCGCGCTTAGCGCTGGCTCCTTGCTCTCCTGCAGCACACATCGGGTTAATTAACCCGATGTGTGCTGCAGCTACATGTCACAGTTCAGAGAGCAGGGAGCCGCGCTTAGCGCTGGCTCCTTGCTCTCCTGCAGCACACATCGGGTTAATTAACCCGATGTGTGCTGCAGCTACATGTCACAGTGCAGAGAGCAGGGAGCCGCGCGCACTGCTTAGCGCTGGCTCCTTGCTCTCCTTGCTACAGTATACATCGGGTTAATTACCCGATGCATACTGCAGCCACATGTCACAGTGCAGGAGCCGGCGCTGGCAGCAAGAGCGGAGGCTGGTAACCAGCGTAAACATCGGGTAACTAGGGAAAGGTCTTCCCTTGGTTACCCGATGTTTACGCTGGTTACAGCTTACCGCAGCTGCCAGTGCCGGCTCCTGATCGCTTCATTTCGTCGCTCTCTCGCTGTCACACACAGCGATGTGTGTGTCACAGCGGGAGAGTGACGACCAAAAAATGAAGCTGGACATTCAGCAACGACCGGCGACCTCACAGCAGGGGCCAGGTCGTTGCTGGATGTCACACACAGCGACAGCGACGGGACGTCGCTGCAACGTCACAGAAAATGGTGACGTAACAGCGACGTCGTTGTCGCTGTCGTTTAGTGTGACACCAGCTTAACCTCTTTATGTCCATGAAGGGAAAAACAAACAAACAAATACTGGCAGTCTGGGAGCAGAGTCCAACAAAAAAAAAAAGAATTTTCTAAATAAATCACCATAAAATGCTTTGATGATTTCCAGAAGCAAATCATTCTTTTGATACACAACAGACTTTTCTGTTCCAGTACTTAATAATAAATCTAAACGTGTTCAAAGTTAATTTATTCATTTGGGGTAGGATCAGAAAAATTAAATAAAAATATTGCTAATTACTTTTTACAATATCCTAAGCTGAGGAAAAATAATTTACAATGAATTGTTAAATGTGGGGAAAACTCTTGTTTAAATAATATATTTAATTTTTTTTCCTGCAGTCCTTTAGGTTGCAACAGACAATAGAACCATGTGCTTTCAGCAATGTTAGTTGGTGGGTATTACTTATTTCTTTCTCCCTGTAAAGTAAAAAAAAAACTACTGTCTTTTGTTCTACAAGTTTGAATCAAGTACTGCTCCTCCCATTAACCAACTGCAAAAAGTTTTTAACATTTTTGTTTTCCCTCTTCAAGAGACAAGTTAACAAGCCCCTCTCTATTAGGCGTTTTTCATTCAAAGACTATTCACACTATGTATCTCTCCAGATCTATTCAATTCATCCACAAATGGCAAAATATTGTTTTATCTTCTCATCTTTTTCTGAGGTACGTCATTTAAGATTTTTGGATTGCTTCCTCTAATCTGTCAGATCCAAAGCTGCAGGATTTTAAAATACTGATCCCTGAATTTAAAATCTACAAATACTCAGGTACATATCTGCTGATTACACATCCTCTTTGACTGTCCCAACTTCTAATTTTTCAATATGTGCAGTCACCTTTTTCACTTTACATTTACAAATTCCTCAGTTTTCAACCTACAATTATATTTAACCTGAATATTGGAATTTTCTGAATAAGGGGATATGGTTCTTATCTTTAGTAAACAGTTTCAGTATAATTACTTAAACATTTAGCATTCAGTCTTTTACTAGAGACTGTAGCTCATGTCTCATTCAATTGTTTCTCAGCCCTAACCTACTTTTTATATTTCCCTCCTCAGCACATCTCTATAGATGTGGAAAGATGGCTCCTCCAGATACCACATGGTTCTTTGTTGGAGGATGGTAGAAGCATGTGGGGAACTGACCTTAGATCTGGTAAAACTCCAATTTGAACAATTCTTTCTCTCCTAGATTCTGTACTATATATACAACCCCTGGCAAAAATTATGGAATCACCTGCCTCTGAGAATGTTCATTCAGTTGTTTACTTTAGTTTAAAAAAAGCAGATTGCAGACATGGCACAAAACTAAAGTAATTTCAAATGTCAACTTTCTGGCTTTAAGAAACACTAAAAAAAAAATCTTGAAAACATAATGTGCTAGCCAGTAACGGTTACTTTTCAAGACAAACAGGGGGAAAAAAGTATGGATTCACTCAATTATGAGGAACAAATTATGGAATCATGAGAAACAAACAAACAAACAAAAGAACACTCCAATATATCACTAGTATTTTGTTGCACCACCTCTGCTTTTATACCAACTTACAGCCTCTGAGGCATGGACTTAATGAGTGACAAACAATACTCTTCATCAATCTGGCTCCAACTTTCTCTGATTGCTGTTACCAGATCAGCTTTGCAGGTTGGAGCCTTGTCATGGACCATTTTCTTCAACTTCCACCAAAGATTTTCAGTTGGATTGAGATCCGGACTATTTGCAGGCCATGTCATTGACCTTATGTGTCTTCTTTCAAGGAATGTTTTCACAGTTTTTGCTCTATGGCAGGATGCATTATCATCTTGATAAATTATTTCATCATCCCCAAACATCCTTTCAATTGATGAAATAAGAAAAGTGTCCAAAATTTCAATGTAAGCTTGAGGATTTATTGAGGATGTAATGACAGCCATCTCCACAGTGCCTTTACCTGACATGCAGCCCCATATCATCAATTACTGTGGAAATGTACATGTTCTCCTCAGGCAGTCATCTTTTTATTCTTTAGCTTTTCTGTATGTAAATCCCATTTCCTTTAGGCATTTTCTTACAGTTCGGTCACAGACATTGACTCCAGTTTCCTTCCATTTGTTCCTCATTTGTTTTGTTGTGCATTTCCTGTTTTGGAGACATATTGCTTTAAGTTTCATGTCTTGATGCTTTGATGTCTTCCTTTGTCTACCAGTATGTTTGCCTTTAACAACCTTGCCATGTTGTTTGTATTTTGGTCCAGATTTTAGACACAGCTGACTGTGAACAACCAACATCTTTTGCAACATTGCGTGATGATTTACCCTCTTTTAAGATTTTGATAATCCTCTCCTTTGTTTCAATTGAAATCTCTCATGTTGGAGCCATGATTCATGTCAGTCCACTTGGTGCAACAGCTCTCCAAGGTGTGATCACCCCTTTTTAGACGCAGACTAATGAGTAGATCTTATTTGATGCAGGTGTTAGTTTTGGGAATTAAAATTTACAGGGTGATTCCATAATTTTTTCCTCATAACTGAGTGATTCTATATTTTTTTCCCCCTGTTTGGCCTTGAAAAGTAACTGTTACTGGCTAGCACATTATGTTTTCATGATTTTTTTAGTGTTTCTTAAAGCCAGTAAGTTGCCATTTGAAATTACTTTAGTTTTGTGCCATGTCTGTGATCTGCTTTTTTAAACAAAAGTAAACAATTGAATGAACATCCTCAGAGCCAGGTGAGTCCATATTTTTTGCCAGGGGTTGTATACTTTACATTTTACGGTCCTGGCTGGTCCATTATAGATAGAAGGTACTAATGGTTCTGTTTATCTACATCCGTCGAGTCCATTATCCATACATTCATACAACATGTGGTTGATAGATTCTTCACACCTACCCCTCACTTAATTGCTAAACATTCTTTCAGTGTTCTTTCTCTTTACCATGCTTGTTATAATGAACAGCAGCCATTTTACATGACCATATAGAAGTCAGACTACCCCCATCTAAGGGAATTTCAGCATTTAACATTCTTTGACAATCAATTTCTTCACAATATCTGAACACTCTTCTCTTTGCTGTTTTTCCTTTGGGTTTCTATATTCATTTACTATAGCAAGCTTCCATACTTGCTCCACAAGCTTCCTCAAAGTTTGTATCAGTGCTAGCACACATTTTCCTCATTTGCCGGCAGTCACAAAGACACTTTAACATCCTACATGTAGTGCAGACAGTCACAAAGACACAATCCTACAATACAACCAGTAAATTGACTAGAAGATACCCCTCCTGTTCAGTTGATGAGACTCAACAGCCAAACAAGACACAGCAAATCTAGCAATCCTCCAAGTAGGAGTACCACTATGTTTCACACTTACACACTGATCACATCTCATGCACACAATTCACAAAGGCATAGGTAACTTTTCCCAGTTCTTTGACAAGACTATTTAATACAAAATAACTGTTACGAATCAGCGCCACCATAGCCTCAAGCAGCCTGCTATGGTTCCAGTTGCGCCCAGGCACCGGCCGCCATTTTTTGCCGTGCCTCGGGTCGTCCAGCTGGCTGCTTCCTCCTCCACGTCTAAGAGTGGAAATGCGGCTAGTGCGCATGTGCGTGCCGATTTACCCCAGCCAGAGCCAAAGTCCAGTGTTTCACCTAGTGAGCATGCTCAGCCTGACTGTGCCATTCCTGAGGCTGAATCCTTAGTTCAGGCTACTGAACATGCTCCTACACTTAGTGCGAAAAGCCTCTTTGCACAGGTACTTGGACATCGTGCCATGTCTACGTCCTGTGTTGTGCCTACTGAGCATAGTCGGTCAGATAGTCTGACTTCTGAGACTGTTGTTCAGGCTACTGAGCATGCTCAGGCACTTAGTGCATCAGAGGCTAGGTCCGGTAAGGACCTCACTGGGCATGTCCGTGAGGTGGCAGGCTCTGATAGGCCGACACAAAACTGTATAAAAGTTTGTATTCCTCAAGTATGTCATTGTTGGTATTATTCAGTTGTTCATATAATTTTTTTGATAGGCATTTCGGTGTAACAATGCTTTTTTGGGGAAAACCACATCTGTACGGAATGGGGGGCCTTTTAGGCCCCTGCTATTTTTATCATGTACTCAGCAGTGTTTGTGTTTCAAGTTACTCTATTTGTAGTTGCAGGTGGAGGGGCCGGGGGGGGGGGGGGTGTGTGGATCATGCCATGTGAGGATGTCATATGATTTTGAGAGAGAGTGATAAGGCCATGACATCATCTCAGGTTCTTTTGAACACAGTAATGAGCTGTGTAGAGAGTACTGAGGACTGTATACACTGCAAGCTAATTGCTGAAGGCCCTGTGATGATATGATGTGGGGAGGAAGTCTGACTCATTTTCAATCTCTTTGTTTCTATAAGAAGCTTGTAAAGGGTAGAGCTTGTGAGCCACAAAAATCCAGAGAATTCTACACCACCTAAAAGAAAGTATAAAAGTTAAGAGCTGCTGAGGGTTAAAGGAGGAAGGGGACACTTTACCCTTACAGTGTGTCACACACAAGTAAATAGTGGACAACCCTGATAGTGCTCATTGTTTTTTATTTTAGTTTGCTAACATCTAGTCAGCAATTGCATAGTCTTCCTCCAAGCATCTGACTGACCAAGATTTTGAAGCAATTATGTTTCAAAGTGATGATGAAAGTGAATTATCTTTGTCCGATGAAGAGTACCTTCCACCAGCTAATCAAACATCCTCATCCAGTGATTCTTCTGATCATGAAGAAGTGGATCCAGTGGATCCTAAAGAAGGGATAAGTAGAACTTCATCCTTGATTAGTCAGACGTACTCCAATACATAATATTGTGAGACATGCTCAAGGAGCTGTGGGAAGTCCCAGATACTTTTTCCCTAAAGACGTATTCTGTATTTTTTTTTTCTGATAATATTGTAGAAGAGGTCCTTTTATGTTCAAACCTAGAAGGAAGACGAATCGCTTCTGCAAACAATAAGTCCTGGAAAAATATCTCAAAAGAGGAACTTTATGCATATATTGGACTTTTACTGCTGGCAGGGAGTCAAAAATCGTGTGATGTTCCAATCAGATAATTATTTTTGGACCCTTTCTGATCCACACTATAAAGTGACAATGGCAGTGGACAGAGATGAGGAAAATAGAAGAAACATTCGATTTGATGATAAGCAAACTCGTGCAGCGAGGTTCCAAACAGACAAATTAGCCACTATCAGTTATATCGGGAACATGTTCATCAAAAATTGCACCAAACTTTACAATTCTAGTACTACTGTTACAGTAGATGAGCAACTTGTAGCCTTCAGAATACGTTGCAAATTCATACAATACATGCCCAGTAAACCAGCCAAGTATGGAATAAAAATATTCTGGATGTGTGATTCTGCAAATTATTATGGCATAAATGGGCTTATCTACTGTGGCAAAGAAGTTGATGCACCAGGACAGAAAGATCTAGGGTCTGTACCAATATACAATTCAAGTAAAAACATTACCATGGACAATTATTTTACCAATGTTGCACTAGGCAATTTTCTGCTTGAAAAAGCTGTTACACTTCTTGGTACTATGAAGCCAAACCGATGAGAAATTCCTCAAGCAATTAAACACAATCCACAGCGAGCACCTTATGGGAGTGTCTTTGGTTTCAACAACAAAGCGACACTGGTATCTTACAAAGCGAAGGAGAAATTCATTATATTACTCAGTACCATGCATCATGATTGCAGTATTGACAGCAATGACAGGAAATTGAAACCAGAAATCATCCTGCATTACAATAAAAATAAAGGAGGTGTAGAGAAAATGGATGAAATGGTGGGAGAATATTCATGCAAGAGGCAAACAAGACGTTGGCCTGTAGTTATTTTTACTAATATGCTTGATGTAGCAGCCCTGAATTCATTCATTATTTATAAAGAAACTCATCCAGAATTTCATACAAGGAGGAAGAACAGACGCCTATTCTTGAAGGACCTTGGCCATGTACTTGTAATGCCTCACATGATGGAGCGAAGCAACATGAAATGATTGCCAAAGTAAACCAAAAAAGCAATGAAGCTATGTGGTGTACAATTTCAGGATATTCCAGGGCCAGGAGAAAGAAAACGAAAGCGTAGTTTCATTTGTCCCAAGAAACTTAGACAAGAAAACTGAGCGATATTGTACCACTTGTGGGAAAAATGTCTATAAAGAACATTCTTCAAAAAAGATAACGTGAAAATTGTTTGGAAGACCAATAAAATTGAAAAGAAAAAGTTAGAAAAGAATGTAGCTGCAGCTAGTTTACTCTGGATTTATATACCTTTGTGTGTTTTTCAAATCTTTGTTTGAAATTTTGAAAAAAAATGTTTTTTGTTGTTTTCTGCAAAAAAATATAATTAAAATGTGCATTATTCATATCTCATTTTTCAATTTTGAAATAAACTTGTTAAAGTTATTATGTGAGTTTTTCCATATGATTTGCATGGGGCCCCGTTACGTAGAAATGTAAATTTGTGACATCACGCATGCTAGGGTTAAATTAACAAAAAAGGATGATGGGCCAATACAAAAGTTTGGGCACCCTGCCTGGTAAGTTCCTAGTTGCACTCACTTTGGAAAGTATCACAGCTTGGAAACGCTTTTGTAGCCAGACAAGACTGTCACCATATTTACAGTAAAAACTGCATACATAGATTTTAAACTATAGAAAAGGAAGGAAAGGATCCGGCACAACCTCTTCTTAGAATAAAAACATCATAATCTTTATTTCAAAGTATTAAAAATACCATCCGTGAAAACCGAAAGAGATGTTAATCCATGGGAGCTTTACGCGTTTCGGACTTCAGTATAAAAACAAAAAGAGTCCTTAATCATAAGTATCCCATGTATACCACAGAGCTACTAAAATAGACTGGCTTGTCAAATGGACACAAGGGAGGGGCAGGCCTTACCTAATTACATGCATCTACAGGTGAGTGCTGCACAACATACAAAATTACAACCAGCAGTATAATCAAGTGATAAACTGGGTTTACAAAAATACATGTATATAAATACGTCAATCTGGATATATGCATCAAATGCTGGAAGAGCCAATCTGATAAACAATAATGGTGAAGGATAAAGAAATAATATATATATAAAATTAAAACTAAATTATATATAATAGAACACCCAAATATAGGCACATATGCACATAGAAAAAAAAAATATATATATATATATACACATATAAAAATATATATGGATTTGGATTAACAATGTGCAAAAATCCAAAGTTTATCCAAAGATTATGTATATGGAGAGTGGCTCATCCAACATAGGGAAGGATCCCCGACAAATGTAAGGATACAATCCAACCATATAAGCGCATACAATATGAGAATTAATAAAAGATCCAAAAATCTAAAGTATGAGCAGCATGTCCAAGAAACGACAATTAAATGACTGTGAGCAGTTTTCAACACTAAAACCACCAAAAAGAAACATATGAGAAATCAAACCTTACCATGAATACCACTAGCAAATGCGCATACAAGGTTTTAAGGTTACCCAGATTTTTCTCTAAAAAATATAACGTAAATCAGAGCGATAGTTAAAACCGCCAGGATATCTTGAGTCTAATTTCAGGATCCATTTAGCCTCCGATAATAAGAGAGCCTGGAACCAGTCCCCCCCGCGGGGGGGTCTGGGGACAGACTCTACACCTGTGACTATCAGAGATGAAAAGTCCGCTGAGTGGCATTCAATATAATGCCTAGTTAGACCAGATAAAGAACGTTTCTTAACTAATGCCACATAACTCAAAGAGGTTTTATCCTGGGCCGCTGGCGGTATCCGAACGTGCTCTGAAATTCTGGTCCTGAGTGTTCTTGATGTGCAGCCTACGTAATTTTTACCGCATAATGTGCATGTGGCTACATAAACCACATGCGTGGAAGCACAGTTAATGAAAGAATGGATGTTAATATTCTCCCCATTACTGCTCAAAAAGGATTTATTGTTGCGCATAAATCGACAAAGGCCACAACGGCTGGACCCACACTTGTAAGAGCTGGTGACACTGAGCCAAGTTCTATTGGATTTTTTAGATTTTTCAGAAGAATACATGCTGGGAGCCACTAGATTACCAATAGTACAAGCCTTTCTAGCTACTATATTTATTCCTGGATAGAGAACTGTTTTTAAGACAGCATCCTGACATAACAGGGGAATAAACCGCTGAATGATCCGCTTAATCTGAAAAAAGTCAGTACTAAAAGGAGTAGAGAAAGTGACCCTATTTTTAACAGTAGTCGTGGCAGAGCGATCTTTTAATAAATCAGATCTGGACCTGTTAGCAGCAATAGAAGTAGCCCTATTCAAAACACGATCTGAATATCCCCTCTTGCTAAGCCTATGTCTAATGCGGGCAGCTTCATCACTATAAGACACCTCTGATGAACATGATCGTTTTGCTCGCAGGAATTCACCCACAGGTAAGTTGTATAGAGTGTGGGGCATATGGCAGCTACTAGCATGGAGGGAGGTGTTTCCACAAATGGGCTTCCTGTATAGAGCAGAGTGAATGGTACCCGTGAAGGGATCTCCAGACAGCAAGATGTTTCTGACCGGTTGGGACTCACCGGTGGATTCCTGGCACCCGCAAGGATCAGCAGCCCGGGCAGCAGGTGAGCTAAAAAAATTCTTCTCCTCATAGATTTTAAACTGTGTGAGTTTGGTGTATTTACTGTGAAAATCTATATCACAATGGATATATAATCCTTTATAAAAGTTTAAACTCAATCTCCGCCCAAGCATGATTTACACCTCCTTAATGTCTCTCCTCACTGCTGTTGTTGACATCTCAGTGCAAGTTCCAGGCTGTCATTCAGGTAGGGTGGGTGGATAACCTAGTGAGGTTGATTCTTGGAAGTGCAGCTTTCGGTCTGCATGAGTGGTAGAAATGTAGTAAGGTCAGATGACTCCGATGCAGCGAGGCAGTCTGCTTGGAACAAAAAAGACCATAGAGATTGGACAGTAACCACAATAGATTAGTGAAGCTATGAAGCTGGAGACGGCTTGGGAAGACTGATTAAGGAAAGTGCACAGCAGAGTAGACTTTGAGATGAAGGAACGAGGAGCATGTCATGGATTCTTATTTGGAATTGAGATACAACACAGGTCCATGTTGTGTCAAAACTGGATAAAGCAGGTAGTACAATGTCCATAGAGCTTGAAGATTGTTCTACAACCTAGCAATATATCAGAGGTGGATTTGTTAGATGGCTCAATGTGGAACCGAACAACAGAGTTGAGTGATGTAGCAGCAGAGCTGAGTCATGTAGCGGAGCTGTGTATGGCAGATGGCAAAATTTTAAAAAAGTAAAGCAATTATACAGTACAATCTTACGCAGTGGTGAAGCCGAAAATTTTTTATTTTTATATAGCGCTAACATATTCCGCAGCGCTTCACATACATCAGGAACGCTGTCCCCATTGGGGCTCACAATCTAAATTGCCTATCTGTATGTCTTTGGAGTGTGGGAGGAAACCAGAGTACCCGGAGGAAACCCACGCAAACACGGGGAGAACATACAAACTCCTTGCAGATAGTGTCCTTGGTGGGATTCGAACCCAGGACCCCAGCGCAGCAAGACTGCAGTGCTAACCACTGAGCCACCGTGCCGCCCTTCTACCCCCCCCATCTACCCTAGTACTCTGGTGGCCTGCTTCTGCCTGAGTATACAACCTGGGAGCATGACCTCAGAGGTGTGTATGGTAGACTCAATGCACAGAGCAACAGAAGGAGCTACTGGTGCAGAAAACGGGCACTGGAGCTGGGAAAAGTGATATACTGTACATCTCAGGTTAATTTTAGTACCAGAATTAAACTGATTTTCTGATGTGTATTTTAAAAGTAAGTACACCTGCCTTCTCAGCACTAGTGATAATTTTATATAACCATAACATGCAAAGCCACCCGCATCCTCTCTCCTCCATACATCTGTGACCTTGTCTCTCGATACTTACCTGCACTGAACCTCCGATCTTCACATGCTCTTCTCTACTCCCCTCTTATCTCCTCTTCCCACAATCGCATACAAGATTTCTCCTGTGGCTCCCCCTGTATACAGTTGCAATTGTGATATCTAGTAATAAATCTGCTTTATTGCCCACATAAGTTAAGGTGGTGTCACACACAGCGACGACGACAACGACGTCGCTGCTACGTCACCATTTTCTGTGACATTGCAGCGACGTCCGGTCACTGTCGCTGTGTGACATCCAGCAACGAGCTGGCCCCTGCTGTGAGGTCGTTGCTCGTTGCTGAATGTCCTGCTTCATTTTTTCGTCGTCGCTGTCCCGCTGTGAAGCACACATCGACAGCGAGAGAGCGACGAAATGAAGCGAGCAGGGAGCAGGAGCCGGCGTCTGGCAGCTGCGGAAAGCTGTAACCACTGTAAACATCGGGTAACCAAGGGAAGACCTTTCCCTGGTTACCCGATATTTACCTTCGTTACCAGCCTCCGTTGCTCTAGCTGCTAGTGCCGGCTCCTGCTCTGTGCACATGTAGCTGCAGTACGCATCGGGTAATTAACCCTATGTGTACTGTAGCTAGGAGAGCAAGGAGCCAGCGCTAAGCAGTGTGCGCGGCTCCCTGCTCTCTGCACTGTGACATGTAGCTGCAGTACACATCGGGTTAATTAACCCGATGTGTACTGTAGCTAGGAGAGCAAGGAGCCAGCGCTAAGCAGTGTGCGCGGCTCCCTGCTCTCTGCACTGTGACATGTAGCTGCAGTACACATCGGGTTAATTAACCCGATGTGTACTGTAGCTAGGAGAGCAAGGAGCCAGCGCTAAGCAGTGTGCGCGGCTCCCTGCACATGTAGCGACGTTATGATCGCTGCTGCGTCGCTGTGTTTGGCAGTTAAGCAGCTATCATAACAGCGACTTACAAGGTCGCTGTTACGTCACAGAAAATGGTGACGTAACAGCGATGTCGTTGTCGCTGTCGCTATGTGTGAACCCAGCTTTAGTCAGGTCCTTTTGAGTCTTTAGCTATAGAGGACTTATTTCTACCCAGATTCAATCACTCATACCCATCAGCGTTTCCTAATTTTTAAAGCTTTATGCTCAAAGTGCCAACCCTGGGACATTATGTGAAGGAATTACATTATGAGCAATTCCTTCATATCATATCATTATTGAAATGGTTCCCACAACAGCGATTGCACTGATTATGTATGATTATCCTGGAGTTTCCATCAGGAGGATGCAGTCTTTATTCTGTAAACTGGCTGATCGCACAGACTGTTGCAAATGAAGAAATCCACTCCAATAAGAAGCTATGCTACTTCCTAACATGGCATATAAAGTAGCAGTTACTTGGAGGTAAAAAAACCAGCCTGAAAAATATAGTAATGGATTTGTAAAGCACAGAGAATTACTTACAATGATCACACAACACCTCTCATCAGCTCTCATCTCTATAACCATGTAATTGAGTAACCATCTTTCTTTTCTCTTCACACTTGTATGGAGAGGATCCTGACAAGTGATCTTACCACCTATCACCATGAAGAAGAGGCTTTCAACGCTCATCATTTCAGCCTAATTATTGTAAAAAAGATGGGATATTAATCATGCATTATAAAAGTTTTATTAGTTCTGTGATAATAAGGGCTAGATGACTTGTGGCAGTCTGTCTTCTCTATACGAAGATCAGTGATGAGCGACCTCTACCATGCTTGGGTGCTCGGTACTCGTTAAGAACAGTTAGGCTATGTGCGCACTAGAGCTTTTTACCCGCGGATTTACCCGCGGATTTGCCGCGGAAATTTCTTGAGAAATGTCTGCAATCTTTGTGCAGACATTTCCCAGCAATTTCTATGGAAAAAAAAAAAAGCTGTGTGCACTTGTGCGGATTTTTCTCAAGAAATTTCCGCATGAAGAATTTCTCGAGAAACTTTCTTGAGAAAATGAACATGTCCATTATTTCCGCAGGTACCCTGCGGATTTCTGCAGTACAGCCTGCAAAAATCCGCAGGGAACCACCCGCGGGAAAATCGCGGCAATTCCGCGGCTAATCCGCGGCAAATCCGCGTCAAATCCGCATGCGGATTTGGTGCGGATTTTTTCCGGAGGTCCGGAAATCTTTCACTCCCAGAAGTTTCTCAAGAAATTTTCTTGAGAAACTTCACATCTCTAGTGCGCACATAGCCTTAATGCTTGGATGTTCGTGACTCGAGTACCCGAGTATAATGGAAGTCAATGGGGGACTCGAACATTTTTCTGAACGATTTCCTGGAAAAATTCTCAAGTCCCCCTTTGCCCTCCATTATACTCTGGTACTCAAGTCACACCCATCTGAGCATCAACTGTTCTTAACGAGTACCAAGCACCCGAGCATGGTAGAGCTCGCTCATCACTAATGAAGATGCTTTCTAAGATATGACTCTAAAGGCCCTGTCACACACCGAGATAAATCTTTGGCAGATCTGTGGTTGCAGTGAAATTGTGGGCAATCAGTGCCAGGTTTGTTTCTGTGTACAAATGGAACAATATGTCCATGATTTCACAGCAACCACAGATCTGCCAAAGATTTATCTCTGTGTGTGACGGGGCCTTTAGTATCGCTATAATGAATCCAAGAAGGCCACTGGCCTTTTCTGCCTTGAGGCTATTTAAACCTACAACCATGACTAGGCAAAAACAACTCAATTTTTTGCCTAAGGCCACATGCATACATTGAGTATTTTGGTGAGTTTTTTACCTCAGTATTTGTAAGCCAAACCCAGGAGTGGGTAAAGAAATGTAGACGTGATGCTCGTGTTTCTATAAGGCTATGTGCTCTTGTGGCTTTTTTTTGCATTTATTCATGCATTTTTCCTTGCTTATTATAATTGATAAAAGCAAGGAAAAGCATCTCAGCAAAGTCTATGAGAATTGTGACTTGCTGTGCACATGCTGCTTCTTTTTTCCTTGCAGATTTTATTGCTGAAAAAAGAAGCAGCATGTCAATTGTTTCTGCATTATTTCCTGCAGATCTATAATCCCCTGCAAAGCTTTATCGCTACAGTGGATTATAGCACAGCACTTCCCATACATACATGTATACAGCATGGTGTGTGATCCCTCTCCTTGCCTCCTGAATGCCTCACACTGATCGCAGCATTTAGGGGGTTAAACCATCAGGATCAGCACAGGCACCACTCTGGGCAGTGAGAGCCGGGTCCCAGCTGTAACATCAGCAGGAGGCCCGACGGCAATTGTGGGGATACGACGCCTAAACACCCGTGATCGCCATGACTATAAAAAGCACAAAAAACAAGCAGTTAAAAACGCAAGTGAAAAAACGAGCAAACAAAATAAAAAAATGTTCATTTTTTCATCCGTTTTTCCTCCATAACATGCTTTTTATGTGCAGAAAAGAAGCACACAAAAAAGCAACGTGGGCACATAGCCGTAGGGGCACTTTGCACGCTGCGACATCGCAGGCCGATGCTGCGATGCCGAGCGCGATAGTCCCCGCCCCCGTCGCAGCTGCGATATCCTTGTGATAACTGCCGTAGCGAACATTATCGCTACGGCAGCTTCACATGGACTCACCTGTCCTGCGACCGTCGCTCTGGCCGGCGACCCGCCTCCTTATTTAGGGGGCGGGTCGTATGGCGTCACTGCGACGTCACACGGCAGGTGGCCAATAGGAACGGAGGGGCGGAGATGAGCGGGATGTAAACATCCTGCCCACCTCCTTCCTTCCGCATATCCTACGGAAGCCGCAGTGACGCCGGTAGGAGATGTTCCTCGCTCCTGCGGCTTCACACACAGCGATGTGTGCTGCCACAGGAACGAGGAACAACATCGGACCGTTGCATCAGCGTAATCATGGATTACGCCGACGCTGCACCGATGATACGATTACGATGCTTTTGCGCTCGTTAATCGTATCATCGAGCCTTTACACACTACGATGTCGCATGCAATTCCGGAAGTGCGTCATTTTCAATTTGACCCCGCCGACATCGCACCTGCGATGTCGTAGTGTGCAAAGCCCGCCTTAGACTTTTCCTCTGTCCCACTCCTGGTTTTGGCTTACAAATACGAATATACAAAAACTCTCCAAATACTCAATGTGTGCCTAAGTGTATTTACAATAGGATCTGCGGCAGAAATTTGAGCCTTACATTCAGGTTTTCTACTCTGCAAGTACAATAGTTATGATATTGTATCCACACAAGGATTAGTCCCGTAGTCATTTAATGAGACAAATCCATGACCCTTCCTTATAGAATCTGTGAGGAAAAATCAACACTTTCACTGATGATCTTCTCACCACAAGGGTTAAAATTGTGTTGTTAAATGGGGTTGTTAAATTCTTCATTCACTCCCTTTGGATGAAGACCACTCCCCAATCGGACGAGGATTTCATTGAACACTTTTAAGGGAATCTGTCACCGAATTTTTGGTGAGGACACCATCAAATATTTCCAGAGATCCTGATTCCAGCGATGTACTTCAAATGCACTTTTTAGCTGCATTTTCGGGTAATGTCTGAAGAACAGCTGACAAATACAGGCAATGCCAAGAACACAAAGGTCATACATACATAGTGGCAGTAATTTCGATAAATTCTTGCAATGTCCCAAACCAACTCAGCCATTATCGCCTGGACCACCAAGGACATAAATAAAAATAGTATTGGCAGATTGCACATCTCCTTGTATTTCCAGTAATTAGCGCATTAATAAGCTAGGGCAGTTTTTTTCACTTCGGTCGGGTAAAGTGACATTTCTAAACATGACATTCGATCAAAGTTTAATGACATATTGGATAATGAATTTTTAATAACAAATATAAATATGAGCTGATGTAAACACTGGGGGATATAGAACCATAATTTGTAGGCTTGAAATTGTGATTATAAAGTAATGTTAAGAGCATCATTAGAAAAATGCATCTTTTATTAATGTGCATTTGATTTTCTTTCACAGAGGGGGTCTGCGCATAGGCTGCAAGGGGAGGAGGACTGGGAATTTTATGCTCTATATTTTAACATTCATTTACCTTATGACTGCAATGGTATTTATGGTTTAAAAAGGTAATCCACGCCGCAGGAAATCAGTGCGATATCACACACATGATATACTCCAAAGTTGTTAATTATCTCTTGATGAAATATGGAAAGCCAATACTATGTACTGCAGATATGATACACATATATTTTAGGTTTTAAGCATAAAATACATATGTGAATGCCTCCTGGCACAGATAGTGACTCAGTATCAGTAACACTATTATGCTGTGTGCACACAGTGCGGTTTGATCTCCTTATTTATGTATTTTATTTTAGTGCTGTTTTGTCAAAAAACTGCAAGCAAATCCTGATACCAGCAAAGTCTATGAGAAACCTGACGTTTTGTGCTTTTTTTCCTTGCAGATTTGGTGCAGAAAATAATCTGCAGCATGTCAATTCTTTCTGCATTGAAAGCAATGAAAAATGCATGAAAAAAAACGCATAAAAAACGAGGCAGAAATGCGCATTTTTGTGCTCTGTTTTTCATGCCAAGAGATGCCGAAATGGTGGACAAATTTCTGCAACCAAATACTCAACGTGTGCACATATCCTGCCTCAGAGTACATCTCATGTACTAGAATTGCTGTGCATCTACCGATTGAAAATCAGTACCAAGCTTTGTACAATCTGCTACAAGTTTCCTTCGGATAGTTGTGCATTTGCGTTAAACATTATCTGCAGCAACTCCATTACATACAGACTTAGGCCCCTTTCACACGTCAGTGATTCTGGGACGTTTGTGCTTTTTTTTTAAACGTACCAGAATCACTGACATACGCAGACCCATTATAATGAATGGGTCTGCACACACTTCAGTGATTTTTCACTGCACGTGTCTCCGTGCAGCATACCCGCGTGTGCGTGATTGCTGCATGGAGACATGTCCATTTTTTTCTGGCATCACTGATGTTCCACGGACCACGCAGTGGTGTGGTCCGTGAAACACGTGCCAGAAAAAAACGTGCTTTTAAAATAAAAAACATTTTAACTCACCCGGCGTCCAGCGATGTCCTCTGCAGCCTGTTCTCCCTGCTGCTTCTAAGCCGGCTGATTACTGTCGCGCATATTCATTATGCGCGACACAGCCGACCCGAAAGCAGCTGCTGCGGGGGTCACCGCTGGCCGGATGCTGCGTCGCGGGAGCGATCAGCACCATGGACAGCGGGAGCGGGCGCAGGTGAGTGAATCTCTAAGTGCAATCAAGGGCCACGGAGAACGGAGCCCGGATTGCACTTAGACAACCCACGTGTGCCGAGATTCACGGCACACGCAGGGACATGTGGGTGTTTTACACGCCAGTGAAAAACGTCTGTGTTTTTCACTGACGTGTGAAACGGGCCTTAGGCCCAGTGCCCACGCTGTGTAGGTTTGATGCGTATTTTCAGAAATCTGCAGCAAAATATGCATGTCCATTGTGAAGCCAGCAAAGTCTATGAGAATTCAGAAGTGCTGTGCCCACGTTGCTTATTTTTCCCTTGCTTATTTGATGCAGATTTGGTGCAGAAAAAAAAGAAATCTGCACCAAATACACAAGGGAAAAAGTACTCAACGTGGGCACAGCACTTCTGAATTCTCATAGACTTTGCTGGCGTGGGCACAGGGCCTTTGAGTGGGGTTAGACAACCATATGCAAAATCATCCGATTTTCATCGGAAAAAAATTCAGACTTTCTCATTTGTCCGTATTTTACATTTGTGTGACATCCATGTAGCATTCATATTTTTGCATCAACATTTTAAAATGTATGTGATCGAGTATAGCAATAATTACAATTTAACTATAAAAATCAGATGTTATAAGGATAATCCGTATGAGATCCAATTTTTCCTAAACTTCAGCTATTTCTAATTTTATCTTTTAATTTGAAAGTACACGTGAGAAGACACCAGATGCACAGGTAAAAGTAATGCCTAGCCCCCTCAAACACCAGAGCTGGGCGTGACTGCTGCCTGTGTGACGCCCTTGGCAAGCCAGGGGTCACAGGTCACAACACCACCACACCCTACACCCCAGTTAGGAACATCAAGGCTAACCTAAAATCCTTGTTGCCTTCCTCCAGGGGCTGGTGTCCACACCAGGGGGTGGGCCAGGCGGTTGGCTCCGCCCACTGAGGAGGTACACAGCCCTGGAGGCGGGAAGAACCAGGTAGAACGGAGTTTAGCTCAGGCAGAGCTTGAGTAAGGAAGTGGTAAAGGAGGACAGTAAGAGTGGCGACAGAAAGTAACATTTAAGCAAGCCTGAAGTTGGTCCAGGTGTGTGCCCCGGACTGAGACAGCAAGGTCAGCAGATGGCGGTGATAGTCTGCAGGGGGACTGCTCGGAGGTTGCTGGAAGGACCGCGGACTGGTGGTGACCCGACGGTCTGGAGCAGTATACGAAGAACAGTCAGCACCAGGGCAGGGGCCTTTCGGATCCCGGCAAGGCTAGGAGTCGCCATAATTTGCCAAATCCGTCAGTGAAGGGGACGTCTGTCTCCTAACAACCAAGTCCCGATTGAAGGCAACAGTCCAACCGTAACGGAGAGACACCGCCACCGCCAGGGCACCAGTTTCTCAGGGCCAGCTCCAAGCCGGGGAGCGGGTTACCGGTGGGAACCCATCGCAACCATCATCATCTTAGGTGCAGGAAAAAGGGACCGTCACCTACTGGGGAAAGCAAGTGCAGCCGTCCGTGGGAACCGCCTTTCCAGCCGTGTGTTTTACCGAGAACTGTGTCATCGTCTCAGGCTGAGTGAGTACCACAGTGCCGCAAGGCACAGAGCTGCCCCCGCGTCTCTGCACCCCACCGAGCCCTGCATCACCCACCTCATCACTGGGCCCCGGGACAACCAACCCCCTACCCACGGAGGGGAGGACTAACATCTAGCTGCTCCATACCATCACTCCCGGGATCCCCATACAGAGCAGCGGTGGTGTCAACAAATCACCACAACCGTGGGTGGCGTCACGGACAATAAACAATCCCCACACCCAAACCCCTTTCACTCACGGGCGAGGAGCGCCGCTCGAGTCCCCGGGATCCGGCCCATCGCTCGAGCCACCGAGCAGCGGCAGGCCGCAGCAGCCGCGGCAGCCGGACCCGAGCAGCAGTGGGAGAGCGCGGTGTCCCCTCCTCCGCCCGCGACAACTTGGCGTCACGAACAGGATCTTACCGCTCTGCCGTTGGGTAGAGGTGCGCCTTGTGACCGCCGGAGGTATCCGGCTGAAAAATTTCAGAAGTCGCCATCTTTGGCGCGAAAAGTTCCCGCTCGAGCATCTTCTCGAGTAGCAGAGGCGCGAAGGCCAAAACTCCACCCCAATAGAGAAGGGGCCGGAAAGAAGCTAAGGGGGACGCAATGGCGGCTGGCTGCATGTGAACGCAGCTATAAAAGCAGGGACGCCAGGACTCTGCGGACATCTTGTTCCTGGGAGAAGCCGCCAGCAGCATGTGGATGCCGTCCCGCAACACCGTAGCCCCCGCACCTGGAACTGCGGCGTGGGTGGAGATCCGGACCGCGCAGCTCTACCAACGGCTGCAGGTTAAGATGCAGCTCCTCATGGAGGAGTGGGAGACCGACATGGCGGACGTTATAGCAACCGTGCGGAAACGCGAGGAGGCGGAGGAAGGGAGGGTGAGTGACCCACGCCCTGATGCCCTTGAAGGGCCGGTCATCGCGGCTGCGGGACCCGGTCCAAGCCCTCTCCCCCCGCTGCCTCCCTCGCCACCCGTCTCGGAAGCTGTGACCCTGCCACTAGGCCTGCTACCACCGCAACCGGTAGCAATACCCAGCATCCCCGCCCAGGCGGGCCAACCTGTAGCCGGAGCCCGTAGTCGACCGGAGGTGCTGCCCTGGAAGGCTCCGAAAACCGAACCGGAGGCGTCTTCCGAGAAAGTCCCCGAGCCGGAGCCGATAACCCGCTCCGTGCCGAAGGTCCAACTGCGGAAAGCCCCTGTGCCCATCCCCCACTCCTCGGCTGAGGTTGCGCCGGGTTGCCGATGCAAGGCAGCGTCTAAGGCCACGTCACCGCAGGACCTGTCGCCCACAGTACCAGCAGTGGGCAATATCCAACAGGTCTTGCGGGGCCCGTCCCGTGCGCTGGAGCTCACAGCAGCGCCGTACTGGGACAGGGAGCCGGTACCGTTGGGCCTGGAGATCGGTGAGAGGGAGAGGAAGAAAGCGGAGTTGGTGGCCCGTGCAATCCGGGAGAAAGAGAGTCTCTGTCAGGCAACGTTCCGTGTCCGGGGACCGCTGTACGAAGGGCAGGTGAGGCGGTTTGATGTCCGCCGGGGCTATGGGTTTATATATGAACCGGGCCTGGAGGCCGAAGTGTTTATAGCCCGGCGGGATGTAAATGCCCACCTGCCTGAGGAGCATCCCGGCCGTAACCTGATGCCGGGCGACATCGTGCAGTATACCCGGCACTGTGGGGAGAGGGGGTGGTTCGCGCTGGACGCTAAACTAAGGGGCAGCCATGAGTCCCGTGTGAGCGCCGCGCCCCCTCCCTCAGATGAAGCTGACGACTTGGAGTAGGGCAGCGGAGCACCGTTGCACAGTCCCCGTTGGGACCACCACTGAGTTTTTGTTTGAAAGTTTTAAAGAATGATAAGCAAAAATGGAACCGAAGCTTCATCTGATTAACCGTGATTGAGAAAACCGGCCGTTGCCGGCACCATTGTCCCCGTGAGGACCGTTCAAAAAGGTTGCATAAGGAACTCCTTATGGACAAGCCCGTGAACTTGCAGGGCAACCACAGACGCTAGTGGCTTGTAAATAAGTTGTTTTACCGTTACTGTTTCCGAAGTTGCCACCTCCGGAGAGGCAGGTTGGAGGGAGGGCCCTCAGCAGAGCAGCCTGGGGCCCAGCCACCACAGGAACCGGTGGCTACCCTCTGGAGGGGAAGGACAGATCCTGCTCGGGTAACTTGTGCTGGACTGGGGTCAAGGGGTGCTCCCTGGGCTTTAGGGGCAGCATCAGGGCCAGGTTGCTTGGGTGGGAGAGAGCGGAGACCGTAACCGTAAACCGTTAGCAACGTTTCAGTACCGAACCTCCCGATGTGGGATGATGTTATAATTTGTATTATGTTTACCGTTTTACCTTTCATATATTTTCAGAAAATAAAACCGGTGTTGGACGGGCAGCCCGCGGACGGTCTGCATTTTGCTAAGGGGGAATGTGACGCCCTGGGCAAGCTAGGGGTCACAGGTCACAACACCACCACACCCTACACCCCAGTTAGGAACATCAAGGCTAACCTAAAATCCTTGTTGCCTTCCTCCAGGGGCTGGTGTCCACACCAGGGGGTGGGCCAGGTGGTGGGCTCCACCCACCGAGGAGGTACACAGCCCTGGAGGCGGGAAGAACCAGGTAGAACGGAGTTTAGCTCAGGCAGAGCTTGAGTAAGGAAGTGGTAAAGGAGGACAGTAAGAGTGGCGACAGAAAGTAACATTTAAGCAAGCCTGAAGTTGGTCCGGGTGTGTGCCCCGGACTGAGACAGCAAGGTCAGTAGACGGCGGTGATAGTCTGCAGGGGGACTGCTCGAAGGTTGCTGGAAGGACCGCGGACGGGTGGTGACCCGGCGGTCTGGAGCAGTATACAAAGAACAGTCAGCACCAGGGCAGGGGCCTTTCGGATCCCGGCAAGGCTAGGAGTCGCCATAATTTGCCAAATCCGTCAGTGAAGGGGACGTCTGTCTCCTAACAACCAAGTCCCGATTGAAGGCAACAGTCCAACCGTAACGGAGAGACACCGCCACCGCCAGGGCACCAGTTTCTCAGGGACAGCGCCTGCGGGCAGAGTAGGGCTCCTCCGGCCCATATCAAAGCCGGAGAGCGGGTTACCGGTGGGAACCCATCGCAACCATCATCATCTTAGGTGCAGGAAAAAGGGACCGTCACCTACTGGGGAAAGCAAGTGCAGCCGTCCATGGGAACCGTCTTTCCAGCCGTGTGTTTTACCGAGAACTGTGTCATCATCTCAGGCTGAGTGAGTACCACAGTGCCGCAAGGCACAGAGCTGCCCCCGCGTCCCTGCACCCCACCGAGCCCTGCATCACCCACCTCATCACTGGGCCCCGGGACAACCAACCCCCTACCCACGGAGGGGAGGACTAACATCTAGCTGCTCCATACCATCACTCCCGGGATCCCCATACAGAGCAGCGGTGGTGTCAACAAATCACCACAACCGTGGGTGGCGTCACGGACAATAAACAATCCCCACACCCAAACACCTTTCACTCACGGGCGAGGAGCGCCGCTCGAGTCCCCGGGATCCGGCCCATCGCTCGAGCCACCGAGCAGCGGCAGGCCGCAGCAGCCGCGGCAGCCGGACCCGAGCAGCAGTGGGAGAGCGCGGCGTCCCCTCTTCCGCCCGCGACATCTGCACATCTCTATATACCTGTAACTAATACTGGGATCAAGACAGCTGCAAAGTCTAAAGTAATAACCACTGGCAAAATGGATCACTTTTCTTATAATTATCTTTAAAAGCAATAAAATTAGAAAAGACTCAAGCTGTTGTTTTTAACTGTTGTGCCAAAATCAGTGAATAAGTCATGCATCTCAGAGTAGAGGTCGACATAACATTTTAGATCATTGTATTACTCAATTTGCATGTACATTGATGTTTAACAGCTATAAAAAATGTACCATATTGTCTGCAACATTACTTTAGAGGGATCCTGTCTGAAAATTCTACTTCCCAAAACCATTTATATCACTGTTTAGCCCCTTAACACTAGAAGTCCCAGGAATTTTGAGCTCCATAGGGTTCCAATGGTAGAAATGTCAAATGACCCCTCTCTGGGACCTCTAGTGTTAAAAGCTAAGCAAGTTGATCACTTTATGACCCAAAAGTATTGTTATAACTAGAGTCCTATGGACCCCAGTGCAAAATTTGGATCTGGACTCCCTCCAGCATATTGGTCAGATGTACGGGACCCTGTGATACTTCGCACATGTAATACCCCAAAGCTGTGTATGTACCTTTGAGATGTAGCAGTGCTAACAGCTCCTTTATTATTTTCCACTCTGCTAACATTTCTCTTTTTACAGAGGCATAGCTAGGTGTTCAACTTGGGGAGAGGGGGAGTAAAACGTCTGAATGGGCCCCTAACCAGGTAGACATGTTTATCCCTCTGTTGCAGCCTGCACCCCACTATCCCCCCACAGCCTGCACCTGTCACAGTCTGCACCCCTGTCACAGCCCGCACCCCAGTCACAGCCCGTACCCGTCACATCCCGCACCCCTGTCACAGCTTGCACCCCTCTGTCACAGCCTGCGTCCCTGTTACAGCCCGCACCCCTCTGTCACAACCTGCACCCCTCTGTCACAGCCTGCAGCCCCCTGTCACCGTCTACACCCCCCTGTCACAGCCTGCACCCCTGTCACAGCCTGCACGGGCCTCACAATGCACTTCCAGTTCCTAAATCTAACACTATATTTCCTGCCATGTATCAGAGCCAAAGAGCTATCAATCAACCAAAGGAGAGTGGTGCTAGGCTGAGAATACAGCATGAAGCTGAGGAGATATACCGTAAGCACATTCTCAATCACTTCTAGCCATTTACAGTGCCAACAAGTAGTATTCAACCCCCTGCAGATTTAGCAGGTTTGATAAGATGCAAATAAGTTAGAGCCTGCAAACTTCAAAGAAGAGCAGGATTTATTAACAGATGCATAAATCTTACAAACCAACAAGTTATGTTGCTCAGTTAAATTTTAATACATTTTCAACATAAAAGTGTGGGTCAATTATTATTCAACCCCTAGGTTTAATATTTTGTGGAATAACCCTTGTTTGCAATTACAGCTAATAATCGTCTTTTATAAGACCTGATCAGGCCGGCACAGGTCTCTGGAGTTATCTTGGCCCACTCCTCCATGCAGATCTTCTCCAAGTTATCTAGGTTCTTTGGGTGTCTCATGGGGACTTGTGGACCAATGTCCCCACTGCCTTGAGATCTACCCGGAGCTCCTTCCTTGTTGTCCTTGGGTTAGCCTTGACTCTTCGGACAAGCCTGGCCTCGGCACGGGTGGAAACTTTCAAAGGCTGTCCAGGCCGGTGAAGGCTAACAGTAGTTCCATAAACCTTCCACTTCCGGATGATGCTCCCAACAGTGAAGACAGGTAGGCCCAACTCCTTGGAAAGGGTTTTGTACCCCTTGCCAGCCTTGTGACCCTCCACGATCTTGTCTCTGATGGCCTTGGAATGCTCCTCTGTCTTTCCCATGTTGACCAAGTATGAGTGCTGTTCACAAGTTTGGGGAGGGTCTTAATTAGTCAGAAAAGGCTGGAAAAAGAGATAATTAATCCAAACATGTGAAGCTCATTGTTCTTTGTGCCTGAAATACTTCTTAATACTTTAGGGGAACCAAACAGAATTCTTGTGGTTTGAGGGGTTGAATAATAAATGACCCTCTGAATAAACTTTTTACAATTTAAAAAAAAAAAATAAAAAAATAAATAACATTCTTTTTTGCTGCAGTGCATTTCACACTTCCAGGCTGATCTACAGTCCAAATGTCACAATGCCAAGTTAATTCCGAATGTGTAAACCTGCTAAATCTGCAGGGGGTTGAATACTACTTGTAGGCACTGTATACTTAACTTCTTTACATGTTTCCTTGATGCTGGAGCAGTGCTTTGGTGTCATAAAGATATCAGGTAGTTTATCTTTTAAAGGATTACACAGTTACATTAATGGTTTAAAGTGTAGAAGTTCTGACAGGTTCCCTTTAATGTAATTTTAAATACTTTAAATTCATTAGTGTGAGGATATTATAGCTTTAAAGAACATGGTAAAGATTTCTATCATGGCAGCCAAGCCATACAAATTAGATGAATACCAGTCAAACTTGAAGATTTTGGTGGGATCAGATTTATATTGTGGAGTCTCCAGTTCAATTGAATTTTAACATTTCTGATCTTTTTGTTTTTAAAAGGTTGAGACATTGCAAAAGGATTCTGGCTGGCAGATGTTCCTCTCCTCTTGAAACATCATTACTGATGTCCCTGAACTGTCATGCCTCCTTCCCTCAGTGGGGATGCCAGCACACTTATCCTCCCGGACACTCAGCGGTGGCTGCCCCATTCCCGGTCCCTTCCGCCGTCTCCCCGGTCCTGTGCATGCCACAAGGCTCTCTGGGAGTGCTCTTAGGGCCGTTTCAGATCAGCGGTATTCTGCCGCACTCGCAGATCCGGCACAAGGGCAGTACAGAACTTTACAGTTCACAGTCAGTGCGGCAAGCCCCGGTCACATGCTGTCACATGCTCCGGTCACATGACCCTATGTGCCCGGAGCTTGACAGTGAACTGTAAAGTACTGTACTGCCCTTATGCCGGATCTGCGAGTGCGGCAGAATACCGCTGATCTGAAGCGGCCCTTAGGGTGTGCACATCGTTTTTTAAAGTGACAGTATGCCATAACCGGTATGTAGGTATTTAAAGCACCCTCCCCTTATGCGAGGTGACTGGACAACGAGATTTATTCCTAGAGACATGTTGCAAGTTGTGCAGGTCCCTCACTTATGTGCTGCTGCTGCTGCTGCTGTTGTGTTATTTACACTTGTATGTTTTATAGTCCCGGCTACTGCTGCAGCATAGGATCCTATCGGCTAAGTCTACTATACTGGCTGGTGCTGCATACTACCATATCGGCCAAGTCTGCCTCATCAGAAACTGTCAGTGTCCTTACCCCTGGGGTCAGCTGTCGCAGCACCAAGTCTCCCTGAGTGGTACCGGTTTCTACTTGCAGCACAACAACCCCATCATCAGAGGCTCTGGTGAAAACCTGGTGTGAGCAATAGTCACGCCCGTCAAGTATTATACAGTGCCTACAAGTAGTATTCAACCCCCTGCAGATTTAGCAGGTTTACACATTCGGAATTAACTTGGCATTGTGACATTTGGACTGTAGATCAGCCTGGAAGTGTGAAATGCCGCAAAAAAGAATGTTATTTCTTTTTTTAATTTTTTTTTTTTAAATTGTGAAAAGTTTATTCAGAGGGTCATTTATTATTCAACCCCTCAAACCACAAGAATTCTGTTTGGTTCCCCTAAAGTATTAAGAAGTATTTCAGGCACAAAGAACAATGAGCTTCACATGTTTGGATTAATTATCTCTTTTTCCAGCATTTTCTGACTAATTAAGACCCTCCCCAAACTTGTGAACAGCACTCATACTTGGTCAACATGGGAAAGACAAAGGAGCATTCCAAGGCCATCAGAGACAAGATCGTGGAGAGTCACAAGGCTGGCAAGGGGTACAAAACCCTTTCCAAGGAGTTCGGCCTACCTGTCTTCACTGTTGGGAGCATCATCTGGAAGTGGAAGGCTTATGGAACTACTGTTAGCCTTCCACGGCCTGGACAGCCTTTGAAAGTTTCCACCCGTGCTGAGTCCAGGCTTGTCCGAAGAGTCAAGGCTAACCCAAGGACAACAAGGAAGGAGCTCCGGGAAGATCTCATGGCAGTGGGGACATTGGTTTCAGTCAATACCATAAGTAACGTACTCCACCGCAATGGTCTCCGTTCCAGACGAGCCCGTAAGGTACCTTTACTTTCAAAGCGTCATGTCAAGGCTCGTCTACAGTTTGCTCATGATCACTTGGAGGACTCTGAGACAGACTGGTTCAAGGTTCTCTGGTCTGATGAGACCAAGATCGAGATCTTTGGTGCCAACCACACACGTGACGTTTGGAGACTGGATGGCACTGCATACGACCCCAAGAATACCATCCCTACAGTCAAGCATGGTGGTGGCAGCATCATGCTGTGGGGCTGTTTCTCAGCCAAGGGGCCTGGCCATCTGGTCCGCATCCATGGGAAGATGGATAGCACGGCCTACCTGGAGATTTTGGCCAAGAACCTCCGCTCCTCCATCAAGGATCTTAAGATGGGTCGTCATTTCATCTTCCAACAAGACAACGACCCAAAGCACACAGCCAAGAAAACCAAGGCCTGGTTCAAGAGGGGAAAAATCAAGGTGTTGCAGTGGCCTAGTCAGTCTCCTGACCTTAACCCAATTGAAAACTTATGGAAGGAGCTCAAGATTAAAGTCCACATGAGACACCCAAAGAACCTAGATAACTTGGAGAAGATCTGCATGGAGGAGTGGGCCAAGATAACTCCAAAGACCTGTGCCGGCCTGATCAGGTCTTATAAAAGACGATTATTAGCTGTAATTGCAAACTAGGGTTATTCCACAAAATATTAAACCTAGGGGTTGAATAATAATTGACCCACACTTTTATGTTGAAAATTTATTAAAATTTAACTGAGCAACATAACTTGTTGGTTTGTAAGATTTATGCATCTGTTAATAAATCCTGCTCTTGTTTGAAGTTTGCAGGCTCTAACTTATTTGCATCTTATCAAACCTGCTAAATCTGCAGGGGGTTGAAGACTACTTGTAAGCACTGTATATGCTGTGGCCTACTGGGTCCCCTCCCCGCTCACACCCGCAAACATTACACTTCTATTAAGAACACATGCGCATCCTCGGACGTGTGGATTATGCATAATTATGATATCATGGGAGAAATAGCTTTCAGCCAAACAAAAATTTGGCCTACAACAATCTAAAAATTATAGCCCGCTTTATTGTCCATAAATGAATCATTCAGTATTTCCTATTCACACTATCTTCTAGAAAGCAATTAAAATGTATTTTTGTTCAAGGAAAAAGAACCAGAACTAGTGACAATCCAGAGTGCAGATGGCTCACATTGGCCCCATGTAGCCATCCAATCTATAGGTTTTCTTTTTTATTAAATTAGTTATTATCTTTACGCTAATTTATTCCTATTTATGTCTCTCAGGAATCTATTTTTAAACATATTTCAACATTGTTGTGTAAATCCGATCTGATTTACAGTAATTCAAGACCTTTTTTCCCTCCTGTGTGGCTATATTGTCAAGTCGTATCCCCAAAATCTCAGAAAAATCCTGTTTTGGCAAATTTTAAATCTGTATGATATACATATATAGTTTTAGCCCAAAAATCCAGTCCCAATTGTAAGAGCATAGAACTAACATGAACATATGAGTGCACCCTAATTCCCCATTCTTCCCTGCAATATATGTGTAGCACTATATACTGCTCCAGTCAAGAATTATTATAATAAAATCACTTTATATAAATGCATAACATGATGATTTAATTTTATTACCAATTAAAACTTTTTCTATTCCAGACATGAGACCAAAGGAGTCTGTAAATAGTGTTCATAATTGACAACTTTATTATAAGGAAGAGTAGGAATTACTTCACGGCAAAAGTTTTCCCAAGCCAGTAAAATATTGTTGTGTGTAATATCAGCAGACATAATACTCCAATGATGGCATGTCAGGACAACCACAAGACTGGTGCCCATGCTCAGACTGCGTTCACATTTGTGATGTCATTGTATTCTGTACTTTTTACAGAAAAAGCATAGAGAAATGTTTCCGCTGTAAGGCTATGTGCCCACGGGACTTTGTACCTGCGGATATATCTGCAGGTAAGTCCGCAGGTTTCCCGCAGCTGCTTGCTAGAATTCGCAGCTAAAAATAGCTGCGGTAGTACAGCAAAATAGCTGAGGTAAACCTGCGGATATTCATGTGGCTTACCTGCGGATGTCCCGGCCTCTATCTCCATAGTGGAGAGCCAGGATTTCCGCAGGTATTTCCGCAGAAAGAATTGACATGCAATTACGTGCGACTGTGGGACATCCGCAACATATTCCGCAGCCGCACGTATCCGCAGCATGGACACACACTCCCCATGTCCCATAGGATAACATGGGGAGTGTCTGTACATGCTGAAACCTGCGGATTTATCTGGAAAATCCAGAAAATCCGCGGATTTTCCACAGATAAATCCGCAGGTTTAATCCCACGTGGGCACATAGCCTTAGCCTCAGTTTTGTCAGCTCTCCTTTGTTTTTGGCAGGCAGAATAGCATAATACCTCGCTGTCCTATTCTAGCAAGTGAATAAAAATAGAAGGCTGATGGCTCCAATTACAGTCAATGGGATTTGTTAGGGTCAATTTGTTAAAAACTGATCAGTCACAGATCCGCTACAATCAGAGCTTGACACAGATGTGAAGAATTGTCATTAAAATGAAGCCCAATTTCTGCATAATATAGATAATTTTCCATATAAATATATGAAGAGTATCCAGCAGGGGATGACTGCATGACAGATCTATTTATCCAGTTTGTACATACCTGTGACATGATTTATACAGGTAAAAGGTGCTAATATTTAATATTTCTGGTGCTTTGAAAAGGGGTTAAAGGAGGATAGATTAGTGCAGAAAATGTGGCTAGAATTTAATTTTAATTAAAACATTTTTACGGGGGGGAACGTGACCCCTACATTTCTTGTGCAGCAGACAGTCCTTACTGAACTCCATAATAAATCCATATGCAGTTACCCCTGCCCTAATGAAACAGAAGGAGTCCCTTTTGTATGTACAGCTTTGGCTAGTTTTGCACTTTTCTGTGAGCTTCCATAATTTTTTGTCAGAAAAAAATGGAACTAAAAAGTACATTACAGCACCAGTGTAAATGAAGAACATAGACAGTGGCGTAGCAAAGGGGGGGGCGACACGTGTCAGGGGGGCAGCATTTTAGCTTTTTGGGGGTAAAAAATAAAAATAGAAAGCTTATAGAAAAGGGCCATCCGCAGCTGCATTCCTGAACATCTTTAACCCCTTAACGACCCATGACGCACCTAGTACGTCATGGCGAAATCGCGGCCCCGGTGGCTACGATCGGTGTGCAAAAACCTTAGATTAGATTCAGGAGGCGCGGTGTCTCCCTTCCGGACCTATGGAGGTTGTGATTGGCTGACGAACGCCGATCAGCCAATCACAGTGACTGTGATGTTTCAGCCATTGAAAATGGCTGAAACATTGCAATCCAGCCATGATCAGTGCAGCTATAGCACTGATCATTGGCTGGAGTTGGGTGAACTTTGTTTCACCCTCCCCCAGCTCTGATTGGAGAGATCGGCCTTGTGACCGATCTCTCCAATCACCTTGGATCTGGGGCCAGTGACCTGTAGGTGACCACTCCCCTCAGCTTCACTCTATCCATGAAAGCTAAGGAGAGTGATGCCTGCAAGTGCCATTTGGTAAGTGCCCCCAATCCACCGCTGCGCCCTATCAGCCCCCGCAGCAGCAGCCGCAGCAGCAGTAGTCACCGCCCTCGATCCTCCGCTGCTACTGCCTCTGATCTGCCACCGCCCTCCTCCATCTGCTGCCCCCCCTCCATCCGCCACCGCTCTCTCCATCAGCCGCTGCCCGCCTTCATCTGCCACCGCTCTCCCCATCAGCCACTGCCTCCTCCCTGATCTGCTGCCCACTCTCTCCCACCTCTCACCCTCCTGCATCTGCTGCCCCCTCCCCCACCTCTCACCTTCCTCCATCTGCAGCCTCCTCAATCTGCTGTGATCCTGCTGTCTAGATCCATCCTGTAAGGTAGCTATCCCCAATCTCACCTTCCACCCCCCCCCTCACCCGTCGCCAACGGAGGGGGGTGGCAAATTTGAGCGACCAAGGTTATTAAGGGAATCTAAGGACTCCAGTACCAAAACAGGTTATCGAACTTGGGGTTATTCAGTTTTGATAAAACAAAAGCTGAGGGACGATCGTACTACAATCTAGAAATATATAAAGGGGTAGTACAGAGATCTTTTTAATGATCTTGTTACACCAACTGTGACAAAGGGGCTTCCACTACATCTAGAAGAAAGAAGATATCATAATCACAGACAGATTCTTTACTGTAAGAGATGTGAGACTATAAAACTATCTGCCACATGACTTTGTAATAGTCGATTCACTAGAAAAGTTCAAGGAGGCGTGGAAGGAGGAACAATGGTGAAGTTTTTGTGCAAAAAAAGTATCTTTATTATTTAAACAAGCAGTAATTGAATAAATAAAATCAAAGCATGAAAAATGCTAATGCATAGGTAAGATGACAACACATGCTTGCTGCTCAAAAACAATACTGACATGAAGTAAGGTCTAAAAATGCATTTGTGATACCCCCAATCTTTGTCCCAGTCTCAGGTCTTTTCCAGACTCCAACAGGTTTTCTTCAAGAATGGTCCTGTATTTGGCTCCATCCATCTTCCCATCAATTTTTTTTTTTTTTTTAAACTTTTAATTTTTATTGAGATTTTCAATTTACGTTTTTCATACATAAAATAAAACATAAAATTCACAATTCATATCGAACCTAGACAAACAATGACAGGACAGGTGAGGAGGGTTAGGAGGGGAGAGGAGAAATAGGAGGGAAGAGGGAAGGGTTTCAAGAGTCCATGCTCCTTCCATAGGACCCATAGGCCTCAGTCTCACAGATCCTCCTGTCCCGCAAAGTAGTCCCATGGTGCCCACACGGCCTGGAAGCGGTCAACTGTGTCATGCAATAGTGCCGTGAGATGTTCCATGCGTCTAACGTCCAGTAATCTATACTTGAGGCTCTGGAGTGAGGGTGTCCCTGGCTGCCTCCAATTCTTTGCAATTAAGCATCTGGCCGCCGTAAGGATGTGGGACAAAAGCTTAGAGGCCGTTTTTCCCAATCCCCCATTCCCAAGACCCAGAACATAGATCAGGGGATCAAGATCAACCTCTATATATAGTACTTTATGGATCAACCCTCTAACCCGCTCCCAGAAGGGGACTATCCCTGGACAGGACCAGAATATGTGCAGAATGGTGCCCCTGCCTCCCCCGCATCTCCAGCAACAAGCCGGTATGGAGGGGTCTATGCCATGAAGGAAATCTGGAGTGTGGTACCAAAATAGCAAAATTTTATAGATATTTTCCTTATATAGTGTGCATATTGACGTCTTGGCGGCGTTTCCCCAGATTGCTGCCCATTCCTGAGGAAGTATCCGCCTTCCCAATAGAGACTCCCATTTCCGCATGTATGGAAAAGACCCCTCGGGCCCCTCCCGTGAATCAGAAAGCAAAATGTAAATTTCCGAAATCAGCCCCTTAGTATCAGTGCCCCTTCTGCAAATTTTCTCAAAATCTGTGGGAATCGAGGCCCCTGCCCTGCCAAACAAGGAGCCAGCCAAGTCTCTGATCTGCAGATATTGGAAAAACTCTCGATTAGAGAGAGAGAATTTATCTCTAAGGTACTCAAAGGAATGGATCTGCATTGTACTTCCATCTATAATGTCTGCAAATCTGAATAGACCTGCCTTGAGCCAGGGGTGCACCATGTCCGACTCCAGACTGCTTGGGAGCAAGGGTTGGTATATGAAGGACACCAGAGGGGAGCAGGGGGATGCCAAAGGAAATCTTCTAATGCAAAATGCCCAGAGGTCCCTAGTGAACTGCATCGGTCCAAGAAGAGGGGGGGGCGAATCACACTGGGCCGGGGGCCACAGGAGCGCGTTTGGATGTATAGGCGCCAGCCAAAGTTTTTCAATCTCAGTCCACCTGTTGTATGCCCAAAGGGACACCCAACAGGGGATCCTCCTAAGATGGGCCGCCCAATAGTATTTTAGGATGTCCGGGACAGAAAGCCCCCCCCTGTTTCTCCGAGCCATCAACACCTCCCTGGCCACCCTATGACGTTTGTTACACCAAATAAATCTAAGGATAGCCGCCTGAAGGGACTTCAGCTCCTTTATTGGTACCTTAACTGGGAGGGTTTCAAAGAAATATAATAATTTTGGGAGCAAGCTCATTTTAACCGCCGCAATGCGCCCCATCCACGAAAGAGGGAGGGGCAACCACTTGCTCAAAAGAGTTCTCAGCTCTCGGAAAAGGGGGGGGAAGTTAAGGTTATAGAGGGAATCATAAGTAGATGTGAGGTTAACCCCCAGGTACTTGACCGCATCTGTCTTCCAACGAAACTTAAAATTCAAACGCAGGTAATCCAGGGCCACCGGGTCGAGATTCAAGGGCATTGCCTCCGTTTTGCTAGAGTTGATCTTATACCCCGAAAGGCTCCCGTACCTACCCAAGGTGCACATTAAAATTGGAAGGGACACATGGATGTTAGTAAGTGTAATGAGCACATCGTCGGCAAAAAGTGAGATTTTAAACGGTTTATTCCTGACCAGGACCCCCGAGATGTCTGTGTTGCTCCTGACCGAGGCCGCGAGGGGCTCTATGCATAGTGCAAAAAGGAGGGGGGACAGGGGGCACCCCTGCCTGGTGCCATTGGAGATGAGAAAAGGCTTAGAGATGTGGAGGGGGAGTTTGATAGAGGCCGTAGGAGCGCTATACAGGGACTTCAAGGCCCGCATAAAGCCACCCGAGATCCCAAAGACCTCCATTGTCTTGAAGAGAAAAGGCCACGCAAGGCGGTCAAAAGCCTTCTCTGCATCTAGACTCAACACCAACGCCTGTTGCTTCGTCCGATTTGCCACATCCACCAGGTCTATGACCTTCCTGGTGTTGTCCCCCCCCTGACGGCAAGGGACAAAACCCACCTGGTCTTTATACACGAGTTGGGGCAACCATCGATTAAGCCTGGCCGCCAAGAGCTTGGTGAACATCTTCAAATCGGAGTTCAAAAGGGCTATTGGTCTATAATTAGCACAGTCCAATGGGTCCCTGGGTGGCTTGGGCAGGAGGATTAAATGGGAGTGTAGCATGGATGGAGGGATAGGGTCACCCTGAAGGAAAGAGTTAAACAAGGCGGCCATGTGTGCTTCCCATCAATTTAACCATCTTCCCTGTCCCTGCTGAAGAAAAGCAGGCCCAAACCATGATGCTGCCACCACCATGTTTGACAGTGGGGGTAGTGTGTTCAGGGTGATGAGCTGTGTTGCTTTTACGCCAAACATATCGTTTGGCATTGTTCCCAAAAAGTTCAATTTTGGTTTCATCTGACAAGAACACCTTCTTCCACATGTTTGGTGTGTCTCCCAGGTGGCTTGTGGCAAACTGCAAACAACACTTTTTATGGATATCTTTGAGAAATGGCTTTCTTCTTACCACTCTTCCATAAAGGCCAGATTTGTGCAGTGTACAACTGATTGTTGTCCTATGGACAGACTCTCCTACCTCTGCTGTAGATCTCTGCAGTTCATCCAGAGTGATCATGGGCCTCTTGGCTGCATCTCTGATCAGTCTTCTCCTTGCTTGAGATGAAAGTTTGGATGGATGGCCGGGTCTTGGTAGATTTGCAGTGGTATGATACTCCTTCCATTTCAATATGATCGCTTGCACAGTGCTCCTTGGAATGTTTAAAATTTTGGAAATCTTTTTGTAACCAAATCCGGCTTTAAACTTCTCCACAACATTATCACGGACCTGCCCGTTGTGTTCCTTAGTCTTCATGATGCTATCTGCGCTTTAAACAGAACACTGAGACTATCACAGAGCAGGTGCATTTAGACGGAGACTTGATTACACACAGGTGGCTTATATTTATCCTCATCAGTCATTTAGGACAACTTTGGATCATTCAGAGATACTCAATGAACTTCTGGAGTGAGTTTGCTGCACTGAAAGTAAAGAGGATCAATAATATTGCTCGCCCCACTTTTTAGATATTTATTTTTTAAAAAGGTTTAAAATAAGCAAAACATTTCATTCAACTTCACAATTGTGTCCCACTTGTTGATTCTTCACTATTAATTTAAGATTTTTTATCTTTATGTTTCAAGCCTGACATGTGGGTAAAGGTTGACAAATTCAAGGGAGCTGAATACTTTCGCAAGGCACTGTATGTGATTCTTATACATAAGGTGCCTTTTATATGGCAGAGAAGCCTTTGAGCCCCTTTAGGCACCAGTACCTGGATGCAACTGCTACCCCGGCACCTGCTACACAGTGTCAAACTGGGGTGATAGAGGCATACCAATAACACTATCTCTGGGGGGTTACTGATCAACTACATGCAAATATTACATTCACAATTTATCATACCTATGCATATCTATATAATAATACCATGGGTTATTTGTAAAATGAATAATGAGATGCTTCCTTTGTCACCACATAGAGAAACAAGTTTATTGTGCCAACTACTGATTATGTTTCTTGGGGGGTAAGTGATGTAGTATCGCAAAGGGGCCCACCAGAGGATTCGCCTGCTGTCCTGTAGGCCAGTCCAATCTGGTTGCCTGCATGTGCAAGAATATTTTTCCAGCTACCACGTACCTAAATGAACAATGGTTATTCCACTCACCCTATCACGGTAACATAGAGCTAGGTGTATCCAACAGTGATTGTCCAGAAGGCGAATGTGTTTGACAATAAAGTCATCTAGATGCTTTTAAAGTAATTTAAAGTGGAACTGTCACCAGATTTCACAATACATATTGTATCCAATATTAAAGGGCTCTTTTAAACCTGATAAGGCTGGTCTACTTACTGTGAAAATTTATGTTAGAATGACAATATAACCCTGAAGCTGAAAAAATAATTTTGCAAGTTAATGAAATAGACACTGACACTGAGGGATCTGTCAATCAGGCTAGGACGGTGGATGGACAGAGATTAAATTTAAACATTCAAGAAACATTTTTCTGCATATCTGAGACTGATTTTCAAAGTAAGTACACCAGTCTCTTTTTGGAATTAGAGATCTATGTAATAATGTATGCAGCTTGCATTGTTACATCTACTGACAGGTCCCCTTTAAGAACTCAACCACGACACACTCTATGGTCTTACAGTTTAAAAAAGCAATTTTGCTTCCACAAGTAATCAACGCCCCATTTTTATAATTTCAGGTCTAAGAAGGAAAAGATCTTCACCTTTTATATTATATGATAGGAACTGTGTATTTGCATATTTTAAATGCATCAGTGCTTCCACACAAGCATATCAGAATGTACAATAAAGTAGACTAAGTTATAATTATCTAGTGGTTATGCATGTATTGTTTTATATTCAAGGGCAAAACAATAGACCATGACCTATCTAAAGTCACTAGAGATCTGTATTATTATTACAACCAGGAGGCAATTTCTTTATGACAAGGACGTAGTGAATCATTTCTTTCTATCCAGATGCTTTAGCACCACCTAGTGGACAAATTGTGAACTGCCTCCCAATGCAGAAGGTAGTCTATATCCTACATTTCCGGGGCATGCCCAGAAATCATAGAGCCCCATTGCAGAAGTTCTAATTGGGTACACCCCCCCCCCAGAAAAAAATAAAATATAAATGTGTATATATATATATATATATATATATATATATATATATACACAGTTAGGTCCAGAAATATTTGGACAGTGACACAATTTTCGCGAGTTGGGCTCTGCATGCCACCACATTGGATTTGTAATGAAACCTCTACAACAGAATTCAAGTGCAGATCGTAACGTTTAATTTGAAGGTTTGAACAAAAATATCTGATAGAAATTGTAGGAATTGTACACATTTCTTTACAAACACTCCACATTTTAGGAGGTCAAAAGTAATTGGACAAATAAACCAAACCCAAACAAAATATTTTTATTTTCAATATTTTGTTGCGAATCCTTTGGAGGCAATCACTGCCTTAAGTCTGGAACCCATGGACATCACCAAACGCTGGGTTTCCTCCTTCTTAATGCTTTGCCAGGCCTTTACAGCCGCAGCCTTCAGGTCTTGCTTGTTTGTGGGTCTTTCCGTCTTAAGTCTGGATTTGAGCAAGTGAAATGCATGCTCAATTGGGTTAATATCTGGTGATTGACTTGGCCATTGCAGAATGTTCCACTTTTTTGCACTCATGAACTCCTGGGTAGCTTTGGCTGTATGCTTGGGGTCATTGTCCATCTGTACTATGAAGCGCCGTCCGATCAATTTTGCAGCATTTGGCCTAATCTGGGCTGAAAGTATATTCCGGTACACTTCAGAATTCATCCGGCTACTCTTGTCTGCTGTTATGTCATCAATAAACACAAGTGACCCAGTGCCATTGAAAGCCATGCATGCCCATGCCATCACGTTGCCTCCACCATGTTTTACAGAGGATGTGGTGTGCCTTGGATCATGTGCCATTCCCTTTCTTCTCCAAACTTTTTTCTTCCCATCATTCTGGTACAGGTTGATCTTTGTCTCATCTGTCCATAGAATACTTTTCCAGAACTGAGCTGGCTTCATGAGGTGTTTTTCAGCAAATTTAACTCTGGCCTGTCTATTTTTGGAATTGATGAATGGTTTGCATCTAGATGTGAACCCTTTGTATTTACTTTCATGGAGTCTTCTCTTTACAGTTGACTTAGAGACAGATACACCTACTTCACTGAGAGTGTTCTGGACTTCAGTTGATGTTGTGAACGGGTTCTTCTTCACCAAAGAAAGTATGCGGCGATCATCCATCACTGTTGTCATCCGTGGACGCCCAGGCTTTTTTGAGTTCCCAAGCTCACCAGTCAATTACTTTTTTCTCAGAATGTACCCGACTGTTGATTTTGCTACTCCAAGCATGTCTGCTATCTCTCTGATGGATTTTTTCTTTTTTTTCAGCCTCAGGATGTTCTGCTTCACCTCAATTGAGAGTTCCTTAGACTGCATGTTGTCTGGTCACAGCAACAGCTTCCAAATGCAAAACCACACACCTGTAATCAACCCCAGACCTTTAAACTACTTCATTGATTACAGGTTAACGAGGGAGACGCCTTCAGAGTTAATTGCAGCCCTTAGAGTCCCTTGTCCAATTACTTTTGGTCCCTTGAAAAAGAGGAGGCTATGCCTTACAGATCTATGATTCCTAAACCCTTTCTCCGATTTGGATGTGAAAACTCTCATATTGCAGCTGGGAGTGTGCACTTTCAGCCCATATTATATATATAATTGTATTTCTGAACATGTTTTTGAAAAAAGCTAAAATAACAAAACTTGTGTCACGGTCCAAATATTTCTGGACCTAACTGTATATATATATATATATATATATATATATATATTTTAGTAATTCATTTTCAGCTGGGTCACAGAATAACAAAAAGCAAAATCTGCAAATAGAATGATGGTGCCCGATAGTCCAAAAAATAGAGCAATTACAGTAGCAGGGACTAAAACTTAACTTTTACTTTACCGATTGAAAGAGAACTAAAGTGCAATACATAAAACATACAAGGTGCCAAGAAGAAAAAATGGAATAACCTCACCCGATCTTTCTCCACAGGCAAGGGTAAGCACCAATCAAATAAGAGAGGATAAACGGGCTGGAAACACCAGGGTCAGTAGCCAAGTTGTCATGTGAAAGCCCCTGTCGTGCCCCATGAATGAGCTTCTGCCCTAACAAGGGTAGCACCCTAGTAAGCTGTCTGCCCCGCTGTAACGCCTGCCTGGATCAACAGACTCAGGGGGGATGTAATGGACAGACTAGAGGGAAGCCACTCACCAAGCAGGACCCTCAGAACCCTGAAACCCTTTAACCTCTATACAGGGATTTGGAATTACACAGAGCCCTGGAGATCACTACCTGTGGAAGACTGCAGTCCGATGAGAGTAGTCGTCAGGCAGGGTCAAACCAGGAATAGCAGAACAGGGACAGAATCGGCAGACAAGGACGTAATCAGAAAATGGAGCAGAGGTCAAATCCGGATCGGGCAGCGAGGTACAAAAACAGTAGGCAGAAGGGTAGTCAGAAAACACGCAGAAGTCAGCACACAGGAATCACAAAACAGAATAGGGCGGACCAGGAGCCAGGAAATCAGAACTATCTCTGGCAGTGGTCAAGTGACAGGAGGGGGAATAAGAAGGGTGTGGTGTCTTCCCATTGGCTGTAGCTGAAAGCTGGCAACTTCAGCTGGAAGACACAAGCCACTCACAGTCAGCCAGCAGTACTGCAGATCCCAAGATAACCCAGCCCAGTGGATGATCAGAGCCTGCACCTACCGGTGCCGCTGGCATCGACTCCTCTCCCATCACCAGCACCATCCACGGCAGGAACACGGCGTCGCCTGGCGATCGGAGCAGAAGTCGCTGGAGCAGACTCCGGCGGTGACGTAACACTCGCCCTGGGAGGGCGTTTCTTTTTGATGAGGTTGCGGGGCAGACAGCTTACTAGGGTACTGCCCTTGTTAGGCATGACAGGGGCTTTCACATGACAACTTGGCTACTGTCCCTGGTGTTTCAAGCCGTTTATCCTCTCTTATTTGATTGGTGCTTACCCTTGCCTGAGGAAAACATCAGGTGAGATTATTCCATTTTGTCTTCTTAGCAACTGGTATGTTTTATATATTGCACTTTAGTACTCCTTTAATCGGTGAAGTAAAAGTTAAGTTTTAGTCCCTGCTATTGTAAAAGTCACAGAATAACACACCTTACAACTTTACAACACTTACAAAGTAATTTTCCTTCTACTGAAGCCCTAGAATCCCCTTTCATTGCACACATAAAGTGTGATGCCAACAAAAGTGCCCCACAAACACTGCACAATATTTATTTTACTCACTTATATAGCGCTATTAATTCCACATCGCTTTACAATACCCCCACAGTGAATTACTCCACTGTACCCTCTACATACACAGTATGAAGACCCCACTGTACCCACCTTTACCTACCCCAGCAAGGTATGGTCACCCAACACACAGTATGGTTCTACAACTGTGACTCCCACACAGCACTCCTGCAGTATAATGGAATTACATCTAGTATAATGGACATGGATGAAAGAAATCCTGAAGAATTATGGACACATATAAAGCCTATTAGTACTGAAAAAGCCAGGAAAAAAATAAACAAGAGGAAAAAGAAACCCGGCAGCCATGGTTAACAGAAGAGACCCTAAAGATCATTGAAGAAAGACGAATGTCAAAAGGAAACCAGCAGGACGCAGACAACATCAGTAAAACACTAAAGAGAGCACCCCATAACCTTACATATAGAGTAATGTACACTTCAACATTCTCCATATAAAATAATCCACACCCCATAGTCCTCCTTAAACATAAAATTCACACCATAGTCCTTAATATAATATAATGCACACCACAGTCCTCATATACATAGTCCTCCACATACAGCAGTATTTTTCACCCTCATATCCTACATATAAAATAATGCACCCTGTCACGAACCACCGGGGGGGTCACTCAAAAATCCCCCGCGCTGGCTACCAGTACGTCACAATCGGGGGGTAACAAGTGGGGGTCACCCCTCCTTTATACCTCCCGACCGACAGACAGAGCACGTGACGCGCTCTCTAGCGCCCCTCTGATAGTCAGGCCAATTATGGAATTGCCCGACAATAAGCAAGGAGGCCGCTATACTACTTATGCCGATTATTGAAGGGTCCCCGGTGAGAGTAGGGTATATATTCCCCCGACCTCCGCGGGCGGAATATATAAAACCTCCCCGAATCTCACTGGCCTCCCCACAATAATCCTTGGCACAACTCACTGCCACCAACCGCTTCACGGTAACTATTAGCCGAACACACAGACGTGGGATTCAAGATCGAGATAACAGAGCAGCCCAAGATTAATTATATAATTTAATCAGCCTAAAGCACACTAGAAACTACAATATATACAATAGGGGATCTACAGAATATACATAGGTCAGAGTACAGTTACAGATAAAGCATGGTTTACAAACAGGCATACACAGTTCCAGCAGTTACCTTGTGCGTCTGGCCACAGGGGGGCGCTGTAGACCAGGTTTCCAGGATCTTTCCCACAGATGTTTCCTACACGTGACCCCCAGCGAAAGAACACTGGAAAATGGCCGAAGTAGGGTTATCAACCTGGGCAAATCCAGGTCCCCTCCTACCTTAGTGACCTCAGAGGGAGCACTGCTCCACCCCTGGCTGGAGTTATGGACAATATCCACAACATGGAATATGGGCCATAACTTTGCCTGGGAGCGTCGTAGGCGGACGCCAACGCTCTCATTGTGACAGTTATGAATTTAGCTACAGAACGAGAGGACTCATGACTTGTCTACTAGTTCCCCATTGGCTGATATCACGCCTGGGGTACTTCCCAATGTCCTACTCCCATAAAAAAGGTGTGCCAGCATCGTCCGCATGCAGAGACACCATTTTTATGGTTGCCATATTTATCGGAAATATGGCTTGCGAGATATGAACCATATTTTACTGGAGTCGTTCTGTCTGGATACTTCCAAGCTTGCTAATTAGATAGCAGCCCCTACCACAGGGTCACGGCAGGGAGTCATCCTGTGTCCATTGTTCCCACATCATCTAATCTCCATATCACAGGAGATGGCCGTTGGAGGTGTAAGTGGAACACAGACCAGTTCCTTTGACACCTATCTGCTAAACAAACCGTTTATCCCTGTGGTAAATTTTCTGCTTGAAGGAGTTGTGTGAAGGAAAGGGGGGGTGACACCAGGAGAGGGCTTCCTGACATAACTTGAATATCATGATTTATCGTCATATCTCCGGATTTACCTCACACCTCCCCCCTTTTGAGGGCGCTAGGGGGCAGCACACTCCGGTGTTCCCCCGTGCGCCCGTCCGCGACCTCTCCTTGTCGGGACAGCCCGTCTGCGTTACCGTGGTCACGGCCCCTTTTGTGTCGAATGGTGAAGTTGTATTGCTGGAGCGCCAGGCTCCATCGCAACAACCTGCCATTCGTCCCGGAGACAGTGTGTAACCAGCTGAGGGGATTGTGGTCCGTCTCCACGATGAAGTGGCGCCCATATAGATAGGGTTGCAGACGCTGCAGGGCCCACACTATGGCCAGGCACTCCTTTTCCATCGTGGAATAGGCCACTTCCCTTGGTAACAGCTTCCTGCTCAGGTACAAGACTGGGTGCTCTTGGCTCGCAGAGTCCACCTGGCTGAGCACCGCACCGAGGCCGAAGTCACTGGCGTCGGTCTGTACTACAAACGGCCGCGTGAAGTCGGCTGCCTGTAGCACGGGCGGGCTGGACAGGGCGTCCTTTAGGGCCCGGAAGGCTGTCTCGCAGTCCATTGTCCAATCGACTGCAGAGGGCAGCTTCTTCTTGGTGAGGTCCGTCAAGGGCTTTGCCAGGCTACTATAGCATGGAACAAACCTCCTATAGTACCCAGCGGTCCCCAAGAAGGACATCACCTGCTTCTTGGTCCTGGGGGTGGGCCAGGACGCGATGGCCTCCACTTTCTCAGGCTCGGGCTTCAGTGTTCTCCCGCCTACCCGGTGACCGAGGTACTGGACCTCGCTCATGGCCAGCTGACACTTTCCCGGCTTGATGGTCAAACCTACCTGGTGGATCCGCCTGAGCACCTGTGCTAGATGCTCTAGGTGATCTTCCCAGGTGGGACTGAAGACGGCAATGTCATCCAGGTACGCGGCCGCGTACCCTTCAAGTCCCTTGAGCAGGGTGTTGACCATCCGCTGGAAGGTGGCAGGGGCATTCCTCATCCCGAATGGCATCACCGTGGACTCGTACAGTCCAAATGGGGTAATAAAGGCAGAGCGTTCCCTGGCCTTGCGAGTCAGGGGGATCTGCCAATATCCCCGGCTCAGATCCATGATGGTCAGGTACTGAGCCCCGGCCAACTGATCGAGCAGGTCATCGATGCGTGGCATTGGGTACGCATCGGCGACCGTGACAGCATTGAGCCCCCTGTAGTCCACGCAGAACCGAGTGGTTCGGTCCTTCTTAGGGACGAAGACTACAGGCGAGGCCCAAGCGCTGTTGGATGCCTGGATCACCCCCAGCTTCAGCATCTCGTCAATCTCCTGGCGCATGTGTTGCTGCACCTCCAGGGAGACCCGATATGCTGAACGCCTGATCGGGGGATGATCCCCAGTGTCCACGTGATGGACAGCCAAGTTAGTCCTTCCGGGCTGGTTGGTAAACAACCCCCGGAAGGGGTGTAGGGTGGCCCACAGCTGGGACCGTTGGTCCTCCAAGAGCTGGTGGCCAACCTCCACATCCTCAATGGATCCGCGTGCCCTAACCTGGGCTAGCATATCCAAGAGGGTTTCCGCTTCTCCCTCCTCGGGCAGGTTGCACACGGGGAGCGCACATGCCTCCCGCTCATGATGTGCCTTCATCATGTTCACATGGAAGGGCTTCCGCCTTCCACGGGCAGGGTCCAGGGTGACCAGGTACGTCACAGGGTTGAGCTGCTGGTACACGAGGTATGGGCCTCCCCAGGCTGCCTGAAGCTTGTCCTGTGGTACGGGGACCAGTACCCACACCTTTTGACCCACTTGGTAGGTCCTCTCACAAGCGTTCTGGTCGTACCAACGCTTCTGATCGGCCTGGGCTTGAGCCATATTGTCGTGTACCAGTTGCGTCAAGGCCTGCATTTTGTCCCGGAAGCGCATGACATACTCGATAACCGACACTCCAGGGGTGGCCAAATCCCCTTCCCAAGCCTCTTTCACCAGAGCCAGGGGGCCCCGCACACGTCGCCCGTACAGGAGCTCAAACGGTGAGAATCCTGTTGAGGCCTGTGGAACCTCCCGGTAAGCAAATAACAGGTGTGGGAGATACCGCTCCCAGTCACGCCCGTGGGAGTCGACCAACATCTTAAGCATCTGCTTTAAGGTGCCATTGAACCGCTCGCACAGGCCATTAGTCTGTGGATGGTACGGGCTGGCCACCAGATGTCGCACCTGGACCTGCTTACAGAGGGCCTCCATCAGCTGGGACATGAATTGGGTCCCCCGGTCAGTGAGCATTTCCTGGGGAAAACCCACTCGGGAGAAAATCTCCAGCAAGGCGGTGGCCACCTTGTCAGCCCGAATGGACGACAAGGCCACTGCTTCTGGGTACCGGGTGGCATAGTCCACTACCGTTAGTATGAAGCGTTTCCCGGAGCTGCTGGGGATGGCCAGCGGGCCGACCAGATCCACAGCCACCCTCCTGAAAGGCTCATCGATGATTGGCAGAGATACCAGTGGGGCTTTGGGGTGTGGCCCCGCCTTCCCCACTCTCTGACAGGTTTCACACGAACGGCAGTAGGCAACCACATCGGCCCCCATTTTTGGCCAGTAGAAATGCTGGTTTAACCTGGCCTTGGTCTTAGCGATCCCTAGGTGTCCGGCCATCGGAATCTCATGTGCGATCCGCAACAACTCCGTCCGGAACGGATAGGGTACCACCAACTGTCGGTCCCTGGGCCACGCCTCCGGTGAACCCTGCTGGACCGTGACCCGGTACAGCCGTCCTTGGTCCCAGACCACTCGCTCCGGGTCCGAGTCCGAGGGAGGCTGTGCCGCCTGCTCCTTTAGAGCTTTCAGGCTGTCGTCAGCTTCTAACGCTGCCTGAAACCCCTGACTAGATGTGGCCAGAATCGACGAGACTGTCACATCTTCGGTCAGTACCCCGGGACCTGTGTCCTGGCCTCCACCTGACTCGGCTGCCACTTGGTCAGAAGGGGAAGAGCTATCGGACCTCCGGGAGGCCCCTTGGCTTCCAGCACTCCCACTGCGGGTGACAGCGGCCACAGCCGCTGCGACCGTGGGTCGTGCCTGCTCCTCCTCCGTTCCTGACCAAGTCGCCGGTTCAGGCAGACCTACCTGGCTTCCTGACACCCCGGTTGTGGGGGAACCCTGCACCGAGATCTTACCTGGGAGCACTTCCGCTCCGGGACCGGCCCCAATCTCACCTGCCTGTTCCCCCCCTGCAGCAACAGAACCCCGCTGTGAAATCTCTGGGGACCCCACATTTGCTGTGGTAGCCCCCACCCCACACACTGGTCCTCCCCCTGCAGCACCCTGCTCTCTGCTTATCCCTGCAGAGGGCAACAGATCCCAGCTCACAGGCTGATTACTTGTAGAGGCATTGTCACACCTTTCTCTGACCCCCTCCCCTCCTGTCACAGCTGCAGCTGTGTGTGTGTCTATGGTGTCTATGCAAGCAGAAATATCAGAGTTCACTCCCCCCTCTCTCACATCATTCATAGATAACACATTAACATTGTCCGGAGGCACGTCAGTACTGGCTGAAGGTTCAGCCCTTGGGGGGGGCCCAAACTGGGAGGTTATCTGCCCCAAATCTGTCCCAAGTAGCACGTTTGCAGGGATCCGATCAGTTACCCCCACCTCTCTCACCCCTCGCCCTGCGCCCCAGTCCACATAAATGCCAGCAACAGGCAGCGCCGGGTCAATGCCTCCAATCCCGGAGACAGCGAGGGTTTTTCCAGGGATCAAGTCTTGGGGGGACACCATCTCAGGCCGCACCAGAGTCACCTCCGAGGCGCTGTCTCGCAGTCCTATGGTCACAGACCGGCCGACGGTGACAGGTTGGAAGCTGTCCAGGGACCTACCACCACCCCCACCCACACAATACACCTTGGGCGGCCCTTGGGACGGGGACGGAGCCGGGGCCTTGGGACGCTGAGGGCACATGGCCTTGAAGTGTCCAGGTAGGTTGCACTGATGGCACCGTCTTGGTTCTGCCACGGGCCTGGAGAGGGGAGTTGGGGGGGTAACCCCCTGCAGTCTAGGGGCAGGTGGGGCAGTCGCAGAGTTCGTCTTACCCCCTCTCCAGGTGCTGCTGGTGGCTGCTCTCCTGGCCTCAGGAGCCTGATTGTTGGTGTAGTCATCGGCCAGGGCAGCTGTAGCCGTGGACCCCTTTGGCTTCTGGTCTCGGATGAACTGGCGGAGATCCTCAGGGCAGTTCCACAAGAGTTGCTCTGTGATGACCAAGTCCAGGATCTCCGCTCCGGTGGAAAGCTGCAGGCCTTGGGTCCAGTGGTCGGCAGCTCGGGCAAGTGCCCGCCGGTGGTCAGCCCAGGAGTCCTTTGGTCCCTTCTGCAGGGTCCGGAACTTCTTGCGGTAGGACTCCGGAGTGAGGTTGTACTGTTGGATCAGGGCCCGCTTGAGGGTGTCGTAGCCCTGATCTGCCTCAGCAGGCAAGTCCCCAAGGATTTCCAGGGCCTTACCCCTTAAACGGGGGGTCAGGTATTTGGCCCACTGGTCCTTGTCCAGATGGTGCTGCAGGCAAGTCCGTTCAAAAGCAGTCAGGAAAGAGTCCAAGTCTCCATCCTTCTCCAGCACTGGGAAGTCCTCAACACGGACCTTTGGAAGTTTGGTGTCTTGAAGGTCACGTGTGGCTGATGAGGGCTGGAGCTGAGCTAGCTGCAGCTGGTGGTCACGCTCTGCCTGTTGCTGTCGCTCTTCACGCGCTGCCTGCCGCTCCGCAGCCTCAGCCTCACGCGCTGCTTGCCGCTCCGCAGCCTCACGCGCTGCTTGCCGCTCCGCAGCCTCAGCGTCACGCGCTGCCTGTCGCTCACGCTCGGCCATGAGTATCTCGTAGGTATCCCGGTCTCCAGCCATAAGCCTGGCCAAGGCAGCTTGAAGGAGGGCCTCTGCACCTCTCAGGCCGGAGGGATTGGCAAGTGGTGATCTGCGGCACGCTGCAGAGCCAGGTGATTCACTGTCCATTTCAGAGCGGAGGACTGGCATCTGGCTCGTTGAGGACCCTTGGGTGAGCTCCTCCTCATCTTGTCCAGCAGTGCCAGGTTGTGCAATGTCCTCTGCAGAGCTGTTCTCTGGCGTCGGGCTCTTGGAGGGCTCGTGGACATCCTCCTCATCGTCTCTGGCCTGAGCATCGGCCATTCCTTTGGCTTTGCTCCTGGTGCCATCAGCCATTCTTAAAGACTTTTGGTCACTGACACAGAACTGACACCTGATGCACCCACACACCTTACAGTATCTGCACTCTGACACTCTAGTGTTGGTCTGGTCTGAAGACCCCAGCAGCCACAGCTGCTGCAGGCAGTCTTTAGTGTCTGGGAGTATGGGTCTCACACTCACACACACTATTATCTCGATCCCACCGCTATGCCACCAATATGTCACGAACCACCGGGGGTGGGTCACTCAAAAATCCCCCGCGCTGGCTACCAGTACGTCACAATCGGGGGGTAACAAGTGGGGGTCACCCCTCCTTTATACCTCCCGACCGACAGACAGAGCACGTGACGCGCTCTCTAGCGCCCCTCTTATAGTCAGGCCAATTATGGAATTGCCCGACAATAAGCAAGGAGGCCGCTATACTACTTATGCCGATTATTGAAGGGTCCCCGGTGAGAGTAGGGTATATATTCCCCCGACCTCCGCGGGCGGAATATATAAAACCTCCCCGAATCTCACTGGCCTCCCCACAATAATCCTTGGCACAACTCGCTGCCACCAACCGCTTCACGGTAACTATTAGCCGAACACACAGACGTGGGATTCAAGATCGAGATAACAGAGCAGCCCAAGATTAATTATATAATTTAATCAGCCTAAAGCACACTAGAAACTACAATATATACAATAGGGGATCTACAGAATATACATAGGTCAGAGTACAGTTACAGATAAAGCATGGTTTACAAACAGGCATACACAGTTCCAGCAGTTACCTTGTGCGTCTGGCCACAGGGGGGCGCTGTAGACCAGGTTTCCAGGATCTTTCCCACAGATGTTTCCTACACGTGACCCCCAGCGAAAGAACACTGGAAAATGGCCGAAGTAGGGTTATCAACCTGGGCAAATCCAGGTCCCCTCCTACCTTAGTGACCTCAGAGGGAGCACTGCTCCACCCCTGGCTGGAGTTATGGACAATATCCACAACATGGAATATGGGCCATAACTTTGCCTGGGAGCGTCGTAGGCGGACGCCAACGCTCTCATTGTGACAGTTATGAATTTAGCTACAGAACGAGAGGACTCATGACTTGTCTACTAGTTCCCCATTGGCTGATATCACGCCTGGGGTACTTCCCAATGTCCTACTCCCATAAAAAAGGTGTGCCAGCATCGTCCGCATGCAGAGACACCATTTTTATGGTTGCCATATTTATCGGAAATATGGCTTGCGAGATATGAACCATATTTTACTGGAGTCGTTCTGTCTGGATACTTCCAAGCTTGCTAATTAGATAGCAGCCCCTACCACAGGGTCACGGCAGGGAGTCATCCTGTGTCCATTGTTCCCACATCATCTAATCTCCATATCACAGGAGATGGCCGTTGGAGGTGTAAGTGGAACACAGACCAGTTCCTTTGACACCTATCTGCTAAACAAACCGTTTATCCCTGTGGTAAATTTTCTGCTTGAAGGAGTTGTGTGAAGGAAAGGGGGGGTGACACCAGGAGAGGGCTTCCTGACATAACTTGAATATCATGATTTATCGTCATATCTCCGGATTTACCTCACACACCCCATAGTCCTCCATATAGTATAGTGCACCCTATAGTCATCCATATAGCATAATGCATGCCATAGTCCTCCATATATTATATTGCACACCCCATAGTCCTCTATATAGTATAATGCACACCTCATAGTCCTCTATATAGAATAATGGACACCCCATAGTCCTCCAAATAGTATCATGGCCACCAGTGTAATCATGTATTAAAAAATAAATACTTATCTCTCCTCTTTCCTTTCCTGCACCAGTCTCCGTGGTGAGCGTTCTGCAGCTCTGCTCATCTCGGCACAGCGTGCGAGCAGTAGTGATGTCATCGCGCTTGCTGCACTGAGATGTCAGACACTGAGGGAGACTGATGGAGGAGGAAGCATTAGCGGATTGTTCCCTCTGTTATCATTGCTTTAAACTGTATCAGCATCCAGGAACGCTGATACAGATGAATGGGAGGGAAGGCCCAATACCAGTCTACCAACGATATCATCGGCCCCTCGAGCTACAGAAACCATAGCAGACACGTACTCTGCCACCATTAGTGGTATGCCACTGCCTTGATATTTCCCTAATGTAGTGTTTCCCAACCCCAGTCCTCATGAGTCACCAACAGTGCACGTTTTCAGGATTTCCCTATGACGCGTCCACTCCAGGGCTGGTGGTACTCGGAACCGGGCTGGACTAGTCCGGGGATGTCAGCGATGGCAGTGCTTGGCTCCGTGACCCTCGCGGTTTCTTTTGATAGATGAAGGGGAGATGATGATGGGAGTTAGAGTCCACCCATATCTGGTCCACCACCCTTCCTTTGCCCTGCCCCGGATGGTTTTTTAGCATTTTTTGCTACACCCTCCTTGAGGTTTTGGTATGTCATCCTGAGGGATTTTCCTTAGTTGCTCTCTGGGCTTTTCTATATTATTTTCAGCCCACTTGCTTGATTATTTAAAACCTGTTTGAAATGCCTGCTGGGTGTCCTGCTCAGGTCTTTGTGAATTTGTGAACTGTACAATTTTTGATCTTGTTCATTTATTTTCTGCTGCTCACTCTGCCATGGGCCAGACAGTTCATTTCATTTGAGTACCTGTGGGATCTTCGGCATAAGCTGCTATTCTATTTTGTGGAAATTCCTCTCCTTGTGGCACAAATATAGGGGTATTTCAGGGTTTGTTCAATATTGACTACAGCCTATTTGGCATTGGACCAAGAATATACATTTTTCAATGTGGGTATCTCTCAAATGCATTAGTGCTTTTAATTGATTTTAGATGTCCGTATTTGTCTGTGTGTATTCGTTCATCGGTATTTTTTCACTTTCACTATGTGTTTTATGTGTGTTCTATTGACAATAAAACATTGATGATTCTTAATAATACTTCATATGTGGTGATCCCATTTTTTAGGTATGTCTTTTTCTTGTTCTTGCCACGTAACGCAGTGTACCTAGGAGATCCCCGTGGGTGGTGCCATCCCACTGTCTGTCTTTCCCGGGAGTTAGAGTCCAGGCATAGGATTCAGCCGGTTCTGTCCGGTTCAGGCGAACCGATTGTTAAAATAACAGCCGGTTCCCTGAACCGGCAAGAAAAGGCTGTAGCAATCCGGTTCCCTGTATTCACTTGTGTTAGTCTCTTTAAGACACTAACAAAAATGAATCCCCGTACCTCCGTATGCGCCACACTTCCGGGTTCAGTAGAGCCTGTCTGCTCCCTGACCCGGCGTGCAGCAATGCACTGATGCTGCAGAGGGGTCACGGCAGTGTGAGGAGGTAGTTCCTCCTACTGCCATCTGTCAGTGTGACCGCAGAATGCCACGGAGGAAGGAAGACAGAGGAGCAGCCAACGGTGCTTGGAGCAGGTAATTGCTCAGTGAGCCGAAGATGCAGGGAGAGGAGGCCACATAAGATGAGAGCTATATGGGGAGAGGAGGCCACATAAGATGGGAACTATATGGGAAAAGGAGCCATATGGGACAGGATCTGCAAGGGAAAAGGAGCACATGGGATAAGATCTGCTGGGAAAAGAAGCCATGATGGGATCTGCAGGGGAAAGAGGCCATAATGGGATGGGATTTGTAGGGGGAAAGGAGCCACATGTGATGGGATCTGTAGGGGGAAAGAGGCCATAATGGGATGAGATCTGCAGGGGAAAGGGGCCATAATGGGATGGGATCTGCAGGAGAAAGAGACCACATGGGATGAGATCTGTATGGGGAAGGTCGTCCGTTCCAATTTTAGCAGAGCTCCTTTAATAATAATTTTTAAAAATTGTAGAAAAACCGTTTAATACAATAAGACTGACAGTGACTGGAACAACTGGTACTGGACAGGAGAGTGAAGGTATAGGAGTGTAAGAAGGGGAAAGTGATTTTACTTTAAATTACTTGTATTTTTTGGCTAAGGAAAGTTTGTGTAAATGGGTGTGGCTAACAAGATGGGTGTGGTTACAGAATGGGTGTGGGTTTTCAACTGGGCGGGGTTTGCAGACGACCTGTTGTTAAAAATTTGAATCCCACCCCTGTTATAGTCAATATTAAATAAAGTATGTGACGCCACTTGCGGTGTGCGGCTATGAGAGGAAGCCGCCGCTGCATAGTCTATCACGACTGGGGCTGTTGGTATTGAGCAGCTCGGATGTTATGGCCCTCCGCAAGTAGAGATAAGCCCTAGGGAAGAATGATGATGGTTGTAGTATAGTTAAAGTAGGTGATGCAAAGGTGCGGGAAGAATTCAGATGACACAGGAACTACGGTTCAACTTGTTCTTTACTCACTGCTTCTGTGGTACCGCCACCTGCCTGGTGATGGTCTCTGCCAATGTGGATCTCAGGTGATCCTGTGTTCCTTTGATCCCGATGCCGGTGTTGTTACCTGGTGAGCTCTTCCTCCATGCACCCTTCTGTAATTGGTGGGTCCCCGTGGCCTGAAGCATTTTGGGGTCCCCTCCTGGTCTTCCAGTCTTGGCCCGTATGGCAGGCAGCTTGAAGCTCTCAATGGGTTGAACCTCTGTCCCAGTTCCCAGGTTCCCTCTTTGCTGCTGTGCCCCGGACTTTAAAGTCGGTGAGAAACCTTGATGATCCCCTGACCTAGCAGATTTAACAGGTGAGCTTAAAGCGTCCTCCTGAACTAGGGCTCTGCACCCCGCCTGTACTCGGTACCGGTGACTGTACTCTCCCCGGTGACTATACTCCTTTAGCCCACCGATGTCACTCCTCATGTTTCTCACTGAACCTGAGTCTTCTCACACCCTCCCTGACTCAGCGTCAACTCCTGACTGACTTTCCAATGTCCCTGTCAACTGTCAACTGTCCAGACTAGCCCCTCACGGGTTTCTGGATAAGTCCCAACCAATAGGTGACCATCCATTAGATTCGTCTCTAGCCTGTTACCCAGTCTGGAAAAAGGGCAAAGAAATGTGTGTGTTTTAAATGGTGTTGTTTGGTGTTTACCGGCACTGGTCTCCCAGGAACCCCGGATAAGTACTGCACCTGTAACTAGATACAGTACCTTGTGGCACCTGATGCCTCAGTGGCGCCACATTTAATATTGCACAGATGTTTTACTCATCACCTGTTCAGGTAATTAAATTATTACATGTGCAATACTATGGAAATCTTGAAAACATGCATTGTTGGTGAGCCTTGAGCTCTGGAGTTGGGGAACACTGCTCTCTAGGGTACACTGCATATGTTATGATCCTGACAGGCAACACAGTGTAACATCAAAGCCTTGCAGGTACTTTTTCAGAGACACATACATTTTAGTGTGATAGTGCTTTTTCCTCTAGAGTAGGGATGCCCTACCTGCAGCTTGAGGGCAAGATCTGACTGACTTGCCCTGCTCCTGGTTGTGGCCCGAGAAGTCATCACCATAAACAGCTTATTGCAATCTTGTACAATCAACTGTTTCTTTGTCATTGCTGAAAAGTGCTGGGAGACAGTGGCGTAACTTGAAGCTCATGGGTCACAATGCTAAAGCTGCAACAGGGTCCTAATTATTACAAGTTTTTAATTGCATTGCAACCCCTGCACATATTGTAGTTATGCCCCTGCTGGGGGCTGTCAGGTACTCTGCTGCTCAGGAACCAATCAGCAGTTGCCTTCACTGTAGACAGCGTCCATTGGTTATCACAGGTTCCTAGCAGAGACTCCCAGTCATTTCCGGCACACAGAAACCTTGCATAACACAAGTACCAGTGACTTGCCAGTACCTGTGCAGAAGGAACGCGAAGACTATGCTCATAGAAAAACACTGAGGAGGAATGACGTGTGATGTGCAGGCGCGAGATTTCCGTAAAAAGCATCTAACGGTCACAGGGACAGAGCGATGCTGATGGGAAGCGATACCTTTAATGACGTGAAGAGGCAGCACTATCTTCCAGGCAATGGCCTGCCCCTAGCCTGGCAGACGTCATTTACATAAAGACTTACAAAGAAGTGGTGACAGATTCCCTTTAAGTTCACACAACTGTATTTTCTGTCTGAGTACTGTCTTGGAAAGAATCTGATCTGACATTGACAGCACTCAGACCAATGTTATTCAATTGGGGTTTTCAGATTTTTTTACAAGGACCAAATGTCCACGTAAAAAAAAACTGCAGCATGTAAATGAGACGCACTTCTTCCAGAACGAATCCCACATGGAGCAAATGTGACGCCCTGGCCTATCAGGTCGTCGCAGGGTATTGTGCAACTTGCCCTTCTGCACAGTATCCACCCTCCTTGGTTAACGGATCCCAGTCCTCTGGTGTTGTTAACAGCTAGTACAATAAAAATCCTACTAACACTTCCTACTTAAACCTACCAGACACACCATTGGGGGACCTGAAGGGAATAGGGCCGCCCACATGGGGGGTTGGTAAGGAGAAAGTGAGGACAGTGACAGTTGAGAGTTGAGAGTTGACAGTAAAGGAGGGAGGAGGTGAAATGGCTCTCATGCGGAGAAGCCACGGAGGAGAGCTCCTGTGTTCTAGGTGGCAGACATTGGTCTGGGCCTGGTAGGAGCTGGAACCCCAGTTGCAGGGGACAATGTCAAGGGGAACGGACTGCCGAGGAGGGCAGCCGGCGGCCTTGAGCTATCACCGGGCAAGGGCCAGGGCACGACGGGGTACATGGACCCCAGGCCGGAAAGTAGCTTCACACGTTCCGATAATTTACCCGACGGGGGTGAAGACTTCAAGTGTCATCCCCAAGCTGCTCCAAAATCAGAGTACTAGCACACTGATGGGATAGGACTTTCCCACTACAGTCCAAAGAAATCCTACGCGTGAACTATGAGAGCAAGCTCACTCCGTTAGCCATACGGGTGAGCGGGACCCGGAGAGTTTCATACCAACAGGTCCAAGTGAGATTAGAGTGCCAGGGATAGGGCCACAGATCAACAACAACACCAAGGGCACGGATCCAGGCGTGCTCCCTGCAGACTACGGTGGTGATCGGAACTTTGGTTTACAAGTTGTCGGTGTGGTTATTCTGAGACTGAGTGAGTACTTTGGAAATACCCTGCATTCATCCCTCCACGGCACCCCAAACATCTCCCATCACCAATGGGCTCCCGGGACACGAACCCCCTACCCACTCAGGGGTTAAACATCAGGCTGCCATACCATCGTCGCCAGGCTCCCCAACGGCAGCAGTGGTCTCCCATATTACCACGCACCATGGGTGGCATCACGAACTTTCCAAAATCCCCCTGTATATATATCCCCTCTTCCTTTTAATCGAGTGGCCGTGCGACCCCCGGGTCCGGAGACCCCTCGAGCCACCGCGGATCCGGATCCGAGCAGCGGCAGTGAAATGTGAACCAAATGTGAACCAATCCTACAATCATACCCTTTATGGCTAAGTTGAGTATATGGTGTAGTTTTTCCACTGTATATTTTCATTGTACAAAAAAACAAAATATCTAAAAGTTCCAACAAGTGGATGGGAATTATGTAAATCTCACGCCGACTGTTGATGTGAAGCCCCGCATGTGCAGTGTCGGTGCATTACCTTCAGGGACTCCACTCGGCTGTATCTTGTCACTGGTAGGAAGTCTTCTATTTGTCGTGACGCCACTCTCAGAATTGCGGTCAGTGGGGACCGCCACTGCAGATTAAGGGATGCCTGGGGCTGATAGTGGGTGCAGTCGGGTGTAGTAGCCTCCTGAGAGTGAGGCAAGCCCCAGGGCCCTGTGTAGTTGTGTAGAACCACAAGGCGCAGAATAACTCCACACAAGCAGGATGTCTTTCAGGGGTTTTACTCACAGAAGGTGGCAGAGTGAGTAACCCGGGCGTAGCTGGGATAAACCAGGCTGGAACCAGGTATCCTTCAGGCTGACTTATGATGGTGACTACCGACTCGCCTTCCTTAGCCCTTAGTGGTTTGGGGTAACCCCGACTTTTAGTCCCTATGGGGGTCACCCAGGGAAGTTGCTGAAGCCTCACTCCCCTTCGTTTCGTCCGTTTGCTTGTAGCCTGGGCCAGGACACTCCGGCTGCTTGCCTCCTGTGAACTATGGGCCCTAACTGTGGCGACGTGGCTGCGGACTTTTAGTGTGTTCTTGGGGGCATAAAGTACCCCCTCAAGCAGGTTTGGCAAGGAAAGTTGGATCTATCCCTGCACTGGGACCTACTACCCGTTTGGGCCTGGTACTCCCTAGCAGTCTCCTTACTTCCCACTCCGTGCTCTCTCTTTAGCTGAGATGGATTTCGGGTAGCACTCCTAGGTGACCGTTCTCCCCCGTCGGTAGCCACTGCGCGGGCGCTGTTAGACGACAACAGCCCCAGGGGTCTGCTCCTCTCTGAGCTCCCTGGACTTCTGCCCTAAACCGGCTCACTGCTCCTCCTCTCCTGTTCTTGCCTACGCCACCTAGCAACCAGGCTCTCTTACCACACCCCTTGAGTGGAGATGGAGGCTTTTGGCCCCCTCCACTATTCCAGTGGAGGTGAAGGCTTTGCCCCCTCCTGGGATCCCCAGGGGTCCTCCCAAAGGTACATGTGTGAGACCTGATCACTATGCGCCTGTGTAGTCACACCTCGGTCAGCCTTCTGGATTACCTGTATTGTACTGTCCCCAGTATGGGTGTAGTACTCAGTGGTGCCTGACCAGGTCAGGGGCGCCACATTGACATTGACCTGCGCTACATTTTTAAAATCCACAACATTTCAAGTTCTCTTAAGGTCAATATGCATTTTATTTGGGGACTTTACAAATCGTCGTGAATGAAATAAGGAAAATCCGAACACAAAAAAGTATCTGCATTTTTAGTGTGAAATGCACCAAAAACTCTTGTAAACCACACATGACTTTACTAACATTTTATCAAAAACAAAAGGGCAGATGTGGTCTCGCACCACCTAATTACCTGGTCCTGTGTTGCAGATGGCTGGGGAGCAAATGAAAACTCCTGGGTAATGCTGGATCTTTAGAGGTGCTCACTCGTGAGGAATAACAAGTCCAGGGATGATCCAGAAAGAGAGGGAATAAGCGGCATCCACCGTAACATCAAATCCAGGCTTTATTGAAAACGGTGCATTAAAATTGTGGAGGATCGAAGCCAGGCGCTGGCACCCTGAAGGACAGCCGTTTCACGCAAATGCACTTCTATGGGTCCTTACTGTAGAAGGACCCGTAGAAGGGCATTTGTGAGAAACGGCCTTCGTCCTTCAGGGTGCCAGCGCCCGGATTCGAACCGCCACAATTTTAATGCACCGTTTCAATAAAACCTGGATTTGATATTACGGCGGATGCCGCTTATTTCCTCTCTTTCTGTAACATTTTATCAAAGCTAACAGGACATTTCCAAAGCAGAGGAGTTTCATTTAAAACATGACCTACCAAAAAGAAACAAAAACCACAGCAGAAAAAAGTATGATAAAAATGTAATAAATAAATGTGAGTACTTAGATTTGCTAATAGGTAAAAATGCTACCAAAAATTAGCAAAATAAAAAAAACGCACCAAATACTGAGAGTGGGAACGGAGCCTTAAGTAGGAAATCAGCGGAATACAGCTTGATGTGTAATGAGTTCATCTGCACCTACGAAGCTCCCAGACTCCGACCTCCACCTCGCACCTGTTGAAAGATCTAATAGCGCATATTGTGGGGGAAATCACACTTGATCACGCAGATTATCTCCAGTACAAATGTCCCTCTGCTTTAATTAGGCACTTTCTATTGCTAAGCAACAACTTGTCTGTCGAGTAATCAATAATAATCAAATGAAACCCTCGTCCTATAATTTTTTTCTGTGCTTTGGTCACCTTCTGTTTTCGTTCCTTTCAGACAGTTAAATTAATTTCAAGGACATAAGGATAGAATCTGTTTGTGAGATGATACTCAGTTTGGCGGTATTGTAAGATGATCATATGTGCTGCTCTTGGCGGCATTTACTCTAACTGAAACAGGTCCTGCCTCTGCATATACCCTCATTACCTCCAATATGATCATTTCTTTATGGTAGTGCACTAACATTTAAGTACCTGTTATTTGTAAGAATATCCTGCATATTTTAACCCATGCTTATATTTATGAATTACATACATTTATACTTTTGCTGTTTTCCATGACCTCTGGAATTTTGTGCATGCAGGGTAAAGATAACTATTATCATAAAGTGTTCACACCCACCAAGGTTACACTAAGACACCAGAAGAAAAGGGAAAATAAAAAAAATATCATACAGGAAAAAAAAACAGAGCACTTTGGTCCTGTGCGCACACTGCGTTTTTACCCGCGTTTATTGTGTCTTTTTGCTGCAGAAATTTCTTGAGAAAATGGTTGTAACCTTTCTGCAGACATTCCCCAGCAAAACCTATGGGGAAAAAATAGCTGTGCGCACACTGCGTTTTTTTCTCAAGAACATTCTTTCTGCAGAATTTCTTGAGAAAAAGAATGAGCACGTCACTTCTTTTCTGCACCTGTACCTGCATTTTTTGTCATAGATAATGGTAAAAAAAAACGCAGAGACCAACCTGCGGAAAAAAACGCATCAAAAAACGCATCAAAAACGCATGCGGTATTAGTGCGTTTTTTTACGTAAGTGCGCTAATCTTTCAGACTCTCAAGAAATTTCTTGAGAAAAATCTTTTTTCTAGTACGCACAGGGCCTATAGGTGGATTTACATTTTCAAGAATATCTTGAATTTGGTTTTGAAAAAAATGTTTGTAATATTGTCATGTGCGGATTACATTTCCTTGTCGATTTTACACATGCAATGCAATTCTATGGGGGAAAAATACACATAAAAGTCTGCATACCAGCAAGAGAAAATTACATGGTACAGATTTGAGACACGCAATACAAGTCAGTTTACACAGCAAAAAGAAGCACAGTGGGCAGGAGATTTCTATAAATCCCATCCACTTTGCTGGAACTGTAAGGCTATGTGCCCACGGGAGCTCGTACCTGCGGATGTATCTGCAGGTACGGCCGCAGGTTTACCGCAGCTGCCCGCTGGCATCCGCAGCTAATTTTAGCTGCGGTAGTACAGCGGAATAGCTGTGATAAACCTGCGGATATTCATGCGATTTACCTGCGGACGTCCCGGCCTCTATCTCCATAGTGGAGGGCCGGGATTTCCACAGGTAATTCCGCAGGAATAATTGACATGCAGTTATGTGCGGCTGCGGGACATCCGCAGCATGTTCCGCAGCCGCACATTCCGCAGCGTGGACACAGACACTCCACATGTCCCATAGGATAACATGGGGAGTGACTGTACTTGCTAAAATCAGCGGATTTATCGGGAAAATCCAGATAAATCCGCAGGTTTTCCGCGGCAAAATCCGCAGAAGCAAGCTCTTGTGGGCACATAGCCTTAGACTCTGCACTTTTGACGTAGCGAAAATAGGCAGCGTCAAAAACTCTGTGTAGATAATTAATCCCTCACATTAGGAGAGCTCACTGGAAACGGATAAACATAACATTTAATCTTCAATCGTTTAAATAACCCCAATGTACTAATACATAAAAAGTACAACAAATCCCAGGAGATCACACGGGAAGTGACTCAAAGATGAAAACACTAGTCTCTCTATGGGAATCTTATAAAAAACAGAGGTACCCCTCTAGGATTAGTGGTCTCAAGATTAATGGTCCCAGCGTGTTTTGTTGTCTCTTTATTTTAAACGACTCATCAGGAGACATTTCAAATACTAATTAATGTGTTAGAGTTAGAATACCTACAATCTGCAATGACCCCACTGCCGCCTCACAACCGGAGCTGCCACAACCCCCCAACCTACCGTCTCCTCCCCATTACCCAATAGAATGTAAGCCCACAAGGGCAAGGCCCTCTCTGTACCAGTTTGTCTACTGTAACTTATATCTGTATTTTGTATGTAACCCCTTCTCATGTACATCACCGTGGAATAAATGGTGCTCTATAAATAAATAATAATACTTAACTAATATCAGTGTTCAATAATACAGTAGATGATAACCTGCCCTAAAGTCATTCCAATTTCCAATGACAGCAACTGATATACCCTACTCAATATACCATAGTTACACCAGTGGACACAGACAGAAAAGAGCCCTGTGCAAAAACCATATATGGGCCCTTTGCAGCCCAAGAGCTCATCAAAAAGCACCATTCCTCCTGTTTTGGAGTGGAAATGGGCCCCCTCACCTCTTGGGCCCCTGTGCTCTTGCACGGGTTGCACCAATGATATGTCCGCCCCGGGTTATGATACTACACATAGAGAATATTGGTCCATCTTATCCCCCCAACAAAATATTGGGCAAATATAATAAATGGGAAAATGCAAAGCTCTTTATTCAGATGGTCAAACTAACAGATATAGATGATAAAATAATTGATACATGCTAATTACAGAGGTAAAGCTAACAGTACTCTGATCATATCATTAAGAAAATGTTAGATTCAGTAGTGAAGCATTACAAGTATACCTATAGATTTATACATATGACGCGCCCACAGGGTCAGGGGTTACTCATCGCCAGGCCGCGGTGCTTCTCCTGGGACGCCGCAGTGTCAATAAAAGGCTGGGGATGAGGACGATGGGGGTAGTTTTTTGTGACGCCACCTGTGGTGAGCGGCCAATTATTAGCCGCCGCTGCGGGACTTCTCTGTTGGGGCGGATGACAACGCAGCTTGGATGGTTCAGCTCTCCACAGACAGAGCTATTGTCCCAGGGAGGATGGTGGTGGTAGTAGTCTCTCAGGCACTGACGGCACGGCGGCCTGATAAGGAGGGCGCCGGCAGTAACTAGACAACACAGGTGGAACAGTTCAAGGTCTTTTACTCACTTGTCACACACTGCTGTTGGAGCACCGGGCTACACTGTGATAGGCCTCAGCCGCTCCCGGAAACTTCGGAGGTTGTGGCCTGTGGTTCCTTCTGTGTGTCACCTTTCGATGGTTTCCCTTTACCCCAGCTCCTGGGCTGTGAAAGGGGTCACAGGTGCCTTCTGCACTCCCCGTGAACCCCGGGATTCCCCTTCATTCCTAACAACCCAGGTCAAACCTCCGGCTCCAGAACACGGGCCCCGAACTTTCTGTGTCTTTGCTTCCTTGCCTGTTCTGGAGTCCAACATGACTCGTGCGCTGTCCGGTGCTAACTGTTCGTGGTGTGTCAGATGGCTCCTTACTTCCCCTGTGTGGGAGCCCCGCCTCCTGGGTCCCTGAACTAGTGGGCATGAGGTCCCATACCTCGTAATGGCCACCCCAGCACCTACCCTAGCCCGGTCTCAGTGACAGAACTCCCGTGTTATGTGTTGGTTGAGTATGGTTGTCTTTGTTACCGGTGATGACCTCCTCCGTATCTGTGATGAATACTGCACCTCGGGTGAGATGTAGTACCCTGTGGCAGGGGCGCCACACCCCCCCACAGCGAATCACAGCACGTCCGCGGGCTGTAAACAAAGCGATACAGTGGAACTGCAAAATTGGTTTTACTTAATAATGACAACTTTTCTTCCCTTTATGGGAGGTACAGACTCTTAAACGTTACAAACATTACACATTTCACATTTGTCACATGTAACTGTCTGACACTGTAAATGCATAAAACATCGACATGAAACATTCACTTTTAGGCAATACACATTTTCCTTTCTCATTGAACTTTCACTTTCACTTTCACTTGTGCAATTGAAACCTTCACTTTGCATATCACATAAAACATTTTCACTTAAGTGCAACATAAGAGCAGCAACTGTATGGGGGAGCTGCCTTGACGTAACGTAGGCTCTGGATGTGCTCAGAGCGTTCTGGATCCCTCTTCTCCTCTTCAGCACACTGACAGGTTTTCGGGTCTGACTAATTCTGTTAGGTTGCACAACTAGTGCAAATATTTACAAGCAAATGTCCTGGCCATTCCAAGTCCGATGGCCCAGCTGTCTATTCAACACCTATCAGATCTTTATCAAACTATTTACAGGGACCTTACATCAACATTCTTACTCTTTCTTAATTGCTGGCTCCTAAGGGCCGGCTGCTGCCCCCAGGTTCTGTCCATTTTTGTCATGGCGACGGCAGAGCGGAACTAGAATACCAGTAGCGTCAAGCGCAGATCCTCCATCGGGTGCAGCGCCCAAGCAGCACTCCAGTATAACCCTCTGCAGGGGTTGGATCATGATTAACTCAGTCTCCTTCCCCTCGCGGGGCTCTCGGTGTTGATATTACCAGCGCTGTACTCCCCAGGAACCCGGGTGGACACTCAACGGGGGCGCCCCCCTTAAATCCTGTGGTGCCCCCTCAGCTCCCAAATCACAAGATACCGGGTCTGGCATCTAAGGTGTCAAGGTGGGGTATTTGGAGCATCCTCGTCTTCTTCCTTAATTGACATGTCCTTTTTCCCCGCCTCGTATTGATCACGTGGGGGGGTGATTCCCACCTCTGGCAGCGGGGCTCCTGTTTGTGCGTTTTTCGGGGTTCCGCCCACGGTGGCACACCCTTTCCTCTTCCCGCATCGAATGATTAATGGCGGTCATCGCCTTCAATAAACGTCTTTAACACAGTCCTTTAAGACGCACAGTACCTGTGGTTGCGGGCATGATATCCTGTTCGTGACGCCAAGTTGACGCGTCCACGGTGTCGGTGGTTACTCGTCGCCGGGCCGCGGTGCTTCTCCTGGGACGCCGTAATGGCCTTGACTGGTTCCATGACCCCTGGTGTCAATAAAAGGCTGGGGATGGGGACGATGGAGATAGTTGTTTGTTACGCCACCTGTGGTGTACGGCCAATTACTAGCCACCGCTGCAGGACTTCTCTGCTGGGGCAGATGACAATGCAGCTCGGATGGTTCAGCTCTCCACAGGCAGAGCTATGGCCCCAGGGAGGATGGTGGTGGTAGTAGTTTTTCAGGCGCTGGTCTTTTACTCACTGGTCACACACTGCTGTTAGAGCACCGGCCTATGCTGTGATGAGCCTCAGCCGATCCCGGATACTTCAGAAGTCGTGGCCGGTGGTTCCTTCTGAGTGTCGCCTTTCGATGGTTTCCCTCCACTCCAGCTCCTGGGCTGCTGTACGGGTCACAGGTGCCTTCTGCACTCCCCACGAACCCTGGGATTCCCCTTCTTTCCTAAGAACCCAGGTTGATTCTCCAGCTCCAGACAACGGGCCCCGAACTTTCTGTGTCTTTGCTTGCTTGCCTGTTCCGGAGTCCGACCTGACTTGGACGCTGCTAACTGCTCGTGGTGTGTCAGATGGCTCCTGACTTCCCCTGTGTGGGAGCCCCACCTCCCCTGGCCCTAAACTAGTGGGCATGAGGTCCCATACCTCATAATGGCCACCCCAGCACCTACCCTAGCCCGGTCCCAGTGACAGAACCCCCATGTTATGTGTTGGTTGAGTGTGGTTGTGGTTGTTATCGGTGACGACCTCCTCTGTATTCATGATGAATACTGCACCTCAGGTGAGATGCAGTAACCTGTGGTGCCTGAGGCCGCAGGGGCGCCACACATACATCTCCCATCTCTAATACTAGATCACTGTGAAACTCCTATTCACTGAATTGTACAATTATTTATCATTGCTAGTATGTTGCCATTTAAATCCCTGACTACATACCAGATATAGCTGCTCCCTAAAATATATTACACTCTCCCCTGATAGTAATTATTGTCCCACTGGAATGGACTCTTCCCAAGCAAATTTTCTGTATCATGTAACAATGTAAGCGCCGGACACTGATGGTGCATCCTGCATGCACAGCATAGTATCAGAGCTCCGAAAATATGCAGTGTCAAAAACTCGCTAAACACTCATTGTGGGAAAGTAGCCTTAAGCTCCTGTTTATGTTTTCATGAGTAGGTAATTAATGCCATTTATACCACCAATAATGATAGGCGAGCAATACAATGCTCGCCGCTCGGTACTCGAAATGATAAGTGTTTATTACTTGAGTTGAGCATGTCAGACACTCGGACGGGCTCAACTAACGAATATAATGGAAATCAATAATAGGGCAGTTTGGCTCTCTGCCTATATACAGCCTGCCATAAACAGATTATTTATGAGGGAGGGCAGGTCTTTTTTTTTTGTAACAGTATATTCATTGATTTTACCCCAATGAGAGCCAGTCAGAGACTCTTAGTGGCTCTCACTGGGGTACTGGCTCCCATCATTTAGAGCAGGGAGCCAGTTTTTTGTGTCTGATCGTTCACGAATGACACATCTGGGCACGTGTTAAATGCCGCTGTCAGAAATTGACATTGGCATTTAACTTTTTTAACAGCTGTGGGTGGCTGTTAGAGACACTTGATGGTTAATTAAATCAGCTGTTAAATGCAGGGAAAGATGTGGGCTCAGCATGTGAGAGCTAATCAAAAGAAGAGACATGGCCAATGATCTACATGTAAGTCATCGGTCATGAATGAGTTAAAAATTAAAGCAATGTGAAAGCAAAATACTAACATTTTAATTTTTCCCATACAAATGTTGCTCTTTCCTAAAATTCTTTATTTTCACAATTGTAACAGAAGAAAATGGAGCATACAATTTGTTCTGGTAAAACAGTGGAGTTCTCCCACAAGTGATCTCATTTTGGAAACTACACCCCTCAAGGAATTCATGAACACCTTGAATCCAAAGGTGCTTTACAGACTTTTATAACATTGAGCCGTGAAAATGAAAAAAGTAAATATTTCCCACATAAATGCTGCTTTTCCCCCAAATTCTACATTTTCAAAATTATAACAGAAGAAAATGGACAATTTAATTAGTCATGCCATTTCTCCTGAGCTCACGATACTCCATATATGGTGGAAAACTACTGTTGAGCGCACAGCAGGGCTCAGAATGGAAAGAGCACCAGTTAACTTTTGGAACTCAAAATTGGCTGGAACAGATAAAAGGATTTATGTTTTTACTTAAAAAAAATAGTTTTAGCCCAAGATTTTACATTTTCACATGGGGAAATAGGTAAAAATGGCACCAAAATTTGTCACAAAATTTCTGCTGAATGTGACATTATCCCACATGTGGCTGTACAAGAGTGTTTAGCCACATGGCAAGACTTATGAGTACAGGAGTGTTAATAGACTCTTGGACAACAAATTTTGGTAGAATAATTTGCGGATACAGGGCCATTAAGTGCCAGAAAAGCAAATCTACCATTGCAGTGTAGTGCCCATACATTGTGTCCAGCTAATGCTTCTGAAGACACAGACAACGTAAATTAAGCAAGCTCATTTCACGACAGTAATACTAAACATGTAGACCCTGGCTGCGGTTTAGGTATGCTGCGCGGCTCAAAAGGGAGGGGAGCATTTGGATTTGGGCATGCAGAATTCGCTGAATTTATTTTGGTGAGCGAGTAAACATTTTGCTTTTCCTGAGCTTTTGTGTTACCAGTAGTGTGTAAACCCTTAATATTTCCGATAATAGACCTGAGTGAGGACTTGTTTTTTTTATGATTGAGTTGAAGAATTTATTGGGAACATTTTACATAAAATTTTGGGTCAAATTTCTCCTGTGCTCTACGCTGAGTGAAACTTGTTAAAACAGTGTATTGTCTTGGCCACCGGGTTTCAGCTCAGTTTCAGGGTGTTGGCACTCTTCTTATAGCCTAGCCCATCTTAATGTAGAGCAACAATTCTTTGTTTTTCAGCTCCTCAGAGAGTTATTTACCATGAGGAGCCATGTTGAACTTGACATGTAAGAGAGTGTGTGGCCGATAACACCAAATTTAACCCACCTGCTCCCCATTCACACCTGAGACCTTGTAGCATAAATGAGTCACATGACACCAGGGAGGGAAAATGACTAATTTGGTACAATTTGGCAATTTTCACATAGGGATGTACTCACTTTTGTTACCAGTGGCACACCACATTTACGCTGTTATACAAGTTGCTACACCGACTACTTTACATTGTATAAAAGTGTCATGTTTTCAGTGTTGTTCCATGAAAAGATATAATAAAGTACTTACAAAAATGTGTACTCACTTTTGTGATATAGTGTACATGAAAACCCCGGTGTAAGTGCTTATTGTAGAGTGCAGGATAAATGTGAGCCACACCTTGCTGCAGTCTTTCGAAGGAGGAATAAACAAAGCAACAGTAGGTAAAAAATTTGATTTATTTTTCCTCATGCGGTATAAGTGATAAGATAGCTTTATTCTTTGGGTCAGTGCAATTACAGCTATACCAGATTTATATAATTTTTTATGCTTTGCCACTTTTACACAATAACAATTTATGTGTCATGTGAGGACTTATTTTTTGCAATATGAATCAACTTTTTTTGTACCATTTTCGAGCACATAACATTTTTTAGGAGCTTTCTATTCCAATTTTTGGGAGGCAGAAAGCGCAAAAAACAGTAATTCAGGAATTGTTTTTGCGTTTCCTTTTTATGCCATTCTCCGTATGGTAAAATTGATGACAGGTTTATTCTTTAGGTCAATACGATTACAACGATACTAAATTTAAATATTTTTTTTTATGTTTTGCTGCTTTTATAGAAAAAAAAAGTTTTGCATTCCTATATTCTGAGAGTTATAGCTTTATTATTTTTATGCTAATGGAGCTGTATCATGGCTTGTTTTTTGCAGGCCCAGATGACGTTTTGAGCAATACCATTATATTTACATGCAACTTTTTGATCGCATTTTATTCCACTTTTTTTCATGGAGCTAATAAAGTGGGAACTAGGGACTGTTCCATGTTTTTATTTCTTTAATTCTCTCTTTTGATGTCTTTCAGGTGTCCATTTTTGGACTACGACAGAGTTGGTGGATTACTTCAGAATCTTCATAGCTTTTTTTTTTAATAAATTGTTGAAAGAGGGAGTCGGCGAGTGTTTTTTTTAAATATTTTTTTTGTGTGTTTTTTTTCTCTTTATACTTACCGGAATAGTAATGGGAGTGTCTGATAGATGCCTATCCCTTACTAATCGGGGGCTGATCGGGGGCAGCGGTGGATTGGGGGCACTTACCAAATGGCACTTGCAGGGATCACTCTTCTCAGCTTTCACGGATGAAGTGAAGCTGAGGGGAGTAGTCACCTACAGGTCAACGGCCCCAGATGCAAGGTGATTGGAGAGATCAGTCACAAGGCCGATCTCTCCAATCAGAGCTGGGGGCGGGTGAAACAAAGTTCACCCAGCTCCAGCCAGTGATCAGTGCTATAGCTGCACTGATTATGGCTGGATTTCAATGTTTCAGCCATTTTCAATAGCTGAAATATCACAGTGGCTGTGATTGGCTGACGAACGCCGCTCAGCCAATCACAGCCTCCGTAGCTCCGCAGGGGAGACACCACCCCTCCTGAGGTCCCCTCCTCCCCGAATCTAAGTTTTTTGCACACCGATCACAGCCACCGAGGCTTCGGGGCTGTGATTTCGCCATGACGTACTGGGTACGTCATGGGTTGTTAAGTACCAGGTTACCATGAGGTACCCAGTATGTCATGGGTCGTTAGGAGGTTAATCAACAACTATTATTTCTTCTATGTTTTTCTATTTTTTATTTTTTACCCCAAAATGCCGCCCTCCCTGACACGTGCCGCCTGGGGCGGACCGGCCCCCCCTTTTCTACGCCACTGACAGGGAGGCTGAGTGAACGTAATAGAGAGAGATAGCCAGGTGAAACAGGAGACTTGTGTGGAGAGAGACAAACTGAGAAAGGACTTGTGTCAGATGGATGTGAGTGACTAATACACTACAGAGTGAGAGGTACCTTAGCTGCAAGAAATATCATGATCGGCATATTGGAACACAAATTTCTCTCTTGAAAATTGGGGGCCCATCAGAGCCTGATGTCTGTGACCCTGGGAGAATGGGCTATGTCGTATCGACATAATCTTTATAGCTGAGGACTCTCAGGAGGAAAACAAAAGCTGTCAGTCTGATTTAACCGAGAATTGTTCATGACTGCGCATGTCAAGTGAAGTGTCAAAGAAGAACCATGCCTAGTATCTGTTGTACATAGTTGTTGCCAAGCGAAAGTTCAGTAAAAATTACATTTTTGGACTTTGGTCGCTCTGAATTCACTGTGAACCATCTGGTTCTAGCCTGCCGTATCCCATGGCAACTGGTGACCCACAGACACTTGCACTGCTTTCCCCGCCCACCGGCCTTCCTGGTGCCTGTGACTGGTTGCAGTCAGCTGACATGCTGCCACTCACTCAGGGTGGGTGCGCGTCTAACTGCAACCAATTACATGCGCCGATGGGAGGGCAAAACAATGAATATTGAATTGTCGGCTCTGGAAGGGAAAAACGTGACATGACATGAAGGAGTTTGCTGCCATGACACAGCCTCGGGTGAGTATACCGGGTGCGCTCCTATCCCCCTATCGCCTCCACAAACGTTTTTAATCTCCGAATTCTGGTCCCCATAGACTTATATGGGCACCGGAATCTGGAGTGGATCCGGATTTTTTTTTCCAATCCGGCAGTGATCCGCCGGTCTCGGATTTTGGCGGATTTGATCAACTCTATCCAGTACTCATATTCTTATCTGCTGCCATCTTTGTCGTCTATCGATGCTGCTCCCATTGGTCTTCCGCTGTGTGTGACCTGCCAGCTGCTTCAGCGCTTCATGCACCAAGACTGAAGTCACTCTTCAATGTAAGTCTATGAGAGTCTCATTCTGGCTCTCATAAACTTGCATTGAGCACTTGTAATGTAACTTCTGACTCCCAGCCAGTTATATTCACAAGACAGTGCTGCGGGACAGGAGCTGTGTCGATGAAAGTTGAAAACGGGTGAGTATAGTACTAGGAGCAAGAACCTTAGATTAAAAACACTACTCCAGTGCTGAAAAAACAAACACTGGAGAGGTGTTTTAAGCCTGGCGACTTTGTACTTTAATGTTATATTTCATGATACTGGTAAATTTTGGTGGTTATTATTTGCGCTTATTTATGAAAATATCAAATATTTGGTAAAAAATGTGAAAATTTAGCAATTTTCAAATTTTGTGTTTTTTTAATGCCCTTAAATACCACACAAAATAGTTACTAAATAACATTTGTCACTTGTCTACTATAATCACCATATTAGAAACATTTTTTTTTGTTAGAAAGTTAAAAGGCTTAAAGGTTTACCAGCAATTTCCCATTTTTCCAACAAAATTGACAGAAACAGTTTTTTTTAGGGACCACATCAAATTTGAAGTGACTTTGAGAGGCCTAGGTGACAGAAAATACCCAAAAGTGACACCATTGTAAAACCTGCACCCCTCAAAGTGCTCAAAACCACATTTAAGCAGTTTATTAACCCCTCATGTGTTTCACAGGAACTAAAGCAATGTGGAGGGAAAAAATGAAAATTTTATTTTTTCTTCACACAAAAAATGTTACTTTAGCCTTAAATTTTGATTGGGAATTGACTGAGAATCACACCAGTCAGAAATGCGTTGGATTTTGTTTTTATTCCACATGCTCTGTACGTTGTGTGCTTTGTCATGGCTTATATTTTAATCAAGATTGAATTCACTGACTTGTTTTAATATTGCTTGGATGACTTTTATCCTTTTCAAACCATTTTTTCTACTTAGTTTGGAGTTGTTCTACCGAGCACCACACAGGTGAGATGACTACATTTCTCATTCCGTATAACAGGAGAAAATGCATGTTTGCAGAGCCCATGATGTACCCATACAGTGGAAACCCTCAACATGTGACCCCATTATGGAAACTAGACCCCTCAATGAATTTAGATGTGTGGTAAGAACCTTGAACACTCAGGTGCTTCATAGAATTTTATAAAATTTCAGACACCAAAAAAAAAGCTAAATGTAGAAAGCCTAATGCAAGCTATATACCTAAGCCCATAGACATACAGCAGCAAAAGGGCACAATGTCGGATGGCGAAAGTGTTCTCTTAGGTATAACTTGCTCTTCAGTTTCTCCATTCATTCATAACACATGCTCAGTAATTCCTTTGTCTCTTCATTTACAATGTCTATCTATTTAAATCTTTGAGGGCATTGCCGACATAGTAAAAATGTTTTCACTTGCTCTTGTGACGGATGTAAAAAGCTTTATAATCCTCGTTGTGTCTTCAAAGACAGCTGTGCCTGCCAGCTCCATTTCATCCAGCTTTTGTTATCTGGGGCCCAACCTGGATCCTGACTCTGCACTTTCCAGAGCCTATGAGATAAAACATTATGGTTCTGATTCAAGACTGGCGTTGTTCATTTCGATCTTAAAGAAAGGCCGTACTGGAGTCAGAGATCCCTGAGTAAATTAAGAAGCGCACGCCTCTGAAACAATCAAGCACATCTGGAAAGTGGAATGCGTCTCCATGCATCTAGCCAAAAATCTTATTCCAGTCAGAGACTGAAGTAAGATGTGTGGAGTAAAGGAAGCCACAGTTCGTCATTTATTAGATGAACGGGTAACATCATGCCCCCGTCCCACCCATTTTTGCAGGCCTGGCCAAAACTGGTCTGAAAATACCATACATCATTAACATTTTGGCAACTCCAAGTTTCATAAAATGTTTTACCTTCTAAGGCTATGTGCGCACTAGGCCATTTTACCTACGGATTTACCCACGGTTTTGCTGCGGAAATTTCTTGAGAAATGTTTGAAATCTTTCTGCAGACATTTCCCAGCAAAACCTATGGGAAAAAAAAATAGCTGTGCGCACGCTGCGTTTTTTCTCAAGAAAATTCTTTGTGAAGATTTTCTTGAGAAAATTTCTTGAGAAAATGTGCATGTCACTTCTTTTCCGCAGGTACCTGCGGAATACCCCCGTATTTCACTCCATTCACTGTAATGTAATCGCGAAATACCGGGGGTATACCGCAGGTAGCAAATGATGTGCGGTATACCCCCGGTATAGCCGCGATTTACCTGCGGTAATGCTCATCGCTGCCTGTGGTTTTGCAGGGAATGATGTCATTATGACAGAAGAGGAAGTGGAGCAGAGTAAACACAGACGTCACACTCCCTGGACGCCGCACAGAAGCACTTCCGTGTGACCTCCAGGTGCCCGTGCAGTCTGTGTCCCGCTCCGGCCTCACGGCTGCCAGCACATCAGTGTCAGTGTGTGCCCGCAGTATCAGCAGCTTGTCACCCTGCAGCGCAGGCAGACACTGACACACAGCAGTGCGTGCAGCCTCGGGGATGACGGGCGCTGCTGTCATTACCTGCTGTGACGATCTCCTGCCTCCTGACGTCACCGCTGTCACTGCCGTCTATGCCCACGGCCCGAGACTGTCACTAGCGGTGACGTCACGGGCTCTCGCGATACTGCTGACAACGCGGCGGGCATAGAAGTCAGTGACAGCGCTGATGGCAGGACTGCAGGAGATCATCACAGCAGGTAATGATCTTATCTAACCTCCTGATGGCAGCACTCGGCATCCCCTTTATATACACCAAGAAGAAAAAAACGAGTCTCAAATGCAATCACATATTTTTTTGCAAAATGTATCAAAAAAGTTTTTATTATTATTAGAATAGAAGGAAATTTTACAAACATTAAAAGCACAAGTACGGTCTCAAGCAAAAGGTCATGACCCAGGAACAACAGGTTCACACACCATGCTGCAGAAAAAAACGTGCAAATTATGGGAAAATCATAAATCTCATGCCATTTTCAACATAAGCCGGGCTTTCAACTATATAAATTTAAGTCTAGGGCTATTTAAACATTAGATGTGCAGAAAATAAATAAATATTGACCAGTATGTCTAATTTTTCTATATCTCTCTTGCACATACAAGGGTTAATCCACCATTTTATTCTAGTTTATTCAGTCTGTTCTGTGGATATATATATGCACAAACATGTGTTAACAATCAGCAAGCTGTCTCCTACACACACACAAGGGTTAATCCACCATTTTGTTTTACTTTACTCAGACTAGTCTGTAGGTGAATATGCACCTGTGTGTTTGGCAGACAGCAATAGTATCCTCTGTAAATTAATAGCTATTGATGTTAGCTCAAGTCACTGCATTACTCTCCGAGTCCCAGCCAATGGGGAACCTTCTGGTACTGGGACAGTGACTATGGTATGGATCGTCGTGGGACCCCCCCCCCCTTATTGGATTACGCCGGACCCGGATTTGATTGTTCTTGTCAATAAATTGGTGAAAGAGGGAATGTGGGGAGTGTTATTTCAAATAAAACTTTTGTTGTCTATTTTTTATTTCTTACTGACTGGGTTGGTGATGTCGGGTATCTGATAGATGCGTGACATCACTAACCCCAGGGCTTGATGCCAGGTGACATTACACATCTGACATCAACCCCATATATTACCCCGTTTGCCACTGAACCAGGGCAACGGGATGAGTTGGGGCGAAGCGCCAGGATTGGCACGTCTAATGGATGCGCCACTTCTGGGGCAGCTGCGGCCTGCTATTTTTAGGTTGGGGAGTGTCCAATAACTGTGGACCTCCCTAGTCTGAGAATATCAGACCCCAGCTGTCCGCTTTACCTTGGCTGGTGATCCAATATGGGGGGGACCAGGGCCGTATTTGCCATTAGGCACTTGAGGGCACGTGCCTGGGGCGGCGCCTTCCAGGGGAGCGGCGCCCAGACCAAAACTTTAAATTTTATTTTATTTATTTTTTTTTTTTTAAATCTTCCTCCCTCCTCCAAACTCTTTATTAAATCCGGCGCCTTTTTGGAGGAGGGAGGGGGCGCCGCAGTCATTTATAGTCGCGTCTATAACACGCGACTATAAATGAAACTGTGAGCGTGCCGGCACTTACTTCCGGGGTCAGAGGAGCTGGAATCAGCTCCCCGCCCCGACGTGCTGCCGTGCGCTCACTGTGCAGAGGTCACAGCAGCGTGAGGCCGCGCAGAGGAGGACGGGAGCCGCCGCCGGAGATGGAACCGCCGCCGAGCAAGATGTCAGATGCCGCCACCGCCACCACCACCTCCACCGTGGAGAACGGGAGATGCAGCCTGGAGCAGGTAAGCTCTTTACAGCCGAAGACAGCGCTGAACAAGCAACCCGGGGGGGGGCGCAACATGGAGGATGGGGGGAATGGAACATGATATGGGGGCGCAACATGGAGGATGGGGGGGTGGAACATGATATGTGGGCGCAACATGGAGGATGGGGGGATGGAACATGATATGGGGGCGCAACATGGAGGATGGGGGGGATGGAACATGATATGGGGGCGCAACATGGAGGATGGGGGGATGGAACATGATATGGGGGCGCAACATGGAGGATGGGGGGATGGAACATGATATAGGGGCGCAACATGGAGGATGGGGGGATGGAACATGATATGCGGGCGCAACATGGAGGATGGGGGGATGGAACATGATATGGGGCGCAACATGGAGGATGGGGGGGATGGAACATGATATGGGGGCGCAACATGGAGGATGGGGGGGATGAAGCATGATGTGGGGGCACAACATGGAGGATGGGGGGGATGAAGCATGATGTGGGGGCACAACATGGAGGATAGGGGGGGATGAAGCATGATGTGGGGGAACAACATGGAGGATGGGGGGGGATGAAGCATGATGTGAGGGCACAACATGGAGGATGGGGGGGATGAAGCATGATGTGGGGGCACAACATGGAGGATGGGGGGATGGAACATGATATGGGGCGCAACATGGAGGATGGGGGGGATGATGGAGGATGGGGGGGATGAAGGAGGATGGGGGGATGAAGGAGGATGTGGGGGCGCAACATGGAGGATGGGGGGGATGAAGCATGATGTGGGGGCGCAACATGGAGGATGGGGGGGATGAAGCATGATGTGGGGGCGCAACATGGAGGATGGGGGGGATGGAACATGATATGGGGGCGCAACATGGAGGATGGGGGGTATGGAACATAATATGGGGGCGCAACATGGAGGATGGGGGGGATGGAACATGATATGGGGGCGCAACATGGAGGATGGGGGGGACGAAGCATGATGTGGGGGCGCAACATGGAGGATGGGGGGGACGAAGCATGATGTGGGGGCGCAACATGGAGGATGGGGGGGATGAAGCATGATGTGGGGGCGCAACATGGAGGATGGGGGGGATGAAGCATGATGTGGGGGCACAACATGGAGGATAGGGGGATGAAGCATGATGTGGGGGCACAACATGGAGGATGGGGGGGATGAAGCATGATGTGGGGGCACAACATGGAGGATGGGGATGATGAAGCATGATGTGGGGGCACAACATGGAGGATGGGGGGGATGAAGCATGATGTGGGGGCACAACCTGGAGGATGGGGGGGATGAAGCATGATGTGGGGGCACAACATGGAGGATGGGGGGGGATGAAGCATGATGTGGGGGCACAACGTGGAGGATGAAGCATGATGTGGGTGTGCAAAATGGAGGATGGAGCATGATGGGGGTGCGCAGCATGGGGGATGGAGCAGAATGGGAAAATGGGGGGGGGGAGGGAAAATGAGGGTGGTGGACAGTATAGCGAATGGGAGTTGCAGGATGGAGAATGGGAGGCATGGTATGGAGAATGGGGTAGCATGGGGGGAGGCATGGTATGGAGAATGGGGTAGCATGGGGGGAGGCATGGTATGGAGAATGGGGTAGCATGGAGGGAGGCATGGTATTGAGAATGGGGTAGCATGGGGGGAGGCATGGTATGAAGAATGGGGAAGCATGGGGGGTGCTCGGTATGGAAGGGGAACCATGGTGGGCTTGGTATGGAGGGGGCTTGATATGGAGACGGGGCAGCATGGGGAGCGCTCAGTTAGGAGCCTGGGAGGGCTCGGTATACAGAATGTGAAGCAGAAGGTTCATTAGAGTGTGGATAGCATGAGGGGGGCAGTGAAGTGGGGGCTGCATGGAGAGGTGGGGACAGTGGAGGTCATAGTTCATAAGTGAGGAAGGTCTGGAGGGTATAATTCAGTGGGGAGGACAGTGGGGGGTTTTCATTTGAGGGGGCAGTGTAGTGGAAATGTTATAGGAGAGAATGTGGAGGCTGTATACTATAAGTGACACGGTGTGAGGTCATTTTTTGTGCTGTGAGCTCAGTGATGGGCAATTATTTATTCTTGGGCACAGCCTTGGGCTTACTTAGGGTGGTTACTCTTTAGAGAGGGGAATTATGAGTCTCACCAGGTGTTTGCCACCTAATTTGAGAGCAGCATAATGTAGGGGCAGAGATCCTGATTCCAGTGTTGTCACTTACTGGTCTGCTTAGTGTAGTTTTGATAAAATCACTGTTTAATCAGCAGTAGTTATCATTACAGGACTACTTGGTGTGCTGCAGAAATAAGGAGAAACAGAAGTCTTTAAATTTGCCTAAGTATCTGTATATCCTATGGTCAATAATTAGCGATAATAAACGCTACAGTGCACAAAAAAAGTTTTATTAGACACAAGGTACATGGGGTATAGAATGTAATAAAACACAGGACAGGATGTGACAATGACAGGCCACATGCAGGGTCATTCATATACTGTGTCCCTGATATACAAATGCTGAGTGCTAGAACCAAGCTTATACATGAAACACCGACCAGCCCTTACTTACAGCAGTGACTGACCAGAGTCAGATAATCACAGGCTAGAAAAACAGTGAGCCATGGAGAACCACAACAGCACTGGCTAGCAGTACAGGGAGCGTACCAACAGGGGGAGATCGCAGTACAGGGAGCGTACCAACAGGGGGAGATCGCAGTACAGGGAGCTTACCAACAGGGGGAGATCGCAGTACAGGGAGCGTACCAACAGGGGGAGATCGCAGTACAGGGAGCGTACCAACAGGGGGAGATCGCAGTACAGGGAGCGTACCAACAGGGGGAGATCGCAGTACAGGGAGCGTACCAACAGGGGGAGATCACAGTACAGGGAGCGTACCAACTGGGGGAGATCGCATGTGGCGCAGTACAGGAGCTTACCAACAGGGGGAGATCGCATGTGGCCCCACATGGGGATTATTCGCCTGTCATTGTCAAATCCTGTCCTGTGTTTTATTATATTCTATACCCCATGCACCTTGTGTCTAATAAACGCTATAGTGCACATAAAAAGTTTTATTATCGCTAATTATTGACCATGGGATATACAGATACTTAGGCAAATTTAAAGACTTCTGTTTCTTCTTATTTGTGCATACCTATTGAAGTTGTTGCCTTTCACTCCTAATGAAGCCCATATACACTGCTCTGTTTTCCTTAATCTTGGCGTGCTGCAGGTAGTCCAGCATATTCATGAGCTCTGTATAACTGCAAGATCTGCAGCAGAGAAAATGACAGCAAACAGCTCAGTAAGTGACACATTGCTGGAATCAGTCAATGCTTTAAAGGGGTTTTCTCACATTGGAAACTTACCCCCTATCCTTGGGATGGGGAATAACTTTCCAATCGCTGGGGGTCCGACTACCGTGGACCCGAGTTTTTCCAAGAACCAGAACATGCAGACAGAATGGATTCCGGGAGTAAAATTTCATAGTCCTGTCTCCTGAGCTGTGCACTTAAGAGGTCTTTTGAGCAATTGGGGGGGTCTCAAGTCCCAAGTCCCAAGTGTTTGTGTTCTTTATTAGAGCCGCTGCTGGACATCTCCGGCAGCAGCTTATCATTTAGAGGATAATAGGATCTACACTCTGTAATCGGACATGCTGGATCCTTATTCCCCCCCCCGACAATCAGAATTGAGAGCCCCCATACACATTGGACTGTCAGCAGAACCTGTCGATATTGGCGGGTTTAGACAACTTTAGGTTAATGTGTATGCAGGTGTTAACTACTATCTGAAGGCTCTGGGCTCTATCAGGGAATGTGCACACGTCTTGTAGATGTCTGTGAACCCCCGGAATTATTCAGACAGAATACGCTTCAGGACAGTCATCATTTTATCCTGTAGCAAATATATATATATTTTTTTTTTTTTGCTGTTGCTTCTTGGTTGTTTTTTCCAACATCTTTTAGCTACTGGATTTTACTTATATTTTTTAAATGAAGTAGTAAGCGGCATCCAAGAAGCAGGCGCCATATAATGGACTGGTCACTGTCAGCCGCTTCATGTCTGAGGAAACCTGACGCGCTTAAAAAAACTCCAAAGACTGAACATATGGACAGCAAGTCGTTTACATTGCAGTGTATGAGTTCATTTCTTTAATATTTAGAGTTTGGGGTTTTTGGGCGGGTTACAGCGCGGATCTGTCTGAAAACAAAATACTGTGTGCACATACCCTTAATCTGATTGATCAGAAGGGGGCGCCACCACTGACAGTGCCTAGGGCAGCAAAAAACCCAAATACGGCCCTGGGGGGGACCCCACGTTTTTTGTTTTAAATTATTTATTTAATGTAAAATAACAGCGTGGGGTGCCCTCTGTTTTGGATTACCAGCCAAGGTGAAGCTGCCAGCTGTGGTCTGCAGGCTGCAGCCGTCTGCTTTACCCTAGCTGGGTACAAAAGATGGGGGGACCTCACGTCATTTTTTTTTAATTATTTATTTTTTGGCTAAATACAAGGCTAAGCACCCTTTAGTGCCACATGAAAGTCACTAAAGGGTGCCAGATTAGAATATGCAGGGGGGTGGGACATTATATAGGTCTTTCTCATCTATCTATCTATCTATTCATCTATCCATCTTTCCCTCTATCCATTATCTGTCTATCTATCGATTATCTATCTATTATCTATATTATTTATTGCAGTTCAGCATAAAAAAACGCAGGGACCAACCTGCAAAAAAAACGCAGCAAAACCGCGGCAAAATTGCAGCAAAAACGCATGCGTTTTTCCTGCGGTTTTGGTGCGGTAATCTTCAACTCCCAGAAGTTTCTCAAGAAATTTTCTTCAGAAAAATCACTTTTCTAGTGCGCACATAGCCTAAAGCATTTTTTGAAAGAATTCTGGCAAAATCGCTATATTGAATCGGGGTTAATATTGTTAAAAATGCATGTGTTGTTTATTATTTGTTTAAGGTGCTAGCTTATATAATGCCAACATATTCCGCAGAGTTGCCATACCTCCCTGTTCTCATTGCTACTCACTATTTAAAGTTCATATGTCTTTGGAGTTTGGGAAGAAATAAAAGTACTTAAAACCCACTCAATTTTGGGAGGACACTCAATGTAGATGTTTCGCTTCGTCAGAATTGAACCCAGCACTGTAACACAACAAGGCAAAAGGATCATGTACACACAAAGGCACAGTGCAAGTGTAAGGTACTCAAAATTAGAGCACAAAATATAAACATAAAGTGATGTCATAGATAACACCGATAAAGTGATACAAAAAGAGTACGGCACTCAAAATTGATGCTAGAGTGAGTATTTTAATTGTGGTCCAAATAAATGGTGATTGGTGATGGAGATCACAAAGGAGAAAAGGCGCCATTTCCATTGCGATCTCCATCGCCGATCACATACGCTCTGCCTACACTCCATACACTAATGTGGTTCAGATTTTTGCATTATCAAAACCCTTACTTAACTGCGTATCCTGAATGGATTGATTCTCTACCCATTGTCACAGTTTTCCTGACAGTGTACATTTGATAAAGGTCATTTTTGAGCCGAAACGTCACATTTTGTGCACTCTTTATTTGGACCACCATTAAAATACTCACCTTAGCATCACTTTTGCGTTCTGGATTCTTTATGTATTATCTATTCTACCTATAAAGTGATGCCGCAGCAGGGTTGCTACAGTAACTTAACTTATTATTTTCTGGAGAGCTTGTCAAAAAATCACGGATATAATTTTCTATGCATATTGTGTACTGTAGGATATTGTGAAAACCTGCTGACAGGCAGCACTCAGAGGGTTAAGTTTCCCCTGTGCAGTCAGCCAATGACCGCAGTGGTATGAGTCCCATGCAAGGGGAGGAGCTAACTCCGACTACACGTGGAAGGATAGGGTCGGTTGGGAGGCGACAGTTGTGAGGAAAAAGAGAGAGTTGACATCCTCCATTTTGTGAGGATTTTCTAACTGACCCGGAGAAGAAAAGCTTCTCCTCAGAGGTCTGCCTGTCTGCTGTGGTTGAATCTACAACAGTATGTGTGGAAAACACTGACCATCTATCACCTGTAAATAGTTATCTATATTGTTATCACCAGTAAAGAGACTGTTCATTACCAAAGAAGAGTTGTTTTATGATTAAAGATTAACAACAAGAATAACAACTATTACCACCATCAGACTCTACCGTGTCCCACACGAGGTTACCACAATGTTACTCAACCAGTTTTTTTTCAAGGGACAAGAAACAAAGGGACACCGGAATAAGGAACTTAGCCAGAGAGCTCATTCAGACGTCACTTTTTCTTGTACAAAGTGTTTTTCACAAATGGCACTCATAGCTACAATAGTGAATGAGGCTTGTTCACGTCTGAATCTAGCAGGGAAATCTCTGTCCGATATTGATCCAAGAGTGGAATGAAAATCATCAATGCAAATCTATGGATCTGTAAAAAAATGGGACAGCACTCCAATGCCATCCAAGTGCAGTCTGATTTTCATGAACTGCTAGATAGGAAAAGAATAAAAAAATCATGTATGAGAAAATGTGATGACATTTGTGCTAAACTTAGTCCATACACTAATGGCAATAGGATGAAACTTTGTGATAAATCTGTTGCCTTTTCAATCTGATCATAAATAATACATTTAATAAGTGAAATCTTATGTTGTGCCACCTCAAAGAAGGATTACAATTTGGTGAGGCACCACTTCCTTCTATATTAATACAATCACACTTGCCGTATTAGTGTAAATATCTGCATCTAAACAACGGTGCAAACGCCTGAAGTCTAGAGCTTGGGGGCTTTTGGGCAAATTTGCCATATACCTAGTATATTCCTTCTTAGATTTATATAATAGCAATATACGCTGCCTTTGACAAGCAGAGGTATGACAATAGGGGCTGTGTCCCTTTGTTGGCTTAATAAATATAGTTTGTGAAGAGAAGTCTGAGCTTTATTTAGCTTGTAACAGTGAGAAGAAAGAACAGGTTCAGCTATAACAATGCAATGATACCTCGGGGCCACCATGCAACCACAGCAACAGCTGCCCTCATGTCATGAATCCAGAAAAGAACAAACTCATGAAAGAGCTCTGATGTGGAGGCATTGTTACAATATGCATTGTATTGTGCTGGGATTCCTTTATGTTGGTGACCTTAAGAATGGTAACAATACATTTTAGAGCCTTCCTGTATAAACCAACTTGAAAATTGAAATATGAGATCAATGTAGCTATTGATATATATTTTAATTATCAGGGATGGACACTGACAGCTTAGGGCCCCCGTCCCTGGGCCCCCCTCATTTTATTGTGACAAAGCTACAAATCTAGATATTTATGTATATGTGTCTATACAGTCATGGCCAAAAGTTTTGAGAATGCTACAAATATTAATTTTTACAAAGTCTACTGCTTAAGTTTTTCTAATGGCAATTTGCATATACTCCAGAATGTCATAAAGAGTGATCAGCTTAACAGCAATTACTTGCAAAGTCAATATTGGCTAAGAAAATGAACTTTAACCCCCAAAACACATTTCAACATCATTGCATTCCTGGCTTAAAAGGAGCAGCTAACATTGTTTTAGTGATTGTTCCATTAACACAGGTGTGGGTGTTGATGAGGACAGGGCTGGCGATCAATCAGTCATCATTAAGTAAGAATGACACCACTGGACACTTTAAAAGGAGGCTGGTGCTTGGTATCATTGTTTCTCTTCAGTTAACCATGGTTATCTCTAAAGAAACACGTGCAGCCATCATTGCTCTGCACAAAAATGGCCTAACAGGGAAGAGTATTGCAGCTACTAAGATTGCACCTCAGTCAACAATCTATCGCATCATCAAGAACTTCAAGGAGAGAGCTTCCATTGTTGCCAAAAAGGCTCCAGGGCGCCCAAGAAGGACCAGCAAACGCCAGGACCGTATCTTAAAACTGTTTCAGTTGCGGGATCGGACTACCAGCAGTGCCGAGCTAGCTCAGCAATGGCAGCAGGCTGGTGTGAGTGCTTCTGCACACACTGTGAGGCGGAGACTGCTTGAGCAAGGCCTGGTTTCAAGGAGGGCAGCAAAGAAGCCCCTTCTCTCCAGAAAAAACATCAGGGACCAACTGATATTCTGCAAAAGGTACTGGGAGTGGACTGCTGAGGACTGGGGTAAAGTCATTTTCTCAGATGAATCCCCGTTTCGATTGTTTGGGACATCTGGAAAACAGCTTATTAGGAGAAGTAGAGGTGAGCGCTACCACCAGTCTTGTCTCATGCCAACTGTTAAGCATCCTGAAACGATTCATGTGTGGGGTTGCTTCTCAGCTAAGGGAATCGGCTCACTCACAGTCTTGTCTTAAAACACAGCCATGAATAAAGCATGGTACCAGAATGTCCTCCATGAGCAACTTCTCCCAGCTGTCCAAGAGCATTTTGGCGCCCAACAATGCCTTTTCCAGCATGATGGAGCACCTTGCCATAATGCAAAGGTGATCACTAATTGGCTCATGGAACAAAACAGAGATTTTGGGTCCATGGCCTGGAAACTCCCCAGATCTTAATCCCATTGAGAACTTGTGGGCAATCATCAAGAGACGGGTGGACAAACAAAAACCAACAAATTCTGACAAAATGCAAGCATTGCTTATGCAAGAATGGACAGCTATCAGTCAGGATTTGGTCCAGAAGTTGATTGAGAGCATGCCAGGGAGAATTGCAGAGGTCCTGAAGAAGAAGGGTCAACACTGCAAATATTGACTTGCTGCATTAACTCATTCTAACTGTCAATATAACCTTTTGGTACTCATAATATGATTGCAATTATATTTCTGTATGTGATGTAAACATCAGACAAACACAATTAAAAACCAGAGGGCAACAGATCATGTGAAAATATAATTTTGGTGTCATTCTCAAAACTTTTGGCCATGACTGTACATATTGTAAAAATGCAGAGGGTAAAACATCAATGCTCTGATGAGTTGGTGCATTTTCCTTCTCTCAAAGCATTTATTTATAGTTTTGTACAAAATATCAGTTAATGATGAAAGTTCTGTCAATAGCTACTGTATTAGAAGTAAATGATTGCGTGTCTGTGAACAGTGGGGACTTTTATCTTTTTGGTCTGTTGATTAAGTTTTTTTATTTTTTTATTTATTTATCTCCCTGTAGCCCCTCTTTTATAGTTATTGGGATGGTGCAGGGTGCTGTAACAGTCACCGCTCACTGTATAGTAAGTATAGCTGTAATCACTCCCTGGCACAATGATTGACAGCCAACTCTGCACATACATATTGTGATGGGGTTACTCGCTCAGCTTGTTCCTTCAGGTAATGACAGGAACACTTTTTACTTAAAAAGTCCAGCAGTTTTATTCAACAAAACCTATACTTCTTTCCAGGAACATAACACAAGCCCTCTTATAGCTTCAAAAAGCATAGACAATATGTTACCCTTCATTTCACTTGCGGTACACCGCACCTTAGAAGTATCCCTAGAGTATTCAGCAGCCTCCACACACTGACCCCGGTCTGGACAAGCGAAACCTCTCTCTATCTCACTGATGTTTCTTCCAGAGCTATAACACCCTCCACAAATTGACCATGTGTCAAACAAACAGACACCATTATAACATATGAGTTGCACCCATGGGTGGAGGTATGTGGAATGAACAGGTGGCATGGTGGCTCAGTGGTTAGCAATGCAGTCTTGCAGCGCTGGGGTCCTGGGTTCAAATCCTACCAAGGACACCATCTGCAAGGAGTTTGTATGTTCTCCCCGTGTTTGTGTGGGTTTCCTCCGGGTTCTCCGGTTTCCTCCCACACTCCAAAGACATACAGATAGGGACTCTAGATTGTGAGCCCCAATGGGGACAGTGTTGCCAATGTATGTAAAGCGCTATGGAATTAATAGCGCTATATAAATGAATACAATTATTATTAATTGAGAAGAGAATACAGTGTGCTCTATATGTAGTAGATAGAAATTGTAACTGCTCCCTGCACTGCCCCTATGGCTGGAAGGACTGTCTGCAGAGAGAATAAAACTTGATATTTTCCCTGTAGCCACTGTTCCAGTATGTCAGCCATTTTAATATATATATTTGCAGATTACATCTATATCTGCAGGTATATAGGGCTTTTGAGGTTTCATTTTAAACATATCAGCAATTTATTTGGTATAAAAAGGGAAACTTGGATGAGCCTGTTCTTTACCAATCAGCTATGTTTTACATATTCTCAGGTTAAACATTTGCTGTTGACAATAGCTACAAAGTTAATATTTTTTTTATACTATAACAGAACGTAATAAACTAGAACAAATAATTAATTCCATCACCTCTGCTCTGTTTCCGGGCGTGCAAAAAGTTAACTTCATTATTGAAGAATATTCATTATATAGCTACCTGAGGAGGCCAAACTCTTTTTATCTCTAGCCATAGATCTTGTCACTCAGGAGTCCACATAAACCAGCCATCCTCTGATCAAATAGTCATGACAGTCACATCACAATGACCTCAGCGGTGATATGTTGGCCACATATAATCTAAGACTGGAGGCACTGCTATAGGGTCGTACAGGCTTGGAACCAAAGTCTGCAGTCATCAACACTGTCTCAATTCACTGGAATTGCCAGTGTATGTGGGTAGTCACTTGACTACATAAATATACACGATTTGCACGTTTGCAGTCACGTGCTACTTGGACAAGCTTGACGTCTCAATAGAAGTGACATAAAAGAAGCCGCACACTTCTAGCTGGTATGTTGGTATGTGATTGCAAGTAGGCAAATTGCGTTCATGTGGTCTCGTCCGCCCTCTCGCACCATCAATACCAAAGAATTGTAACATGTGCACACAAGATACTATCATGATTCAGTAGTTTGATGTCATAAACGGTGAGGGCAGACTTTCGTTCCAAGTCTAGGCTACCCCTTAACAATTAATACACAAAAGAAAATTTGGCACTTTTCAAAAATGCCTATTTTATCTGCTTCCAGATTACCTAGAGACTTTAAAATATTTGGGCTCAATGCATAGGAGCGCAGCTACACGAAGCAGGGCTTTGGAAGAGGTCTCTGATAGTTAGGGGTACTTTGCACGCTGTGACATCGCTACTGCGATATCGTCGTGGTCAAATCGAAAGTGACGCACATCCGGCACCGGTAACGACGTTGCAACGTGTAAAGCCTAGATGCGCCGATAAACGATTGCAAAAGCGTCGAAAATCGGTGATCTGTGTAGCATCGGTCATTTTCATAATGTCGCACCAATAGGTGATACAATGTTGTTCCTCATTCCTGCGGCAGCACACATTGTGGTGTGTGAAGCCGCAGGAGCGAGGAACATCTCCTTACCTGCCTCCACCGGCTATGCGGAAGGAAGGAGGTGGGCGGGATGTTTACGTCCCGCTCATCTCCACCCCTCCGCTTCTATTGGCCGCCTGCCGTGTACCGTCGCTGTGACGCCGCACGACCTGCCCCCTTAGGAAGGAGGCGGGTCGCCGGCCAGAGCGATGACGCAGGGCAGGTAAGTGCGTGTGAAGCTGCCATAGCGATAATGTTCGCTACGGCAGCTATCACAAGATATCGCATGTGCGACGGGGTCGGGTACTATCGCGCTCGGCATCGCTAGCCGATGCTAGCGATGTCGCAACGTGAAAAGTACCCCTTAGAGTCCCTGTAATGAAAGTGTAAAGGAGAAAAGCTTCACCAACGTTGAAGAGGAGTTCTGATATTAATTATTGTCAAACTAGACTACTAATAATTAACATCAAATATTAAATGCACCTTAATGCTTTCCTGTTCCTATTGCTATATAAATATTATAGTATATGATTTGTAAGTAAGAACGGAAAATAACTAAGACAAAACTGTATATTAAAAATGAATATTTATTAGACATCGAAAAGTCGACAATTAACGATTCTACTCACTACACAAACACAGTAATTGCATGATAATACAAATATTATTTGCTAATAAAATTACCCACTCACATTACCTAAAACACACACAGAATTAGCAGCCCACTCACCTAACACGCGCTATACATACAGAGGAGATCAAAATTAGAGAACAATGTATGATCAGTTGCTTTTTTTTCCAGAAATAATGTAATCTACATTAATCAACATGTGAAGGTTTTTTGTAAGGGGTACACTATGCCACTAGAAGAGTGTTTTACATAAGATCCAAAGTTTATCAACATAAAACCTGTATTTTGCCCAAAACATGATGATCATAATTATAGAACAACAATGACTGTAGCCACAGAGAAAAATTCGAAGTAAATTTTCTGTAGGTAACAACATTCACCAATCAGTAGGAAATATACAGGCTGCCACTGTGAATGACTTCAGCACATCTGCAGCCTCAGGACATCACTAGTCTCTCACACTGCTCTGGTGTAATTTTGGTCCTTTCTTCTTTCAGTCTCTTCCACAGTTATTTGACTGTTGTGGGTTTCTTGGCCACAACTTTGTCAGCAAGGATTTTCCAGAGGTTTCCTATTGGGTTTAGATCAGGACTCTGGGCTGGCCATTTCATTGTTTCAATGTTTTCTGTTTCAAGGAACTGCTTTACCCTTTTTGCTGTGTGACAGGGGACATTGTCCTGCATGAATATTGCTGGCTGCTTGAGTGATGAACACAAGTAAGGAACCATGTGTTGTTGAAGAAGGTTCTGATACACACTCTAATTACACAGTGTTCTCTAATTTTGATCTCCAGCATCACTATTTGTATATCAGAAGTTCCATACTACAGTAACAAAGCATGTCTGCTGGGGGCAAGGTACTCCCTGAACAAAGGAAGTGTACAGGAATGGGACAGTTGTTAATAAACCTGTTAGTTGCTGCCCACTGTTCCAATTTGTTTAGATCTTTTTGAACCCTCTCTCTCTCTCTCTCTCTCTTCTCTAGTACTAGCTATCCCTCTTAGCTTTGTGTTTTCAGCAAATTTAATCAGTTTACCCTCAATTCCTTCATCTAAATCATTGATAAAGCTGTTGAACAACACAGGTCCCAAGAGAGAGCCCTGTTGTACTCTCCTTGAGATATTCTTCCAACCAGATGTGCAGCCATTTATTACCACTCTTCGGGTTGGATCACTAAGCCAGATATGAATCCACTTAGTATTTGCCTTGTCCAATCCGTACTTGGTAATTTTTTCAATAAGGATGGTATGAGATACTTTGTCAAATGCTTTGCTGAAGTCAAGATATATTATATCTTCTGCATTTCCCTGATCCACCCAGTCAGTGATTCTGTCACTGAAGAAAATTAAGTTAGTTTGACATGACTTATTAGTCAAAAACCCATGCTTGCTTTGGTTAATCTCTTCATTCTCATCCAAACCATTGCATACATGTTGTTTAATAATTTGTTCAAAGATCTTTTCTGGTATAGAAGTCAGGCTCACAGCTCTATAGTTCGCTGGGTCTACTTTCTTCCCCTTTTTGAAGATGGGGACAACATTTGCAATTCTTCAGTTTTCTGGCACCTGTTTTCCAAGAATTTTCAAAGATTATGGAGAGTGGTTCAGAAATGTCATCTATCTCCATCCCTACCCTTGGGTGTAATTCATCTGGACCTGGAGACACGAATGCATTTATGTTAGCGAAGTATTCCCTCACTATCCCTGGATTCTTCTATTCCTTCAAAGGTACAGTGAAGATCAGTTGATGTTAAATTAATTTTCTGCGAGAAAACAGATGCAAAATAGAAATTTAAAAATGTGGTCTTCTCTACACCATTTTTTACTTGGTTTTCTGCCAGGAGATGTAGGTCTGTAAACTCAGTGACCTCACCTGAGGTCACTGACTTTAATGAGGTCACCTGAGGTCAATTTACTTGCAATCAAAGCTGGAGTACTATGGGAACCTCCAGCTATGACGACAAATAAACTGAGTGACGTCACCACTCATAGCTGTGGCTCAGTCTCTGCCTGAAGCCCACAGCATGCGGTCATTTTCTGTGCCCACGCACTGTGTCTTCAGTGTATATGTGTGGAAGGATGGGTCTCATGCTTATCACCATTCAAGAGGCAGATGTTTTTAATCCATTATTATTTATTCAAAATGCAGATACAGGTCTACGCATTTCAAGGGTCTCAACCCCCTTCCTCAGGACAATTTTGAATGACAGGATAATGATAATGTTCATTCTTTCTTGCATTTTTGTCAACATTTGTCACCCATTGAAATCAATGAGGGCATAAAAAATGCAAGGAAAAATGCATGCTATCAAATTGATGCATTTGGCATTTATTTTGCATGCGTTTTACCTTTTGTCAACAAAACTGGAGTGATTTTGGCATGCCGGTGTCCGTGTGTCAGTGTCCATGTAGGTGTCAATGGCCGTGTCAGTGCCAGTGTCGGTGCCCCTGTCAGTATCTCTGTCTCTCTTGCGCTCTCTCTCTTTCTCCCCAAGTAGTACATACTTACCGCTCACCGGCTGTCACACTGCTTCTGCAGCCTATCATCTTCTTCCGAACCGCTCATTAGCCTCATACATATTGACTCCTACCACCATCTGTGATTGGTTGCAATCAGACGAGCCCCATGCTGAGTGACAGCTGTGGACAGAGCCACAGCGACCAGAATGAACTGGGGTGAACCCCTGACGTCACAGCTACGGGTCCCCCAGTATGGCGGGTGTTGCAGCAATGACGTCACGGGTTTACTGCGGTTCAGGCTGCTACTGAAGTGAGCCGTGTGATCAGCGGTGCCGTCACTCACTTGAGTCCTCCAGCTGCGGCTCAATTCAGTCGCGGCCTAATGTGCGCTCACAGGTAAAGGACTCGAGCTGTGACAGCAAACACCTGAGTGACAGCACCGCTGATCGCGCGGCTCACTTCAGTCACTCGGGTAGTTTTCTGTGACAGCTGGAGGACTCCAGCTGTGGATCACATCGCTCTACAGCTGGAGTCCTCCAGCTGTCACAGCAAACCACCCGAGTGACTTAAGTGAGCCGAGCGATCAGCGGTGCTGTCACTCAGGTGTTTGCTGTCACAGCTCGAGTCCTCCACCACTGATAGAGTAACTCTCTTCAGTGCTGTACGATGTAGACACGCTCACCGGTGGCTGTGATTGGTTGCAGTCAGACAGCTGTCACACAATGAAGGGAATAGCACGATCAGCTGTATTCAGCGTTGTCCGCGAGTAACCTCAGTGGCAGCTCAGCTGATCGCGCTATTCCCTTCATTAGCTGCGTGGAGCGGACAGGAGCGGCGGTGTCTTCTGCAGCTCTGGTCACCTTCATGCAGCAGAGCTGGATGCGACGCTGCACCATCCTGGAGTACGCCGGACATGGAGGGCTTTTTCGGGCTTATTAAATTGGTGAACCAGGGTATATGTTTGTGGTTTTTTTTCTAATAAAGGATTGTTCGGGTGTGTGTGTTTATTTACTGTAATTTACAGATTAATCATGGAAGGTATCTCGGGGAGACGCCTGACATGATTAATCTAGAACTTATTGGCAGCTATGGGCTGCCAAAAACTCCTTATTACCCCGATTTGCCAACGCACCAGGGCAAATCGGGAAGAGCCGGGTACAGTCCCAGAACTGTCGCATATAATGTATGCGGCAATTCTGGGCGGCTGCTGACTGATATTGTTAGGCTGGGGGGCTCCTCATAACGTGGGGCTCCCCATCCTGAGAATACCAGCCTTCAGCTGTATGGCTTTATCTGGCTGGTATTAAAATTGGGGGGGACCGCACGCCGGTTTTTTTAATTAATTATTTATTTATTTTACTGCACAGTATAGACACGCCCACCGGCTGCTGTGATTGGGTGCAGTGAGACAGCTGTCACTCAGGGTGGGGGCGTGTCTGACTGCAACCAATCACAGGCGTCTGTGGGTGGGGAAAGCAGGGAATACGAGATTGATGAATGAGCGGCCGGCATATTCAAAGTAATTGTTGCCGCGTATTCTCTGCACAGCTGTTCCTCGCCGTGCTGATGATCGGGGAGCGGTAAGTATGAGAGAGGGCTGCTCACTTCAGTCACTCGGGGGATTAGCGGTCACTGGTGAATCCTTCACAGGTGACCGCTAATCAGTACGCGGCACACAGACAGAGCCGCGGCATGACAATGAAGTCGGGTGAAGTTCACCCGAGTTCATTCTCATTGCGCAACTCTGTCTGCTGTCAGCCGACATGTATCAACGACATTGTGCAACACACAAACGGACATTCCACACGGACATTCCACGTACACATACACGGGCATTTTAGACACAAACATGGACATTTTACACGTACACATGGCTCGCATACGCCATCACACGGATGCCATACGTACCGGAGAAACGCCCCAAAAAAATGGAACACGGACCCGAAAAACGGACCGTGTCACATGGACGTTTTTTTTGCGGAAGTGTGTTTTAGGCCTCACAAGGTGCAGTTTTGGTTGCTGTTTGTGTGCAGAAAAAACTGCAGAGTGCGCATGTAGCCATAAAGTGACACTGGTCAGAATTGAAAAAATTGGCCCGATCAGGAAGGTGAAAACAGGCTGGCTGGTAAAGGGGTTAATGTTTTTTTTTTCTTTCTCTTTAGTTGCATTGAAGTTCTCACATCAGAGTGCCCTGCATTGTCATGAAATCTTCACGAGGTGGGTGAAAATTGTTGTTACACAAATGGCCCCTATACATAGGCTTGTAATGACATTGCTACATAGTTCATCTTCTATCAGTTATGTTAATCTATACCTAATCCTTCATTAGATATGGCTTTCCCACCTACTTACTTAATTGGCCAGCTGCAGAGAAATTCAATATGATAAAACCATCTATGTAATGAATATTTCAGGATAAATCAGTCTTATCACCAGATATATAACATTTGTCATATACAGAAGTAATGATTTTCTGGTCTGTATTTATATTATACTATTTATACTATTAGTGTTAAAAGGATATTTTCAATATAGTAACTCCTTCCGGCTGAAGCCTGTTTTCACCTTCCAGACAAGGTCACAATTATTTATTTATTTTTATACTCTGCTTCGGGGAGTCAAACAGATAGTGTGAGGGCAACCAATCACAGACGCTGGAACAGAGGGTGAGGCCACAGTCTGACTGCAACCAATCAAAAATGCTGTCACAGAGGATGGACTGGGGAAGCAGTGGATATTCATAAGATTTCATTAGCAGACCCAGAACCAGTGTGAAAGCTGCGCAACTCGGTAAGTATAATTGTCCTGCTTTGCAGCCCCCACTAACACCATTTTATAACACTAAAGTTCGGGGTCCCATAGACTTATATAGGGTACGTGGTGACATGCGGGTCAAATCTAGTCCCAAACGAGACTTTTTTTTAAAGTCTGGCTGGACCTGCCCAACCCAAACATCTGCAAGTTCGCCCATCTCTACATATAACTGATCAATTACAGAGTCTGGCTCTGCTGCAGGAGTGGCGCCCCTGCAGCAGTCGAACTGCTTGAATCCGGGGTCACTGTGGCTCGAGGGTCTCCGGACCCGGGGGCTCGTGGCCACTTCAGTTGTAAAGGGGGTATTTACAGGGGATAAATGTTCGTGATGCCACCTGCGGGTTGCGGTAAAGGGGAGTACCACCGCTGCCGATGGGAGTACCGGGGCAGATGGTATGGGGCAGGCAGATGTCAGTCCCTCCGCAGGTAGGGAAGGCCTCGGATGATGGGGATTTGGTGTTCGGGTAGCTTGCTTGGCCTTGGTAAGCAGGGTACAAGAGTTAGATTACTCAGTGCGGTAGTCGTGGTGTTGGATCAGGTGGATTAAGCAGACACTCACACAGATGGTAAAACAAAGTCTCTAGGCACCGCAGTCTCTACGGGGGGAGCCCGTCCAGGTCCCGCTCCCACCAGTGTCACTTAGTAAGTCCGGAGCCCTGCCTCTGTGCACAAATTGTTTGACAGTTGTGGCCCCTTGGCTTGAAGCTTTCGGGGCCCCGCTACCTGTGTGTATAGCAGCTGTGCTCTTGGTGGCTGGCACTTGGGATTTCAGTGGGTTGTGTGTTCTGGAGAACCCTATCCCCCACGTTGTGCTGATGCCTCGAATCTCTGAGCTCTTGGGGAAAGTTCATAAAGAGACTATCCTCCACAGGTTAATTATCAGGTTGCTTGAAGCTACTCCCCGATCTAAGGTCCTGTACCCCGCCATGCTCGGTACCGATAAAGTTGCTGGGCTTTCTAGTGCCAACAGTCCTCCTAGACTGTGTCTGCTACACTCCTGTCCAGTGTTCCTAATACCGGTCCCCGACTCCTGTGGTCCCGGACCACCGTTTGCGACCCAACCTCTCATCTCCCTGGGAGCTCCAACTCCCACACTCCTCTCTCTCTGAGGGCTACCACTGAACTAACTTTCTCCCTCCCACCAGTCTACCTGACCCCTAGGTGGGCGGCCATGCTCCAACTTGATCAACCCACTGGTGTGTCTGTCCAGCCCTGGTGTGAGGTGTGGCTGGGATTTGTAGTGCGGATGGCATTGACACTGTTGATGGGAACCTGGAACCATGGTGGGTAGGCCCTGCACCCAGGTTGACAGGATGTAGTTCCCTGCAGCATTCTGACACAGTCAGGGGCGCTACACAGGCACCTCTCCTATCACTCTCTCTCACCTTATCAATTAAATCTCTGTATTATTCCCAGACTACTACTCTCATATTCATCAGTGCTGAAGTTATACAACACATTGCTCTCTGGAGTTTTTGCCCAATGTTGTAAGGCTTTTTCTTCCTATCTCTAAGGTGAGCTGTGAGATCTAACTATCACCATGAAATAGCTGCTGTACTCCCTGCCTAGGCTTTTATACAGGCTGTGATAGTTCCTCCTGATTGGCTATGTGTCACGATGACTGAGATAGCGAGGAACCAGGGCTCTTAATCTGTCCGTCAAGCTAGGGGGCCCTATGCTGTCCTTAATCTCAGGGATACTGTTGATGGTGGAGATGCCCAAGTCTCCTTCCTGGTCCAGCTCCTGACCAGTCCTGATCTGATTCCCCCTCCCCCCAGGGAGGGACGGGACAGGAATGGGTTGAAACCCAAAGATAAAGACAGACCAAGGAAAACTAAAACTCACACATATACAGGATAAGTCAATAAGACATTCAGGAGGAAAACAAGATCTGGATGGAAGCTACAAAACAACAGGGGTAACCTCCAAAACCACACCAAGCAAATAAGCACAACACAACGTTCACCAGACAGTCTGGGACACCACACCTCACAGACTAACACAGAACAAACTATAGGTGGCATGAGTGGAAGAATTCAACCAGCATAAATAGGAGGGGGGCAGATGTGATAGGCCTCCCCACATCATGTAATCAAAGGAGCATGCAGACCAGCAGAGATTAACTCTTGCTGGCCTGACTATCAGCAGCACACAGGAGGTTGATGCCCAAGTCTGTCTGTCTTAATCCCAGACACAAGCAAAACCATCGGGCAGAGTGTTAGAATCTGCCATCTGAACAGAGTCGGCTGCCACCATAACAGTCGGCAAAGTTTGTGCAAAACGCCACATGACACTTTGGTTCACCATTAGTGATGGGTCGATCCGGACTGTAAAAGTCCGGATCCATGCGGTTTCAGAGGTGCCCGGGTGCCGGGCCCAGGATTCCGGGTGTTTGATCCAGATCTGGCACTCAAGAAATTAAAAAAAATAAAGGCAAAATAAAGAAAATAAGAATGAAGCGAGTGCTTCATACTTATCAAGGCTCCGTTGCGGCTGTAAACTGCTCCCACGCAGCCGTCACACTGCTCCTGCGGCCTCCCTAGGCCGCTCATCATTGCTCTAACATACACACTGCTTTCCCTGCTTTCCCCTCCCACTGGCCGGCCTGGCTTCTGTGATTGGTTGCAGTCAGACGCGCCCCCAGCCTGTGTGACAGCGTCTGCCTGCAAATAATAACAGGCTCTGTCTGTGAGTCAGAATCATGTTTCATGAACCAGGAGGGCTCAGGATGAGCAGAGGAGGAGACATCACAGGCACAGCTCATCCTGAGCCTGCTGATTCCTGAACCAGGAGTGCTCAGCATGAGCAGAGGAGGAGACATCGCAGGCGCAGCTCGTCATGAGTCTGCTGCTTCATGATTCATGAACTAGGAGGGCTAAGAATGAGCAGAGCAGGAGACATCGTGGGCACAGTTCATCCTGACCCTGCTGCTTTATGATTCCTGAACCAGGAGGGCTCAGGATGAGCAGAGGAGGAGACATTGCAAGCACAGCTCAATCTCAGCCTGCTGCTTCATGATTCATGAACCAGGAGGGCTCAAGATGACCAGAGGAGGAGACATCGCGGGCGCAGCTCATCTGTGCTGCCCCCATGGAAGCAGCCAAGCTGCTCGGATCTGGGTTCACTGTGGCTCGAGGGTCTCCGGACCCGGGGGTCGTGCGGCCCCTCAGATTTAAGGGGAATATTTACAGGGGAATTGGTATGTAGTTTGTGATGCCACCAGTGGTGTACGGTAATTTGGGGAGTACCGCCGCTGCCATTGGGAGTACCTGGGGTTATGAAGCAGGGCAACAAGGTGTTGTAACCCTGCACGGGTAGGGGGGTGCCCCGGGACTCAGTGAGGGGTGCCGTGGGGCACAGGGGTCACTCTTGTACTCACTCAGTTCATAAGCAGACACTGACAACCGGGTAAACCAAGTCTCTGGGTACCGCTGCCGCTGAGGGGAGCTCGTCTGGGCCCCGTCCCCAATGGTGCTTCCTGGTGATCCGTGACCTGCCTCCTGGCACTTAGTTTGACTTCAACTTGATGGCCCGGTAGCATGAAACTAGCCGGGCCCCACTCCCTACTATGGCTAAGTATGGGAGCTTGCTCTCAGGCCTCCCGCTTGGGATTTTCTGGACCGTTTTGGATTTGGAAAGTCCTATCCCCCTCATTGCGCTAATACCCCGATTCTGGAGCAGATCATAAAGGCTTCGTTCTCCTCAGGTGAATTGTCAGGTTGCCTGCAGCTACTCCCCGACCTAGGGTCCGTGTACCCCTTCATGTCTTCGTTCCCGGACCGGTGATAGTGCTAGGCTGCCAGCTGTCCTCCTCGACAGGTCCAGGCCCCTTGATACAATCCCCTGCGACCGGGGGTCCAACTCCTCTAGCTCCAGACCACCATCTGCAACCTAGACAGTTCCTTCAGAAGTCACCACTCTCGACTTCCTCTGAGCTCCTCACAGCTCGAGGGCTAATTCCCAACTCTCTCCCTACTCACCAACTAACTAACTAACTAACTGACTACACTCCTCACCTCCCCTCCCTGACCCCCCAGGCAGGCGACTCTATTCCACTCAAGCCATCCACTGGTGTGTCTGGTGGGTGTGGTGCAGGGTGTATCTAGGATTTGATTTGCTGTTGGAGGCAACACCATTTAGTTAGGGACCCAGAACCAAGAAGGAGGCGGAATACTGCACGGAAGGGAAGCTTGTGCAGTACTCTGTGACGACCTGATAGTCCAGGGGCGTCACACATCCGTAGCCTGCTGCTTCATGATTCATGAACCAGGAGGGCTCAGGATTATATGGGTACCGGATTCCATACCAGAAACGGATTTTTTTCAAAAATTAGCAGGGACCCGCCGGTCCTGGTTTTCTGTGAGTCCACCCATCTCTATACAGTATGTTATATGATTGTTGTAAGGCATTATGAGGAAGCCCACACAGTCATGCCTGAGGTCATGTCAGCCCTTTGTGACTGATGCAATCTTCTGCAATGTGTAAAAGGCTATTTGGTACTTTTCGGTAATTTTCACCAATTGAACCACAAATTGTTCAAATTTGTATCGAATTGATCATCTATATTTAAGAGACATTGCAAGTTTAATGTCATGGCTATATATGCTTTTTTTTTGGATAACATAAAAAGGATCCCATTTATTCAGTTATTACATGAAACACCCCCCTTAATTAAAAAAAACAACAACATATTTTAGCACACAAAATACGGAAGTTGAAGCTTATAGATTTCTAATAGAGAGTTTTCATTACTAGTATCAAGAAATATAAGATTAAAAACTGGCAGAAAGTAAATCTGTGTAAGCAAAAAATCAATTTAGAAATATAGGAACCATATTGAAAAGCAAAGAGTAAAGACCCCATCACACATAGAGATAAATCTTTGGCAGATCTGTGGTTGCAGTGAAATCATGGACATATTGTTCCATTTGTACACAGCCACAAACCTGGCACCGATTGTCCACAATTTCACTGCAACCACAGATCTGCCAAAGATTTATCTCTGTGTGTGACAGGGCCTTAAGAGTTAATAGAAGCTAAATACTAGTGCTAAGTACTACATCACACCTTCTACAGTTTCTGGATTAGAAGGAAGTGAGAATCATTAGATATTTCCTGGTAGATAGCAGAAATGTACTCTGTATCATGTAGATCTCATATTATCTTACTTGTCGATTTGACAACAGATCAGGGACATCACTGTCAATTATTTGGGAACCTCAAGTATGTTGTTTTTTAACAGTTTGATAAGTCTAGGGCAGCGTAATCCTGCTCCCTGCACATTCAGGATTGTTGCTCTCTCGCTGTCTGTTAGGGCCAGGTGGACGGGCAGACCCAGGAGGTGGATCCACTGGGCCGAACACCTTACTGAAGGCAAGGGGTCCGGTAGCTCAGGTTCGGAGGCCGAGATGTTGTCAGGCAGAGTCCGGAACCGATGGAGCGAGAGGACGGATCACCACAGGGATCAGAGATGGTACGGACTGACGGGATGGCAGACAGTCAGCGTTCGGGGTTCTGGAATCGTCAGGACCGGATGGCGAGGCAGGAGCGGCTCTAGAAGAGAGATAGGTAAGTATACCAGCAGACGCAAGGAGACCTGACTCCTAGCTTAGGAAACACGAAGAACATGCCCCGCCCACTTGGACATTAAACCCCTTTATACCCTGTACCTGTGTGTTCAATATCCTATCAGTGGACGCTGGCCCTTTAAGAGAGGGTCAATGACCGCGCGCACGCCCTAATGCGCATGCGCGAGGCCCGGGTGCCAGAAGCCAGGGCAGGGAGCGGTGAATAGGAAGCAGGGGAGCCGGCCTGGAGCAGAGCTGCCGACGGGCGCCGGGAGCGAGGACCGGGCCGCCTGGAGACCGCAGGTGATGGGGGCTGGAGGCTGTGGAGCGGGGGACGCCTACCAGAGGAGCCGGGGAGCGAAGCAGGGAAGCCGGGGAGCGTGGCAGGTGAGCCGGGGAGCGAGGCAGGGGGCAGGGGAGCCGGGAAGCAGGGCAGGGGACCCGGGGAGCGTGACAGTACCCCCCCCACGCCCCCCTCCCCGCAACCGGGACAGGAAGGCACGTATCAGAGGAGTACCCACATTCTCCCGGGGTTCCCAGGACCATACCCTGCCCAGTCCACCAAGAAGAACTGCCGGCCCCGTACGGTTTTCATGGCCACGATATCCCTTACCGCATAGATGTCATCATCAGCAATAGGAGGAGGAGCCGAACTGGCAGAAGCGGAGAAGGGACCAAGGACAACCGACTTGAGCAGGGAGACGTGGAAGGAGTTGGGTATCCTCATCGTGGCCGGGAGCTGCAGCTTGTAGGAGACCTCATTTATTTTGCTGAGGACTTTAAACGGCCCGATGTAGCGAGGACCCAGCTTGTAGGATGGTAGCTTCAATCGGACGTACTTGGAAGCAAGCCAGACCAGATCTCCTGGAGAGAAACACGGAGGATCCAGACGCCTCTTGTCTGCGTGTCTCTTCATCCGCAGGGAAGCACGTCCAAGGGACGCCTTGACAGAGTCCCAAATTGTTGCAAAGTCACGGGCTACAGCATCAGCAGCAGGGACATCCGAGGAAGAGGACACAGGTAAAGGAACGGAAGGCTGAAGTCCGTAAACGACATGGAAGGGAGAGCTGGAGGAGGACTCACTGACGTGGTGGTTATGGGAGAATTCACCCCAAGGAAGAAGCGTGGACCAGTCGTCGTGATGGGCGTTGACGTAGTGACGTAAGAAGGAGGTCAAGATCTGATTGACTCGTTCCACTTGGCCATTCGACTGAGGATGGTAGGCTGAAGAAAAGTCCAGAGTCACTCCCAGATGTTTGCAGAGAGCCCTCCAGAAGCGGGAGGTAAACTGAGTTCCTCTGTCGGACACAATGTGTGATGGAAAGCCATGCAAACGGAAGATGTGCTGTATGTAAGCGTCAGCGAGTTCCTGGGCAGAGGGCAGTCCAGCCATAGGGACGAAATGAGCCATTTTGGAGAACCGATCCACCACGACCCATATGACTATGTGTCCGGAGGACAGGGGCAAGTCCGTAATAAAGTCCATTGCAATGTGTTGCCACGGAACAGAGGGTATAGGCAGAGGCAGAAGACGACCATAAGGCAGGTGTTTGGGCGTCTTGTTCCTGGCACAAGAGGAGCAGGCTGAGACAAAAGAAGCGACGTCCGTGCGAAGGGATGGCCACCAGTAGTGACGTACAATCGTACTCCATGTTCTCTTCTGACCAGCATGGCCGGCTGTTTTCGAGGCATGGCCCCAGTGCAACACTTTTTGCCTGTCAGTCTCAGAGACATAGGTCTTCCCGGGCGGTAGCTGGGCCAGGGTGACAGGGGCCACCGGAATGATTTTACTAGGGCAGATGATGGGCTGGGATGTCTCCTCCTCCTGCTCCATGGGCATGAATGACCTGGACAAGGCATCTGCGCGTACATTCTTGTCCGCGGGTCGGAAATGGAGCTGGAAATCGAACCTGGCAAAGAACAAGGGCCACCTGGCTTGCCGTGGGTTCAGTCGCTGAGCGGACCGCAGGTACTCCAGGTTCTTGTGGTCCGTGTAAATGATCACGGGGTACACTGCTCCCTCCAGAAGGTAGCGCCATTCTTCCAGAGCCAGTTTGACTGCCAATAGCTCTCGGTCACCGATGGTGTAGTTGCGTTCAGGCGCTGAGAAGCTCTTGGAGAAGAAACCGCAAGTAACCATCTTCCCGTAGGAGGACTTCTGCATGAGCACTGCTCCGGCTCCCGAGGAGGAGGCATCCACCTCCAAGGTGAACTGTCGGTTTAACTCCGGACGGTGGAGCACAGGGGAGGAAGCAAATGCCCGCTTCAGGGAGCCAAACGCGGCGTCGGCCGCAGGTGACCAGTCCTTTGGATTAGCCCCCTTCTTGGTCAAGGCGGAGAGAGGTGCAGTCAGAGCAGAGAAGTGAGGGATGAACTGACGGTAATAGTTTGCGAATCCCAGAAAGCGTTGGATTGCCTTCAGTCCAGAAGGAGGGGGCCAGTTGAGAATGGAAGAGACCTTCTCAGGATCCATCTGCAGGCCGGTATCGGAGATTACGTAACCCAGAAAGGGAAGAGAAGACTGCTCGAAGACACACTTCTCGTACTTGGCGTACAGACGATTCTCCCTCAGTCTTTGTAGTACCAGCTGCACGTTCTCTCTGTGGGTCTGGAGGTCCGGAGAGAAGACCAGGATATCATCAAGATACACTACCACACAGACGTAGAGGAGGTCCCGGAACACGTCGTTCACCAATTCCTGAAAGACTGCTGGTGCGTTACACAGGCCGAAGGGCATCACACAGTATTCATAGTGCCCATCGCGAGTATTGAACGCGGTCTTCCATTCGTCCCCAGAGCGGATGCGGACCAGGTTGTAGGCACCCCAAAGATCCAACTTGGTGAACACACGAGCTCCTCTAAGCCGATCAAACAATTCGGGGATGAGCGGCAGGGGGTATTTATTTTTCACGGTGATTTGGTTCAATCCCTGGTAGTCAATGCATGGGCGTGTGTCGCCCTCTTTCTTCTTAACGAAGAAGAAGCCTGCTCCAGCAGGAGAGGAGGATCTCCGAATGAATCCCCTTGCCAGGTTCTCTGTGATGTAGGTAGACATGGCCCTTGTTTCGGCAGGAGACAGCGGATATATCCGTCCTCGAGGTGGTGTAGTTCCCGGGAGCAGGTCGATGGCGCAATCGTAAGGACGATGTGGCGGCAGTACCTCTGACTCCTTTTTATCAAAGACGTCCGCGAAGGACCAATAGGCCGAGGGCAGTCCCGGTAGGGACTCTGGAACCGGAGGTCGTCGGATGGGTTGTATAGTCTTCAGACAGTTCTCGTGGCAAGAGGAGCCCCATCGGGTGATTTCACCAGTACCCCAGCTGACTGACGGTTCGTGTGTCCGTAACCAGGGGAGTCCCAGCAGGATTTGATGAGACATGTGTGGGAGGACGTAGAGAGCGATGTTCTCGGTGTGCAGGGCACCGATACGCAGTTCCACAGGTTTGGTGATCCACGAGATGGTGTCAGAGAGGGGTCTCCCATCTACTGAGGCAATCACGAGGGGTTTGTCGAGTGGAGTAACAGGCACCTGGTACTTGTCCACCGTGGCCTGCTGGATGAAATTGCCTGCTGCCCCAGAATCGAGGTACGCCTCGGCCGTGAACCGCGTCTCTCCCGTTGTCACTTGAACAGTCCACGTAACCGGGTCTGAGAGAGTCCCAGCACCTAGGGTGGCCTCTCCTACCAACCCTAGGCTTTGGAGTTTCCCGGCCTCTCTGGACAGGAGCGTAGAAGGTGTGTACCCTCTCCGCAGTAGAAGTAGAGACCCTTGGCGAGCCGTTCTGCTCGGCGTTGTTCAGACTGCCGCAAACGGTCGATCTGCATGGGCTCGTGGACGGAGACACCAGACGACGTTGACTGAAGTACGGCGGGCTTCTGCGGAGGAGAGGAATGCCGTATCGGACGTCTCTCACGGGACACCTCTTTGGATCGTTCCTGAAAGCGAAGATCCACTCGAGTCGCTAGGGCAATCAGGGCATCCAGGGTGGACGGCACGTCACGACCAGCCAGCTCATCTTTAATTCGACCCGAGAGTCCTTCCCAGAAGGCGGCGGTTAGTGCCTCATTGTTCCACCCGAATTCCGAAGCCAAGGTGCGAAAACGGATGGCATATTGGCCCACCGTCAGAGTCCCCTGACGTAGCCGGAGGAGAGATGAGGCAGACGCGGAGGCGCGTCCGGGCTCGTCAAAGGTGCCACGAAATGCCTGCAGGAATTCCTGGATGTTGGTGGTCACCGGATCCTCCTTCTCCCACAAGGGGTTCATCCAGGCCAGTGCCTCTCCCTCCAGATGGGACATCATGAACGTGACCTTGGCTTGGTCGGAGGCAAACAAGTGCGGCAGCAGCTTGAAATGGAGAGAGCATTGATTGATGAATCCCCTGCAGGTCTTGGGATCTCCGGCGTACCGGGGTGGTAAGGACAAACGAAGACTGGAGGCATCCGAGGAGGCTGCCACGGGAGCAGTGGCCGTGGATTGTACAGTGGAAACCCGAGATGCCGAGGATGTGGCCGCTGCTTGTAGCGCGTTCAGCCGGGTATCCACAGAAGACATGAAGTTCAGCATGCGGGTCTGGGTCTCACGCTGGCGTGTGAGTTCCTGCTGCAAGGCCGCTAGTGCTTCGGCGGGATCCATGGCCTGTTCTTACTGTTAGGGCCAGGTGGACGGGCAGACCCAGGAGGTGGATCCACTGGGCCGAACACCTTACTGAAGGCAAGGGGTCCAGTAGCCGGAGCACTACAGGTAGCAGGACAGTCCGTTCAAAAGAGTGGAGTGGAGAAGTCCCTGGGACCACGGAGTCACTGATGGTAGTCCGGGTGACGTAGCTCAGGTTCGGAGGCCGAGATGTTGTCAGGCAGAGTCCGGAACCGATGGAGCGAGAGGACAGATCACCACAGGGATCAGAGATGGTACGGACTGATGGGATGGCAGACAGTCAGCGTTCGGGGTTCGGGAATCGTCAGGACCGGATGGCGAGGCAGGAGCGGCTCTAGAAGAGAGATAGGTAAGTATACCAGCAGACGCAAGGAGACCTGACTCCTAGCTTAGGAAACACGAAGAACAGGCTCCGCCCACTTGGACATTAAACCCCTTTATACCCTGTACCTGTGTGTTCAATATCCTGTCAGTGGACGCTGGCCCTTTAAGAGAGGGTCAATTAACCCGCTCGCGCCCTAATGCGCATGCGCGAGGCCCGGGTGCCAGAAGCCAGGGCAGGGAGCGGTGAATAGGAAGCAGGGGAGCCGGCCTGGAGCAGAGCTGCCGACGGGCGCCGGGAGCGGGGACCGGGCCGCCTGGAGACCGCAGGTGATGGGGGCTGGAGGCTGTGGAGCGGGGGACGCCTACCAGAGGAGCCGGGGAGCGAAGCAGGGAAGCCGGGGTGTTACGAGGGGGACCCGGGGAAGCGTGCCAAGATGGGAAATGGACTGCTTCCGCCGGTCAAGGTCCACTGTGCGGTGTAAGGGACCGCCGCTATGGTGGGTGAAGAGTGAGCGGGTTGCTGCTAGCGATCGTCTGGAATGTCACAGACGATCTATGTACACCGATCTGCCCTAACCCGTGAGGGTTGTATGGCACAGATCTCACGGCTCGGTGTACCTGTTGCACGGGGAAGCACAGAGGTGCCCACGCACGTGTGCCAGTGGAAGTCACGAGAATATGGCACGAGGGTAGCACAGAGGTGCCCACGCACGTGTACTTTCAATAACCAGGTGAGTCCAATGGAGACTTGAGGAGCTCACCTGGGACAGGAACACGGCCTGTTGACGGGGGTACTGCCGGAGCAGCAAGACAGGAACATGGCCTGCAAACGAGGTACTGCCGGAGCAGCAAGGGCCAAGCCCACAAGAGACAGTAATGCCTGAGCAGTGGCGTGGCAGCATGCTGCCAGACATCCAAACATAGAAGGACGGTCGCGCGCCGCCATGATGGCAGGGGGAGCTTTTAAGGAGGTGCAGCTCCACCCGAGGGCAGGCGCAAGGCGGAGATGACGGACTTGACCCAATCAGGGTCCACGACGTCCCAGCCTGGCCAGTCAGGATTCACCACGTCACCAGCCTTGTCATCAAGCCGTGTGACGTCAGTGAGCGAATCAGGACCCACCACGCATTGCACATGCTCACCCTCCTGCCTCTGGGAAATAGAGGCGGGATCCTCGGTCTCACAATGTGCAGAGATAACGGGAATCTCACTGCTTCCCTGAGCAGTAAACCTCTGCACATTGCGCAGCCTCGCAGACCTTCGGGGCTGCTGAGCAGGAGAGTCTGCGGCAGGCCAGGAATGGGAGACCGCTTCACTCCTTGTAACAGGAGAACCACTAGGTGTCACCATTCTGGTGCCTCTCTGAGAAGGTATCTCCTGCACACTGCGCAGTCTGGCAGACCTTCGGCGCTGCTGAGCAGGAGTGCTCGTGGCAGGCAAGGAATGGGAGACTGCCTCAGTCCTTGCCTCAGGAGAGCCACGAGATGTAACGCCGGGGAGCGAGGCAGGGGAGCCGGGAAGCAGGGCAGGGGACCCGGGGAGCGTGACACTGTCACACACAGCGATGTGTGCTTATCAGCGGGAGAGCAACAATAAAAAAAACAAACCAGGGCTGTGTGTAACGAGCAGCGATCTCACAGCAGGGGCCAGATCGCTGCTCAGTGTCACACACAGCGAGATCGCTAATGGGGTCACAAAAACCGTGACTCAGTAGCGATCTCGCTGTGTGTGAAGTAGCCCTAAGTCTTATGATTTTCTACAGTCTACTGGCAGTCATAGATTACGCTGCTTGTTGTGTGACTGTGTGTTGTCTCAGCCTTACATGCTTATTGTTAACTAATACATTTATGAATTTATAGGCTTTATGGAAACACTTTTGGGTCACTTACAATCTATAGGTGATCTAAAACTAAAATAAAGAGTTATTTAGTTTTCTCTTCCATCTCTTGAATCATCAGCAGAGATACGTAGGTAGTAATAAAAGCACATGACAAACAATGGGTGCGTGAAATCAAGAGTTCTGCATCAATTGTCATGAGTTCACAGCATCTGCTATGGCATTGTTGCTTTAAATAAGATTGTACATGGGATGGAGCTTCACAGGCATTGGGTTTCCATAACCTTCAGATCTTCTTTGTCTCACATATCATCAGAGTGCACAACAATGTGTCAAGTTTGGAGACAAGGGAAAGGCATGTTTGAGGATGGGGCTACCCTACACTGCCAAAAGTGGGCATGAGTTTATTTATAACTAGTATGGGGCTTATTTATTGTGTGACTGGGCAAAGCTCGCAGATCAGGACTAGCAGGTTCGCTGACAGTAACACCCCAAGTGCCAGCCGAACAATGGTAAGTACAATGTGGAAATTTGTAACCTTGGTGTATCTCATCACTCAGGGAAGGGCAGTGGGGAATCATGAATTAAGAGATGGAGTATATAGTTATGGTTCATGTAAAATATACTGACTGAGTTCAGAAGTGGGAGAGTGATGGTAGAAAATCCACACTTAATGTTTTTTACTGGGTTAGTAAAGGCATCTTACTTATGCTACCATCTTGTCTGTATTTACTTCTCACATTGCAATGATATATTTTTTACACACAGTGCAGTATATAACAGATATGCAATACATCTGTTTGTTACAAATTTTGATGACAATTATTGACACTATTTTGAGACAATTATTGCATGACAATTGCTTTACATTACCTTGGATGACAATATGTTTTTTACAATAATTGCATCTGTAGTATCAGAATAATCCTCATGAGACAGCCTTCATCAATATCCAGATTGGTTTATGAAATTGAGAGTCCTTAAAGGAGTTGTCTACTTTCAAACACCCTTTTTAAAATATCTTAATAGAGAATTCTGTTCAAGACCCTCATCTGTAACCAGACTGAGCAGGTTCTAAAAGCAGTTTGAATTTTGGAAGACAGAATAAATGGAAATATCACAACACCCCACTAATAAATAATTGTGAATCCTTTAAGCTATATCCCTACCCTGGTTCTTACACATGTAGCATCCCAACCCCAGCCACCTGTATGAGCACAGGACTCTGAAAGAATTGGTATAACCTGAGTCCTATAGGTCTCAATGTAAAATTTGGACCTGCCACCCCCTGCATGGTGGTCAGATGTATGGGCCATTGTAGCATTTTAAATCCTATAAGAGATGTGTTGCCCTCCCTCTCTCTTCATCATGTAGTAACGTCCTCCATCATGTACTATTGTCCCCCATCCTGGGTCACTTCCTGGTAAATATTTCCCCCATTCTGGTATATATGTCCCCATCTTGGTTAATATAACCCCCCTCCTGGTCTATAGTTCTCCCATCCTGGATCCCTTCCTTGTAAATATTTCCCCCATTTTGGTATATATGTCCCCATCCTGGTTAATATGACCCCCCTCCTGGTCTATATGTCTCCCATTATTACAGGAAGAAACCAAGAAGGAGGACATTATTACACAGGGGGTGAACATATGTATTTATAGGATCTAGAATGCTGCAAGGGCACAAATATCTGAGCAACATGCAGGTGGAGTTCCCAATTCCAAATTTTGCACTGGGGCCCATTGGACTCCAGTTATGCCACTGGGTGGAGGATGTATCATGCTGACAGTTTCCTTTTAATCTTCTAGGTTAAAGTTTAAATAGAACCAAGAAACTTAAATCTGAAGTATTCAGCAGTCATTCATTTTTTCCTGCCTTCACAGTTACTCTCAACAACAGACGTACATGCAGTTATTTTCATCAGTGTATATTTTTATGATTTATAGGACTGTTGAAGGGGTTGTGCTTTTTCAACTAGCCTCAGGGCCGTATTTGGCATTCATGCTGCCCTAGGCACTTTAAATTGTAACGTCCACTACTGGTAAGGCTGCTTTCACACTTCTGTTGTTTTGCATCCGTCACAATCAATTGTGTGATTTATGCAATGGATGCGTTGCAGATAGTGGCACAACTGATGTGACTGATGCTGCAAAACAACGATCCGTTGTTTTTTGTTTTTTTTTTACTGTTTTACCAGCGGCTGGCTATTGTGAACGATCAGCTGATCACCCGGCGGCCGGCCACTGGGCGATCACCTGATTGTTCACAGTAGCCGAGCGATCAGATGATCATTCTCAAAACCAGCTGATCGATCTCAAAATCCAGCCACCGAGCAATCAGCTGATCGTTCAGCCGCCGAGAGAGAGAAAGAAACATTGATTTCAATTATTAAACACAAGAGCTGAGCATGCGCAGTAGAAAAAAAAAGTATTCCGACGCTCAAAAAACGCTACATGCTGCGTTCCTATGGTCGTACATAACTACATCACAAGAACAACCATCAGTACATGAATACATCACCAGAACCACAGTCAGTACATGCCTACATCACCAGAACAATCATCAGTACAGAAATACAGCCCCAGAACCACTGTCAGTACATGACTGCATCACCAGAACAATTGTCAGTACAGAAATACAGCCTGAGAATAACCGTCAATACATGACATATCACCAACGTTATACAGCGATCACTTTCAATGTCAAGTTAGCCCCCATCATATAAACATGTATACCTTAACAATGGTAAAGAGATTATTGAAATTGTTGTTACCAACTATCATCAAACTAGGTACCACAGTACTGATTACTTGCTAGTAGCTGCACTAGTAAACATTTAAAGAGTAACTTAAAGGTTTGGTCCGAAGGCAAAGTAATTTTCATTCTAAATCCCTATATTTAGTGCCAAAATATAATTTATTTTTTTTTAATATACTTGCATTAAGAATTTCCTATCCTGTCCCTTGATGACGCTTCATTTCAGGGAGGGGCAGAGGCTGTGGCAGTGACTGCAGCCTCTGCCCCATGATAACGCTTCTTTCGAATATCCCAGCATGCACCATGCTATAGGATTCTCAAAAGAAGGGTCATCAAAAAGGTCCATTAATTCTCAAACTGGTGCAGTAATGTGTCCTGAGACCCCCATAGGTGAAGTGCACGGCTCAGGAGACAGGACTCTGATTTTCTACTGAATCCGCGCTGCTCTGTCTGCTCTCCTGCACTATCCTAATAGGTCTTTGGAGCAATTGTGGGGGACTCAGGACCGGGTTCTCCTCAGATATGCTCAAAATTAATTACCCTAAAACATAAAATAATTTCTAAAACATTAAGTCGCTCTTTAAGGTGCGTTTACACTGCTGCGGATTATTGGTCTACCTCAACAAACTGTCAATCAGCTGATGTAGGAGCAAAATATCTGTCACCCACAAAATGCCGATCACCCTGCACAAATATTCATAATAGGGATATTCGCCCATAGAAAAATCACACCAGGTGTATACAACCCATACAGATATCACACCAGGTGTACACAGCCCATACAGAAATCACACCAGGTGTACACAGCCCATACAGAAATCACACCAGGTGTACACAGCCCATACAGAAATCACACCAGGTGTACACAGCCCATACAGAAATCACACCAGGTGTACACAGCCCATACAGAAATCACACCAGGTGTATACAGCTCATACAGAAATCACACCAGGTGTACACAGCCCATACAGAAATCACACCAGGTGTACACAGCTGATAAAAGATTCCCTTTTGTTTATGCCATAGGCCACTCCAAAAGTGTACAATGCCCCCTCACTGCAAAATAAATAAATAAATAAAATAGAAGATTTTTTTATTGTTAGGTTGCACTGTTACTACCTGGCATGATTTTTATATGGGCTGTGTTCCCTAAAAAAATGTTTGTACAGTTTAATTGGCATTTGGGGGGTGACAGACGCCTTTAAATATCTTTCTTGGCCGCACATTGTCCTGTGAACACATGCTGCCAAGAACAATGCTATTCTATGTGCACAGGAGGATCATGGTAAAGATCGTACTGTGCACATGAAAGTGCGGTCACACTCTCAGAAGCTGTTAAACCACTGACCATCTGCTGGATATAGATCAGCGATCACTTAAAACCTGCATTTAGCAATGTGTTTAGCCATCACCTGCATTTATCCAGCCTCAAACCTCGGTACCTCACAGGTCCTGGTGCCATGATGACTTCACATCCACAGCTCGTCTCTGCACACCTCCATCTTCTCTGCTCTTCTGCAGCACATCACGACACAGTGCCCTTAAAAATAACATGTCATTATAAAAATAATCAACCATGCTGTTCCCTAAATAAGCCCCCAAAATAAATAAATGTCCCTCACTTTAATCCCTGCACAAAAAAATGACCCCCACACTGTCTATATTATGGTACATGGCTTCCACACTGCCCCCTTTATATACCACACCGTCTCCCCTCATGAGTTACACCCACTACACCCTCCTCACTTAGGAACTACGATCTCCAAACTGTCTGCACCACATGCTGCCCCCTATTCGAACTGTCTCCCACACATTAGACTTCTACATATTGAGCCATGTTGCCCTTTCTCCATACTGAGCCCACCCCACGCTGCCCCCTTTTCCATACTGAGCCCACCCCACGTTGCCCCCTTTTCCATACTGAGCCAACCCCGCAGGCTGACCCCTGCCCCCCACAGAGCCAAATACATGCACCCCCTTTATCATACAGAGCGCTCCCTATGCTACTGCTCTCTGCCCCCTAGAGATGACCCTCCAATGCACCCCCTTTTCCCATACAGAGCGCTCCCTATGCTGTTGCCCCTGCCCCATAGAGATCCCCCTCCATTCACCCCGTTTTCCTATATAGTGCGCTCCCTATTGCTGCTGCCCCCTGTTCCACAGAGATCCCCCTCCATGCACCCCCTTTCCTATACAGTGTACCCCCTATGGCTGCTGCCCCTGCCCCATAGAGATCCCCCTCCATGCACTCCCTTTCCTATACAGCGCGCCCCCTATAGCTGCTGCCCCTGCCCCATAGAGATCCCCCTCCATGCACCCCCTTTCCTATACAGCACACCCCCTATGGCTGCTGCCCCCTGCCCCATAGAAATGCCCCTCCATGCACCCCTTTCCTATACAGCGCGCCCCCTATGGCTGCTGCCCCCTGCTCCATAGAGATGCCCCTCCATGCACCCCCTTTCCTATACAGCATGCCCCCTATAGCTGCTGCCCCTGCCCCATAGAGATCCCCCTCCATGCACCCCCTTTCCTATACAGCGCACCCCCTATGGCTGCTGCCCCCTGCCCCATAGAGATCCCCCTTCATGCACCCCCTTTCCTATATAGAGTGCCCCCTATGGCTGCTGCCCCCTGCCCCATAGAGATCCCCCTCCATGCACCCCCTTTCCTATACAGCGCGCCCCCTATGGTTGCTGCCCCCTGCCCCATAGAGATCCCCCTCCATGCATCCCCTTTCCTATACAGTGCGCCCCATATGGCTGCTGCCCCTGCCGTATAGAGATCCCCCTCCATGCACCCCCTTTCCTATACAGCGCGCCCCCTATGGCTGCTGCCCCTGCCCCATAGAGATCCCCCTCCATGCACCCCCTTTCCTATACAGCGCGCCCCCTATTACTGCTGCCCCTGTCCCATAGAGATCCCCCTAAATGCACCCCCTTTCCTATATAGAACGCTCCCTATGCTGCTGCCCCCTGCCCCATAGAGATCCCCCTCCATGCACCCCCTTTCCTATATAGAGCACCCCCTATGGCTGCTGCCCCTGCCCCACACAGATTATACCCCAAGCACCTCCTTTTCCCATAGAGAGCTCTCCCTATGGCTGCCCCTGTCCCATGTAGATTACACCCCGCCGGTTACCGCCGCTATCTTCGGCTCTACAGCGCCTACCTCCCGGCTCCGGTGACTTCTCTCCTCAGCTCCTCAGCGGCACTCAGTCTGCAGAGACGCCGGCAGCGGTGACTCATCGCGCTGCCCGTGACGTCATCAGTGAGCGCGCCAGGCCAGGTAGCTGATTGCAGCTCCTAAGCCCGGAAATGCCGGCACGCAGGGAACAGGTTTGGAGGATGATTTGTATTAGCGTTTAAGACGCTAATACAAATTAAAAACGGGACCAACTAACACCCCCCAAGCCCCCCCTCCCCACCCCCGACTCCGGTTATAGTAATGAGTCTGGGGAGGGAAATTTTAAAAAAAAATATTTTTTTTTTTTACTGTCGCCCTTGGCGCCGCCCCCCCGCAACACGCCGCCCCAGGCACCGGACCCCCGGTGCCTAATGGTAAATACGGCCCTGACTAGCTTTCGTCCATAAGCTCAGTTATGTGTAAATGAGAAACCAAGCTTTACAGACCCTCCCTGGTCCAGCACATCCTCTCTGCCGCTGCCCTGTTTTCTGTTGATCAGAAACTACAGCAACCTCACAGTAACGTCACATTGACCGCTGCTGACAGTGATTGAGCTCAGCAACTCATTCCATCTTCATCAGTAGAGCCGCTGAGCTCAGTAACTGGCTGTAGTGTTGTTAATGTGATGTCACCACTGCAACCAATACACAAAGATCAGGACTGGGCTTACAGAGAGCTTGGTTTGTCTTTTTTTTACACATGACTGAGCTTATGGGCAGAAGTTTTTTTGAAACGGGACAACTTTAAATAAAAATAATGAATTTTGGGCTGTCACAACAAAGTTTGTTCTGCGTTCCAAGTACATATTCTCTTCTATAGAAGGCTTTTAATCTTTATTCAAAAATGTCTATTTAAACATTATATAGAAAGTGCTGAGACATTAGTTTCATTCTATTTGTTGTGACAGCAGTTTCTTAACCACATTTGTTTTGTTTTATGTCACCCCATTGTGATTAACTTTAAAGGTGTTTTCTGGGACTGACATAGTGATGAACTATCTGTACGCATCACTTCAATGGGAATTAAAGACTTTAATTCCTATTCAAGTGATGCCTATGGATAGTTCATTTAAAGTGCAGTACTTGATGGCAGCAATTAAAGAGGTGGTTCAGTGACCACATCTCTTTAAAACTGATAGGGGAGGCTTTTTGTAAATACCGTGTGTTGCCAATTCAGCCTCTGAGCAGCGCTATCTCTGTCTGCTCTTCCCCATAGTGTGACCCCCTGGGCTCATGACCTCTGGGATCCAAGGCCAGCCCCAGTCTTCCAGAGTGACTGGGCTGTGGGTGGCCTTTCACCACTCGTCACAGCCCAGCGTCACAGCCCAGGATCTTGCGTGCGCTCTCCTTCACTGCAGATCGCCGCAAGCAGGCAGATGCTGCGCTGTGACGCTGGGCTGGGATGAGCGGTAAAACTCTGCCCACAACCCAGTCACTCATGAATACGGGAGATGGCCACGTGATGTCAGGTCAATTGGAAGCTGACGTGACATAACCGGATCCCAGAGGTCACGGAGCCCGGGGGTCACGCGATGGGGAAGAGCAGCTCAGAGGATGAATTGGCAACACAAGGTATTTACAAAAAGCCTCCCCTATCAGTTTTACAGAGATGTGGTCACTATTGCAGAGTAGTGAACCACCCCTTCAAGCTATGTATAGAGCTGTGGTGTTCCACCCCATACATCGCTGCTGTAGTGAATTTCAGATCAGTCGGGATATCAGACGTCAGACCCACTGATCTCATATTGATGATCTATCCTATGAATAGTTCATCTGTCAGTATATCAGTCCTGGACAACCCCTTCAATGGTCTGGTGTAATATAGACAATAGGAACAAAGATCTGATTGGTTAACGTTTATTGAACTACAAAAGCACTGTTCCTATATTTACCATGGTAGGAATCATTTTCCAAAGTAAGAAAGATTTGTCCAAGAAACGTCTCCGACATCTACCCGCCTGTCTCAGCTGTACTAACAGGATTCTCCCTATATACAAACAGGAAGAAACATGTGAATTACAGATTAGCTGTTACCATGTCGAAAGTCGCCCTTTTTTCTTTCATTTTTTTCCTGCTGCTCCCCTGGGTATTCAATTTTTATTTTCCTTTTTGGTTTTTTTTAACTCTCCATACGTTTTCAGAGATATTGACCTTTTTCTTAATGGACTTTAACAAGTGTTTGTGGCTTGTTGAATTCACTGGGAGTGTGCCTTTAGGCTGCTCTGCATTATTACCCTGTGAACCACGTTCTGTCCTTAAAAATTAGGACCAAATATCTCTGGAACCATGTAGTGGATTTAAAAGAAACAAACAAACAAAAAAAGAAACAAAACAGAACAAAATAAGAGCAAAAAACTGGCTACTTTTGCTCTGGTGACAGGAAGAAGGTAAAGAGCGCCACTTAGTGGACACTTTATAATTAGCCAGGCAGTTAGTAAACCTACTGTATATGTTTTCGTTGAAATATTTCAGTACTACAGAGTAAACTATATTTCAGCATATTCAAGGCACTTCCTGGTTGAGTTTAAATAAAAGAAGTTAAGTTACCAGATTGTCTAACCAGCCGTATACAGTATAAGAAAGAAGAGGTGAATCGTGATCTATCAGACAGGTCAAACATCTGTCTATTCTTCTGTTTTCTTATCCTACAGACTAAATTTGGACGTTTTTGACCAGAATGACACTGTTGATAATAAGCAAATATAAAATGTTACTTTCCATTAATATGTATTACAACTTTTTTTAAGTCTCCCAAGAAAGCAAAGAAGAGGGCAGAAGGGGCCAACTCCAATGTATTCTCCATGTTTGAGCAAACACAGATTCAAGAGTTTAAGGAGGTAAATGATGTGTGTAGGTAAATGGAACGACAGTCGTAATCTGTCATACTGCTTTGGCTCTTATGATATTAAAGTCGAGCACTAAGTTTGGCTGAAGTCTGGTATATGCAGCCAAAAACTAAGCAAATAGAACAAAATGGATCAAAACTACTACATTTATGTGAAACTCGTAAGAGATGTTTATCAGTGGAAAACTAGAGATGATCGGATCTGCAGAGATTCTAATTAAATCATGTGGATTTTTCAGGGAAAACTGGTGTACAGGGAACTAGAGAGGGTGTTACACGCAGCGATATCGCTAGTTGTTTACCATTTTGCTGCATTTGCATGGAGGAAATTACAAAAAAATCAATTTTCTGAAGAATATGAAGTTTTGTAAAATTTGAGAATTTAATTCCACTAAAATAAATGTACTCCTCTCTACAGAAAATGATATTCTGTATCATAATCTGATACAGTTTGTTAATAAATTTAGCCATCTTTTTTTTTTTCTAGAGACACATGTAAAAAAGTGTCTAAATGCACTTGCCACAAATTCCACTTTTTTGGCAATAAAATCAGAATTGGACTCTCTTATGCTGCAACTTAATTTATCCACCCAGCAAACTATACACCAATAGTAGTACTTTTTGTCATGGTTTTTGTTTTATATATATATATATATATATATATATATATATATATATATATATATATATATATATATATATATATATATTTATATATATATATATATATATATATACACACACACACACAGAGTATGTGTGTATATATATACTATATATATGTATATATATATATATATACACATATGCAGAATATTGCAAGAGTGAATACTCCTCTGACATTTTTCATTTTTGTAAATATTTTATTTTATCTTTTCTTCATGGAACAACACTGAAGATCTGACACTTTGAAACAATGTAAAGTACTCAGTGTACAGCTTGTATTTTAGTGTAATTTTGATGTGTCCTCTAAATAACTCCACACACAGCCATTAATGTTTAAACTGCTAGCAAAAAAGTGAATACATCCCTAAAGCCCGCTTTACACGCTGCGATCTCGCTAGTGAGATTGCTAGCGTGCGTACCCGCCCCCATCGTTTGTGCGTCACGGGCAAATCACTGCCCGTGGGCACAAAATCGCATGGTCCCGTCACACATACCTGCATAGCGACGTCGCTGTGACCGGCGTACCGCCTCCTTTCTAAGGGGGCAGTTTGTTCGGCGTTTGTTCGGCGTCACAGCAACGTCACTAAGCGGCCGCCCAATCAGAGCGGAGGGGCGGAGATGAGCGGGACGAACATCCCGCCCACCTCCTTCCTTCTTCATTGCTGGCGGGACGCAGGTAAGGTGAGGTTCCTTGTTCCTGCGGTGTCACACATAGCAATGTGTGCTGCCGCAGGAATAACGAATAACATCGTACCTGCAGCAGCAACTATAATTGAGATGAGGGGAGGATGTCACCGATTAGCGATTTTGACCGTTTTTGCAACAATTCAAAATCACTAATAGGTGTCACACGCAACGACATCGCTAATGCGGCCGGATGTGCGTCACAATATCCGTGACCCCAATGACATCGCTTTAGCGATGTTGTAGCGTATAAAGCGGCCTTAAGTGAAATTGGTGAAATTGTGCCCAGTTAGCCATTTTCCCTCCCTAGAGTCATGTGGCTCATTAGTATTACAAGGTCTCAGGTGTGAATGGGGAGCAGGTGTATCGCTCACACACTTTCTCATACTGGTTACTGGAAGTTCAACATGGCACCTCATGGCAAAGAATTCTCTGAGGATCTGTAAAAGAGAATTGTTGTTCTACATAAAGATGGCCTAGGCTATAAGAAGATTGCCAACACCCTGAAACTGAGCTGCAGCACGGTGGCCAAGACCATACAGCAGTTTAACAAGACAAGCTCCACTCAGAACAGGAATCACCATGGTTGACCGAGGAAGGTGAGTGCACATGCTCAACGTTATATACAGAGGTTGTCTTTTAATAAGACTTATGAGTGCTGCCAGCATTGTTGCAGAGGTTAAAGGGGTGGTAGGTCAGCCTGTCAGTGCTCAGACTACATTCCGCACACTGTCAAATTGGTCTGCATGGCTGTTGTCCCAGAAGGAAACCTTATCTAAACATGATGCACAAGAAAGCCCACAAACAGTTTGCTGAAGAAAAGCAGAATAAGGACATGGATTACTGAAACCATGTCCTGTGGTCTGATGAGACCAAGATAAACTTATTTGGTTCAGATGGTGTCAAGTGTGTGTGGCGCCAACCAGGTGAGTACAAACACAGCTGTGTCTTACCTACAGTCAAGCATGGTGGTGGGAGTGTCATGGTTTGAGACTGCATAAGTGCTGCCGGCTGTGGGGAGCTACATTGAAGGAACCTTGAATACTAATATGTACTCTGACATACTGAAGCAATGCATTATCCCCTCGCTATGGAAACTGGGGCGCTGGGCAGTATTCCAACATAATAATGACCCCCAACACACCTCTAAGACAAACAACTGCTTTGCTAAAGAAATTGATGTTAAAGAAGCTGGACTGGCCACCATGTCTCCAGACCTAAACCCTATTGAGCATCTGTAGGTCATACTCAAATGGAAGGTGCAGGAGCGCAAGGTCTCTACCATCCAACAGCTAGCTCCGTGATGTCGTCATGAAGGATGGAAGAGGATCCAGTGGCTCCTGTGAAGCACTAGTGAACTCCATGCCCAAGAGCGTTAAGGCAGTGCTTGAAAATAATGGTGGCCACAGAAAATATTTACACTTTGGGCACAATTTCACTATTTTCACTTAGGGGTGTATTCACTTTTGTTCCCAGAAATTTAGACAATAATGACTGTGTGTTAAGTTATTTAGAGGGCACCCCAAATTTACACTATAATACAAGCTGTACACTGACTACTTTACATTGTATCAAAGTGTCATATCTTCAGTGTTGACCCATGAAAACATGTAATAAAATATGTACAAACACATGAGGGGGTGTACTCACTTTTGTGATACACTGTGATTGACATTCATTGTTACTGCCATTGACATTTATAGTTAAAAAACGTTAACCAACTGAAATATAAAATAAACCCTACAAAAAATTATTGTATTTGTTATCTCGTTATCTCTTATATCTTGTTATCTTCAAAAAGGTCGAATATTTGGTTAACCTATCGTGAACCTTGGTTCGTTCACATAATAACATATTCACTCTGTTGTTTGTGCTTTATTGTTTAGCTACTACTGTACATCACTCTCATTAGGCCCCGCTTTAGCTATAAAAGACAAAATCCTTACAGTAAAACAATTAACTTCTATTTTATTCTTCCTAATTGAGGCTTTTACCATCATGGACCAGAATCGAGATGGGTTCATTGATAAAGAAGATCTCAGAGATACCTTTGCAGCTTTAGGTAATACGAGCGATACTTATACTGTATGTGTACTTGTTGCACTCTCCTATGAAGGTTCCAAAATAACATCAAAGTTAAACAGACACAATCTGCTGCTAATACAATATCTGAGGACATGTTGCCAATAATATATGAGCAGTTTATAGAAATGATTCTACAAGTTAATCCTTATTATCACATCCTGGATATACAGTCCATTACTTAAATGTCACACATACCACATCGCCATGTCCACACATGAAACTGTAATGCCATCCACATAATTGTGTAGGATCCACAGGTCTCAATTGTCATTGGAGAGTATACAGCTGTTATCGGAGTTAGCATTAGATAAAAATAGCTCGTTTATGTTACTAAAGGCAAACTCAAAAGTATTTGTCACCTGGGGGAGTAACATCCATTTAAAGAGAATGTCACCTATCGTGACATTTCTGTTGTAACAATCAATATTCAGAACATATTTTCTTAAAACCCTACAGTGTGGTGTTCCTCTGTTGTTCTTCTTGGTAGTCTCCGAATAAGTTGACAACTGAGTGTTACCATCTGTGTGCCACCCATGTGTTAAATGATTGATTGCTCTCAGGGAGAGAAATAAAATTATAATTTTGTAGTTATGATACCTTTTAATGGCTAACTAAAATAAAATAAAAAGATGTTATAAAGCAAGCTTTCGAGACTTCTCAGTTCTCTTCATCATGCATGGTATACCTGAGAAGACCTGAGAAGTCTTGAAAGCTTGCTTTGTAACATCATTTATTTTATTTTAGTTAGCCATTAAAAAGTAACACAACTACAAAATTATAATTTTGTTTCTCTCACTGAGAGCAATCAATCATTTTTCAACTGGCTAACACGGTACCACAACTTTTTTTCTTTTAACTAACCCATGTGTTATATGTGTATAACATTGCAAAAAGAAGAAGATGTGTCATTTATTTATTTAGCATCCGTGAAAAACACACTGATGGGAAAACGGACACACTGATGATACACTGATAGGAAAACAGATACACTGATGATACACTGATAGGAAAACAGATACACTGATGATACACTGATAGGAAAACAGATACACTGATGATACACTGATAGGAAAACAGATACACTGATGATACACTGAGAACACACTGATGACATGCTGATGTGAAAAACAGACAAACTGATGATACACTGATAGGAAAAACGGACACACTGATGATACACTGATAGGAAAACAGACAAACTGATGATACACTGATAGGAAAACAGATACACTGATGATACACTGATGGGAAAACGGACAAACTGATGATATACTGAGAACACACTGATGATATACTGAGAACACACTGATGATATGCTGATGTGAAAAACAGATAAACTGATGATATACTGAGAACACACTGATGATATACTGAGAACACACTGATGACATGCTGATGTGAAAAACAGACAAACTGATGATATACTGAGAACACACTGATGATATACTGAGAACACACTGATGATATACTGATGTGAAAAACAGACAAACTGATGATACACTGATGGGAAAAACGGACACACTGATGATACACTGATAGGAAAACGGATACACTGATGATACACTGATGGGGAAAAATGGACACCCTGATGATATACTGAGAACACACTGATGACATGCTGATGTGAAAAACAGACAAACTGATGATACACTGATGGGAAAAACGGACACACTGATGATACACTGATAGGAAAACAGATACACTGATGAAACACTGATGGGGAAAAATGGACACCCTGATGATATACTGAGAACACACTGATGATACACTAATGGGGAAAAATGGACACCCTGATGATACACTGAGAACACACTGATGATATGCTGATGTGAAAAACAGACAAACTAATGATACACTGATGGGAAAAACGGACACACTGATGATACAGTGATAGGAAAACGGATGCACTGATGATACACTGATGGGAAAACGGATACACTGATGATACACTGATGGGAAAACGGACACACTGATGATACAGTGATAGGAAAACGGATACACTGATGATACACTGATGGGAAAAACGGACACACTGATGATACAGTGATAGGAAAACGGACACACTGATGATACACTGATGGGAAAAACGGACACACTGATGATACAGTGATGGGAAAACGGACACACTGATGATACAGTGATGGGAAAACGGACACACTGATGATACACTGATGGGAAAACGGACACACTGATGATATACTGAGAACACACTGATGATATGCTGATGTGAAAAACAGACAAACTGATGATACACTGATGGGAAAAATGGACACACTGATGATACAGTGATAGGAAAACGGATACACTGATGATACACTGATGGGAAAACGGACACACTGATGATACATTGATGGGAAAACGGACACACTGATGATACACTGATGGGAAAATGGTCACACTGATGATACACCGATAGGAAAACGGATACACTGATGATACACTAATGGGACAAACGGACACACTGATGATACACTGAGAACACACTGATGATATACTGATGGGAAACTGGATACACTGATGTTACACTGATGGGAAAATGGACACAATGATGATACACTGATGGGAAAAATGGACACCCTGATGATACACTAATGGGACAAACAGACACACTGATGATACACTGAGAACACACTGATGATACACTGATGGGAAAAACAGACACACTGATGATACAGTGAAAGGAAAACAGACACACTGATGATACACTGATGGGAAAACGGACACACGATGATACACTGATGGGAAACCGGACACACTGATGGGAAAACGGACACACTGATGATACACTCATGGGAAAATGGACATACTGATGATACATTAATGGGACAAACGAACACACTGATGATACACCGATAGGAAAACGGATACACTGATGGGAAAAATGGACACACTGATGATACACTGATGGGAAAAAACAGATATACTGATGATACAGTGATAGGAAAACGGATACACTGATGATACACTGAAGGGGAAAACGGATACAATGATGATACACCAATGGGAAAAATGGACACACTGATGATACACTGAGAACACACTGATGATACACTGAAGGGAAAAATGGACAAACCGATGATACACTGATGGGAAAAATGGACACTGATGATACGGTGATGCAACATACTGATCACACAGGTACCATTTTTATCATGTACGTGATTAATTTCATAGAGGTATAACAAAGGAACAGTACAATGGAGAGTTATAAGAAACGTGTTCCAGAATTGTTATTTGAAGGTGAATGCCATGATTTACTAAAACAGAGAAGTCAGACATTGCCACAGGTTTCATTCAAAGTAATTTATAGGGAATTCGCCTCAGATTATTAAAGGGTTTCGTCTATGGTGCTCACTTCTGCAGCACTTGTGATGCTTCATGGGCAGATGCCTAAGCGTCTGTCTGTATCACCAGCACCTGCTCTATGCATTAGAAAGCCACATGTGAAAAAGACCTGCTCGCTGTCCATGCCTGGTAGTCATCATTTCCTAATGTGGAAGTGAGGGGCAGCAGAAATCCCTTTTAACTATTAGGCTGAGGTCACACAGGGATTTGTGCGAGTCCTCGTATGAAACTTGGCTCACGCTCACCAGTGTAACGCGAGAGCAATGCAATGTTTCTCTTGCCCCATAGACTTGAATGGGTGCGAGTGAAATAAACTCGTATTGCACTCGCAGCATGCTGAGACTGTTTTCTTGGTCTGATTAGGGCTGAGAAAATAATCGCTCATGGGAGCTGCCCCATAGAGTAATATTGGTCCGAGTGGAATGCGATTTTTTATCGTATTCACTAACCTCTGATTATCACACCCGTGTGTGCTAGGCCTTAGGGCAACAAACCTACCACACATAGAGCTGATGAATGATACAATGCTGTTATGTTATTATACACACATTCTTTTGTCTTGGAAGGGCGTTTGAATGTAAAAAATGAAGAACTGGACGAAATGTTAAAAGAAGCTCCAGGACCAATCAATTTTACAGTGTTCTTAACAATGTTTGGGGAGAAGCTGAAAGGTTTGTACTTTATCATTTCTACCAAGAATCTTAGATGTATGTGGCCACTTTTTCTGAAATGCTAACAAGCAGAGTCTTTGTTAGAATACTAAAAATCTACTTAACAATAGTAGTATGTCCTCCTTCACATATCCATGTTTCCAGTACGAGTGGCACCTTTTGTTCTTTACGGATACCACACTTACCCATTATAATCTATGGAGCTATGCATTTGTCCATGTTTTTTCACGTGCCATGTGTCTGCGCAAAAAATACATGGGTCCGTGAAAAACGTAAATTTGTGTGTCATCTGTGTGCTGTATATGTTTAATATTGAAAAGTATAAGATAAGCTTTGTCATGTCTTTATTTCTATAGCCATTTATGAAAAATACTGATTACACACTCGTGCTAAAAACAGACACACTGATGATACCATGATACAAAACACTGACTGAGGCCTCTTTCACACGTCTGTGCAAAACACACACATTTGCTGTCAGTGTGCTATCCGTATGTCATTCGCATAGCACACTGACATGAAGGATGAATTTGTATACTCACCTGTCCATGGTGCTGCTGTGTCCGGCGCTGCTGCTGCTTCCGGTCCGAGGTGCAGTGAATATGCAAAGAGCATAATGAGTGGGGGTCGGATGCAAGGGACACCAGTGATGGAGGCAACAGCGGTGGAGACAGGTGAGCATAGAAAATAATTTTATTTCACTGACACGTGGTTTTCTCCGGTACGTGTCACACTGATGTCACACAGAGCACATCAGTGTGCGGTCCATGCGGTCCGGTCACACCCGTGCTGCCGGAGAAAAATGGATATATCGTCGTGTGGAGCACACAGACACACATATGCTCCACATGGACACATGGTCCATGGGAAAACACGCACGTGTACACAAACCCATTGATTTTAATGGGTCTATGTGTGCACGTGTCTCCGGTATATGGATGTCACACGTACCAGAGACACCGATGTCTGAAGGGGGCCTGACACCAGTACTATTTTTTTTTCATGTACGTGTTTTATGCAGACGTGTGAAGGAGGCCACAACTACAGAACTAAATATTGTGGTCCTAACTCCAAAAGTTACTTCTCTAGCTAATTATTATATTGCTTGAAATAAAAACACAAAAAATATTGTGTAAATACAATAAATTCAATTAACACTACAGCACTTGTTTGTAACGCCAAACAAATGCAATATACAATGCCATACTTTCAAATAAATAGATGAAAATACCACACTTCAGAATGTGAACACCTGAATGAGGCTCTGCAAAGCAGATGGTCAGAAATATTGCGGTGCAAAGAAAACCACTGAGAACCTGTATTCCAATTCATTTAAAGGGAATCTGTCAGCAGGTTTTTGGTATGTAATCTGAAGACAACTGCTGTAGGGGTTAAAACACATATTTCAATTATGTGTTTCTTATCAAGTTCTGCGCTGTTTACTTGCAATGATTGTTATAGCACCAGGAGATTGTCATTGTTCAGAGTACTGCAGTGCATGCCTGGTAGTCCAATATGCCCCTTGCTGTGATAACCAGCTCACTGTTTATAAACATTGTAGATATAGAGCTGTGGCTTGGGCAGGGGCAGCTTTCTCAGCTCTGCTGCATGCTAAATCTAAAAACTTTGAATTTGTGAGAACTGCAGCATCCATTAAAGTGATACATCATTGGATTCAGGGCCATTTTGCCTACATCATGCTGCTCTCAGATGACGTAGCAAAAACCTGTAAATGTAGAAGGGAAAAAGAAGTAGGCAAAAAGCACTCAACTCACTGGATAAATATACAAAATATAACATAGAATTTATTAAGGAAAATTACAGTGCAAACACCATAAAAACAAGTAAAAACAGCAAGACACTCCTCCCATGGACCACAATTAAAGTGCTGAGGCAATATGCATTACAATGCAGGTATACCAATATAGGAACCAAATATTGAAACTGACTGGGGCACTAAAAGTCAGTATGAAACCAAAATTATCAACAATTGTAGTGGCCCCAATAGTATGTACTAGTACACCAATGCAAATATAACAGTGCATAAGAGGGAAAAAGCACTAATAACAGCAAGTAAAAGGCCTAAGAGGGACCCAGAAAGATTAATCTAGGTAACCTAGAGGATAAGTAATATAGGCATAGTACCAACTAAGGGGATAATCACCCAGAGGTCCAGGGAGATAACACCCGAATCAGGGAACCATGTAAGAGTGTCAGGGGGGAGACACCGACCCGACGCGTGTCGCTCAAGGGAGCTTCATCAGGGGAGGGTAGTGAAGTGGAAAAAAGCACACATATAAATACAAAATCAAATGAATAAATTAGATACCGGTGTGGCAGTAGTTCGGACCGTATGCTTTCAGCGTCCGGAAATGAAGGAGACCAGGAAGTAGATAGTGGTGCATCCATAAAGGGCTTCCCCAGAACACAGAGACCTTAGGCGCAACTGCGCATGCGCGAATAACGGCGAATAAGTGCGCAACTGCAAAAAGTTTCCCCCAGTAAGACAGGGATAACGGGCGCATATGCGCATGCGCGGTGGCCACCATGCGTAAAAAACGTAGAATATCATACTGCGCAGGCGTCCAAGGTATTCACAGCGCAGCCAAACACATAAAGCGTCTAGACATTAGTATAATACTGGAGATGCACCAATATAACGGAGCGCAGTTGTTTGTTTGTGTCATAGACATAGAGTATTGCTTATTTAGATGGCTGTAACAGAGCCATATCCCCTCAGTACCCTGGTGTACACATAGGACACATATAAACATAATCAGTTATAGAATATAAGTCTGAAAAACACTCTGATGGTATTAGAACAATGTAGAATGTTATCATAAGGCAACAGGGTGGATGGGAGAGAAAAACATTAACATAATCATTAATTGACAAGGGAAGGCAACAATTTAGTCAAAGCATAAATGATTTACATATAAAGGGGAAAAGGTTGATATAATAATGACCAAAAGAGTCACTACCCTCCCCTGAGAAAATGTACAGACAGGATGGTACCAAATACAGCTAGAAAAAGCATGAAATAAATAGGGATATACAGATTTTGTTATATGACACAGTAATCAGGAGGGCCAAAACAGATCCCTGTAATACAGGAGAAGGTTGTCCTTAATGAGGAGTTGCTTTTTACTGGGTTCCTTGGGTGAGCGTGGGGTTTCCTTCCTCCCTTTGCCTTGGCCTTCGTTTTGCTGTTCGTGCGTTGTTTATTTTATTTTATTCTACCATCGTTTTTTCAGTTTTTTGGAATTATCCTTACCCTTCTGAGCTCCCTGGTTTTAATGTGACAAAGAAGAAAGGGAGAATCCTGTGTCCATGGTCTCTTCTGGCCTCGTTTGAACATATGGAAGTATCGCTCACTGATGGACCCCGTCTCTTTGGACTACCTTTGATCGTATTTTTTGATCTTCCTTAGGACTTTGATTGGACCTTCTCCTGTATTACATTGTTGCCTTCCCTTGTCAATTAATGATTATGTTAATGTTTTTCTCTCCCATCCACCCTGTTGCCTTATGATAACATTCTACATTGTTCTAATACCATCAGAGTGTTTTTCAGACTTATATTCTATAACTGATTATGTTTATATGTGTCCTATGTGTACACCAGGGTACTGAGGGGATATGGCTCTGTTACAGCCATCTAAATAAGCAATACTCTATGTCTATGACACAAACAAACAACTGCGCTCCGTTATATTGGTGCATCTCCAGTATTATACTAATGTCTAGACGCTTTATGTGTTTGGCTGCGCTGTGAATACCTTGGACGCCTGCGCAGTATGATATTCTACGTTTTTTACGCATGGTGGCCACCGCGCATGCGCATATGCGCCCGTTATCCCTGTCTTACTGGGGGAAACTTTTTGCAGTTGCGCACTTATTCGCCGTTATTCGCGCATGCGCAGTTGCGCCTAAGGTCTCTGTGTTCTGGGGAAGCCCTTTATGGATGCACCACTATCTACTTCCTGGTCTCCTTCATTTCCGGACGCTGAAAGCATACGGTCCGAACTACTGCCACACCGGTATCTAATTTATTCATTTGATTTTGTATTTATATGTGTGCTTTTTTCCACTTCACTACCCTCCCCTGATGAAGCTCCCTTGAGCGACACGCGTCGGGTCGGTGTCTCCCCCCTGACACTCTTACATGGTTCCCTGATTCGGGTGTTATCTCCCTGGACCTCTGGGTGATTATCCCCTTAGTTGGTACTATGCCTATATTACTTATCCTCTAGGTTACCTAGATTAATCTTTCTGGGTCCCTCTTAGGCCTTTTACTTGCTGTTATTAGTGCTTTTTCCCTCTTATGCACTGTTATATTTGCATTGGTGTACTAGTACATACTATTGGGGCCACTACAATTGTTGATAATTTTGGTTTCATACTGACTTTTAGTGCCCCAGTCAGTTTCAATATTTGGTTCCTATATTGGTATACCTGCATTGTAATGCATATTGCCTCAGCACTTTAATTGTGGTCCATGGGAGGAGTGTCTTGCTGTTTTTACTTGTTTTTATGGTGTTTGCACTGTAATTTTCCTTAATAAATTCTATGTTATATTTTGTATATTTATCCAGTGAGTTGAGTGCTTTTTGCCTACTTCTTTTTCCCTTCTACATTTACAGTTTGGTAGGCCGTGCACCCTCACTTTATGTATTGTATTTTTTACATCATAGCTGTGCAGCTCTGTCCTCTGCTTAGTAGCAAAAACCTGATGACAGATTCCCTTTAAAGATGGACTAAAAAATTACAGCACTCCTGCACAGTGCTCTCAGTGTGAGGCCTCATTAACACAACCGAGTGCAGTCAGTGAAAGGAATGGACAGCACTCGGACCAATGTTATTCAGTGAGGCAATGCAGATGACTGATTTGCTTCACTGGCTTAATGTGAGTTGTGAAAAAAATCACAGCATGCTTGATTTTCCTATGGGGATTGGATGAGTCTAAAGCGGGCTTTACACGCTGGGTTCTCGCTAGCGAGATCGCAAGTGATCGTACCCGCCCCCGTCAGTTGTGAGACACGGGCAAATCGCTGCCCGTGCCGCACAACCTCGCTTACACCCATCACACACACTTACCTGCCCTGCGACGTCGCTCTGGCCGGCGATCCGCCTCCTTTCTAAGGGGGCGCTTCATGTGGCGTCACAGCGACGTCACACGGCAGGCGTCCAATAGAAGCGGAGGGGTGGAGATGAGCGGGACGTAACATCCCACCTACCTCCTTCCTTCCGCATTGCCGGCGGCCACAGGTAAGCTGCAGTTCATCGTTCCTGGGGTGTCACACGGAGTGACGTATGCTGCCTCGGGAATGATGAACAACTGGAGCACAGAAGGACGTTAGATTTTTTGAAAATGAGCGACGTGTCAACGAGCAACGATAAGGTAAGTATTTTTGCTCGTTCACAGTCGCTCATTTGTGTTACACGCTACGATATGTCAAACGAGGCCGGATGTGCGTCACTAACGACGTGACGCCGACGACATATCGTTAGATATATCGTAGCGTGTAAAGCGGCCTTTACTCATTTATGTCTATGGATGCGCTAAAAAAAAATTGGATGTCACAGTATGGCATGGTAAGAAACACGACTGTAGCGCGTTCTCTTCTTTACAAGGGTAAATAGAGAATATTGCAGTTAGGCCTCTTTCACACATCCGTGAAAATCACACACGTTTTTCACGGATGTGTCAAAGGGGCGTATTGCCCTCGGTGAGCCGTGTGTATGGCACACGTGTGTTCTCCGTGTGTTATCCGTGATAACACACGGAGAATGGCAACTTTCTACTCACCTGTCCCTGGCTTCGCTGTCCGTGGTGCTGTTCTTCGGTCTCCGGTCCTGCCGACTCCCCGCTGCTGCTGCTTCCGGCCCGCAGTGGAGTGAATATGCAATGAGCATAATGAGCAGCAGTCGGAAGCAAGTGACAGCAGCGGCAGAGGCTGCAGGGCTAGAGAAGGTGAGTAAAGTTTTTTTTTTCTCGCAGACACATGTGTTTTCTCCGGTGCGTGTCACACGGAACACATCCGTGTGGTCCGTTTGTGTTACGTGTGACCCGTTTGCTTTCCATGTGACACCCACGATGCCGGAGAAAAACGGACATGTCTACATGTGGAGCACACGGGCACACGTATGCTCCACACGTACACACGGTCCATGGCAGAATACGCACGTGAACGCAGACCCTTTGATTTTAATGGGTCTACGTTTGCCCGTGTCTCCGGTATGTGAGAAAAGTGACCAAACACGTACCGGAGGCACGGACGTGTGAAAGAGGCCTTAAAAGAAGAGCACTCTATACAACCAGCTGTACTCCTCTGAGTGTGGCAGAATACAGATTTATATTTCTGGTAAACCCACTACAGGACCTACTATTTACATGAAATCAGCAAAATAGGATGATTAACTGTATTACAAAATATATCCAAATTACAATTCTAGTTGAAAAATAAAAATAAATAAAACTTCAGTTACTTTTTAAAGGGATCTCGTCACCTCAAAAAAACTATTTACCTACAAACAAGAGATTAAACTAGAGGTGAGTAGTATGATAATGCTTTTTGGTGCCTTACTAAAAGTGCGGAGACTAAAGCGGGCTTTACACGCTACGACATCGCTCAAGTGATCTCGTTGGGGTCACAGAATTTGTGACGCACATCCGGTCGCTTTAGCGATGCCGTTGCGTGTGACACCTATGAGCGATTTTGCATCGTCGCAAAAACGTGCAAAATCGCTCATCGGTGACATGAGGGTCCATTCTCAAATATCATTACTGCAGCAGTAACGAAGATGTTCCTTGTTCCTGCGGCAGCACACATCGCTCCGTGTGACACCGCAGGAACGAGGAAGCTCTCCTTACCTGCCTCCCGGCCACAATGCGGAAGGAAGGAGGTGGGCGGGATGTTCGTCCCGCTCATCACCGCCCCTCCACTTCTATTGGGCGGCGGTTCAGTGACGCTGCTGTGACGTCACTGTGACGCTGAACAAACCACCCCCTTAGAGAGTGTGCAGCTCTGTCCTCTGCTTAGTAGCAAAAACCTGATGACAGATTCCCTTTAAAGATGGACTAAAAAATTACAGCACTCCTGCACAGTGCTCTCAGTGTGAGGCCTCATTAACACAACCGAGTGCAGTCAGTGAAAGGAATGGACAGCACTCGGACCAATGTTATTCAGTGAGGCAATGCAGATGACTGATTTGCTTCACTGGCTTAATGTGAGTTGTGAAAAAAATCACAGCATGCTTGATTTTCCTATGGGGATTGGATGAGTCTAAAGCGGGCTTTACACGCTGGGTTCTCGCTAGCGAGATCGCAAGTGATCGTACCCGCCCCCGTCAGTTGTGAGACACGGGCAAATCGCTGCCCGTGCCGCACAACCTCGCTTACACCCATCACACACACTTACCTGCCCTGCGACGTCGCTCTGGCCGGCGATCCGCCTCCTTTCTAAGGGGGCGCTTCATGTGGCGTCACAGCGACGTCACACGGCAGGCGTCCAATAGAAGCGGAGGGGTGGAGATGAGCGGGACGTAACATCCCACCTACCTCCTTCCTTCCGCATTGCCGGCGGCCACAGGTAAGCTGCAGTTCATCGTTCCTGGGGTGTCACACGGAGTGACGTATGCTGCCTCGGGAATGATGAACAACTGGAGCACAGAAGGACGTTAGATTTTTTGAAAATGAGCGACGTGTCAACGAGCAACGATAAGGTAAGTATTTTTGCTCGTTCACAGTCGCTCATTTGTGTTACACGCTACGATATGTCAAACGAGGCCGGATGTGCGTCACTAACGACGTGACGCCGACGACATATCGTTAGATATATCGTAGCGTGTAAAGCGGCCTTTACTCATTTATGTCTATGGATGCGCTAAAAAAAAATTGGATGTCACAGTATGGCATGGTAAGAAACACGACTGTAGCGCGTTCTCTTCTTTACAAGGGTAAATAGAGAATATTGCAGTTAGGCCTCTTTCACACATCCGTGAAAATCACACACGTTTTTCACGGATGTGTCAAAGGGGCGTATTGCCCTCGGTGAGCCGTGTGTATGGCACACGTGTGTTCTCCGTGTGTTATCCGTGATAACACACGGAGAATGGCAACTTTCTACTCACCTGTCCCTGGCTTCGCTGTCCGTGGTGCTGTTCTTCGGTCTCCGGTCCTGCCGACTCCCCGCTGCTGCTGCTTCCGGCCCGCAGTGGAGTGAATATGCAATGAGCATAATGAGCAGCAGTCGGAAGCAAGTGACAGCAGCGGCAGAGGCTGCAGGGCTAGAGAAGGTGAGTAAAGTTTTTTTTTTCTCGCAGACACATGTGTTTTCTCCGGTGCGTGTCACACGGAACACATCCGTGTGGTCCGTTTGTGTTACGTGTGACCCGTTTGCTTTCCATGTGACACCCACGATGCCGGAGAAAAACGGACATGTCTACATGTGGAGCACACGGGCACACGTATGCTCCACACGTACACACGGTCCATGGCAGAATACGCACGTGAACGCAGACCCTTTGATTTTAATGGGTCTACGTTTGCCCGTGTCTCCGGTATGTGAGAAAAGTAACCAAACACGTACCGGAGGCACGGACGTGTGAAAGAGGCCTTAAAAGAAGAGCACTCTATACAACCAGCTGTACTCCTCTGAGTGTGGCAGAATACAGATTTATATTTCTGGTAAACCCACTACAGGACCTACTATTTACATGAAATCAGCAAAATAGGATGATTAACTGTATTACAAAATATATCCAAATTACAATTCTAGTTGAAAAATAAAAATAAATAAAACTTCAGTTACTTTTTAAAGGGATCTCGTCACCTCAAAAAAACTATTTACCTACAAACAAGAGATTAAACTAGAGGTGAGTAGTATGATAATGCTTTTTGGTGCCTTACTAAAAGTGCGGAGACTAAAGCGGGCTTTACACGCTACGACATCGCTCAAGTGATCTCGTTGGGGTCACAGAATTTGTGACGCACATCCGGTCGCTTTAGCGATGCCGTTGTGTGTGACACCTATGAGCGATTTTGCATCGTCGCAAAAACGTGCAAAATCGCTCATCGGTGACATGAGGGTCCATTCTCAAATATCATTACTGCAGCAGTAACGAAGATGTTCCTTGTTCCTGCGGCAGCACACATCGCTCCGTGTGACACCGCAGGAACGAGGAAGCTCTCCTTACCTGCCTCCCGGCCACAATGCGGAAGGAAGGAGGTGGGCGGGATGTTCGTCCCGCTCATCACCGCCCCTCCACTTCTATTGGGCGGCGGTTCAGTGACGCTGCTGTGACGTCACTGTGACGCTGAACAAACCACCCCCTTAGAAAGGAGGCGGTTCGCCGGTCACAGGGACGTCACAGGGAAGGTAAGTCCATGTGACGGTTCCAGGCGATGTTGTGCGACACAGGCAGATATTTGCCCGTGTTGCACAACCGATGGGGGCCGGTACGCACGCTGGCGATATCGGTACCAATATCGCAGTGTGTAAAGCGGCCTTAAGAGAAAAAGAACGTATTTCCTCCTGGGAGCCATCGACTTTTTGTTACGGGGGTGTGCAAGCAGTAGCTACAGTCATCGCTAGCAGACCCGCTCATGATACTGTGAGCGTCAGCTATAAGCCCCAGCACTTTGATAGACAGCTCGATCTGCACAGAAGCGCTTTATAGCTGCTGATCAATCGACGTGCCGGCGCATACTTAGGGGTACTTTGCATGCTGCAACATCGCAAGCCGATGCTGCGATGCCGAGCGCGATAGTCCCCACCCCTGTCGCAGCTGCGATATCCTTGTGATAGCTGCCGTAGCGAACATTATCGCTACGGCAGCTTCACATGGACTCACCTGTCCTGGGACGTCGCTCTGGCCGACGACCCTCCTCCTTATTATGGGGGCGGGTCGTACGGCATCATTGCGACGTCACACGGCAGGTGGCCAATAGGAGCAGAGGGGCGGAAATGAGCGGGATGTAAACATCCCACCCACCTCCTTCCTTCCGCATATCCTATGGGAGCCGCGGTGACGCCGGTAGGAGATGTTCCTCGCTCCTGCGGCTTCACACACAGCGATGTGTGCTGCTGCTGGAGCGAGGAACAACATCAGACCATCGCGTCAGCGTACTTATGGATTACGCCGACGCTACACCGATGATACGATTACGATGCTTTTGCGCTCGTTAATCGTATCATCTAGGCTTTACACACTACGATGTCGCCTGCGATGCCAGATGTGCGTCACTTTCAATTTTACCCCACCGACATCGCACCTGCGATGTCGTAGTGTGCAAAGTACCCCTTAGAGCGGCCCCTCACAGTATAGGGAGTGATGACTGTACAGTAGTGTTCTGTGCATGCCCCCATGACTGAAAGTTGGCAGATCCTGGGAGAAAATAAACTTATTTTCACCCAGAAGCTGCACTTTCATTAAGGTGGTCAGGCAGCATTGTGATGCTATTTACCTCCATTATTGCTTTCTCCTGCCATCCTAGGCAGATCATCAGGGAGATCCTTTGATCTATGATTAAAGCCAAATTCATCTGTTTATTATGGCCTGGTACGGACGGTGATGCACAACATAATAATAAACAGCCATCTGAACTTGGCCTAACCAGCAACATTTTAGTCTCCATTTGCACACAGCTACTTTTATAAAGGTAGAATGGTATACTATAACGTTGGGCTTTTTCTGTGCAACTGGTAAAGGCATCCAAAGCCATTTCCATGTGTACTCACTAATGGATGCTTGATTTTAAAGGTAATGCGTATGCATGGTGTTGGCCTCAATGTCAAAACCTCGTTTCACTGGTACTTCCAGTGTGCAATTGAGAGAAGTCCACCATATATATTGTGCATTATGATTTATTTCATTAATAAAGATAATTATTTCAATTTGCAGGAGCTGATCCAGAGGAAACAATTCTAAATGCTTTCAAAGTGTTTGACCCTGAAGGCAGTGGTCTTCTGAAATCAGATTAGTAAGTGCAAGTGACTGCGGAACTGCGGTGCTGGGATCCTATTCTAAGACATCTTTTTAATCTTTTTTTATGTCTTATTTTTAGCATAAGAGAAATGCTGATGACTCAGGCTGAGAGGTTCTCAAGTGAAGAGGTGCAATTTTTAGCTCATTTACTGTACTTATGTGTGACTGAATAAATACAATTGAGACTATTCAGCCTATTTTGGGGTTGTAAGCGTGAATATACCTTGTTGGGTTTAATGATGTAAGAATTTCTTAAATAAAAAATAATGTCCTCTGCTTGGGGAATTTGTTACCTAGAGCTGCTCCTAAGAACATTTGGTTGGGCATCATGTAGCACCACATTTACGTGGCGCTCATTATATGTGCAGCGAGGAGAGAGTCAAGTACGGCACTCGGCTATCTGTATCAATTCCATAGATATGAATAGAGGTGGCGGTCATACAAGACCATGTCAGTTCATGTAACCCTAAGGCCCCTTTCACATATCAGTTTTTTGCCATCAGTCACAACCCGTTGGCTCGACGGATCGGTCACAGAGTATGGAAAAACTGATGCGACAGATCCGTCGAAAAAATGGATCCGTCACATCAGTTTTTTCAGCCCAGCAGTGTTTTTACACCCCATCTGAGCCTGCTCAGTTAAAAAACGGAATCCGTCGCCGGATTCCGTCATTTGACGGATTACGACGGCTCGTGCGCCCATAGGCTTCACCAAACGATGGAGAGAAACGGATTTGTTGCTGTCCGTTTTTTTGAAGTAGACAAAAAATGTTGTTTCGGCCGTTGTCTCTGTCCGAAGTACAAACAATTTTCGACGGATCCATCAAAAGACGGATGAAACGTGAGGCCATCCATCGCAATCCGTCGCTAATACAAGTCTATGAGAAAAAAATGGATCCAGCGGCATCAGTCGCCTGATCCGTTTTTTTAAAAATTCGACGGATTGTGACTGATGGCAAAAAATTGATGTGTGAAAGGGGCCTAACACATAAGGAGAACCAGATAATCAGGACACCCTTCTTGTGATGCATGTGGGCCCCCATCGATCAAACATCTGTCACCTATTTTGTGATTATGTGATAAATATCTTTGATGAGAAATCTTTTTAAATGTCTTTGCCTACTGTCCCAGAATAAGGATTAATTTGCCTGAGTGTATATGTCATAAAAAGTATAAAAATATCAACTTTTCAAGGTTTTACTATGTCCCATATTACTTGGGTAAAAAGTGTGTTTGATTTTCAATGGAACATTGCAAGGTTACATAAAAAAGATAGCCATTTTTACCTTATTATTATTTTATTGCCCTAAAATACACTAGCAGATGAGAAAGTGTATAGACCTGACATGAAAAATTCCCAAAACCCAGGTAGCAAAACGGTTGCTTGGTTAAGATGGAACTTATAAAAATTGGGAGTGGTGTTCTCATATTTAGAACCCCCATATTAGCCAGAGTATAGAGCCAATACAAAATTTAGGCCATGATTCATCAAAGCAATAACACCAAAGCCACAACATTTTTGTGCAAGGTGGCGTTTCGCAAGCTAGTTACAACTTTTGGTATTTCCACATCACTTTAGGCCAGCTCTATCAAAATGTGCAACACTGAGGTGGGACAGGGGCGTGAAGGGCTGTGACAACTCCAATTCATGACAAGCTGCGGTGTGCCTTAGGCAACAAATCCTACTCCGCTCACTAACCGGAGTAAGATTTGTGGCAAGGTGAACAGAGGAACTCACCACTTTTCAGACATGTCTGATTCATTAAGAGGCATATACCTTCTTAATGAATCGCCCCTATGACTCCTCAACAAGACCAGCATGAGCAATGCCAGTCGTGATGAATCAGGGCCAGAGTTCTTAATCCGTAGGATCAATTCTGAGTATGTATTGCATAGTCAGACCATTAATTTCAATGGGTGCCCTGTAATGCTCCATTCTCCCTAGTCATGGGATCCTTTTAACAAAACTATTCTGTTACAATATTTTAGATGTATATATTTCTTATCTTTCTTTTGTTCTTTAACTGTTACAGGTTGACCAGATGTTCACAGCTTTCCCACCGGATGTGACTGGAAACTTAAACTACAAAAACCTTGTGCATATTATCACCCACGGTGAAGAGAAAGAGGAATAAACTATAGTCTTGTCTTCTGCTTACCATCCTGTTGGTATTTCTGTCTTATTTATTATGTGCACTCGTTCAGGATTTCCAGCAGAACAATGAGCTCATTTTTATCATTTTTTAAATGCGTCTTTGTTGCAGGTTCTTTCCCACTCATTAGTATATGCCTGATATCTGCAGCAAAAACGCTGAAAAAATTGACATGCTGCAAATGTAAATCTGCAAGGAGAAAAAACGCAGCGTGTGCATGAGACGTCAGGAATCTCATTCACTTTGCCAGTACTAGGGCATCCTTCATGGTTTGTGACAAAACTGAGTGGGAAAAAAATGTGACAAAAACGCAATGTGTGCATCTCACAACCCCTTATGACACAGGGAATCATGATAATCAGTAGGATTTTTAATCATCTTCAAAATATGTTACCTTCTCAGGAATTCCTACCTAGAAAAAGTCTCACAAAATCAATAAAATGTGAACAACTGTGTAACACAATAATAAATCATAATATTTCTGTATCTCCATTCTTTCTATTTCTATGTCTGGATCTTCATTGTACGCTGTCATGAACCTATGCCAATATTTATCAGTCTGGGAAACATAGGACAAATGAATAAGAAAATTAAGAAAAAGTTAGAGTACAATTAGACAAAATAGTGTCTGGATGGGAAAATGAAAATAATGTCTAATGGATGACTTAGTATAAAGTATTAAGCTTGGTAAAATAAAAAAAACTAAAACTCAATCAACCTATTTTTTTTTTAACTATACATTTTTATTAAAGTTTAGTAATAACAGACATGTGCGCATTACAAATGCATCCAAATAGTACATTAATCATAATAAGCATACAAAACAAATATAATAATATAATGTAACAATTATAACAATAACAAAGGCGACACACAATTAAGACGTACAATGACAAGACAGGAAGGGTGGGTTAATAGGGGAGAGGGCGGGGAAAAAGGTGGGGGAAAAGTTGGAAGACAAATGTAAGTTCAGTAAACCTTAACCCTATAGGTCCTCATCAGCTGCAAAGTAATCCCAGGGCGCCCAAACCACCAAGAATATTGACGCATTTAGTTGACACAGTTAGTAGCGCGGTAAGGTGTACCACCCTCCTGACATATAGTATTCTACTCTTGAGGTTCTGGAGGGACGTAGCCCTCGTCTGTCTCCAACAACGTGCAATCAGGCACCGGGCCGCTGTAAGGATGTGAAGCAGTAACTTGGAGGCCAATTTGCCCATGCCCCTCACCCCCAGTCCCAAAACATAAACTAGTGGATCGAGGTCTACCACTACATATAAGACCTTGTATATCAGGACTTTAACTTGCTCCCAGAAGGGTACTATATTCTGGCAGGACTAGAAGATGTGTGGCAGGGTCAAATCAACCTATTTTTTAATGGCGATTTTATCTAGATAATGAGCAGCGGTAAGATATCGAAGGATATACTGCTTCCCTAATCATGATAAAGTAAGAAAAAGTAAAAGCCAGCACACCACCACTGTTCAGTCCAGAGTTAATCACAATGCTTGCACAAAAACGCCAAGGCTAGGGCTGGTAAATCCAGAAAAAGACAAAATCCAGGGAGCTTAGGCAGGGATGGAAGAACTAAAACTTTAGTTTATTTTACATATTAAAACCAACAGAGCTGATGTGTGGAAGAAAAATCGAACACATTTCGGCAAGTAAATAATGCCTTACTCATGGATAAACAACTTCTCCAACATATCACAAATATATAAATAAATAAAAAAATCTTGGGGTATATTAGACACACCAAGGCCATTATCAATAATTTACAAAATTTACATTGGGATAACAATTATAAGTGGTTAACTTGTGATATTATTACTAGTGATGGACGGACTTACAGATAATCCAGAATGATGGGTCCTGGTTATATTGTTTTAAAATCTTGTTCCGGGCTGGATTCCGGTCCCCATATAAGTCTATGGGGACCAGAAGCTGGCAATTGAAAATGGTGGTAGAAGGGATAGGGGGATAGAAACAAGGGCACTGTACGTATGCAAAGTAGAAAGGCAATTTCCAGCACAATCCATACTGCAAATAAAATGAAAAGTTTATTCCAGGGATTAAAATTTAAGCAGGATCCTTTTTAAAGTTAACATGTTTCGGGCAAAGTGTGCCCTTACTCATAGCATAAACATAAAATGGAAGTAACTCATTTATATACAAATATATTAAGCATAAAAAAACAACACAGATTAATCATTTCTTAGGATAAATTAACCAATTGCACACACCAACAGTTCTCTAGATTCTATCAAAAATTCAATATATATATAAGAGGTCATTTTTAAGGTTGCTTGTGCAACATCTTTAGTCAGTCTTCCAGTCTGGCAGCTAGTTGTCAGGTCCTGTAGTTCCTGTGTCCATCACCTGTACCCACCTACCTCAGTCATCCCGCCTGTACCTGTGCCCATACCCGAGTCCGTCTCCTGTCCTAGGGGTTAGCTGCCACAGTCCCGGTCACTGTCCTGGGAGTGGTACTTAACATTCTGCCTTGTGGCAAACACTTAGTTAAGTCATTCCCACTAAATGGTAAGCGTGGGTGCCCCCTGTAGTCCAGTAAGTCCGCTCCTGCTTATCACCTCAGCAACAACGGTGGTGGGTGTTACAATCATGCTAATGCTTCTTTGGGGTAGAACTTATTTTCAGGGTAACATGGTATATTGAAAATCTGTCTTGTGTGGTGTAGTATATAAAGGATCTATCCCATGTGGTGTAGTATATGAAGTATCTATCACATGTGGTGTAGTATATAGAGGATCTGTCCCATATGGTGTAGTATATAGAGGATGTGTGCTGCCTGGTGTAGTTTATAGAGGATCTGTCCGCTCTTGTGTGTGGTCCTGTAAAGACTGAAAGACTCATTTTCTCACCTGACACCATACAAGTAAACTGACAGGTCTCCCTATTGATATAACATTCTTTTTTTTTAGAAGCAATGCAAGGTCTTCTGTAGGACGGCTTACATGGCACTTAGAGTAAGATTAGTTGCACATTCTGCATCCATACTGATTGTATATGCTGTAATATAAATATAACATGGCTAGGGAAAGTACAGGTGCATAAGCCTGTATGCAAAGGTTGTAGTCACAAGTTTTATTAGAGAGCATGCACTAACTTTAATAAGCTAATATTTTGATTACATATTTGTCTATATTAAAGAGACAGCACAATGTCTTCTAAAGGAAATTCAGATTTAAAAGACAAGTCAGAATAAGTTGTTGCAAAAAATATAAGTTTGGTGTGGTAAAGAGACTAGAGTCATCGAGAAAGGGGATAACCAAAGTTGATTCAGCATCAGGTAAGCAAAAATTATGCCAACAAAGAGGAGTTGTCAGTGCAAGATTTGTGCAGCCACCAGTCTCAACCTCAGAAACGCCTACTCAACCTGAGTAAGTGCTAGATGTAGCTACGTCTGTAGATATAACGTGATGCCAGAGAGCTTATCGAGTTATATACCGTTGAACAGAATTGCACAAATCAAACTTGTGAGTCAGAGAAAATATCTGACTTGGATTTAGGGAGTTCAACCTATGCTGTAATATACTCTGATGTGTCGACAACACCTGACACTTGCATTGCTTTTAAAGCACCAGATCAAATGTGCAACCTAGTTACAAAATTGGACTTTATGAAAAAATATCCAATTCGACCATGATCTGATGCTACCCATACATTGCCATTCTATACACACAAAGTTTACTTCTCTCCCATACATAAGGTGATGGCGGTCCTACTGTGCGCAAACTCAAACGCTATTTTTCTCTACATGCATGGCATTTTGTAGTAACAGAAGAAGCCATGTAATTAATGAGTGGACAGTTGATAAAATACATGTGAATGCTCACATAAAGGAATATAAGCAATCGATCCAACATCAGTCATCTGCAACAGGTTAGTGTTTTCTAAGCATACTGTTAGGGCCAGGTGGACGGGTAGACCCAGGAGGTGGATCCACTGGGCTGAACACCTCACCGAAGGCAAGGTGTCCGGTAGCCGGAGCACTACAGGTAGCAGGACAGTCCGTTCAAAGGGGTGGAGTGTAGAAGTTCCTGGGACCACGGAGTCACTGAAGGTAGTCCGGGTGACGGAGCTCAGGTTCGGAGGCCGAGATGTTGTCAGGCAGAGTCCGGAACCGACGGAGCGAGAAGACGGGTCACCACAGGGATCAGAGATGGTATGTACTGACGGGATGGCGGACAGTCACCGTTCGGGAATCGTCAGGACCGGATGGCGAGGCAGGAGCGGCTCTAGGAGAGAGATAGGTAAGTATACCAGAAGACACAAGGAGACCTGACTCCTAGCTTAGCAAAACACGAAGAACAGGCCCCGCCCACTTGGAAAGGATCCCCCTATATACCCAGTACCTGATTCTTCAATATCCTGTTGGAGGACACTGGCCCTTTAAGAAAGGGTCAATGACCGCGCGCGCGCCCTAATGCGCATGCGCGATGCCCGGGTGCCAGAAGCCAGGGCAGGGAGCGGTGAACAGGAGGCAGGAGAGCTGGGCTGGAGCAAAGCTGCCGACGGGCGCCGGGAGCGGGGACCGGGCCGCCTGGGGACCGCAGGTGATGGGGCCTGGAGGCTGTGGAGCGGGGGACGCCTGACAGAGGAGCCGGGGAGCGAGGCAGGGAAGCCGGGGAGCGTGGCAGGGGAGCCGGGGAGCGAGGCAGGGGAGCCGGAGAGCGTGACAGGGGACCCGGGGAGTGTGACAGTACCCCCTCTCCCACGCCCCCCTCCCCGCAATCGGGACAGGAAGGCACGTATCAGGGGAGTACCCACATTCTCCCAGGGTTCCCAGGACCTATCCTCAGGACCATACCCTGCCCAGTCCACCAGGAAGAACTGTCGGCCCCGTACAGTTTTCATGGCCACGATATCCCTTACCGCATAGATGTCATCATCAGCAATAGGAGGAGGAGCAGAACTGGCAGCAGCGGAAAAGGGACCAAGGACAACCGGCTTGAGCAGGGAGACATGGAAGGAGTTGGGTATTCTCATCGTGGCCGGGAACTGCAGCTTGTAGGAGACCTCATTTATTTTGCTGAGGACTTTAAACGGCCCGATATAGCGAGGGCCCAGCTTGTATGATGGTAGCTTCAAGCGGACGTACTTGGAAGCAAGCCAGACCAGATCTCCTGAAGAGAAACACGGAGGATCCAGACGCCTCTTGTCTGCGTGTCTCTTCATCCGCAGGGAAGCACGTCCAAGGGACGCCTTGACAGAGTCCCAAATTGTTGCAAAGTCACGGACTACAGCATCAGCAGCAGGGACATCCGAGGAAGAGGATACAGGTAATGGGACGGAAGGCTGAAGTCCGTAAACGACATGGAAGGGAGAGGTGGAGGAGTACTCACTGACGTGGTGGTTATGGGAGAATTCAGCCCAAGGAAGAAGCGTGGACCAGTCGTCGTGATGGGCATTGACGTAGTGACGTAAGAAGGAGGTCAAGATCTGATTGACTCGTTCCACTTGGCCATTCGACTGAGGATGGTAGGCTGAAGAAAAGTCCAGAGTCACTCCCAGATGTTTGCAGAGAGCCCTCCAGAATCGGGAGGTGAACTTAGTTCCTCTGTCGGACACAATGTGTGATGGAAAGCCATGCAAGCGGAAGATGGTGTTGTATATAGGCGTCAGCGAGTTCCTGGGCAGAGGGCAGTCCAGCCATAGGGACGAAATGAGCCATTTTGGAGAACCGATCCACCACGACCCATATGACTGTGTGTCCGGAGGACAGGGGCAAGTCCGTAATAAAGTCCATTGCAATGTGTTGCCACGGAATGGAGGGTATAGGCAGAGGCAGAAGACGGCCATATGGCAGGTGTTTGGGCGTCTTGTTCCTGGCACAAGAGGAGCAGGCTGAGACAAAAGAAGCGACGTCCGTGCGAAGGGATGGCCACCAGTAGTGACGTACAATTGTACTCCATGTTTTCTTCTGACCAGCATGGCCGGCTATTTTCGAGGCATGGCCCCAGTGCAACACTTTTTGCCTGTCAGTCTCAGAGACATAGGTCTTCCCGGGCGGTATCTGGGCCAGGGTGACAGGGGCCACCGGAATGATTTTACTAGGGCAGATGATGAGCTGGGATGTCTCCTCCTCCTGCTCCATGGGCATGAATGACCTGGACAAGGCATCTGCTCGTACATTCTTGTCCGCGGGTCGAAAATGGAGCTGAAAATCGAACCTGGCAAAGAACAAGGACCACCTGGCTTGCCGTGGGTTCAGTCGCTGAGCAGACCGCAGGTATTCCAGGTTCTTGTGGTCCGTGTAAATGATCACGGGGTACACTGCTCCCTCCAGAAGGTAGCGCCATTCCTCCAGAGCCAGTTTGACTGCCAATAGCTCTCGGTCACCGATGGTGTAGTTGCGTTCAGGCGCTGAGAAGCTCTTGGAGTAGAAACCGCAAGTAACCATCTTCCCAGAGGAGGACTTCTGCATGAGCACTGCTCTGGCTCCCGAGGAGGAGGCATCCACCTCCAAGGTGAACTGTCGGTTTAACTCAGGACGGTGGAGCACAGGGGAGGAAGCAAATGCCTGTTTCAGGGAGCCAAACGCGGCGTCGGCCGCAGGTGATCAGTCCTTTGGATTAGCCCCCTTCTTGGTCAAGGCGGAGAGAGGTGCAGTCAGAGCAGAGAAGTGAGGGATGAACTGACGGTAATAGTTTGCGAATCCCAGAAAGCGTTGGATTGCCTTCAGTCCGGAAGGAGGGGGCCAGTTGAGAATGGAAGAGACCTTCTCCGGGTCCATCTGCAGACCGGTATCGGAGATTACGTAACCCAGGAAGGGAAGAGAAGACTGCTCGAAGACACACTTCTCGTACTTAGCGTACAGACGATTCTCTCTCAGTCTTTGTAGTACCAGCTGCACGTTCTCTCTGTGGGTCTGGAGGTCCGGAGAGAAGACCAGGATATCATCAAGATACACCACCACACAGACGTAGAGGAGGTCCCGGAACACGTCGTTCACCAATTCCTGAAAGACTGCTGGTGCGTTACACAGGCCGAAGGGCATCACACAGTATTCATAGTGCCCATCGCGAGTATTGAATGCGGTCTTCCATTCGTCCCCAGAGCGGATACGGACCAGGTTGAAGGCACCCCGAAGATCCAACTTGGTAAACACACGAGCTCCTCTAAGCCGATCAAACAATTCGGGGATGAGCGGCAGGGGGTATTTATTTTTCACGGTGATTTGGTTCAATCCCCGGTAGTCAATGCATGGGCGTAGGTCACCCTCTTTCTTCTTAACGAAGAAGAAGCCTGCTCCAGCAGGAGAGGAGGATCTCCGAATGAATCCCCTTGCCAGGTTCTCCGTGATGTAGGTAGACATGGCCCATGTTTCAGCAGTAGACAGCGGATATATCCGTCCTCGAGGTGGTGTAGTTCCCGGAAGTAGGTCGATGGCACAGTCGTAAGGACGATGTGGCGGCAGTACCTCTGACTCCTTTTTATCAAAGACGTCCGCGAAGGACCAATAGGCCGAGGGCAGTCCCGGTAGGGACTCCGGAACCGGAGGTCGTCGGATGGGCTGTATAGTCTTCAGACAGTTCTCGTGGCAAGAGGAGCCCCATCGGGTGATTTCACCAGTACCCCAGCTGACTGACGGTTCGTGTGTCCGTAACCAGGGGAGTCCCAGCAGGATTTGATGAGACATGTGTGGGAGGACGTAGAGAGCGATGTTCTCGGTGTGCAGGGCACCGATACGTAGTTCCACCGGCTTGGTGATCCACGAGACGGTGTCAGAGAGGGGTCTCACATCTACAGAGGCAATCACGAGGGGTTTGTCGAGTGGAGTAACAGGCACCTGGTACTTGTCCACCGTGGCCTGCTGGATGAAATTGCCTGCTGCCCCGGAATCGAGGTACGCCTCGGCCGTGAACCGCGTCTCTCCCGTTGTCACTTGAACATTCCCCGTAACCGGGTCTGAGAGAGTCCCAGCACCTAGGGTGGCCTCTCCTACCAGCCCTAGGCTTTGGCGTTTCCCGGCCTCTCTGGACAGGAGCGTAGAAGGTGTGTGCCCTCTCCGCAGTAGAAGCAGAGGCCATTGGCGAGCCGTTCTGCTCGGCGTTGTTCGGACTGCCGCAAACAGTCAATCTGCATGGGCTCGTGGACAGAGACACCAGACGACGTTGACTGAAGTACAGCGGGCTTCTGCGGAGGAGAGGAATGCCGTATCGGACGTCTCTCATGGGACACCTCTTTGGATCGTTTCTGGAATCTGAGGTCTACGCGGGTGGCTAGTGCGATCAGGGCATCCAGAGTAGAAGGAACATCGCAGCCTCCCAGCTCGTCCTTAATACGACTGGAGAGTCCTTCCCAGAAGGCGGCGGTGAGGGCTTCATTGTTCCACCCCAATTCTGAGGCCAAAGTGCGGAAGCGGATGGCATACTGCCCCACCGTCATGGTCCCCTGACGTAGCCTGAGGAGTGATGAGGCGGATGCGGCGGCACGTCCGGGTTCGTCAAAGGTGGTTCTAAACGCCTGCAGGAAGTCCTGGATGTTAGTGGTTACAGGGTCCTCCTTTTCCCACAAGGGGTTCATCCAGGCCAGTGCCTCACCCTCTAGATGGGACATCACAAGCGCCACCTTGGCTTGGTCGGAGGCAAACAGGTGCGGAAGCAGCTTGAAATGGAGGGAGCACTGGTTTAAGAATCCTCTGCAGGTCTTGGGATCTCCGGCATATCGGGGTGGAGAGGCCAAGCGGAGTTTAAAAGCTTCCGAGGGAGCCGCCATGGGAACCGTGACCGTGGACTGTGCAGTGGTAACCTGAGATGCCAGGGACGTGGCAGTTGCTTGCAGCGTGTTCAGGCGGGTATCCACCGAGGTCATGAAGGCCAGCATGCGGGACTGAGTCTCGTGCTGTCGTCCGAGTTCCTGCTGCAAGTTGCCCAGCTGGGCCGCTAGTGCTTCGGCGGGATCCATGGCCTGTTCTTACTGTTAGGGCCAGGTGGACGGGTAGACCCAGGAGGTGGATCCACTGGGCTGAACACCTCACCGAAGGCAAGGTGTCCGGTAGCCGGAGCACTACAGGTAGCAGGACAGTCCGTTCAAAGGGGTGGAGTGTAGAAGTCCCTGGGACCACGGAGTCACTGAAGGTAGTCCGGGTGACGGAGCTCAGGTTCGGAGGCCGAGATGTTGTCAGGCAGAGTCCGGAACCGACAGAGCGAGAAGACGGGTCACCACAGGGATCAGAGATGGTATGTACTGACGGGATGGCGGTCAGTCACCGTTCGGGGTTCGGGAATCGTCAGGACCGGATGGCAAGGCAGGAGCGGCTCTAGGAGAGAGATAGGTAAGTATACCAGAAGACACAAGGAGACCTGACTCCTAGCTTAGCAAAACACGAAGAACAGGCCCCGCCCACTTGGAAAGGATCCCCCTATATACCCAGTACCTGATCCTTCAATATCCTGTTGCAGGACACTGGCCCTTTAAGAAAGGGTCAATGACCGCGCGCGCGCCCTAATGCGCATGCGCGAGGCCCGGGTGCCAGAAGCCAGGGCAGGGAGCGGTGAACAGGAGGCAGGAGAGCCGGGCTGGAGCAAAGCTGCCGACGGGCGCCGGGAGCGGGGACCGGGCCGCCTGGGGACCGCAGGTGATGGGGCCTGGAGGCTGTGGAGCGGGGGACGCCTGACAGAGGAGCCGGGGAGCGAGGCAGGGAAGCCGGGGAGCGTGGCAGGGGAGCCGGGGAGCGAGGCAGGGGAGCCGGAGAGCGTGACAGGGGACCCGGGGAGCGTGACACATACCCATGTTAAATCATACCTTATAGAAATATTTATTGGACCTCACCATGCTGGATATCTTTAAAGAGATAATAAGAAAAACAAGTTGTCACCTAGGCAATTACTGGAGTTGTAGTTTGAAAACTGGCCACAAGGAGGCAACAGTAGATAGATTCAAAGTCATTCTCCCATATTGGATCCCTGTCAGGTGATAATACAGACTATAAATTCATAAATCAAGCATTAAACAATTGAAAGGAGTAACTAAAGCCCTTTTAAATAGCAAATTCTTAAAAGACATAAAGGGGTTTTCCCCACAAACAAAGTAAAAAAGTCTGCAGATAGCACAGCATGGGATCATAGATAATTATTTTTGTGGAGTAAAACGTTTCCTGCCTGTTTTTAAGAAATGCTTCACCTCAAAGAAAAAAATATTTGTGATCTTGTGCTGTAATATCTGTATACTTTTTTATGTCCTCCCCGGCCTAGGAGATGCGCTATGATCAGACCATGTCCCTGTACAGTGAGACACAGCCATTACACAGTACATAGCGATGTGTGCTACCGCAGGAACGAAGAATAACCTCGCTACGTACGAGACAACGATTTTTGGTAAATGAACGACCTCTCATATACCAACGATTTTGGTCTCTTTTGCGATCGTTTAAGGTTGCTCCTGCCTGTCACACGCTGCGATGTCGCTAACACGGATGTGCGTCACAAACACCGTGACCCCAACGATATATCGTTAGCGATGTCGCAGTGTGTAAATGGCCCTTTAATCAACGACTTCAGGGAGATTACAAGGGAAAAGCATTTCCTCTTTATTAGCACAAACAAATGTATTCACACCCGTAGATACATACTAACGTAAAACTGGCTGTCATCTGATTGCTCTCTGCAAGCTCACATACTGCCTATATTTTTAATGGATTCTAATAGACTCATACTTTTGATCATACAGTCATGGCCAAAAGTTTTGAGAATGCTACAAATATTAATTTTTTGAAGAAAAACCAAAAGCCAGCACTAAATGTGCACTTCAGCACTAAAATTCCAAACTGTACTTATTATAAAAATTTTGAGATTTTTGGCAAAAAATTGCAATTTCTTCAGCTGCCTCACCACGTCACGGCAAATCTCATTTGAGGCAGTCCTACACTAAAATATTTTTATAAAATGGGCCATACGGCCTCACATATGAATAGTAGAACTGCTCTTAGCAGCACTCACCTGGTCTATTTCAATCCCGTACCCATGACTGAGTCATGGCTGTGGGCGGGACAGGTCCAAGCAAATGCTGCATGAAGTAAATAGCCTGTGGACAAGGCCTGATGACTTAATGTGAACAGTCACCAACCGCCAAAATCTAGACAGATGGAATACATCCCAAATTGGGGTGCATAGCAAGGTGGAGGTCAACCACCGACCAATTCAATGAAGAAAAACAAAAAGCCAGCACTAAATGTGCACTTCAGCACTAAAATTCCAAACTGTACTTATTATAAAAATTTTGAGATTTTTGGCAAAAAATTGCAATTTCTTGAGCTGCCTCGCCACGTCACGGCAAATCTCATTTGAGGCAGTCCTACGCTAAAATATTTTTATAAAATGGGCCATACGGCCTCACATATGAAAAGTAGAACTGCTCTTAGCAGCACTCACCTGGTCTATTTCAATCCCGTACCCATGACTGAGTCATGGCTGTGGGCGGGACAGGTCCAAGCAAATGCTGCATGAAGTAAATAGCCTGTGGACAAGGCCTGATGATGTCGCAGCATGTAAATGGCCCTTTAATCAACGACTTCAGGGAGATTACAAGGGAAAAGCATTTCCTCTTTATTAGCACAAACAAATGTATTCACACCCGTAGATACATACTAACGTAAAACTGGCTGTCATCTGATTGCTCTCTGCAAGCTCACATACTGCCTATATTTTTAATGGATTCTAATAGACTCATACTTTTGATCATACAGTCATGGCCAAAAGTTTTGAGAATGCTACAAATATTAATTTTTACAAAGTCTACTGCTTAAGTTTTTCTAACGGCAATTTGCATATACTCCAGAATGTCATAAAGAGTGATCAGCTTAACAGCAATTACTTACAAAGTCAATATTGGCTAAGTAAATGAACTTTAACCCCCAAAACATATTTCAACATCATTGCATTCCTGCCTTAAAAGGAGCAGCTAACATTGTTTTAGTGATTGTTCCATTAACACAGGTGTGGGTGTTGATGAGGACAGGGCTGGCGATCAATCAGTCATGATTAACTAAGAATGACACCACTGGACACTTTAAAAGGAGGCTGGTGCTTGGTATCATTGTTTCTCTTCAGTTAACCATGGTTATCTCTAAAGAAACATGTGCAGCCATCATTGCTCTGCAAAAAAATGGCCTAACAGGGAAGAGTATCGCAGCTACAAAGATTGCACCTCTGTCAACAATCTATCGCATCATCAAGAACTTCAAGGAGAGAGCTTCCATTGTTGCCAAAAAGGCTCCAGGGCGCCAAAAAGGACCAGCAAACGCCAATACCGTATCTTAAAACTGTTTCAGCTGCGGGATCGGACTATCAGCAGTGCCGAGCTAGCTCAGCAATGGCAGCAGGCTGGTGTGAGTGCTTCTGTACGCACTGTGAGGCGGAGACTGCTTGAGCAAGGCCTGGTTTCAAGGAGGGCAGCAAAGAAGCCACTTCTCTCCAGAAAAAACATCAGAGACCGACTGATATTCTGCAAAAGGTACAGGGAGTGGACTGCTGAGGACTGGGGTAAAGTCATTTTCTCAGATGAATCCCCTTTTCGATTGTTTGGGACATCTGGAAAACAGCTTATTAGGAGAAGAAGAGGTGAGCGCTACCACCAGTCTTGTCTCATGCCAACTGTTAAGCATCCTGAAACGATTCATGTGTGGGGTTGCTTCTCAGCCAAGGGAATCGGCTCACTCACAGTCTTGCCTAAAAACACAGCCATGAATAAAGAATGGTACCAGAATGTCCTCCAAGAGCAACTTCTCCCAACTGTCCAAGAGCAGTTTGGCGCCTAACAATGCCTTTTCCAGCATGATGGAGCACCTTGCCATAAAGCAAAGGTGATCACTAAATGGCTCATGGAACAAAACAGAGACTTTAGGTCCATGGCCTGGAAACTCCCCAGATCTTAATCCCATTGAGAACTTGTGGGCAATCATCAAGAGACGGGTGGACAAACAAAAACCAACAAATTCTGGCAAAATGGCAAAATGCAAGAATGGACAGCTATCAGTCAGGATTTGGTCCAGAAGTTGATTGAGAACATGCCAGGGAGAATTGCAGAGGGTCAGAAGAAGAAGGGTCAACACTGCAAATATTGACTTGCTGCATTAACTCATTCTGTCAATATAACCTTTTGGTATATTTCTGTATGTGATGAGGCAACCAAAGGCGACAATTGGATCATGTATCAGTGATGAGTACACCCCTTTCTTAGTCCCCTGCATCTTTGATTAAGCACATGCACTTTCTGGTTTAAAATGCTGCTGTAAATTTATTATTGCATCCTAGTATAAGTGCCTCCTTATCGTTATTTATCACTATGCACTTTAGGCCCACAGCACAGGCACTTTATATTTGTATGCATATTGTCTGATAGGGTGCAATAGGGACTCTTTAGGGGCAGCCTTCGTGGTGTGGGGGCGCCATATGTTATCGTGTATTCAGGGTGCCGACCCCCGCTTGAGGTAGGGAGTGGTTAGGAGACAGTTATTAAGGTCCCCTCCACGTTTTCTGGCGCATCCTCGCCTAACCTCTAAGGCCAATTGATTTACATGATCCTCTTTTTATACCTCATTAGCTATCCGCACTTATGCACTTTATGAGTTTTTGAGCACCTTTCATACCTGCCGCTAGGGTTAACTAGGGCAGGCTAAGGATAGCCGGCGGTGAGTGGGGGCGCCATATCGTGCTTTTAGGGTGCCAACCCCCGCGTGAAGTAGTGGACAGGAGGGAGGTTTATATTTAGGGGTTACTTTATCCTTTACCCTCCTCCCTTCTCCACCTGTGCACTTTAGGTTCTATAGTGTGTATTTTGGATGTTTTTAGATTTTATAATAAAATGATGTTTTAAGGGTTTATAGATATATTTGTCACTTCAAATTTCCCTTCACTTTATATATTCAGAAGAAGAAGGGTCAACACTGCAAATATTGACTTGCTGCATTAACTCATTCTGTCAATATAACCTTTTGGTATATTTCTGTATGTGATGTAAACATCAGACAAATACAATTAAAAAACAGAGGGCAACAGATCATGTGAAAATATAATTTTGGTGTCATTCTCAAAACTTTTGGCCATGACTGTACATGGTAAGTGTGATTACCTCTTTATATGATTAAATATTTCCGGGTTATGACCTTAGAAGTCTCTGCAGTCTCAAACACTTGTCATTACCAAGGACTAAAAGCCATTGACCTGTACCTGAAGGCAGACAGATGTATTAGAAATAAGTAGAGAGATTTTCTATGGGTTGAGTTAGAGTTCATCCTCAAGCATAATGTTTTTACCTTTTAGGATAATGTCTATTACTAATGGCATGGAACTGCAATGTGGACTCAAGTCACCCCCACTTACACAAATATGTTTATGGAGCGATTTGATTCCCTTGCAATATTTGGTTCCAGATGCTTCAAAGACAAAATAAAATACTGTCTTTGGCTCATCAACGATTTGTTTTTGTATTTTGTAAGGCACTGTGAGCAGGCAATACTTTTTGTTGAAGATCTCAATGAGAATGATTGGGATATATCATTTACAGCAAATATTTCAACGTAACGTAACATATTTTAGATTTAGAGATTTCTCATCCAAAGCACCTCATAGTTAGGAAAACCCATTTTTAACCTGTAGATGGCAACAGTTATTTGTATTACAAAATGGGGGAAAAAATGATATATCAAAAGATATTTTACTCAGCCTAATAACTATAAAATGAAATTGAAAATGAAAAATGTTATCAAAAAAGAGATTTCATAAGAAAGACTATCCAAAAACTACCATACTACCACCATCCAAAATAATCTGAGGATTTCTCGAGATTATTGTCTTCTTAAAAAAAATAGTTATTAAAAATTAAAATAATCGGAGAAAATACAATGTTATTATATCTTATGAAAAGGGGTTATGAGTCTATTAAGAAAATCTTCAAAAAATATTGGTACATATTAAAGAAAAAAGAAGGGTTAATTCCAGCAGAGCGCGGTATAACATTCTGCAGAGGAACCAAGATAACAAACATCATTGCCCCAACTAATTTAGTGGCACACAAAAAGTCAAATATCAACAAAGAACCAAATGCCAACAATGATAAAAAAAAATATATGGTGGTATTAAAATGTGGAGTAAAAAAGTGGTGTTTCTGTAAAAATTGTGTTTTGGTGTACTCATCGAGATCCATGCATGCCCGTAACTATGGAAAATTTCAACTGTTCACAGTAGACTAACAACCACGCTATATGCTGGGTCGTCGCGATTCACGCATGCGCGCAACCGTGGAAAATTACAACTGTTCACGGTAGACTAACAACCACACTCTATGGTTGGAACCGAGGCAAAACAGTATAGAGATGCAAAATGACGGTCAATTTCTCACTCACTCAATTGACAGATGATAGTCCAAAACATGACTGTCCCGTCACAGATTTTGTTGCTGTGACTGGAATGGAAAAAATGTTATATGCTGGGAGCGAGGCGACCGTCCCGTCACAGAGATTTTGTTTCTCTGACTGGAATGGAAAAAATGGTATATGCTGGGAGCGAGGCAAAAAATTGCTATAGCTGATCAACAACACCAAAAGAAATATTGTATACCCACAAGTGTTAAATTAAACTCTTGCTGGAAACGTATCTTCTGTTTCATTTCTTATCCGTTAAACAAGAATGTGCCACAGTGAAGCGTGGCAGGGTACAGCTAGTGTTAAATACATCAGATCTAATAATACGTGGAAACAATTAATACTAAACAAACCCTATAGTGCAGATCAGATTCTCATTTATGTAGCTGACTGTACATGTGGTCTTCAATATGTTGGCTGCATGAATCAACCCTTGCATGAACAAACAAATTCTTAAAAGGAATAATGGATTTTTTAAACAAAGTCTATCACGACATTTATTCCTTAAACATTGTGGAGCATGTGAAGGTTACTCCACTGGAACAGATTAACACTGACAACCTAAATAGAAAAAATGCACTTAATAAAAAAAAATCCTACTGGATATAATAACTTCAAAGTATGCATCCTAATGGCCTAAATGAGATAATGGAGTCCATATAATTTCTGATTCCCTTCCCACATACAGCCAATAGATTGCATTCAGTTACAAAATGAGTACAAATGAACACGATAATCGAGGGAGATAACACCGCTGAAGTGGTGTGCTTACTTGGTGCACAACCTCCTAAGATAAGACTATAAAGCCTACTTTACACGTTTCAATATATCGTGCGATCGCATTTGTGATCGCACCCACCCCCATCGTTTGTGCGGCATGGGCAATTTGTTGCCTGTGTCGCACAATGCTGTAAGACCCCATCACACGTACTTACCTTCCAAACGACCTCGCTGTGGGCGGCGAACATCCACTTCCTGAAGGGGGAGGGACGTTCGGCGTCACAGCGACATCACACAGCGGCCGCCCAATAGTAGCAGAGGGGCGGAGATGAGCGGGATGTAAACATCCCACCCACCTGCTTCCTTCAGCATTGCCGGCGGGACGCAGGTAAGCTGTGTTCATTGTTCCCGGGGTGTCACACGGAATGATGTGTGCTGTCTCGGGAACATTGAACAACCGGACGTTCGATTTTTAGAAAATGAGCGACGTGTCAACGATGAACGAGAAGGTGAGTATTTCTGCTCGTTCATAGCTGTCACACGCTACGATATCACTAACGATGCCGGATGTGCGTCACTTACGATGTGACCCCGCCGACATCTCGTTAGATATATCGTAGCGTGTAAAGCCCGCTTAAGCGGCAGGTTGGTTCTAGCCTGTTGCTTTCTACCCATCTTCAAATTATTGCGCTAGGAGGCGTTGTGTTTCTCTCTTGTTCTCTCCCAGGTCCTGTTTTTGTCAAGAAAATCGGTTGCTGCTACCAGACTGTACAGGTGGCCAGTAAACTAAAGAATCCCCAATCCCTGTGTTCTTCAGTCTAAAGAGGATTTTGTAATAACAGGTAAATTCCAAAGATGCTTGTTTTTGGGTCACCAAGGGTATGTTGACAAGATTTTATTGCAATGCGGTTAATTTTCCATACATATTTTAAAAATTGCTGAAAAAGAGTGATTTCCAACAATTTCGGAGAACTGCGTAAAACAAAATGCTGCACATTGCATATGTGTAAAAGAACTTGGTACTCCAAAATGGATGTAGGGAATTTATTATACAGGCAGTCCAGAAAAATTATAACGTTTCGACCCCTATATTTGGGTCTTCATCAGACATCAAAATAGACACAGAAAAAAAGAACATAAATAAACATATAGGTGTGACTTTCAGATATAACCTGTACCAAAGAACACACATATTATATTCATCATCATATGAATATCATATCCAATGTAATTTGCTTTATAATACAGAAATCACGATCACACAAATTTATGAGCAGCAAAACATTAACCAACCAATAGACTACTGCACAGGATATGCCTTTAAGACGGTGATACTGTCAAAAGTCAATGTGAGATTAATAGTTTCTATTAATCTCAGAGACTTTAGACAGTATCACTACCTTAAAGGCATATCCTATACAAGAATCTATTGGTTGGTTGATTTTTTTCTGGATATAAATTCATGGGATCATGATTTCAGTATTATTAAAGGGAACCAAACATCAGGATTTTCGTGTATAAGGCGCAGCCAGTGCAGTACTGGCACTATCAGGCACATTGTGTACATACCATTAGGGGGCAGCTCGGGTGTTTAGGCTGTGAAATTCAACTTTATAAAGTTTGAAAATTCATGCACTTTTTGATTGACGTGTGCACCTTTGTTGCTAATGTCCGGGCGGGTTATGCACGTGTATCCCCTCCCCCCGCCGCCTGTTCCTCCCTCCCTCTGGCTGTATGTAAATTTCTAATCTTCAGTTATACGGCGTCGGATTTAGCACCTGCGCATAGCAATAGTCAATTTGTGACCGCGCGCGCTCCCACAGTCACAACAGATGTGAAGAAGCGAGGGCGCATGCGCCGCCCTCTCATGCACCATAATACTGTGGGCTTCAGAAACATGGCGCCGGAGATAAGCGCTGTGCGCAGGCGCTAACTCCGACGCCGTGTAACTGAAGATTAGAAATTTACATACGGCCAGAGGGAGGGAGGAACAGGAGGCAGGGGGGCGGGAATCTACGTGCATAACCCGCCCGGACATTAGCAGCGAGGTGCACACGTCAATCAAAAAGTGCATGAATTTTCAAACTTTATAAAGTTGAATTTCACAGCCTAAACACCCGAGCTGCCCACTGATGATATGTACACAATGTGCCTGATAGTGCCAGTACTGCACTGGCTGCACCTTATATAAGAAAATGCTGATGTTTGGTTCCCTTTAAGCAAATAAGATTGGATATTAGATTATTATGATTATGTGATCTTTTGTTACAGTTTAACTCTGAAGGTCACACCTGTTTATGTTCTTTTTTCTGTATTTGTCTATTTTAGTGTGTGATGAAGACCCAAATGAAGGGAATTTTGTTTACTTACTGTAAATTCCTTTTCTTCTAGCTCCAATTGGGAGACCCAGACAATTGGGTGTATAGCTACTGCCTCCGGAGGCCGCACAAAGTACTACACTCAAAAGTGTAAGGCCCCTCCCCTTCTGGCTATACACCCCCCCGTGGGATCACGGGTTCCTCAGTTTTAGTGCAAAAGCAAGAAGGAGGAAAGCCAATAACTGTTTCAAAAACAAATTCAATCCGATAAACAACATCGGAGAACTGAACTTATTAACATGAACAACATGTGCACCCGAAAAACAAAATCCCTAAGAAAAAACAGGGCGGGTGCTGGGTCTCCCAATTGGAGCTAGAAGAAAAGGAATTTACGGTAAGTAAACAAAATTCCCTTCTTCTTTGTCGCTCCTAATTGGGAGACCCAGACAATTGGGACGTCCAAAAGCAGTCCCTGGGTGGGTAAAAGAATACCTCGTGATAGGGCTGTCAAGCAGACCTTTCCTACAGGTGGGCCACCGCCGCCTGAAGGACTTGCCTACCTAGGCCGGCATCCGCCGAAGCGAAGGTATGCACCTGATAATGTTTGGTAAAAGTGTGCAGACTCGACCAGGTAGCCGCCTGGCACACCTGCTGAGCCGTAGCCTGATGCCGTAATGCCCAGGACGCACCCACGGCTCTGGTAGAATGGGCCTTCAGTCCAGATGGAATCGGAAGCCCAGCAGAACGGTAGGTGTGAAGAATTGGTTCCTTGATCCACCGCGCAAGGGTGGATTTGGAAGCTTGCGACCCTTTACGCTGACCAGCGACCAGGATAAAGAGTGCATCCGAGCGGCGCAGGGGCGCCGTGCGGGAAATGTAGATCCTGAGTGCTCTCACCAGGTCCAACAAATGCAAACCCTTTTCGAATTGGTGAACTGGATGCGGACACAAAGACGGTAAAGTGATATCCTGATTGAGATGAAAGGAAGATACCACCTTGGTAAGAAACTCTGGAATTGGACGCAGAACTACCTTGTCCTGGTGAAACACCAGGAAGGGAGATTTGCAAGATAACGCCGCCAGCTCGGACACTCTCCGAAGAGACGTGACCGCCACTAGAAAAGCCACTTTCTGTGAAAGCCGAGAAAAGGAAATCTCCTTCATAGGCTCGAAAGGCGGCTTCTGGAGAGCAATTAGAACCTTGTTCAGATCCCAGGGCTCCAACGGCCGCTTGTAAGGAGGGACGATATGACAGACTCCTTGCAGGAACGTGCGTACCTTAGGAAGTCGCGCTAGGCGTTTCTGAAAAAATACGGATAGCGCGGAGACTTGACCTTTAAGGGAGCTAAGCGACAAACCTTTTTCCAACCCAGACTGCAGGAAGGAAAGAAAAATAGGCAATGCAAATGGCCAGGGAGAAACTCCCTGGGCAGAGCACCAAGATAGGAATATCTTCCACGTCCTGTGGTAGATCTTGGCGGAGGATGGTTTCCTAGCCTGTCTCATGGTGGCAACCACCTCATGAGATAAACCTGAGGCCCCTAGGATCCAGGACTCAATGGCCACACAGTCAGGTTCAGGGCCGCAGAATTCAGATGGAAAAACGGCCCTTGAGACAGCAAGTCTGGACGGTCTGGTAGCGCCCACGGTTGGCCTACCGTGAGGTGCCACAGATCCGGGTACCACGACCTCCTTGGCCAGTCTGGAGTGACGAGAATGGCGCGGCGGCAGTCGGACCTGATCTTTCGGAGCACTCTGGGCAACAGTGCCAGAGGTGGGAACACATAAGGTAGCCGGAACTGTGACCAATCTTGAACTAAGGCGTCTGCCGCCCAAGCTCGGTGATCGTGAGATCGTGCCATGAAAACCGGGACCTTGTTGTTGTGTCGTGACGCCATCAGGTCGACGTCCGGCATCCCCCAGCGGCGACAGATCTCCTGAAACACGTCCGGGTGAAGGGACCATTCCCCTGCGTCCATGCCCTGGCGACTGAGAAAATCTGCTTCCCAGTTTTCCACGCCTGGGATGTGAACTGCGGATATGGTGGATGCTGTGTCTTCCACCCACGACAGAATCCGCCTTACTTCCTGGAAGGCTTGCCGACTGCGTGTTCCCCCTTGGTGGTTGATGTACGCCACCGCCGTGGAATTGTCCGACTGAATTCGGATCTGCTTGCCTTCCAGCCACTGTTGGAAGGCTTGCAGGGCAAGATAGACTGCTCTGATTTCCAGAACATTGATCTGAAGGGTGGACTCTTTCCGAGTCCACGTACCCTGAGCCCTGTGGTGAAGAAACACTGCTCCCCACCCTGATAGGCTTGCATCTGTCGTGACTACCGCCCAGGATGGGGGTAGGAACGACCTTCCTTTTGACAAAGAGGTGGGAAGAAGCCACCACCGGAGAGAATCCTTGGCTGTCTGAGAGAGGGAAACATCCCTGTCGAGGGACGTCGACTTCCCGTCCCATTGGCGGAGAATGTCCCATTGTAGAGGGCGCAGATGAAACTGCGCGAAAGGGACTGCTTCCATTGCTGCCACCATTTTCCCTAGGAAATGCATGAGGCGCCTCAAGGTGTGCGACTGGCCCTGAAGGAGAGATTGCACCCCTGTCTGCAGCGAGCACTGCTTGTCCAGTGGAAGTTTCACTATCGCTGAGAGAGTATGAAACTCCATGCCAAGATATGTTAGTGATTGGGTCGGGGTTAGATTTGACTTTGCAAAGTTGACAATCCACCCGAAACTCTGGAGAGTCTTCAGTGCCACGTTCAAACGTTGGCATGCCTCTTGAGAGGGTGCCTTGATAAGTAGATCGTCCAAATACGGAATCACAGAGTGACCCTGCGAGTGCAGGACTGCTACTACTGCAGCCATGACCTTGGTGAAGACCCGAGGGGCTGTCGCCAGCCCGAAAGGTAGCACTACGAACTGCAGGTGTTCGCTTCCTATAACGAAGCGTAGAAAACGCTGATGCTCTGGCGCAATCGGCACGTGGAGATAAGCATCCTTGATGTCTATTGATGCTAGGAAATCTCCTTGAGACATTGAGGCGATGACGGAGCGGAGAGATTCCATCCGGAACCTCCTGGTTTTTACGTGTTTGTTGAGCAACTTTAGATCCAGGACGGGACGAAACGACCCGTCCTTCTTTGGCACCACAAACAAATTGGAGTAAAAACCGTGACCTTGTTCCTGAAGAGGAACGGAAGTCACCACTCCTTCCGCCTTTAGAGCGGCCACCGCCTGCAGCAGAGCATCGGCCCGGTCGGGCGGTGGAGAAGTTCTGAAGAAACGAGTTGGAGGACGAGAGCTGAACTCTATCCTGTACCCGTGAGACAGAATGTCTCTCACCCAACGGTCTTTGACCTGTGACAGCCAAATGTCGCCAAAGCGGGAGAGCCTGCCACCGACCGAGGATGCGGAAAGAGGAGACTGAGAGTCATGAGGAAGCCGTCTTGGTGACGGTTCTTCCTGCTGTCTTTTTTGGGCGTGATTGAGTCCGCCAAGAATCTGAGCCTCTCTGATCCTTTTGAGTCCTCTTAGACGAGGAGAATTGGGACCTGCCTGAGCCTCGAAAGGACCGAAAACCAGACTGACCCCTCCTTTGTTGGGGTTTGTTTTTTTCTGTGTTGAGGTAAGGATGAATCCTTACCCTTGGAGTGTTTAATGATTTCATCCAAACGCTCACCAAACAATCGGTCACGAGAAAAAGGCAAACTGGTTAAGCACTTCTTGGAAGCAGAATCTGCCTTCCATTCCCTCAACCACAAGGCTCTGCGTAAAACTACGGAGTTGGCTGACGCCACCGCCGTACGGCTCGTAGAGTCTAGGACAGCATTAATCGCGTAAGACGTGAATGCAGACATCTGAGAGGTCAATGGTGCCACCTGCGGAGCAGATGTACGTGTGACAGTGTCGACTTGTGTAAGCCCAGCTGAAATAGCTTGGAGTGCCCATACGGCTGCGAATGCTGGCGCCAACGATGCTCCAATAGCTTCATAGATGGATTTCAACCAGAGCTCCATCTGTCTGTCAGTGGCATCTTTAAGTGCCGCTCCATCTTCCACTGCAACTAAGGATCTAGCTGCAAGCCTGGAGATTGGAGGGTCCACCTTGGGACACTGGGTCCAGCCCTTGACCACGTCAGGGGGAAAAGGATAGCGTGTATCTTTAAGCCGTTTGGAAAACCGCTTATCGGGATAAGCGTGGTGTTTCTGGATTGCGTCTCTAAAGTCAGAGTGGTCCAGAAAAGAGCTTAATTTACGCTTGGGATATCTGAAATGGAATTTCTCATGCTGTGAAGCTGACTCCTCCTCAGGAGGAGCTGGCGGAGAAATATCTAACATCTTATTGATGGACGCTATAAGATCATTCACTATGGCGTCACCATCCGGTGTATCCAGATTGAGAGCGGTCCCAGGATCAGAATCCTGATCAGTTACATCCGCCTCATCACCCATAGATTCATCCCGCTGGGATCCTGACCAGTGAGACGAAGTTGAGGGCCCCTCATAGCGAGCCCGCTTAGGCTGTCTGGGACTGTCGTCCGAGTCAGAGCCGTCACCCTGGGGTGCATGTGACACCCCCGGAGCCCGGAAGTGTTCCAGTTGAGGGGGACCAGGGAGCAATGATTCAACAGTGTCCGTGGTCTGAGTTACTGGTCTAGACTGCAATGTTTCAAGAATCTTAGACATTGTCATAGACAATCTATCAGCAAAAGCTGCAAACTCCGTTCCTGTCACCTGGACAGCATTCACAGGTGGTACACCCTGGGTCACGTCTAGCAGAGGCCCCGGCTGAGCAAGTGCTGCAGGGGCCGAGCACTGCACACAATGGGGGTCAGTGGAACCTGCCGGTAGAGTAGCCCCACATGCGGTACAGGCAGCATATAAAGTCTGTGCCTTGGCACCCTTGCATTTAACGGACGACATGCTGTTGCCTCCTTGCAATCTAGGAGGGTATATAGCCGAGAATCACCAGCGACCGTACAGTGAAAAGTATTTGCAAACACAAAATACCAAGTACACAACGGCACAAGTGGGGGTGAGCCCTTGAGGGCTGCTTACCGCCCGCTGAAAAGCGGGTATGAGGTCGTAGAATCCCGTGTCTGGGTCTCCCAGGCTCCCCTCTCCAGCTCAGCGTGCAGACAGGAATGGCTGCCGGCGTCCTGTGAAGAGGGGCGGACCGTGGGCGTGCCACAAACAAAGTGCGGGAAACTGCGTCCTACTGTGCCTGGTGTGAGGGCTGGAGTATGTAAAACAGACTCCAGCCCTCAGCGCTGATGCTCTGTACGGCGTCCCGCCCTCCTCCTGACTGGCAGGTGCGGAGGCGGGAACGAGACGAACTAGGCCGCAAAAGCCGGGGACTGTAGTAATAAGCGCGGCCGTGATATATGCACGGCCAGCGCGGAAGTCCCCGGCGCACCACAAGTCCCAGCCGCGTCGCAGTGTGACTGACCCCAGCGGCCGGCGCGACCGTTCGCCCTAAGTCTACCCACTCAGCCAAGCTGTAGTGAGGAAATGGCACAAGCGCAGCAGCGCTGATGTCCCCGGCGCACTAACACACCCAGCCATGCTGCGGTGTGCGCGCGGTATGCACGGGGACACAGAGTACCTTGACGGAGCAGGGTCTGTCCCTGACGATACTCAGCTCCATATCCAGCGGCTTCTCCAGGGGCTGCGGATGGAGCACGGTCTCAGTGCCTGGAGACCGGTAAAGTCCCACTTCACCCGGAACCCTAATGGGGATGGGGAAGGAATCAGCATGTGGGCTCCAGCCTCCGTACCCGCAATGGGTACCTCAACCTTAACAAACACCGCCGACAGAAAGTGGGGTGAGAAGGGAGCATGCTGGGGGCCCTGTATGGGCCCTCTTTTCTTCCATCCGACATAGTCAGCAGCTGCTGCTGACTAAACAGTGGAGCTATGCGTGCGTGTCTGACCTCCTTCGCACAAAGCAAAAAACTGGGGAACCCGTGATCCCACGGGGGGGTGTATAGCCAGAAGGGGAGGGGCCTTACACTTTTGAGTGTAGTACTTTGTGCGGCCTCCGGAGGCAGTAGCTATACACCCAATTGTCTGGGTCTCCCAATTAGGAGCGACAAAGAAGAAGGGAATTTTGTTACTTACCGTAAATTCCTTTTCTTCTAGCTCTTATTGGGAGACCCAGACGATTGGGGTATAGCTACTGCCCTCCGGAGGCCACACAAAGCACTACACTAAAAAGTGCAAGGCCCCTCCCCCTCTGGCTATACCCCCCCGTGGTATCACGGGTTCTCCAGTTTTAGTGCCAAAGCAAGAAGGAGGAAGCCAATAACTGGTTTAAACAAATTAACTCCGAATAACGTCGGAGAACTGAAAAACCGTTCAACATGAACAACATGTGTACCCGCAAACAACCAAGAAATCCCGAAGGACAACAGGGCGGGTGCTGGGTCTCCCAATAAGAGCTAGAAGAAAAGGAATTTACGGTAAGTAACAAAATTCCCTTCTTCTTCAGCGCTCTATTGGGAGACCCAGACGATTGGGACGTCCAAAAGCTGTCCCTGGGTGGGTAAAGAGATACCTCATGTTAGAGCTGCAAAACAGCCCTCCCCTACGGGGATGTCACTGCCGCCTGCAGGACTCTTCTACCTAAGCTGGCATCCGCCGAAGCATAGGTATGCACCTGATAATGTTTGGTGAAAGTGTGCAGACTCGACCAGGTAGCTGCCTGGCACACCTGTTGAGCCGAAGCCTGGTGTCGTAGCGCCCAGGACGCACTCACGGCTCTGGTTGAATGGGCTTTCAGCCCTGAAAGAACCGGAAGCCCTGCAAAACGGTAGGCTTCCAGAATTGGTTCTTTGATCCATCGAGCCAGGGTGGCTTTAGAAGCCTGCAACCTCTTGCGCGTACCAGCGACAAGAGCATCGGAACGGCGTACGGGCGCCGTGCGTGAAATGTAGATTCTGAGTGCTCTCACCAGATCTAGCAAACGTAAATCATTCTCATACCGGTGAACCGGATGAGTGCAAAAGGACGGTAAGGAGATATCCTGATTAAGATGAAACGAGGATACTACCTTAGGGAGAAACTCCGGAATGATGCGCAGCACTACCTTGTCCTGGTGAAACACCAGGAAGGGAGCCTTGGATGACAGAGCTGCCAGCTCAGACACTCGCCGAAGCGATGTGATCGCAACGAGAAACGCCACCTTCTGTGACAGGCGAGAAAAGGCAACTTCCTTCAGAGGCTCGAAAGGCGGCTTCTGGAGAGCAACTAGAACCCTGTTCAGATCCCATGGATCCAACGGCCGCTTGTACGGGGGTACGATATGACAAACCCCCTGCGGGAACGTGCGCACCTTAGAAAGACGTGCTAGACGCTTCTGAAAAAACACGGATAGTGCTGAGACTTGCCCTTTGAGGGAGTCTAGCGACAAGCCCTTTTCTAACTCCTATTGTAGGAAGGAAAGAAAGATAGGCAATGCAAATGGCCAGGGAGACACTCCCTGAGTAGAGCACCAGATTAAGAAAACCTTCCACGTTCTGTGGTAGATCTTAGCAGACGTGGGCTTCCTAGCCTGTCTCATGGTGGCAACGACCCCTTGGGATAATCCTGAAGACGCTAGGATCCAGGACACACAAGCCACACAGTCAGGTTCAGGGCCGCAGAATTCCGATGGAGAAAACGGCCCTTGAGACAGTAAGTCTGGTCGGTCTGGTAGTGACCCCGGTCGGCCGACCGTGAGATGCCACAGATCCGGGTACCACGATCTCCTCGGCCAGTCTGGTGCGACGAGTATGACGCGGCTGCAATCGGATCTGATTTTTGCGCAGTACTCTGGGCAAGAGTGCCAGAGACGGAAACACATATGTGAGCCGGAACTACGACCAATCTTGCACTAAGGCGTCTGCCGCCAGAGCTCTGTGATCGCGCGATCGTGCCATAAATGCCGGGACCTTGTTGGTGTGCCGAGACGCCATTAGGTCGACGTCCGGCCCTCCCCCCAGCGGCAACAGATTTCCTGAAACACGTCCGGGTGAAGGGACCATTCCCCCGCGTCCATGCCCTGGCGACTGAGGAAGCCTGCTTCCCAGTTTTCTACGCCCGGGATGTGAACTGCGGATATGGTGGATGCTGTGTCCTCCACCCACATGAGGATTCGCCGGACTTCCTGGAAGGCTGCTGACTGCGTGTCCCTCCTTGGTGGTTGATGTATGCCACCGCTGTGGAGATGTCCGACTGGATTCGGATCTGCTCCCTTCTAGCCACTTTTGGAAAGCTAATAGGGTAAGATACCCTGCCCCGATTTCCAGCACATCGAACTGAAGGGTGGACTCCTGCTGAGTCCACTCCCCTGAGCCATGTGGCGGAGACAAACTGCTCCCCACCCTGACAGACTCGTATCTGTCGTGACCACTGCCCAGGATGGGGGCTATGGCAATGAGGTGGGAATAAGCCACTATTGCAGAGAGTCCTCGGCCGTCAGGGAAAGGGAGACTTCCCGTCCAGGGAGGTTGACTGCCCATCCCATTGGCGGAGAATGTCCCATTGCCGTTGGCGCAGATGAAACTGCGCAAAGAGAACTGCCTCGATGGCTGCCACCATCTTCCTTAGGAAGTGCATGAGGCGCCTTAAGGGGTGCGACTGGCCTTGAAGGAGAGACTGCACCTCTGTCCGCAGTGAACGCTGCTGGTTCAGCGGAAGCTTCACTATGGCTGATAGAGTATGAAACTCCATGCCGAGATACGTTAGTGATTGAGTCGGAGACAGATTTGACCTTGCCAAATTGATGATCCACCCGAAAGTCTGGAGAGTCTCCAGCGTAACATTCAGGCTGCGTTGGCATGCCTCGAGGGAGGTTGCTTTGACGAGTAGATCGTCCAAGTACGGAATCACCGGGTGTCCGTGAAAGTGCAAGACTGCTACCACTGCTGCCATGACCTTGGTGCCCACCCGTGGGGCTGTCGCCAGACTGAATGGCAGAGCTACGAACAGAAGATGTTCGTCTCCTATCACAAAACGTAAAAAACGTTGGTGCTCCGTAGCAATTGGCACGTGGAGATAGGCATCTTTGATGTCTGTTGAGGCGAGGAAGTCTCCTCGAGACATTGAGGCAATGACGGATCGGAGGGATCCCATCCGGAACCGCCTGGCGTTCGCATGCTCGTTGAGCAGTTTCAGAACCAGAACAGGACGGAAGGAACCGTCCATTTTTGGAGCCACAAAGAGATTGGAGTACAAACCCTCGCCCTCGTTCCTGAGGGGGGACAGGGATCACCACTCCTTCTGCTCCTAGAGCGTCCACCGCCTGCAGCAGGGCATCTGCTCGGTGGAGAGGTGGGGCCGTTCCGAAGAATGGAGTCGGAGGACGAGAACAGAACACTGTCCTGTGCACGTGAGCACAATGTCCGTCACCCACCGGTCTGTGACCTGTGGCAGCTAAATGTCGCCAAAGGCGGGGGAGTCTGCCATCAACCGCGGATGCGGAGAGAGAGAGAGAGAGCTGAGAGTCCTGAGGAGACCGCCTTGGTAGCGGTTCCTCCGACCGCCTTCCTTGGGCGAGATTGAGCCCGGCCGGAATCTGAGCCCGTCTGAGGTTTTGTAGCCCTTTTGCACGAGGACAATTGGGACCTGCCGGAGCTTGGGAAGGACCGAAACCTCGACTGTACTTTTAGGACAGCATTAACAGGGTAAGTCGCAGTGCAGACATTGCGGGGTTACGGACGCCTCTGCGGTACAGATGTCCCTGCTCAAGGTCAGCTGCGCAAGAACAGCAGAAAAGGTTAGGTTGCCAATACGGCTGTGGATGCCGGAGCAACCGACACGCCGATAGCCTCCTAGACAGATTTCAACCAGAGTCCATCTGACTGTGAATGGCATCTTGAAGTGAAGCCCCATCTCCAGTGCAACTATGGCTCTATATGCAAGCCTGGAGATTGGAGAATCCACCTTTGGACCCTGGGTCCAGCGCTGACCACGTCAGGGGAAAAAAGGGATAACGTGTATCCTAAAAACGTTTGGAGAAGACGCTTATCTGGTAAGCGTGGAGTTCCTGGACTGCTTCTCTGAAGTCAGCGTGGCCAGAAAAATACTCAATATCTGCGTGAGACACTGAAAAGGAACTTCTCCTGTTCGTCTCCTATCTCCACTGGGGGAGCTGAGGGAGAAAGATCCAACCTTCCATTGGTGGACGGTATAGGATCATTCCGTATGGCGTTACCACCCGGTGTATCCGGATTGAGAGCGATGTCAGTATCAAAGCCCTGAAGAGCTGCCTTTTGTTCAAGTAGATTGCCCATGGGTGCAAGTCTCTATATTATGACTACTCCGTCCCTGTCCATGGACAGGGTTGACAGGAGGTTTCTTTGGCCACAACTAGTAGAGCCCCGGCAGACGAAGTGCTAGAGACCCCGGCAGACGACGTGCTACAGGGGAGCATGCACACAATGGGACGGTGTCATGAACAGCATCCCATGTAGTAAAAACAGCACTGAAAACTGTGTTGCTTTTTTGCCGCTGCCGACTAGCCATCTAGAAGTATATAGCCAAGAATGGTGACCGTACAGTGCAATGTATAGCATACAAGCATAAAGTACAAATGACCACTGCAGCACAAGCAATACAAGCAGCATAGAAGCCTGTGCCCTGGCACCCCTGCTCTTCTGCTGCTGTATACTAGTCATCTAGGGGAATATAGCCCAGAAGAGTGACCCTACAGTGCAATGTATAGCATACAAGCACAAGTACAAATGAACATTGCAGCACATGCAATCCAAGCAGCATAGAAGCCTGTGCCCTGGCACCTCTGCTCTTCTGCTGCTGTAGACTGGTCATCTAGGGGAATATAGCCCAGAAGAGTGACCATACAGTGCAATGTATAGCATACAAGCACAAGTACAAATGCACACTGCAGCCCATGCAATACAAGCAGCATAGAAAAAAACCTGTGCCCCAGCACCCTTGGTTTTCTGCTGCTGTAGTCTAGTCATTCCAATAGCTAAGACTAGCGACTGTACAGTGCAATGTATAGCATATCAGCATAAACACAAATGAACACCTCAGTCGTGCAAAACAAGCAGCCTAGAAAGCCTGTGCTCTAGCACACCTGCTTTCCTGCTGCTGATGTGTCGCTCCCCAAGCGGGCATATAGCGACCTATGTAGTTAAAAACAACACATGTATACACTGCAGTTATATCGTGGTCAGCACTATATGTGCCTCTTACCGCCCGCCTATAAGCGGGTGTATGATCGCCACTGTCCTGCCTTGGTGCCCCGAGCTCTGCAGTAATGGCTGCCGGCTTCTTCCCCAGCTCGTGTGAGTAGGGGCGGGCCGTGGGCGTGCCCCCAAGGCAGAGCGGGAATCCGGCGTCCGACAGTGCAGTGAGAGGGCTGGAGCATGTAAAAAGGCTCCAGCCCTCGGCGCTGCTGATTGCTCAGCGCCTGTCCCCTTCCCTGAGTGACAGGGAGGGGGCGGGAACGAAGCGGCACTAGGCCGCAGAAGCCGGGGACTGGAGTTATAAGCGCCGCCGCCGTAAAAGCGCGGTCGGCGCCCAGTCCCCGGCGAACTACAAGTCCCAGCCGCGCCGCCGCTCCCGGAGCGTCCGGCGCGGTAGTTCCCAAAACACAAAGTCACTCAGCAAAGCTGCAGTGACTGTAACCCTTTACTGTCCCCGGCGCACTAGCACACCCAGCAAGTCTGGAGTGTGCTGTGCCTGTGTGTACGGGGACACAGAGTACCTGTAATGGTGCAGGGCCATGTCCCTGAACGGTACTCCAGCTCCACATCCAGCAGGTTCAAATGGGTCTGTGGATGGAGCCCGGCGTCAGAGCTTTGAGGCCGGCAGGATCCCACTTCCTCAGAGCCCCTCAGGGGGATGTGGAAGGAAAGCAGCATGTGGGCTCCAGCCTCCGTACCAGCAATAGGTACCTCAACCTTACAACACCATCCAGGGGTGAGAAGGGAGCATGCTGGGGACACTATATGTGTCCTCTTTTCTTCCATCCGAAATAGTCAGCAGCTACTGCTGACTAAAATCTGTGGAGCTATGCGTGGATGTCTGACCTCCTTCGCACACAAAGCTAAAACTGGAGAACCCGTGATACCACGGGGGGGTATAGCCAGAGGGGGAGGGGCCTTGCACTTTTTAGTGTAGTGCTTTGTGTGGCCTCCAGAGGGCAGTAGCTATACCCCAATCGTCTGGGTCTCCCAATAGAGCGCTGAAGAAATAGGGTTATAATTTTTCTAGACTATCTGTATATTAAATTTCTTACATCCATTTTGGAGTACCAAGTTCCTTTTTTACTTATTGATGGGTTTGACCCCTTCTTCAGCATCCATTTTTTTTTCAAACCTCACTCTACCAATTTCATATGTGAACATACACAAATATTTACACAGTGGTTTTAAAACTCACTTGCCCAACAAGCAACCAACATATGGTGAGGAGATGTGGTGAACTTTAAGCTTCATGTTGTTTTCAATTGTTTCTAAAAATCCTAGTATAATGCTTTCCTTAATTTAGACTATAATATATCTATTACGCCTGCTAAAAAGCTGGAGCTTGGGGTCTAGCAAGCTCTGCACTGAACTGACTAGATTCGGGTTAAGAGGCCTCCCTCTGCAGCCAGAAATTTACAATGCGGTGACAGGTATTATTATTATTCTTTATTATTATAGCGTCATTTATTCCATGGCGCTTTACATGTGAAAAAGGGTATATATAATAGGGACAAGTACAATAATCATAAACAATACAAGACACAGACAGGTACAGGAGGATATAGGTCCCTGACCGCGAGGGCTCACAGTCTATAGGGATAGAAGAGGGGGTTAATGCCGCGCATCAGCCAAAATGAAGATGTAGCACGTTGATGTTATAAACGTATTCTTTTATTCCATCGGTCTACACGTTTCGAGGATATACCTCTTCTTCAGGAACAGTGCATCAACATAGTACTGTGCACTGGTCCTGAAGAAGAGGTATATCCTCGAAACGCGTAGACCGATGGAATCAAAGAATACGTTCATAACATCAACGTGCTACGTCTTCATTTTGGCTGATGCGCGGCATTAACCCCCTCTTCACTCTGATTTGTATGCACATCCACGTGGGCCTGCAGCAGACGCCTTCATCCTATGCTCTATCAGTGGTTGTGACTATCACAACCTTTTCAGGTTTTTCCTGATCTACCTCACTGATCTGTTGGTATTACACTATCAGCGCTCCTTATTTTTCAGTTTATAAGTCTATAGGGATAGGTGAGGATACAGTAGGTGAGGGTAGAGCTGATAGTGCAGCACTGTATTAGACTGAGGGTTACGGCAGGTTGTAGGCTTGTCAGAAGAGGTGGGTCTTCAGGTTCCTTTTGAAGCTTGTCAAGGTAGGCGAGAGTCTGATATGTTGTGGCAGAGCATTGCAGAGTATGGGGGAGGCACAGGAGAAATCTGGGATGCGATGGTTGGAAGAGGAGATGAGAGGGGAGTAGAGAAGGAGATCTTGTGAGGATCGAAGGTTACGTGCAGGTGAGTACCGGGAGAGTAGGTCACAGATGTAGGGAGGAGACAGGTTGTGAATGGCTTTGTATGTCATGGTTAATGTTTTGAACTGGAGTTGTTGGGTGATGGGAAGCCAGTGAAGGGATTGGCAGAGAGGAGAGGTCAGGGAGTAGCAGGGGGGGGAGGGGGTTCAGTTGGATTAGCCGTGCAGCATAGTTTAGAATAGATTGTAGGGGTGCGAGACTGTTAGAAGGGAGGCCACAGATCGGGAGGTTGCAATAATCCAGGCAGGAGATAATAAGGGCATGCACTAGGGTTTTTACAACTTCTTGGAAAAGGAATGTATGAATACGGAAAATATTTTTGGAGGCGGCAGGAGGTGAAGAGGGCTTGGATGTGTGGCTTGAAAGAAAGATCAGAGTCTAGAGTTACTCCCAGGCAGCGAGCACGTGGGACTGGGGAAAGTGAGCAGCCATTGACATTGATGGATATGTCAGGTGGGGGGTTGAGTGACGAGGAGGAAAGACAATTCTGTTTTGTCCATGTTCAGTTTTAGGAATCGAGCAGTGAAAAAGGTTGAAATAACAGACATTGTGGGATTCTGCATGGTAGGGAGGTGATGTCAGGTCCAGAAAGGTAGATCTGCATATCATCAGCGTAGAGATGATACTGAAAGCCATGGGACTCTACGAACTGTCCCAGACCGAAGGTGTAGATGGAGAAGAGCAAGGGTACAAGAACTGAACCTTGGGGGACCCCGACAGATAGAGGGTGGGGTGAGATTAGCAAGTAGTGTGAGTGGGAGACCCTGAAAGTTCGGTTGGTTAAGTATGAGGAGATCCAAGATAGCGCCAAGTCTGTGATGCCCAGAGACAAGAGAATTTGTAGTAGAAGGGAATGGTCTACTGTGTCAAAGGCAGAGGACAGGTCGAGGAGGAGGACAGAGTAGTGTCGCTTGGCTTTTGCGGTTAGTAGGTCGTTAGTGATTTTGGTTAGGGCAGTTTCAGAGGAATGATGGGGTCGGAAGCCAGATTGTAACTGGTCAAAGAGGGAGGTAGAAAACTTTTAACACTCTAAATATTTTTTTTGTTTATTATAAACCCCATATAACACTTTCTCTAATCAAGAATATTAATTTAATAAATCATCTCAAAACAGGAGCAGCTCCTCCTAATCACTGCATTGTAGCCGATTCTGCACTGAAAATACCAGCCCAGAGGGAAGACCGCCTTATAATAACTCTCTTCTGGTCTGAGACCTTATAGGGTCAACATAGCCTTCATCCTCCACATTAAACATTGCAGCCGGCTCTGTATTGAGGATTGCAGCCCAGAGGGAGGACTGCCTTATAGTAACTTTATTCTGGTCTGACCCCTCATAGGGTCAGCATAGCCTTCATCCTCCACATTACACATTGCAGCTGATTCTGCACTGAGAATACCAGCACAGAGGGAGGACTGCCTTATAATGACTATTGTGGTCTGACCCCTGATAGGACCGGCATAGCCTTCCGCCTCTACATTACGCATTGCAGCTGATTCCGCATTGAGGATAGCGGCCCAGAGGGAGGACCTCCTTATAATAGCTCTATTCTAGTCTGACCCCTCATAGGGCCAGCATAGCCTTCATCCTCCACATTACAGCCAGCACTACATTGAGGATAGCGGCCCAGAGGGAGGACCTCCTTATAACTATTCTGGTCTGACCTCTCATAGGGCCAGCATAGTCTTCATCCTCCACATTAAAGCCATCACTACATTGAGGATAGCAGCCCAGAGAGAGGATCTGCTTATAACTATTCTGGTCTGGCCTCTCATAGAGCCAACATAGCCTTCATCCTCCACATTATGCCTTGTAGCCGGCTCTGCACTGAATATACCGACCCAGAGGAAAGCAGGGCCTCCTTATAATGACTTTATTGTGCTCTGAGGCCTCAAAGCTTTCTTCCTCCACATTATGTCTTGTAGCCGGCTCTGCACTGAGAATACCGTCGCTAAGGAAGGACCTAGTTATAATGCCTATTCTGGTCTGACCCCTCATAGGGCCAGCATAGCCTTCTTCCTCCATATTAAACATTGCAGCCGACTCTGCATTGAGGATAGCGGCCCAGAGGGAGGACCTCCTTATAATAACTCTATTCTAGTCTGACCCCTCAAAGGGCCAGCATAGCCTTCATCCTCCACATTACAGCCAGCTCTACATTGAGGATAGCGGCCCAGAGGGAAGACCTCCTTATAACTATTCTGGTCTGACCTCTCATAGGGCCAGCATAACCTTCATCCATCAAACTTGCAGCCGGCTCTGCATTGAGGATAGTGGCCCAACTATTCTGGTCTGGCCTCTCATTGAGCCAACATAGCCTTCCTCCTCCACATTACGCCTAATAGTGGGCTCTGCACTGAATATACCGGCCCAGAGGGAAGCAGGACCTCCTTATAACTTTATTGTGGTCTGAGCTCTCATAGCCTTCTTCCTCCACATTATGCCTTGTAGCCGGCTCTGCAGAGGATACCGGCCCAGAGGGAGGACCTCCTTATGACTATTCTGGAATGACCCCCTATGAAGCCGGCATAGCCTCCCCCTCCGCATTATGTCTTGTAGCCGGCTCTGCACTGAGGACCTCCTTATGACTATTCTGGAATGACCCCCTATGAAGCCGGCATAGCCTTCCCCTCCGCATTATGTCTTGTAGCCGGCTCTGCACTGAGGACCTCCTTATGACTATTCTGGAGTGACCCCCTATGAAGCCGGCATAGCCTCCCCCTCCGCATTATGTCTGGTAGCCGGCTCTGCACTGAGGATACCGGTCCTGAGTGAGGACCTCCTTATGACTATTCTGGAGTGACCCCCTATGAAGCCGGCATAGCCTCCCCCTCCGCATTTGCCGCTCATCACTGTGCGCCGCCGGATGAGAAGGTCCCCTGCCGGAGATTACACTTTGCTATGCACTGTGGGGCCTTGCTTGCTGTGGCGCGTAGTATGGTGTCCTAGCATATGCCTGTTTGTTTTCCCCGACACCTTGTTACCCTCCACATAGTACTACCCCACTCTCAGTGTGCGTTCATTTGTCTGTGTATTCCGGTTACATGTAATCGTGTTATCTTGGTGGAGCTGTGCCGTTGTGAGCAGTACACGTAGCCGGCATTGCTGAGGGCACCCCGGGAGGGAGGTGATGGATTGTATTGGGGGAGGCCTCTTCACAGCGCTGTTACAGCTCCGGTCCCTCCGCTTCCAGTCTTTTGCCCTCCCCTTGGTGACATTGTATGGAGCCTCAGACCGGTGGCTTCATGATTCGTCACCTGCTCTGACCCGCTGTGATTGCGCCATTCACAGCTGTCGCACTGGAACGCCATGGACAGAACAATAAAGGTAGGACGGCCGCTCTGCGGGTGACTGTGTCACAGCTCCGGTACTGCGTGCACCGGGCATGGCGGCGTCTGGAGATCGTGAGCCCGGGCTCCTGGTGCGGAGCAGGATGGAGTCACCCTGTGCAATGTGTGACTGCTGGATGTGTCACCAGGGGACGGTCTGATCTGTAGGAAGGGTCCTCTAAGGAGATGACCGACCATCCAGGGACGATGGGTGACAAGTAACTGGGCGCAGGACAGGGATGTCACCACATCACCGGAGCCGGTGATATCACATGAGCCCTGTCAGGCTGTGGAGTTCCCGATGGTTAGGCACACAAAGCTGGCAGGCTGTCCGTGCAAGTGAAGCCCTGGTGTTATGGGCTCACTGGTGAGGTGGACTTGTGAAGGCGAGCGGCACGGAAAGGAGGGGCTGAATGGGACCATCAGAAAAGCAAGAATTAGTAGAGCCAGGTAGGCAGGATGGCTGACAGCTGGGAGTAGTAGAGACGAGTAGACAAGTACTTGATGGAGCGACGTTCAGTTTGGCGACAGCACCTTGATTGAGTAAAATCGAGTTGAAAAGCTGGCACATTGTAGTAGCAGAGCTGGGTGTGCAGGCAGCGATTAAGAAATACCCGGCCGAGTAGACAATCGGGTACCTTGTAGTAGCAGAGCTGAGTGTGCAGGCAGCGATCAAGAAATACCCGGCCGAGTAGACAATCGGGTACCTTGTAGTAGCAGAGCTGAGTGTGCAGGCAGCGATCAAGAAATACCCGGCCGAGTAGACAATCGGGTACCTTGTAGTAGCAGAGCTGAGTGTGCAGGCAGCGATCAAGAAATACCCGGCCGAGTAGACAATCGGGTACCTTGTAGTAGCAGAGCTGAGTGTGCAGGCAGCGATCAAGAAATACCCGGCCGAGTAGACAATCGGGTACCTTGTAGTAGCAGAGCTGAGTGTGCAGGCAGCGATCAAGAAATACCCGGCTGAGTAGACAATCGGGTACCTTGTAGTAGCAGAGCTGAGTGTGCAGGCAGCGATCAAGAAATACCCGGCCGAGTAGACAATCGGGTACCTTGTAGTAGCAGAGCTGAGTGTGCAGGCAGCGATCAAGAAATACCCGGCTGAGTAGACAATTGGGTACCTTGTAGTAGCAGAGCTGAGTGTGCAGGCAGCAATTGAGAAATATAGAGCTGAGTAGATAATCGGGTACCTTGTAATAGTAGAGCTGGGTGTGCAGGCAGCGATCAAGAATAAAAGGGCTGAGTATACAATTGGGTACCTTGTACTAGCAGACCTAAGGCTATGTGCGCACGTTGCGTAAAAACATGCAGTTACGCTGCGCTTTGTAGCGCAGCGTAACTGCATGCGTCCTGCGTCCCCTGCACAGTCTATGGAGATTGTGCAGGGGCCGTGCGCACGTGGCGTCTAAGAGCGCAGCGCTTCGGCTACTGCCGAAGCGCTGCGCAAAAAGAAGTGACATGTCACTTCTTTCCTGCGCTTTGCCGGCAGCTCCTGCTCTGTCTATGGCAGGAGCTGCAGGCAGAGCGCATGGAATCGGCGCTCACTACGGACATTTCTGCAGCGATCTAAAGCGCACATGTGCTCTTCAGATTGCTGCAGAAATATCTGCAGTGAACTGTACGCAACGTGCGCACATAGCCTTAGTGTGCAGGCAGCGATCAACAAATTAGAGCTGAGTAGACAATGTGCTACCTTGTATTAGAGCAGGGTGTTCAGATAACACTCAGGAACAGATGAGTAAACACAGACACTTGGCTGTAACAGAGTGAAGTGAGAAGTGTGGCTAGACGCTTTGAAAGCACATAGTACCAACTTGCTTGTTACCTGAATACTCAGGCAGTGTGCAGCTACCTGAGCCAGCCTTAGCTGAGCACATCAGAGGTAAGCGCTGGCCTACCATAGCCACCAATGTGTGCAAGCACAGAGGAGGCTGGCTGCTGGGGAAAGGTGAAACAAAGCCCGGCATTGGAGCCGAGGCAGGCGAATAGCACCTAGCAGGCAGAATTGAGTTTATGATTGTGTAAATTTCCCACACCTGTCAGGCAACGTGGGGGAGGGGCAGTGGAAGAACACTGTGGTTTAGTGATAACATAAAATAGACACCTGACAGGCAGAGCGGGGGAGGGGGTATAAAGTGAGCTCCTGTCAGGATGTGTGTCTGGGGGAGCCCACAGGGAGTACTCGGCAGAGGAGAAGTACAAACCTCTATTGGGGGAAATCTGTAGGAGGAGGTGACAGAACCAGCACCGAGTCCCATTCATTGTAGCTGCCAGAAGGCGCATCCATACTGCTGCACTGCTACAGGCTACTCAGGATGGAAGCAAGGGTCTCCAATGTGGCCCCTCCAGAGACCTCCTGGGACTGGAAAATACTTGCACTCCCCATAAAGAAACAACTCTGCAGCATCTTGCTCTTAAATATTAATGAGAAAAACTAAGTACACACCCTGGGAGCAGTTTTTATGAAAAATAAGTAAATATTATGTAATATTATAATATGATTTGTCATGTGTTGTTCTTATGAGGTTGTATTTATCTAACACTTTCTAAGGCCAAGCACGGAGTACTTTTTTGATGAGTGTAAATCTGCATTGTACTGTTCCTCTTTTAGAAATTTATGCAAAAAAATTGGTCAGTAAAAGGAAGGAGACAAACTCTAGCGCCACCTATTGGAAGTAGCAATCCTAAAAGTCAAAAGTGGCTTTTTAGTCAAGCCCTTTCATAAGACTTAGTATTTATTGTCAGATCGGAATCCCAACTTGCAGACACAGTGTTTGGGGGTGATTGCCCCTCGTCAGTGGAAAGTGTGGGTATCTGATCTGGCTTATGAAAAGCTATGTGGGGACCACAGGGACAGACTGGTTTGTCAGGTCTCCATAAGGAGAATAGTCTTCCCCGTGGTCCCCACATAGCTTCTCATAAACCAGATCAGATACCCACACTTTGCACTGACGAGGGGCAATCACCTCGAAACACAGTGTCTGCAAATTGGGATTTTGATCTGGCAATAAATCTTAAGTCTTATGAAAAGGCTTGACTAAAAAGCCACTTTTGACTTTTAGGATTGCTACTTCCAATAGGTGGCGCTAGAGTTTGTCTCCTTCCTCCCTGAAGGGACAATTTGAATAATTCCCAGAGGGGCATTGCAGCTAGAAGTCCTCTTACTGACAGCCAGACTGGTATGTCAGGTCTCCTTAAGGAGAATAGTCTTCCCTGTGGTCAGTATAAGGATGCATTCAGACGTCTGTACAAACTGGTCCGAGATCAGACTGCAATGCACGGACTGGCCACAGGTCTTCTGTTCTGAGCGTGACAAATTCATAGAAATACATTGAGCTGGAAGGAGACCTGTGGCCAGTCTGTGAATTGTGGTCCGATCTCGGATCGATTTGTGCAAAAGCCGGAATGCGTCCTAATATAAACAAGGCTGAGGAGCTATGGTAGATCTGAAGCCTCTGTCATTCCAGCTCTATTACCCACACAGTGCCGCCTCCTCCTGCATGACTGATGGCTCCTTTGCCTGAGTGACACATCATAGAGGCAATCAATTGAGACAGAGGGGCGGTGATGTGTGGGGAATAGAGCTGGAGTGACAGAGGCTTCAGCTGTTCATCATTCTTTACATATAGATTCAAATGCTGATTTCTTAGCAACAAAGGAACGGACTGTCCATGTAAAAGTATTCCTGGACTTGTCTTTGAAAAAGCGACAGGTGCATATAAATAGTTTGCGATCTGAAATTCTCACGACATATGCCCTTTAAAAGGAAGCGAACATCAGAAAATGACCTAATTTATATATTTTGTTTTTTTATTTAAAAAATAAATAAATAAAAATATAAATGAATAATTTCACTCCCAGGCAAGCTATTTATTTTTAATCTTTGTTTTTTCCTCCTCTATAAAGCACTGAAAGACAGAGAAATTAATAAGGGAGATGAAATGGTTAAAAACACTCTATGGTTACTCCATAGATTTTCATTTTTACGGAGTTGATGGTATGGTAAAAATGACCTGCAAAGCATAAATCTCCAAGATGGTAGCGATTGTGGGGGGAGCTTTCAATAAGGTTGACAGTCATAACTATTGAGGGGCAGAGGCCGCTCCATGGTCCAAATCAGTAGTCTCTGGCCGTGGGCAGGAACGGCGCAAATTTCCTTACTCCCCGAGATTTAACCAAACCATAGGTCATTATTTTAGGTCATATCTTCCCCACCCTCCGACTGTAGGAAATGATGACATGATGTAGAGGAAAGCCATCACACTGATCAATGGAAAACTGGCTGTTGAAATTGACAACCACTCCTTAGAATGGACTGTGGAGGAGGAAGGGGTTGTTTCAAATTTAAAAGAAGGGTCTCCTTTTACCTTATTCTTTTTTTGTAAGTGCCTATGGACAACCATGCAAGCCCCTTTTGTTTATAATTTTTAGCAATCCCTTTGAATGTCAGTTTGTCCATGCACAGCTGTGCAGGAAGCTGCTGCCAGAAGTACATACAGTATATCCCAAAATTGAGTACACCCCTCACATTTTTTGTAAATATTTTATTAAATCTTTTCATAAGAAAACACTGAAGATCTGACACTTTGATACAATGTACAGTAGTCCGTGTACAGCTTGTATAACAGTGTCAATTTGGTGCCCTCTAAATAACTCAACACACAGCCATTAATGTCAGGACCACTGGCAACAAAAGTGAGTACACCCCTAAGTGAAAGTGGCCAAGTTGTACCTTTATTAGCCATTTTCCCTACCCCATGTGACACAATAGTGTTACAAGGTTTCAGGTGTGAATGGGGAGCAGGTGTGTTACATTTGGTGTTATCGCTCACACACTCTCTCATACTGGTCACTGGAAGTTCAGCATGGCTCCTCATAGCAAAGAATTTTCTGAGTATCTGCAAAAAAGAATTATTGCTCTACATAAATATGGCCTAGGCTATAAGAAGATTGTGACACCCTGAAACTGAGCTGCTGCAGCACGGTGGCCAAGACCATACAGCAGATAAACAAGACAGTTTCCATTCAGAACAGACCTCACTATGGTCAACTACAGATGTTGAGGGCACATGCTAAGCGTTATGTGCAAAGATTGTCTTTTCAAAATAGTCGTATGAGTGCTGCCAGCATTGCTGCAAAAGTTACAGGGCTGGGGGGGTCCACCTGTCAGCGCTCAGACCATACACTACACACGGCATCAAATTGCTCTGCAGGGCTGTCGTCCCAGAAGGAAGCCTCTTCTAAAGATAATGCACAAGAAAGCCCACAAACAGTTTGCTGAAGACATGCAGCCGAAGTACTTGGATTACTGGAGCCATGTCCTGTGGTCTGATGAGACCAAGATAAACTTATTTGGTTCAGATGGTGTCAAATGTGTGTGACTACAACGAGGTGAGGAGAACAAAGACAATTGTGTCTAAGGCTAGTTTCACACTTGGGTTGAACGGCATCCGTTGCATTGCGTTGTGTGACGGATGCAACGAATTTGTTGCATATAGTGGCACAACGGATGCAACGGATCGTACAACACAACGGAATCTGCTTTTTTTTTTTCTTTACCATTTTACCGGCGGCAGACTATTGTGAACGATCAGCTGATCACCCGGCTGCGGAG